>NC_082718.1:60049745-60649745 GCF_030144855.1 Hypanus sabinus | reverse complement strand
ATCTCGAAACTGAGCGGGAGGACCTTTTTGTTAAGATCCAAGATGGCAAAGGTGAAGTGGCCGTCTTGAATCAACTGCAAGAGAAGAACCATGTGTTGCAAGATCAGGTACACAAGTTTTCTTTCTGGTGTTTGCACAGAGTTAAGTAAAGTGTGGACTAATATTTCTATAATGAGGTGTTCATATTAATAGTTGTCTAATTATGCTGTTTCCAAGAAGATACTTATCATTTGTATTCAAAATGACAAATGTTTTATAAATAGATCATCTGTATTTATGAAAAAACTGCAGATGCTGGAACGCTGAAATTAAAACAGAAAATGCTAGAAACATTCCGTGTGTCAGGCAGCGCCTGTGGGGAGAGAAACAGACATTCCTGTATATTGGGAAAGAGAAACAAAGTTAGCTTTCTGTTGCAGGGAAAGGCAAAGTGAGGTGTATATTCAAGGGAATACCTTTGATAGGGCAAGATCAAATGACATTGCTGTTAAATTGTAGTTAAGATCAAATTTTGAACGATCTGATTAATTGTATCATCAGCAGATATGTTAACTCATTTGGTCTCTCCAGGTATTGCTATTAAAGACTCTGAAGATGAGACTGGACTCAGGGGAGGAAGCACAACACTGTTGCTTTTCCTGCCCATTAAATGGATTGTCAAAATCAGTTAGTTAATTTTCACCTTGTTGATTCTTAAAGGTGATTTCTCTGGAGTCCCTCCCCCTCTGCTTTCCAAATTGACATCCAAATGACAATTACTTAAGTCCAGTAGTAAACTGATAATAGCCTTTGATGAGACATTGAGAACTTTGCAAAGACGAGTTAGGCAGAAATACAGGGTTCTTGATAACATGGCTCAGGTGATCCTTGTCAACAGTGTTGGCCACTAAATCAGCAAGAATCAGGTTGGCAGATTCCAAGTTTCTTTATCACAGTCCACTTTGGCCAGTGTTCTGTCACCCAAGAAGTCAAATGAGTCAGAGAACTTAGAGAAGAGTTTACTTCTATTTATTTTAACCATATAACAATTACAGCACGGAAACAGGCCATCTCGGCCCTTCTAGTCATTTTCTAATTGAATTTCAAACTCTTACTGAATTTTCAAATTAATAAGAATTTTAAGCAGTGAAAATTATGTTTCATAATTTCATCTACAGTAATACAAGAAAATGCACTTTAAAAAGTGGCACAGAGCCAGATCTATAGGTGGTTGTATGTGAAATTGTGTCTTGTAGATCTCTGCTCTGCCTTAAACTTTTACAAATCCAGAAGCTCCCAGTACCATCCTAGTCACTCCATTGGAAACCAGCCAATACTGCAGATGTCTCAGGGCGTACTGTATGTAATTCCATGTATGGGGAATTTAATTTCTATTTTACCTGTAATATTATTCACCACACATTATTGTCCAGTATAATTCACCTACTTTTATTGATGGTTTCATTCTGATTACCGGCAGTTAATGAAATAAACTTTAATAACAGTTCTGCTTTGCTTCTGTCTAATTAATTCCAGGTAAAACAGATCTGTTTGCCGATGTGATTTCCTTTGTGAAACAATCTCTATGCTGGGATTACTATATTCTCATAAACCCCTCATTAAAATGGCTGCAACTTCAGCCCTACCTCAACAGTTTATTGTTACAGAACAGTAACTTCTTAATATGCCAATGTTGAGGATTATCATTAAAGTCACCAGTGGTATGATGACCAGCTTATACTCCTTCCCCTCCCCTCACTTCCTTTCTGCCCCCTTCCTTTCCAGTCCTGATGAAACATTGACTGCATTCTGTCTGTTTTGCTCAGAATCTGTTGTGTGTATGATGACCATAACTGTAACAATGATGACTTTTTTGTGGGTGTTGCTCCCAGCGTTTGGTAAAGTCACCAGTGGTGTGATGACCAATACTGATGGTGTCTGTGGATGTTATCCCCTGCATTTGGTGACTGACTAGTTTGTTGAATTATTAGGTGACTCAGTTAATGGAGAAACTGAAAAACCAAACGGAGAGCCATAACCAAGCACAGGAGAACTTGCACAGGCAAATGCAAGAGCAGAAATCCCACCTACACGTGGCTGAAGACCGAGCTCGATCCCTCGAGTCTACCATTAGCGAACTTACCAGCCAGCTCAGTGAGACCAAGGAGAAGATGGTTCAACTTGACTTGCAGGTACTGTGTTTTTGTTTGTGTGTTACCTGTTAGCCCGGTACACTCATCCTCACATCATAAACACCATGGCTTCAAGAATCTGATTCAGACTTTCAGTACTTGGGTGAACTCTGTCAGACAATGAACTGACATTGTCAATTGAAAGAGGAAATTACTAAGTGTACCCTGTTAATTAGTGTACTGACATTGAATCAGAATAGGTTTACCCATCTTGGAATGTGAGAGATTAGGAGGAGATGTAACAGAAGTGCTCAGTGTTGAGAGTTTTCAGTTCACTGATGATGTATCACTGCTGTTAAACTCTCTCCTTGTCCTCCTCACCAGCACCCCTCCCCCAGCAAGGTGAGATCCCATTGACCTGGTTCCTTTCAGATTCAGAATCAGAATTGGGCTTATTATCTCTGATGTCATAAAATGTGTTGTTTTGCGGCAGAGGTACAGTGCAATACCTAAAAATGTGTGTGTGTGTGTGTGTGACATCTTGGGTAATGATGAGTCGGAGTACCGAGAGGAAATTAAGAACCTGGTGGCATGGTGCAAAGACAATAACCTATCCCTCAATGTCGGCAAGACGAAGGAATTGGTTGTTGACTTTAGAAGGAGTAGCGGGCCACATGACACAATCTACATCGGTGGTGCACAGGTGGAACAGGTCAAAAGCTTTAAGTTCCTCGGGTTGAATATCACAAATGACCTGACTTGGTCTAACCAAGCAGAGTCCACTGCCAAGAAGGCCCACCAGCGTCTTTACTTCCTGAGAAAGCTGAAGAAATTTGGCCTGTCCCCTAAAACCCTCACTAATTTTTATAGGTGCACCATAGAAAGCATTCTTCTAGGGTGCATCACAACGTGGTATGGAAGTTGTCCTGTCCAAGAAGCTGCAGAAGATCGTGAAGATAGCCCAGAACATTACACAAACCAATCTTCCATCCTTGGACTCACTTTACATCGCACGCTGTCGGAGCAGTGCTGCCAGGATAATCAAGGATAAGTCCCACCCAGCCAACACACTTTTTGTCCCACTTCCCCCAAGGAGAAGGTTCAGGAGCATGAAGATTCATACGGCCAGATTTGGGAACAGCTTCTTTCCAACTGTGATAAGACTGCTGAACAAATCCTGACCCGGATCTGGGCCGTACCTTCCAAATATCTGGACCTGACTTGCACTACTGTACTTTCCCTTTTCTATTTTCTAATTATGATTTATAATTTAAATTTTTATTATATTTATTTCGATTTGTACTTCAGGGAGCGCGAAGCACAAAAACAAATATCACTGTGATGATTGTATGCTCTAGTGTCAATTGTTTGGTGACAATAAAGTATTTGTATTTGTGTGTGTGTGTGTGTGTGTGTGTGTTTTATATATATACACACACACACACACACACACACTCACTCTTAAATAAGTAGTGCAAAATGAGAGCAGAAGTAGTGAGGTGGTGTTCATGAGTTGGGTCGTTGTCCATGTGGAAACCTGATGGCGGAGGGAAAGAAACTGTCCCTGAAATGGTGAGTGTGAGTCTTCAGGTTCCCGTGCCTCCTCTCTGATGTTAGTAATAAGAAGAGATGAGTGATGGTCTGTTCTTGACTATGGGCTGCATCAGATTAGAATCCATATCAGAATCAGGTTTATTATCACCAGCATGTGACATTGAATTTGTTAACTTAGCAGCAGCAGATCAATGCAGTACATAATCTAGCAGAGAGAGAGAGAGAAAAAAAATAAATAAACAAGTAAATAAATTACATATATTGAATAGATTATTTAAAAATGTGCAAAAACAGAAATACTGTACAATATATTAAAAAAAAAGTGAGGTGGTGTCCAAAGCTTCAAAGTCCATTTAGGAATCGGATAGCAGAGGGGAAGAAGCTGAGTGTGTGCCTTCAGGCTTCTGTACCTCCTACCTGATGGTAACAGTGAGAAAAGGGCATGCCCTGGGTGCTGGAGGTCTTTAATAATGGACGCTGCTTTTCTGAGACGCTGGTCCCTGAAGATGTCCTGGGTATTTTGTAGACTAGTGCTCAAGATGGAGCTGACTAGATTTACAACCCTCTGCAGCTTCTTTCAGTCCTGTGCAGTAACCCCTCCATACCAGACAGTGGTGAGATTTGGGTTTATTTCTCACACGTACATCAAAACATACAGTGAAATGCATAATTTGCATTTGCGCCAATGTGTCCATGGGTATGTGGGTTGCAAACAACCATCAAACCTGTGGATGTGCTGGGGTCAGCCCACAAAGTTTTATTTCTGGCCCACACTGTCCTTGATCCCATCCAGGTTCAAAGAATTGAACCCTGGTGTCCCAAGCAGTAATGGAGTCGTGTTAACCATTATGCTACTGTGATGCCCTCGATCCATTGACCAGTCAGCTTTGAACCCGCTTTAAACCTCTCTACCTCCTTTGAGGCTGTGCTTGAGAGTCTCGACTCTCTTTGGTCAAGACTGTCTTGATAACTGACGGGAATCCGTGTGAAATACAGTTGACTGCACGCCTGTCGAGCATGGTACACTTGTGCTACAGTAAGAGTTGCTGTTGTTTAAGCAGGACTGTTCCACTGACAGAATCTAACTTTTAAGACACAGGCCTAAAATGAGAAGTGATGCTAAGGATGGTCTTCATATGCGTTGACTTGCTTCTGTCGGAAATGCTCTGCCTGAGGGTGTGGTTGAAGCAAATTCAATGGTAACTTTCTGAAAGTGTTGAGATAAGTGGTTCTAAGGAAAAAGCTTTAAAAGAAAGTGAATTGGGACTTGCAGGATGCCTCTAACAAAGAACAGGCATGGATGCATTGATCTAAGTGTCCCCTCATATATAATGGGGCTGTGATTATGGAGATGTTTATTGTGTAACTCGTATAAATTTAGACAGAGCAATGCTGGAGAGGAGTATCTATTGGATTTTGATATGTTTCAATTCAAAGGTTCTGTGGAAGTCAGGAATGAGGCATAAAACTTACTGCTCCTGATTGTTTCCTAAGTCTGACAAGAGCGGAAAATGAACAAGAAAGAGGAGCCAAGTAAAGAAAGGAAAAAGGAGTTGTGGTCTTCTCGTACTCAGAGTGGAGATAATAAACAAAGTTCCAGTGTTAACAATCAACCTATAACAACTGATTCAAGTGGCATGACACCTGCTACAGAAGAATAAGAAGCTTCTGGAAAAATACAGAAGCAAATGCACCATAATTACTGAAAAATTCACTGAACCATTAGTGAGGTGATTATATAAAACTCCAAACAAGCACAGGAAAGTTAAGCTATAAGAAAAATAGTAGTTCTACATCCCAGGCCAACATGTCCAATACAGATTGAAGATATTTTGATTATAGATTCCCTACTGTCATATTGAGATGACTGTCTCAGCTATTGTAGGAAAGCATGAAAAGTTTACTGCCCTACCTGCTCAGTATACCGCAGGTGATGATCCTAGAGCTACTGGGACAGAAGCTCTGTGTACATAGACACTGAATTGGCAGGGCTTGAGCTGCAAGTTCTCTGTAAAGGCAAGAAGAGTTGGCAGTAACACCTGAACACAGTTGGTGGACTTCACATTCTGTATGGCCTTAAATACGGTCACAGGGTACCAAAAGCAAGAGGACGTATAGTTAAAGTGAAAGAAAGGAGTTTTAGGATAAACACAAGAGATTCTGCAGATGCTAGAAATCCAGAGCAACATACAAAATGCTGGAGAAACCCAGAAGGCATCCATGGAGGGGAATAATCAGACATTTCAGGCTGAAACTGGGGAAGGAAAGGAAAAAATCCTGAATAAAAGGATTGGGTGGAGGGGGGGGAAGGAGGAGGACAAGCTGGTGGGTGATAATGAACAAACACGAGGAAATCTGCAGATGCTGGAAATTCAAACAACACACACAAAATGCTGGTAGAAGGGTCCTGACGAAGGGTCTCGTCCCGAAACGTCGACGGTGCTTCTCCCTATAGGTGCTGCCTAGCCTGCTGTGTTCCAGCAGCATTTTGTGTGTGTTGGGTGATAATGAAGCCAGTGGAAGGGGAGGGTTAAGTAATTTACACAGAGCAGTTGATATCTGGAACACCCTACCAGAGAACTTGATGGAGTCAGATATAATCGCAGTGTTTAGACAGGCTCTTCAGCAAGTCTGGCACAGAAGGCCCTCAGTCCTAATGTGGGCAGATGGGAAAATGGTCAGCATGGATGTGATGGGTTGATGGGGCCTGTTTCTGTGTTGACTCTGTGTCCGTGACTCAATAGGAATCTAGTCTCCACTCTGTGGACCCATTTGAGAAGCAGGGTTTTTGTTCACCACAGGAAAGCTCAAGCCGTTACTGATTTTTCTTGTAATCTTTGTGTCATTTCTTTTCACTGAGCTACGTGGCATGTCAGGTGTTTGAGTCTCAGCTCCAGGGACCTGAGTATCAAAGTCTGAGCTGCCCCGTCAGTGCATCGTTGCACTGTAAGAAGATCAAGTCTTTGCTGTGAGATGTGAAACCACCACCATTCTAACAGATCGTGGCCGATCTGTCTCTCAATTCCCTTTTTCACGTCCAGGTGCTGTGACAGTGACTTTTAACTTACTAGGAGTTGAGACATCAGCTGAAGTCAGTTTGGATGCTTAGTTTAATAAGATCAGAATATAATTCAGTCCCTATTTTAAAGCTGAGTCTAAACAACACTACATTTCTATGCAATCTGATTAAAGTTGTTCACCTGTGTCTTCATGGCCCTAAGGCTATAATAATAGAATTACAGCGACAATTTCCCAATTTAAAAAACACAATTATCTACATTTATAATGATTTATAATAAATTTATAATGAATGTTTGTAGATTTATTATTTTAAAAAGACTGTAAATTTAATATCAAGTCCAAGATAAAGTTTATTGTCATTCTACCGTACACATGTATACTGCCAAACGAAACATCGTTCCTCCGGATCAAAATGCACAACACAGTATGTACAACTCACACACAACACAAAGGTAGTGTTACCACAAATAATACGATGCATTTATGACCCAAGTCAGAAAGTAAATGGATACACTGCTGGTGTTTCATACGTGGTGGCAGTGAGTTCAGTCATCTTACAGCCTGGGGAAGAGGCTGTTTCCCATCTGAACAGTCCTTGTCCTAATGCCATGGGATCTCCTGCCTGATTGGAGTGGGATGAGGGGCAGTCAAGGAGATTGTTGGACAATTGGATTGTTGGCTTAGTGAAGGAATCATTGACAATGCTAAGGGTTCCTGTTAAATATTTTGGAGCGATCCCAATGATCCTCCCAGCAATTTTTTGTAGAGGCTTGCAGTCAGATGCTTTGCAATCCCCGTACTGGACAGTGATGGTCAGGACACACTCAGTGGCACTCCTCTAAGTTAGAATGTGGGGGGTGGGGGGGCAGCCGCGCTTGGTTCAGTCTCATCAGAAAGTGCAGACACAGCTGTGCTCTATTGGCTGAAGAGGTTGTGTTCAGAGACCAGGTGAGATTGTCTGCTAGGTGCTTCCCCAGAAAACCTGGTGCTCCTAATTCTCTCCATTTCGTTCATTGTGGTGTGATCAGCCTGCGCCTTCCTAAAGTCCACAATTACTTGTTTGGTCTTGTCCACTTTGAGACTCAAGTTGTTGTGCTCACATCGTTGTACCAGCTGTTCGACCTCCAATCTCTACGCTGTCTTGTCATTGTTGGTGTGTCATAGTGAACTTCATGATTAGATTTTACTAATCGAGCAGTGCAATCATGCTTCAGCAGTGGGCTGAACGCACAGCCCCTGGGAGAGCTGGTGCTCATTGTGTTGGAGCCACACCCTGGGGAGTGTCGGTGCTCAGTGTGGTGGAGTACAGAACCCTGGGGAGTGTCGGTGCTCAGTGTGGTGGAGTACAGAACACTGGGGAGTGTCGGTGCTCAGTGTGGTGGAGTACAGAACCCTGGGGAGTGTCGGTGCTCATTGTGGTGGAGCCACACCCTGGGGAGTGTCGGTGCTCAGTGTGGTGGAGTACAGAGCCCTGGGGAGTGTCGGTGCTCAGTGTGGTGGAGTACAGAACCCTGGGGAGTGTCGGTGCTCAGTGTGGTGGAGCCACACCCTGGGGAGTGTCGGTGCTCACTGTGGTGGAGTAGAGAGCCCTGGGGAGTGTCAGTGCTCAGTGTGGTGGAGTACAGATCCCTGGGGAGTGTCGGTGCTCAGTGTGGTGGAGTACAGAACCCTGGGGGATGTCGGTGCTCTGTGTGGTGGAGTACAGAGCCCTGGGGAGTGTCGGTGCTCAGTGTGGTGGAGTACAGAGCCCTGGGGAGTGTCGGTGCTCAGTGTGGTGGAGTACAGATCCCTGGGGAATGTCGGTGCTCATTGTGGTGGAGCCACTCCCTGGGGAATGTCGGTGCTCAGTGTGGTGGAGCCACACCCTGGGGAATGTCGGTGCTCTGTGTGGTGGAGTACAGAACCCTGGGGAATGTCGGTGCTCATTGTGGTGGAGTACAGAACCCTGGGGAGTGTCGGTGCTCATTGTGGTGGAGCCACTCCCTGGGGAATGTCGGTGCTCAGTGTGGTGGAGTACAGAACCCTGGGGAATGTCGGTGCTCATTGTGGTGGAGTACAGATCCCTGGGGAGTGTCGGTGCTCAGTGTGGTGGAGTACAGATCCCTGGGGAGTGTCAGTGCTCAGTGTGGTGGAGTACAGATCCCTGGGGAGTGTCGGTGCTCAGTGTGGTGGAGTACAGATCCCTGGGGAATGTCGGTGCTCAGTGTGGTGGAGTACAGAACCCTGGGGAGTGTCGGTGCTCAGTGTGGTGGAGCCACACCCTGGGGGATGTCGGTGCTCAGTGTGGTGGAGCCACACCCTGGGGAGTGTCGGTGCTCAGTGTTGTGGAGTACAGATCCCTGGGGAATGTCGGTGCTCAGTGTGGTGGAGCCACACCCTGGGGAGTGTCGGTGCTCAGTGTGGTGGAGCCACACCCTGGGGAATGTCGGTGCTCAGTGTGGTGGAGTACAGAACCCTGGGGAGTGTCGGTGCTCAGTGTGGTGGAGTACAGATCCCTGGGGAGTGTCGGTGCTCAGTGTGGTGGAGTACAGAACCCTGGGGAGTGTCGGTGCTTCTTGTGGTGGAGCCACTCCCTGGGGAGTGTCGGTGCTCAGTGTGGTGGAGTACAGATCCCTGGGGAGTGTCGGTGCTCAGTGTGGTGGAGTACAGAACACTGGGGAGTGTCGGTGCTCAGTGTGGTGGAGTACAGATCCCTGGGGAGTGTCGGTGCTCAGTGTGGTGGAGCCACACCCTGGGGAATGTCGGTGCTCAGTGTGGTGGAGTACAGATCCCTGGGGAGTGTCGGTGCTCATTGTGGTGGAGCCACACCCTGGGGAGTGTCGGTGCTCAGTGTGGTGGAGCCACTCCCTGGGGAGTGTCGGTGCTCAGTGTGGTGGAGTACAGATCCCTGGGGAATGTCGGTGCTCAGTGTGGTGGAGCCACACCCTGGGGAGTGTCGGTGCTCAGTGTGGTGGAGTACAGAACCCTGGGGAGTGTCGGTGCTCAGTGTGGTGGAGCCACACCCTGGGGAGTGTCGGTGCTCAGTGTGGTGGAGCCACACCCTGGGGAGTGTCGGTGCTCAGTGTGGTGGAGTACAGAACCCTGGGGAGTGTCGGTGCTCATTGTGGTGGAGCCACACCCTGGGGAGTGTCGGTGCTCAGTGTGGTGGAGTACAGATCCCTGGGGAATGTCGGTGCTCTGTGTGGTGGAGTACAGATCCCTGGGGAATGTCGGTGCTCTGTGTGGTGGAGTACAGATCCCTGGGGAATGTCGGTGCTCTGTGTGGTGGAGTACAGATCCCTGGGGAATGTCGGTGCTCAGTGTGGTGGAGTACAGAACCCTGGGGAGTGTCGGTGCTCAGTGTGGTGGAGCCACACCCTGGGGAATGTCGGTGCTCAGTGTGGTGGAGTACAGAACCCTGGGGAGTGTCGGTGCTCAGTGTGGTGGAGCCACACCCTGGGGAATGTCGGTGCTCAGTGTGGTGGAGTACAGAACCCTGGGGAGTGTCGGTGCTCAGTGTGGTGGAGTACAGAACCCTGGGGAGTGTCGGTGCTCAGTGTGGTGGAGTACAGATCCCTGGGGAATGTCGGTGCTCAGTGTGGTGGAGTACAGAACCCTGGGGAGTGTCGGTGCTCAGTGTGGTGGAGTACAGAACCCTGGGGGATGTCGGTGCTCTGTGTGGTGGAGTACAGAGCCCTGGGGAGTGTCGGTGCTCAGTGTGGTGGAGTACAGATCCCTGGGGAATGTCGGTGCTCAGTGTGGTGGAGTACAGAGCCCTGGGGTGTGTCGGTGCTCAGTGTGGTGGAGTACAGAACCCTGGGGAGTGTCGGTGCTCAGTGTGGTGGAGTATAGATCCCTGGGGAATGTCGGTGCTCAGTGTGGTGGAGCCACACCCTGGGGAGTGTCAGTGCTCAGTGTGGTGGAGTACAGATCCCTGGGGAATGTCGGTGCTCATTGTGGTGGAGCCACTCCCTGGGGAATGTCGGTGCTCAGTGTGGTGGAGTACAGATCCCTGGGGAATGTCGGTGCTCATTGTGGTGGAGCCACTCCCTGGGGAATGTCGGTGCTCTGTGTGGTGGAGTACAGAACACTGGGGAGTGTCGGTGCTCAGTGTGGTGGAGTACAGATCCCTGGGGAGTGTCGGTGCTCAGTGTGGTGGAGCCACACCCTGGGGAGTGTCAGTGCTCAGTGTGGTGGAGTACAGAACCCTGGGGAGTGTCGGTGCTCAGTGTGGTGGAGCCACACCCTGGGGAGTGTCGGTGCTCAGTGTGGTGGAGCCACACCCTGGGGAGTGTCGGTGCTCAGTGTGGTGGAGTACAGATCCCTGGGGAATGTCGGTGCTCAGTGTGGTGGAGTACAGATCCCTGGGGAGTGTCGGTGCTCAGTGTGGTGGAGCCACACCCTGGGGAGTGTCAGTGCTCAGTGTGGTGGAGTACAGAACCCTGGGGAGTGTCGGTGCTCAGTGTGGTGGAGTACAGATCCCTGGGGAATGTCGATGCTCATTGTGGTGGAGCCACTCCCTGGGGAATGTCGGTGCTCAGTGTGGTGGAGTACAGAGCCCTGGGGAGTGTCGGTGCTCAGTGTGGTGGAGCCACACCCTGGGGAGTGTCGGTGCTCAGTGTGGTGGAGTACAGATCCCTGGGGAATGTCGGTGCTCATTGTGGTGGAGCCACTCCCTGGGGAATGTCGGTGCTCAGTGTGGTGGAGTACAGATCCCTGGGGAATGCCGGCGCTCCGTGTGGTGGAGTTGGAGATGTTGTTGCCAACACAAACTGACTGGCGTGTTTTTGTCAAGAAGCTCAATGTCCAGTTACAGTATAGAGAGAGATGTGAGATCCAACAAGGACCATTTACCCACCAGCTTCTGAGGGATAATCATATTAAATGCTGAGCTGAACTCAATAAACAGCACCCTTGTGTGTGAGGTGCCATTTTCTAGGTGGGATAGGATAGAGTGGAGTGCAGAGCCTTGAGTATCATCAGTGGATAGATTTGAGCAATAAGCAAACTGGAAAGGGTCCAATGCAGCATGAAGATGTGATTTAATGTAATCCAAAACCAAGCACTCCATTATTGTTGGGGTCAGTGCGACTGGACGGTAATTTACCGCAGGCAACTGTTGCTGTCTTGAGCACCCAGGTGATGATGGCTTCCTTGAAGCCTTCGGGGACAGTGAACTATTACAGAAAGATGTTAGCGACATCTCTTTGAACCTCTTGTTGACTGGGCTGCACAGTCCCTCGGCCCCACAGCTTTCTGTGGATTGATCCTGGTTGGCGTCTTCCTCACATCAACTGCAGTGCCTGCTCCGCGGGGTAGGAGGGGGTAGGGGTCTTTCCTTGCCAGCTTATCATACTGTGCAGAAAAGACACTCAGCCTATCAGGAAGAGAGACGTCACTGTCATTGGCGTGCAGGGTGGATTTGTGGTCCTTTATGGTCTGAATGCCCTGCCACATGTGCCATATTTGATCTAAGCCACTTTGAAGTAAAATTAATGAGTGTTTTCATAACAGTGCTAATCTGCAGCTTGCTATACCATGAGGCTGGGGATGCCATCAGGAAGGAGGTACAGGAGCCATGGGTCAGAAACAGTTAGTACCCTACAACCATTAGACTCATGAACCACATTAAGTTCACTCACCTCAACTCTGAACTGATTCCACAACTGAACTCACATTGAGGGACTCTGCAACTCACATTCTCACTTTTATTTATTTATTTTTAATATAATTTTCTGCATTTGCACATTGATTGTCAGTCGATGTATATACTTTTACATTGGTTCTATTGTATTTTTGTTTTTGCAAGAAAATGAATGTAAAGGTAATTTTTGGTGACATACGTACTTTGATAAATTTGCTTTGAAGCTTGAACTTTGAATTGGAAGTTCAAAAACAGCAATCCGCAGGCTTTAGTTGGAATAAAATTGAGTAAATGTGATGGAGGTGTAGTTCAGCCTTGGTCTAATCAAATTGAACAGCTTTTTTCCTGAGGTCCCATTTCCACAATTAGTGACCCATTGCTGTCTTCCTTGACTTGTTCAGGTGAAGGGGAAAACGGAGCTGCTGCTGTCTGCTGAAGCATCCAAAAATGCACAGCGAGCTGACCTGGAAAACCACCTGGAGACTGCCAAGCACGCACTTCAGGATAAAGAGCAGGTACCTACCTACCTTTCACAGTCCCGACTTCTGTCCATGGGTTGCCTACTGTACACCCTTACTATCACCCCCCCCCCCCACTTATTTGAAGCCAACCTTTTACATCAAACTACAAGCCCCTCCGACAGTGGCACTGAAGCACCAAGAATCCAAGAGAATAAAGCAATCATGATTGATTGTTTTCGGTTGGAGATCCTGGACCCATGTATGCAGTGGCAACATGTCTACAGAAAGAAAGCTGAGACAAATACCTTGCAAATTAATTCTTCGCTTCAAAATTCACAATGTTGTATGAACGGGGACGTCACATGATGACGTAGGATCGAGACGCTGGAACACAGCTCTCCCGTAAAAATCAATAAATTAATGTTTAAGTGAAGAAAAGTTAGTCAATACTTTCTAAAAGTTACTTATAAACTACTCCGGATTGTTTGAAGTTATGCCTCAGATACAGAAGTTGAAGAAAACTACTACCGTGAAGGCAACACAAGTTGGAACAGAGTCAAGGCCCACTTCCGCCAGGCTCAGGTACATTATACCGCCGGCAATACAGAACAGGAAACTGCGGCAACATCGACCATTTCTAAAGGAAAAGATCAACGAGAACTGCGCAAGCGTAAAGGAATGATCATGCGCAGACAGGAGCAACCAGAACTACAAATCCCAGTTATGACTGAAACCGAAAGTGAAAGTGAATCTGAGGGAGAGCCGGACTCTCTGGAAAAATCAGACGAAGATAGAGGCAAAAGTCTTTCTGGAAATATGGAAAAGACGTTGAGGCAAATAATGCGTAAATTAGAAAAATTAAACACATTAAAAGTAATCAAAAGAAAAATGACAAATATGGAGATGATGTTTGATAAAATGACAAAAAGACAGGATAAAATGGAAAAGAGAATTATAGATTTGGAAACTACAACGGAAGACATGGTTGAAAGAATGAATAAAATGGAAGATGATACTACTGCCTGGACATCAGAATGAAAACAATTTATGGAAAAAATTGATAAGCTTGAAAATTTTAGTAGACAAAACAATATTAAAATTGTTGGACTTAAAGAAGATATAGAAGGAGAAGATCCAATAATTTTTTTTCAAAAATGGATCCCTGAAAAATTGGAAATGGAAGAAGATACTCTTAATTGAGATCGAAAGGGCTCATAGAGCCTTAAGGCCAAGATCTCAAGCTGATCAAAATCCACGATCAATTTTGATAAGATGCTTAAGGTACCAAGGTAAAGAAAAGATCCTGAAGGCGGCTGCCCAACGTGCCAAAAAGAAAAACGGGCCATTGATGATAGCAGGGAAGGCCGTTCTTTTTTATCCTGATATAAGTTATAACCTTTTGAAGAGAAAGAAGGACTTTAACCCAGCGAAAAATGTCTTATGGGAAAAGGGTTATAAATTCATAATGCGTCACCCAGCAATGCTGATAATTTTTTTGGAGGAGGGAAAAAGAAGATTTTTTAACGATTATCGAGAAGCGGAGGAGTTCGCACAATAACTTCCATCTATTCGCTAATTACACATAGAGACTTCCAAGCGTGATGGATTAAAGATGAAGATAGAGACAGTGAATGGAAGTGATGGACATTTAAGGATGATACAGGGGAGAAAAGCAAAATTCCATAAATAATAATTGAGAATAGTATTTTTTTTCTTCTTATATATATATATATACTTTTCCATGTTGCGGGGGGGCTGGGGAGCTTTGGATCAGTTACTGAGGGATTCACGTGTGTAATCATGGCGATTGCCATGACCCGTACAACAGAGGGGGGTAATGTTGTGTTCCTTTTTTTTCACAACATTAGTAGGGGGGTATTTTGTTTTTTTCTTTATACTCTATTTTTCTTCTATCTTTCTGCCTGGCTGATTGGTGGGGACACACATAGCAACATGGAGAATTTTAAAAAGATTTCCCAAGATACCACGAAAGTTGAAAGATTAGGTATTATTATAGCTTGGAGTAACATAATTAAAAATAATGACTAATTTACTGAATTTTTTAAGTTTTAATATTAATGGGCTTAATGGACCGGTAAAAAGAAAAAGAATTCTAACATACATTAAAAAAATGAAAATAGATATAGCTTTTTTACATGAAACACATTTAGCAGACAAAGAACATCAGAAATTAAAAAGAGACTGGGTTGGAAATGTTATTGCAGCTTCATTTAATTCAAAGGCGAGAGGAGTTGCAATTTTGGTTAATAAAAATTTACCAATTAAAATACAAAATGTATTAATTGATTCGGCGGGGAGATATGTAATTATACATTGTCAATTTTTTTCGGAACTATGGACTCTTATGAATATTTATGCACCAAATGAAAATGATGTAAAATTTATACAAGAGGTCTTTTTGAATTTGGCTAATACACATGACAAAATATTAATAGGTGGAGATTTTAACTTTTGTCTAGACCCAGTTTTAGATAGATCAACAAAGGTTGTCACAAAATCAAAAGTAGTAAAATTAACTCTATCATTGATGAAAGATTTAAACTTGATTGATATATGGAGAAGAATTAATCCAAAAGAAAGAGATTACTCATTTTATTCAAATAGACATAAAACATATTCAAGGATAGATTTTTTCCTATTATCAACGAATATTCAAGATAGCGTGAAAAATGTGGAATATAAAGCGAGAATATTGTCAGATCATTCTCCTCTGATAATGACAGATAAAGAGGAATCAATTTATAGATGGAGATTTAATTCAATGTTATTAAAATGTCAAGGTTTTTGTGATTATATGAAAAAGCAGATTCAGTTCTTTTTAGATACAAATTCACATTCAGTTGATGATAAATTCATATTGTGGGAAGTAATGAAGGCATACTTGAGAGGTCAGATAATAAGTTATACTTCTAAAATTAAGAAGGAATATATGATAGAAATAGATCAATTGGAAAAAGAGATTACAAAATTAGAAAAAGAATCTCAAAGAAATATGACAGAAGAAAAACAAAGACAACTTATTAATAAGAAGTTACAATATAATACACTCCAGACATATCGAACAGAAAAAGCAATTATGAGAACTAAACAGAGGTATTATGAACTAGGTGAAAGATCACATAAGGTCCTTGCACGGCAGTTGAAAACAGACCAGACTTCTAAAACAATAAATGCAATTCGAACAAGAGTAAATAAAATTACTTATAAACCTTTAGAAATTAATGAAACTTTTAAGAATTTTTATTCTGAGTTGTATAAATCAGAATCACAAAATGATAATGTCAAGATAGAAAGATTTTTATCACAAATAACTCTTCCAAAATTAAACACGGAAGAACAGAAGGGATTAGATATGCCTTTTACATTGAAAGAGGTCGAAGAAGCCCTAGGATCACTTCAGAGTAATAAATCTCCAGGAGAAGATGGTTTTCCGCCTGAATTTTATGAAAAGTTTAAAGATTTATTAATTCCTCCTTTTATGGAGTTAATACATCAAGCGGAAAGAACGCATAAACTTCCTGAATCTTTTTCAACAGCTATTTTAATAGTATTGCTGAAAAAAGATAGAGATCTTTTAAAGCCAGCATCATATAGACTTATTTCTTTATTAAACACTAATTATAAAATAATAGCAAAAGTCTTATCTAACAGATTATCCAAATACTTACCAAAATTAGTACATATGGATCAAACAGGATTTATTAAAAACAATCAGGAGATAATGTAACTCGGTTATTAAGTATAATTCATTTGGCACAAAAGTGGGAGGAAATGAGTGTGGCAGTTGCTTTGGTTGCAGAAAAAGCATTTGATAAATTGGAATGGGATTTTTTTATTTAAAGTATTGGAAAAATATGGATTAGGAGTATCTTTTATAAAATGGATTAAAACCTTAAATATTAATCCCAAAGCTAAAGTAGTGACAAATGGTCAAATTTTTACACCATTTCAGCTAACAAGGTCAACTAGGCAATGTTGTCCATTATCACCTGCTTTATTCGTGTTGGTGATAGAACCATTAGCTGAATTAATTAGAATGGACCCAGATATTAAGGGTTTTAGAGTTAATCAGGAAGAATATAAGATTAACTTATTTGCTGATGATGTTCTGCTTTACTTAACAAACCCACTGCACTCGTTGCGTAAATTATCCTGTAGATTAGAAGAATAAGGGAAAATATCAGGTTATAAAATAAATTGGGAAAAAAGTGCAATTTTACCTCTTACTAAAGGAGATTATAGTCAATGTCGATTAATAACTCAATTTAGATGGCCGACAAATGATATAAAATATTTAGGTATGAGAGTTGATAATGATATAAAGAACTTGTATAAATTAAATTACTACCATTACTGAAAAAAAATTCAAGAAAATCTTGATAAATGGATGGTATTACCAATAACATTAGTAGGTAGAGTAAATACCATAAAAATGAATATATTCCCTAGACTACAATACCTATTTCAATCACTACCAATACAACTACCTCAGAAGTTTTTTCAAGAGTTAAACAAATATGTGAGGAAGTTTCTTTGGAAAGGTAAGATGTCAAGAATATCATTGGAAAAATTGACATGGAAATTTGATCTAGGAGGGTTACAACTTCCAAATTTTAAGAATTAATATAAAGCAAACCAACTTAGATTTATTGCATCTTTTTTTGAGAAAGATAAACCGGCAAGGATTAGAATAGAACTAGATAAAATAGGAGAAAATATACCAGAAGATTTTATATATAAATGGGAATCTAAATGGATACGGGAAAAGAAAGAATCTCCTATATTAAAACATTTGATTGACTTATGGAATAAGATAAATGTTGATGATGAGACAAAAAAATCTTTATTAGCAAAGAGATCTTTAATTCAAAATAGACTTATTCCTTTTACAATGGATAATCAACTTTCATATAATTGGTTTCAAAAAGGGATTAGATATATAGGAGATTGTTTTGAAGGAGGTATATTAATGTCATTTGATCAATTAAAGAATAAATATAAAGTATCAAACAATACTCTTTTTTGTTACTTTCAACTAAGAGCTTATTTGAGAGAAAAATTAGGTCAAACAATGTTATTGCTGAAATCTAATGAAATAGAAACTTTAATTCAAAAAGGAAAGATTAAAAAATTTATTTCTTATATGTATAACTTGATTCAAAAACAGGCAATTAAACAAGGAGTCCATAAGTCAAGACAAAAATGGGAAAGTGACTTGAATATTAAAATTGAAGAAACAAATTGGTCAAGACTATGTCTTGATCGTATGACAAATACAATAAATGTCCGGTTAAGATTAGTGCAATATAATTTTTTACATCAATTATATATTACACCACAAAAAATAAATTAATTAAACCCAAATTTATCCGATCAGTGTTTCCGATGTAAACAAGACATCGGTACTTTTTTACATTCTACTTGGTCGTGTTCTAAAATTCAACCTTTTTGGACAAATTTAAGAGTTTTATTGGAACAAATTATAGGAACACAACTTCCACATAATCCAATATTATTTTTACTAGGCGATATTGAAGGGATAAAACCGAAACCCAAATTGAATAAATACCAGAAAGAATTTATAAAAATTGTATTGGCAGTAGCCAAAAAGGCTATTGCAGTTACTTGGAAATCTGATACATAAGTATAGATCATTGGAAGAAGGAAATTTATGGCTGTATTCTACTTGAAAAAATTACTTACAATTTAAGAGATAAATATGAAACATTTTTGAAAATTTGGCGCCCTTATTTACAAAAGACAGGATTAAATATATAGGTGCTCCGAAGCTGAAATAATTGGTTATTTGGGGAGAGAAATAAATATATATACTGAAGTTATTACGAACTCCATGGAGCATATGGGGATCTTCCGATATCCAGGCACTCTTTCTTTCTTTCTTTTTTATATAGGGATTTTAGGGGGGAGGGGTAGGGTATATATATATTTTTTTTCTCTCATATATTTTCTTTTATTTCTGTAATTATTTGAAAACTCAATTTAAAAAAAAGTTTAAAAAAAATGTATGAACGATGTCAGTCACAGTCATAGAGCACCATAACAGGCCTTTCAGCCCACCATGTGCATGCTAATCCCTTTGCCCATCTATTTTATTTATTTACTACTTATTTAGAGATACAGTGTGGATCAGACCCTACTGGCCCAATGAGCCACACTGCCTAGCAAATTACTGATTTAACCTAATCATAGGACAATTTACAATGACCAATTAACGTACAAATAACAACAGGTACTGTAAATTCAGCAGCACCTAAGTAGGCAAAGAGTAGAAGGATGCTGTCTTAAAGGGTAACCAGTACATCTTTGGACTGTGGGAGGGCTACAGCAATCCTGTTTTCCTGGATTAAGACAACATCCCTCTATTCTTTGCCTATTTGGGTGCTGAAGGTTCTAAAGTACCTGGTGCTATTTGTATTAATGTTAAATAACGTACTTTGTTTCAGTAGCTCTGCTTTCAGTTGGGAGTTGCAAATAGCCCAGGCAGTGATATATTTCTCTGTAAATGTTTTAAATGCAGTGTGTCCAGCTTGGACTGCAGACTGACATCAGAAATGTCTGATGGTCTGGAGGTGGTGCTGATGTATCCCCTGAGTGTTGTAATCATGTTCCTGTGTCTGTGGAGACACCATCATTCCTTCCATAGTTGATGAGAGTGAACTATCTCTTCACCTGTGACCCAAGTGCTCACTGACTACAGTGACCGGCAATCTCAATTTTAAAATTTAAATCCATTTTCAATCCATCCCAGTTGCCTCAAACTTCCCCAAGCCCAAATCATTAGATCTCTGTGCATTGCTGATTTGAGCCTTTGCTTGGCCCCGATCTCGGAGCGTGCCAACAACTTCAACATTCCTCCAGTATTTCTTCCTCAAACCCTCCTTGTCACATCTCCTTCTGTAGCCTGTGTCTCGAATCAAAGTTTAGCTTGTCAGTCATTGTGGGCATTATAACACTAGGCTTGTGATGGCTTGAGACATCTTACCATGTTGGGGTACTACAAGTCACTGAGCCAATATCTTATGGAGTTGCTTTATTTCCGCAGGAGCTGACCAAAGTCAAGTCTCAGCTGGACCAATTGACATCAACACTTAATGAGAAAGCAGAGTACTGCAGCCAACTGGATACCAGCCTGAGAGAACACAAGGAGAAGCAGCTCCGTTCTGAGCAGAAAACCGAGCAGCTGGCATCTCAAATTAAGGTTTGCAGTGCATGAACAATAAACTGTCTCTGAACATATTCCAAATACTGAATTAGTAATGAGCAGCCACACATTTCTCTGTTCAATATCCAAGTCTGAGAGAGGAGAATGGCGATTTATTTTCATGTTTTGCTCATTTATACTTGCAATGATGTCCATCTTATGTCACAAAAGTATTTTAGAATAATCCTCAGGAGGTATTTGCATAGCTGGGTAATTAGAACAACATACACACAATGCCAGAGGAACTCAACAGGACAAGCAGCATCAATGGAAAGGAATAAACAGTTTATGGTTCAGGTTGAGATCTTTCATTAGGACTCAGCCCAGTATGGGTCCTGCGTGGAAATCAGAGTCTCTGCCCTAAATAGTGACGGTTTATTCTTCTCTATAGATGCTGCCTGACCTACAGAGTTCCTCTAGAATTGTGTGTTATTTTTGAAAGGCAGAAATGCCCACGATGTGCACTACAGAGTCACGGTCATGTTTTAAGGGCTTTGGTCGACATTTCTAGGTATTAGCAGTGTTGGAGATAGGCAATGGAATACACCTTGCAGATGTTCTTTCAAACAAAAACTTACTGGGATACAGTACTACGCAAAAGTCTCGGGCACATATACATAGCTCATGTGCCTAATGAAGTCTTTTGCCCAGCACTGCATTTGTCAACATGAGCGAATCTGTAAATCTGGCAGGAGCAAAGGATGTTGGGAATGGCGAGGGGAGGGGGATGTGAGACGGGTGCCAGAGAAGGAGTGTCAGGGGTGGGGTGTAGTATGGGTGCAGACACACCCAGCCCTGAGACACCAGGCAAAATCATTTGATTTGATTTATTGATCATTACAGAATGTCTCTCTGGTGCTGCCCTCTCCCTTCCCCCTTTCCACTCTCTGTCCACAATAGAGACCCATATCAGGATCAGGTTTATCGTCACTCCAAAAAGTTGTTTTTTTTTGTGGTTGCAATACAGTGCATCACATAAAACTACTACAGTACTGTGCAAAGGACTTAGGCACCCTAGCTATATACATGAGCCTGAGACCTTTGCACAGTACTGTATATATGATCTTTTTTTTATCAAATAAGACTTTATTTCCCCAAAATCAGCTTGGTTTGACTTTCCCTAAAGTGTCAACCACAGTTTCAGATAAACTACCCAGATAAATCCCATGACCGTGAAACCAGCTCCCCAGCGCCCCTGTGTCTCTCTGCCACTAACCTGTCAGTCTGGAGTCTTATGTAAAACTCCCTGGATGAGCAGAACTTCATAACATTGGAGGAACTCCGCACCAGCTAAGCAAATAGTTGTCTTGACCTCGTCTCTGGCCTCCTGAACCTGCACGTTAAAAGGGACAACTCACGAGAATATGACACCTTCCCTTACAGTACACAGCATCTTGCCTTGGAAAGGTATTGCTGTCTCTTCATCACTAGGTTTAAATCCTACACTAAATCACGACTTTCTCCACATGATCTGTGGGGTGATGCAGTACCACAGCAGTTAGTGCGATGTTTTACAGCACCAGCTGAGAGATCGGGGTTCAGTTCCTGCCCTGGCACTGTCCACAATGAGTTTGTACATTTCCCCCATGATTCCTCTGGGTGCTGCAGTTACCTCCCAAATTCCAAAGACGTACAGTTAGGGTGAGTGAGTTGGGGGCACGCTAGCTCGGCTCCAGAAGCGTGGTGACACTCGTGGGCAGCCCCAGCATAATCCCAGCTAGTTTGATTAGAAACAAACGACATATTTCACTGAGTGTTTTGAAGCACATGTGACAAATAAAGCTAATCTTTAATCTCAGGAAGCAGGCTTCCCACTGGCATTGAGTAAATACTAGACAGTCAGTTGGTGAATTGTTTCGATAAAAGTAAACCACGTGAAGGCTGAAACTTGTTGTGTGCCCTGTATACTCTAGAGATATTAATGGCTCACAAAAATCAGGTACATTGGTTTAAGATGCTGCAAGCAGCTTTGGAAATGAAGTTTAAATCCTATTGTGTGCAGGCTCTATGTGCTGTGTACTGTAAGCAGCTAATAACTTTTAAGTGGAGGGGGAGTGGTTTCTCACAGGTGCTGGCTGAAACAGTGCTGTAACGAGCTTTCACTTTCAGAAGCTGGAGTGTGACGTTGCGAAGGCAGAGCAGAATGAGAAGCGAGCCCAGGGAGACCTGAAGCTGCTCCACAACCGGATCAAGGAGCTGAACCTGCAGCTCGAGGCAGAGGCAAAATCGTAAGGACTCTAATTCTGATTCAGTGTTTGCTTTGTCTCGAATCTTGCAGCACAAAAAGAACGATGGGAGGATTTCATTGAGATGTATTGAAAGGCCGAGGTAGAGTGCATGTGGAAAGGATGTTTCCAGCAGTGGGAGAGTCCAAGACCAGGGGCACGGCCTCAGAATAGACTGACATCCCTTTAGAACAGAGATGAAGAGTTATTTATTTAGCCAGAGGGAGGTGAAAATGTGGAATTGATTGCCACAGATGGCTGTGGAGGCCCGGTCATTGAGTGTATTTAATTGGAGGTTGATAGGTTCTTGGTTAGTAAGGGCATTGAGGGTTTACGGGGAGAAACGAGAATAGAATTGATAATAAATCAGCTATGATGGAATAGCAGAGCAGACTTAATGGGCTGGATGGCCTAATTCTGTTCCTGTGTCTATGACCATTCAGCCTCTTTGCCACACTAGCTCAGTAAAAGCTGTCAAATTCATTGTTTCCTTCTAAGTCCTTTCAATTATGTATTCAGTTCCTGTTCCATAAAGTTAACGGTTTTTTTTTATACATTGTTTTAACTGTTTGTAACTGTCAACTATCTCCCAACTTATCAGATCTCCTAATCTTTGCTCTAAGTGGCTGGTGAAAAAGCCAGTTAGGACACTGAGTATCCGAGCAGTTGTGTGAAACCACACTTGGAATACTGCAAACAGTTTGCTTACCTTGTTACAGGCAAAATGGAAAGAGTGCAGCAAGGACGGGATGTTGCCGGGATTCGAGGGGCTGAGTTAAGGAGAGGTTAGCCAGGTTAGGTCTTTACTCCTTGGATTATAGGAGAATTACAGAAATGTTTAAAATTATGAGAGCCGTGGTTAAGGTGACAGTAATAGTCTTTTCCCCAGGGTAGGAAATCCAAAACTAGGGGGCATAGATTTAAGGTGAAAGGGGAAAGGGTTAGAAAGGACCAGAGTGGCAACGTTTTCATGCAGAGGCTGAGGTGCGAGGAGAAGTGGTTGAGGGAGGTAGAATAGGATTGTTTGAGAAGCCCTTGGATTGGTACATGGAAGAGCAGGACTGAATGTAGGGAATTCCCAGAGTTTGTAATGACTTAACGATATGTGCACTCGTGTATAAGCTGTACTCCTTTCAGTAGACTAGTATACCCCTCACGTTGTCTTGTACACTGAATTTTTCAGTAGGGCATAGTATTTCTTCCTTCTGGAACACCGTGCTTCACAACACTGACTGCTTTCATGTGCCCATTTTACCAGTCTATCTGTGCTCTCTTAAAGTGTAGTACTGTTCTCCATGATGCATATTAGATTTTGAATTTTGTGTCATCACCAGACTAGGAAACCTTGCCCTATGTGTATCCAGCTCCAGACAACTTCTATGTTTTGGAAGGTGTTGAGATTTTGATACCAACCCTCTGGGGACACTGCTGTTTTTTGCTTTCTCCTGCAACAGCAGCCTGTTCCCTCTACTCCTTTCTGCCTAGCGAATTCCAAGTTCACCCCTCGCTCTGTCCCGCTGGAGCTGTGAAATGTGTGTTCAGTAGGCCGAGCTTTCAAAGATCAAGTGGTACAATGGTTTCAGGTCAGGGTGGAGGAGCAACATCTCATATTCTGACTGAGTAGCCTCCAGCCTGATAACATGAGCATCGATTTCTCTTTGGGTCATGTCTCCCCCTACCCCCTCTTCTTTTTCCATTCCCTGTCCTTGCTCCCCTCTTGTCCCTTCTTTTCTCTTCACCTGCCTCTCAGCTCCCACTGTGCTCCTCTAGATTTCCTTTCTTCCATGGTCTGCTGTCCTCTCCAGTTAGATTCCCTCTTCTTCAGCTCTTTACCCTTCCTGCCTATCACCTCCCAGCTGCTCACTTCACCATCCACCCACCTAATTTCCCCCTCGCCTGGTATCACTAATCATCTTCCAGCTTGTACTCATTCTGCTGGCATCACCTTTTATCCTTTTCCCCCTTCCTTTCCAGTCCTGGTGAAGGGTCTTAGCCTGATCAGCTGATTCTGTTCCTCTCCGTGGATGCTGCTTGACCTGCTGAGTTCTCCCAGCATTTGTGTTTGTTGCTCATTACCCGTCTGTCTGATGGCCAATTGTTAAAACAGGGCTGATGATGGACTTTTCCTTATTTCCAGTCTTAGTGGCACAAAGCAGGAACTGGAGGAGAAATCGGAGGCCCTGAGTGAGATTAGGAAGCAAGTGCAGGAATGTGAGAGTAAGAAGGAGCTCATAGCAGAAGAGCTGATGCAGAAGACAGAGAGTGAGAGCAGGCTGCAGGGGCAGCTGGTGGCCCTCGGACTGGAGAAGGAATCTTTATCCAAGGAGCTGACAGATACCAAGGAAAGTCTTTCCAGGACTCTCGAGGAAGCACGAGCGGAGTGGGAGAAAGATCGGCATCTGCTGAAAGCTGCTGCTGATGAGAAGGTCGGTGTGAATTGGAATTGGTTTTTTATGCAGTGAAAAGCTGGTCTTCCTGCTCATACGTGGTGCATTGAGACAGAGCAAGGAAGAACAATAGCAGGAAGTAGAGTGAAGTGCAACCGCTACACAGACGGTACAGTGGCATGCAGAAGTCTGGGCACCCCTGGTCAAACTTTCTGTTACTGTGAATAGCTAAACAAGTAAAAGATGACTTGATTTCCAAAAGGCATAAGTTTAAAGATGACACATTTCTTTAATATTTTAAGCAAGATTACTTTTTTATTTCCATCTTTTACAGTTTCATAATAACAGAAAAGGAAAATGGGCCGAAGCAAAAGTTTGGGCACCCTGCATGGTCAGTACTTAGTAACACCCCATTTGGCAAGGATCATAGCTTGTAAATGCTTTCTGTAGCCAGCTAAGAGTCCTTCAGTTCTTGTTTGGGGGATTTTCACCCATTCTTCCTTACAAAAGGCTTCTAGTTCTATGAGATTCTTGGGCCATCTTGCATGCACTGCTCTTTTGAGGTCTATCCACAGATTTTTGATGATGTTTAGGTCGGGGGACTGTGAGGGCCATGGCAAAACCTTCAGCTTGCGCCTCTTGAGGTATCATGGATTTTGAGGTGCATTTAGGATCATTATTCTGTTGTAGAAGCCATCCTCTTTTCATCTTCACCTTTTTTTTTACAGACGGTGTGATGTTTGCTTCCAGAATTTGCTGGTATTTAAATTAGTTCATTCTTCCCTCTACCAGTGAAATGTTCCCCGTGCCACTGGCTACAACACAAGTCCAAAGCATGATCAATCCAACCCGTGCTTAACAGTTGGAGAGGTGTTCTTTCCATGAAATTCTACACCCTTTTTTCTCCAAACATACCTTTGTTCATTACGGCCAAAAAGTTCTATTTTAACTTCATCAGTTCACAGGACTTGTTTCCAAAATGCATCAACCTTGTTTAGATATTCCTTTGCAAACTTCTGACACTGAATTTTGTGGTGAGGATGCAGGAAAGGTTTTCTTCTGATTACTTTTCCGTGAAAGTCATATTTGTGCAGGAGTCGCTGCACAGTAGAACGGTGCACCACCACTCCAGAGTCTGCTAAATCTTCCTGAAGGTCTTTTGCAGTCAAACAGGGGTTTTGATTTGCCTTTCTAGCAATCCTGCAAGCAGTTCTCTCAGAAAGTTTTCTTGGTCTTCCAGATCTCAACTTGACCTCCACTGTTCCTGTTAACTGCCATTTCTTAATTACATTACGAACTGAGGAAACAGCTACCTGAAAACACTTTGCTATCTTCTTATAGCCTTCTCCTGCTTTGTGGGCATCATTTATTTTAAGTTTCAGAGTGCTAGGCAGCTGTTTAGAGGAGCCCATGGCTGCTGATTGTTGGGACAAGGTTTGAGGAGTCAGGGTATTTATAAAGCTTTGAAATTTGCATCACCTGGCCTTTCCTAACGTTGACTGTGAACAAGCCATAACCCTAACAAGCTAATTAAGGTCTGAGACCTTGGTAAAAGTTATCTGAGAGCTCAAATCTCTTGGGGTGCCCAAACTTTTGCATGGTGCTCCTTTCCTTTTTTCACTCTAAAATTGTACAAAACAAAAATAATACACTCATCTAGGTTAAAATGTTGAAAAGAATGTTTCATCTTTAACTTCATGACTTTTGGAGATCGATTAATCTTCTACTCAACTATTCAGAGTAACAGAAATTTTGACCAGGGTGCCCAAACGTTTGCATGCCACTGTATATGTGAATGACAGCCTCACCTGGAGGAGCTGTTGTAGGGCCCTGGGTAGGGACAGCTATTGAGTTATTATTATCACGTGCACTGAGATACAGTGAAAAGCTTGATTTGCATACTGTTCATACAGACCAGTTCGTTACACAGCGCATTGAGGTAGAGCAAGACAAAACAACGCCAATGCAGAATAAGGTGTCACAGCTGCAGAGAAAGTGCAGTGCAGGCCAACAATAAAGTGTAAGATTAATACAAGCTACGGTCAGGAGTCTCTTTTAACATACAAGAGTTCTGTTCAGAGGTCTGATAACAGCAGATTAGAAGCTGTTAAGTTTTTTACACAGCTTTCTGCAGCCGCCTGTGGTCACATTGTACATTGAAAAGCTTGTCTTGCATACTGTTGTTGCAGATTAAACGCTTACACAGAGCATTGAGGTAGAACGAGGTGGAACAACCAAACGCAGAATGAAGTGTAACAGCTACAGAGAAAGTGGAGTTGAATGATCTGCCTGTGGATGACTCACATGGAAGGCTGCTTTGGGCCCCGGATGATGGTGAGGGAGGAGGGCAGGGACAGAGAAAGTTCAGTGCAAGTGAACAATAAAGTGCAAGATCATAAGGAGATTGTGAAGTCCGAGTCCATCTTATCAAGCTAGAGAACAATTCACTATAATAGTCTTAGTGCCCAGTGAGTATAGCTGTTGAAAAGAGATTCCTTCTTGAGATTACCGGCAGAGATCTTCAACGGTAGAGTATCTGTATTGCTGTGCTGGAGACCTAGGTTCAGTCCTAACTTTGGGCACTGACTGGGGTTTACAGGTTCTCCCCGTGGCTACGTGGGTGCCCGCCGGTGTTTGTTTTCCTCCTCTGTCCCATGTATGTGTAACTTGTGGGGGTGGGTGGTTAAGCAGTCGCAGAAAATCGCTCCCAGAGGTTGCAGATGATGGGATTGATGGGAATGTTGAGAGAGTAGGTTACAAGGAAAATTAATGGGGGAATGGGATTGCTCTGTGAACCACTATAGTCTTGATGGGCTGAATGGCTTCCTCGTTAAAAATTTTATTTAGAAGTACAGCATGGTAAAAGGCTCCTTCAGTGAACCCGTGCTGCTCAGTTATGCCCATTAATCTACTAACCCATACGTCTTTGGAATGTGGGAGGAACCCATGTGGTCACAGAGAGAATGTACAGACAGCAGCAGGACTTGAACAAGGACCACTGGTGCTGTAAAGTACGCTAACCACTATGCTACCCTTCCGCTATGTTGTGTGGAAAAATGCCCTTTATGTCTTTTGTGACCTGCCCGGGTTCCGTTTCAGCCCGAAACATCATCTGTTTGCTCTTTTAAATGGACACTACCTGGCCTGCTGAGTTTCTCCAGCAACTTGTGTGTGTTGCTCAGATTTCCAGCATCTGCAGATTTTCTCTTGTTTATGGTGGGAAATTGCCTAGTTTCAGGGCATTTTAGGGGGTAGTTGGGAGTGAAATGATTTAATGTTATTGTGAGGCCTGGAATCATGGGAACTCAGCCACGTAGGGGCCACACACTTCCTTCTCTGCGGAGCAGTGGGCTTCTATTGCAGTCCTAAAGATCCTGCTTACTTTCCCCAAAAACACTAATTTTATTCTTCAATGGTAAATACATTTGCATTCTCCAAACAGCATTTCTAATAAAAATTTGAGCCTCTGGGATATTAGTTGAGATTTTCTGGATTTTAGTCTATTATCATAGTCACTAGCTTTAACCACAATTTCATGGTTTAAAATTACAGACACTTAATTTTCTTCCGTTATTATACTTAAACTGTGTTGTGTCTAGATCCATTTTACTGCTGATGTTCGTTACTGGGATGGTGAGGTGGGTCCCGCTGCCTTTGTCAGTGTGTTTATCTTCTGAATGCTTTCTCCATGGGCGGCTGCAGTCGAGGCTGTCTCCCTGACCCCAACCCCCGATGAATGCAGAAGCTGTGAAATGGCCCTTATCTGGCAAAGTAAGGGAGGGGGACCACTGATAGGCTGGCAGAGCACTCACCCAACCTCACAGTGTTTCATGTCAGTTACCGTGAGGCTGAGTGATCGTGTGAGGACGCTGTTTCCACTGACTGTTCAGTAAAATCTCTGATTACGTTTAAAACAAGCAACAAAGAGGCACTGTTGATCAGAGATAGTGTCACAACTGCCCAAAAGGAGGAAGTCATGGAGGGATTGTCTGTGGAGTCTCTGTGGGTGGAAGTTAGGAACGGGAAGGGGTCAATAACTCTACTGGGTGTTTTTTATAGACCACCCAATTGTAGCAGGGACATCGAGGAGCAGATAGGGAGTCAGATTCTGGAAAGGAGTAATAAAAACAGGGTTGTCATGATGGGAGATTTTAATTTCCCAAATATTGATTGGCATCTCCCTAGACCGAAGGGTTTAGATAGGGTGGAGTTTATTAGGTGTGTTCAGAAAGGTTTCTTGACACAATATGTAGATAAGCCTACAAGAGGAGAGACTGTACTTGATCTGGTATTGGGAAATTAACCTGGTCAGGTGTCAGGTCTCTCAGTGGGAGAGCATTTTGGAGATGGTGATCACAATTCTATCTCCTTTACCATAGCATTGGAGAGAGATAGGAACAGACAAGTTAGGGAAACGTTTAATTGGAGCAAGGGAAGGAGAGCTATGAGGCTATCAGGCAGGAACTTGGAAGAGTAAATTGGAAATAGATGTTCTCAGGGAAACGTACCAAAGAAATATGGCAAATGTTCAGGGGATACTTGCTTGAGATTCAGAGTAGGTATGCTCCAATGAGACGTGGAAAAGAAGGTACAGCACAAAATCTGTGGTGCACAAAGGCTGTTGTAAATCTAGTAAAGAAGAGCTTATGAAAGGTTCAAAAAAACCAGGTAATTATATGAATCTAGAAGATTATAAGGCTAGCAGGAAGGAGCTTAAGAATGAAATTAGGAGAGCCAGAAGGGGCCATGAGAAGGCCTTGGCAGACAGGATTAAGGAAAACCCCAAGGCATTCTACAAGTATGTGCAGAGCAAGAGGATAAGACTTGGGAGAGAGAATAGGACCAATGAAGTGTGACAATGGAAAAGTGTGTATGGAACCGGAGTAAATAGCGGAGGTACTTAATGAATACTTTGCTTCAGTATTCACTACAGTAAAAGATCTTGGCGATTGTAGGGATGACTTGCAGTGGATTGAAGAGCTTGAGAATGTAGATTTTAAGAAAGAGGATGTGCTGGAGCTTTTGGAAAGCATCAAGTTGGATAAGTCACCAGGACCAGATGTGATGGACCCCAGACTACAGTGGGAAGCGAGGGAGGAGATTGCTGAGCCTCTGGTGATGATCTTTGCATCATCAATGAGGATGGGAGAGGTTCCAGAGGAATGGAGGGTTGTGGATGTTGTTCCCTTATTCAAGAAAGAGAGTAGAGATAGCCCAGGAAATTATAGACCAGTGAGTCTTACTTTAGCGGTTGGTAAGTTGATGGAGAAGATCCTGAGAGGTGGGATTTATGAACATTTGGGGAGGCATAATATGATTAGGAATAGTCAGCATGGCTTTGTCAAAGGTAGGTCATACCTTATGAGCCTGATTGAATTTCTTGTGGCTAAGCACATTGATGAAGGTAGAGCCGTAGATGTAGTGTATATGGATTTCAGCAAGGCATTTGATAAGGTACTCCATATAAGGCTTATTGAGAAAGTAAGGAGGCATGAGATCCAAGGGGATCTTTGTGGATCCAGAACTGGCTTGCCCACAGAAAGCAATGAGTGGTTGTAGACAGGCCATATTCTGCATGGAGGCTGGTGACCAGTGGTTGGGTTAGTAAATTTGCTGATGACACAAAGGTTGGGGGTGTTGTGGATAGTATGGAGGGCTGTCAGAAGTTACAACAGGATATTAATAGGATGCAAAACTGGGCTGAGAAGTGGCAGATGGAGTTCAACCCAGATAAGTGTGAGATGGTTCATTTTGGTAGGTCAAATATGATGACAGAATATAGTATTAATGGTATGACTCTTGGCAGTGTGGAGAATCAGAGGGATCTTGGGGTCTGAGTCCATAGGACACTCAAAGCTGCTATGCAGGTTGACTCTGTGGTTAAGAAGGCGTACTGTGCATTGGCCTTCATCAATCGTGGGATTGAGTTTAAGAGCCGAGAGGTAATGTTGCAGCTATATCAGACCCTGGTCAGACCCCACTTGGAGTATTGTGCTTAATTCTGGTCGCCTCACTGTAGGAAGAACGTGGAAACCATAGAAAGGGTGCAGAGGAGATTTACAAGGATGTTGCCTGGATTGGGGAGTATGCCTTATGAGAATAGGTTGAGTGAATTCAGCCTTTTCTCCTTGGAGTGACGGAGGATGAAAGGTGACTTGATAGAGGTGTACAAAATAATGAGAGGCATTGATCGTGTGGATAGTCAGAGGCTTTTCCCCAGAGCTGAATTGGCTAGCATGAGAGGGCATAGTTTTAGGGTGCTTGGAAGTACGTGCAGAGGAGATATCAGGGGTAAGTTTTTTACGCAGAGAGTGGTGAGTGTGTGGAATGGGCTGCCAGAGGCAGAAGTGATAGGGTCTTTTAAGAGACTCCTGGATGGCTGCATGGAGCTTAGAAAAATAGAAGGTTATGGGTAAAGCCTAGGTAGTTCTAAGGTAAGGACACGTTTGACTCAGCTTGTGGGCCAAAGGGCCTGTAGTGTGCTGTATGTTTTCTGTGTTTCTAAAAATCCTTTATTTCTGTAGCACATTTCACATTTGAACTTGCCAATGTCTCCTCCAGCAACATACATACAAAATGATGAAGAAACTCAGCAGATCGGGCAGGAGTAATGGAGGAGAATTAAAAATCGACGTTTCCAGCTGAGACCCTTGCTTTCCAGTCCTGATGGACCGTTTCCAGTCTCAACCTGAAATGTCGACTGTTTGTTTGTCACCGTAGATGCTGCCCGACCTGCTGAGTTGGAACACAGAGCGTTACAGTATAGTACAGGCCCTTTGGCCTGCAATGTTGTACTGACTTTTTAACCTACTCTAAGATCAATCTAATCCTTCTCTCCTACACAACCCTCCATTTTTCTGTCATCCATGTGCCTATCGAAGAGTTTCTTCAATGTCCCTAATGTATCTGCTTCTACCACCATCTCAGGCAGCAGGTTCCACTCACCCTCACATCCTCACATTCTGACATTCCTCACCCCGTACTTTCCTCCAGTCATCTTAAAATTATGCCACCTTGTATTAGCCATTTCTGCCTTGGACAAGTTTCTGGCTGTCTGTACCTCTTATCATCTTGTATGCCTATATGAGGTCATCTCTCATCCTCCTTTGGGCTTTTCTCCCTGGAACAAGTTTGTTCAACCTATCCTCGTAAGACATGCTCCCCCAGATGGGCAGCATCCAGGTAAGTCTCCTCTGCACCTCCACTAAATCTTACAAACCTTTCCTGTAATGAGGTGACCAGAACTGAACACAATGCTCCCAGTGTAGTCTGATTGGCATTTAGTGTGGGTCTCACTGTCTGCTCACAAGCACTGAGGGAGCGTTGGTGACATTACTTTTCTCGCTAATTATTTGAATGGAGAGAAAGGGATGTGGCAACTCGTGATTTAGGCTACCGTACATGAGGGAGGCAGTGTGCTCTGTTGGGTAGGGCATGCAGACTGGGCAACTGTGGTGGTTGGGGAAGGGTGATTGGGAAGGGGGTGAGACACAGGTGGGTGACATTGGTAGGACTTCAGCTGTTGTGGCAAGAGGAAATTGGGGAGATGTTTGGTAACCATGGGGAGTTAAAAACTGCATCAGCACGTGTCAGTCCCAGACTAAGCATCTGTGGCCCAGGTCGGGAGTATCCTTTAGCCTTTACTGTCAGCCTTAGGCAGTGCCTCCACCCCCAGGTCAGGAGTATCTTTTAGCCTATACTGTCAGCCTTAGGCAGTGCCTCCACCCCCAGGTCAGAAGTATCCTTTAGCCTATACTGTCAGCCTTGGGCAGTGCCTCCACCCCCAGGTCAGGAGCATCCTTTAGCCTATACTGTCAGGCTTAGGCAGTGCCTCCACCCCCAGGTCAGGAGTATCCTTTAGCCTATACTGTCAGCCTTGGGCAGTGCCTCCACCCCCAGGTCAGGAGCATCCTTTAGCCTATTCTGTCAGCCTTAGGCAGTGCCTCCACCCCCAGGTCAGAAGTATCCTTTAGCCTATACTGTCAGCCTTAGGCAGTGCCTCCACCCCCAGGTCAGGAGCATCCTTTAGTCTATACCAGGGGTCAGCAACCTTTACCACTGAAAGAGCCATTTGGACCCGTTTCCCACAGAAAAGAAAACACTGGGAGCCACAAAACCCGTTTGACATTTAAAATGAAATAACACTGCATACAACGGTTTTTTTTTGCCTTTATGCTATGTATAAACAAACTATAATGTGTTGCATTTATGAAATCAATGAACTGCAGAGAAAACGAAATTACATTTCTGCATGCAACAAAAACATTTTGAACTCCGAAAAAAAGACATTGGGTTGAAGGTTACTTTTAAGTAAAGTACTCAACGTCTATTTGAGTCCTTCTTGTATTTATGAAAAACGCCGAACTTAAATTTTCCGCCAGCAGCAAACCAAAAATAACGTCAGCCAGCTGTCAACCTGAAAAATAAAAGGACTATTTCACTGAACAATGAAAAAATATGAATATACATAAAATAATAGGAAATTAAAATATTTATCATACTTGGTTAATGGGATTTCTGCTCCTGGACCTCAGCGCACAGCGTCTGCACATCAGGGCTGTATGACGTCACCTTCATCTTTACACAGGATCGCAAGCTGTCATCTGTGAGGTGTGCGAGATGTTTGTTTTTAATAAAGTTCATGTTGGAGAACACCTGCTCACATACATATGTGGATCCAAAGATCGACAGGACTCCAAGTGCATACTTTTTAATGTTTACATAAATGTCAGGGATAGCATTCCATGTTTCGAACACAAGTTTGTCCGGTTTGGGGAGGTTTTCAATATCACTCCATTTGTGATTCTGAGCAAGAACGGCCTTCTGACAGGCAACATCTTCAAGGTCTGCTGTCAAGCGTCTAAACTTGGACATCCATATGTCTTTGTCGGCTATGTCGGCCAGTTCCATCTCAAGGTCAGGTTGACTCACACCTGCCAATGCAGTCGTATTCAGTAGGGATGGATCGATGCTTAGGGCAGTGACCGGGAAGGATAATGTGTTTTTTTCCTCTCTGAACTCACAGAAGCGTTTCCCAAACGATGTTTGCATTGCGATGATTGCAGAATGTAAATACTCCGAATTTATCATGTCGTGACCTTGTTTGAACTCTCTCAAATTGGGGAAGTGAGACAATGTGCCTTTCTGTAAATCTCTGGCAAGCACTGTCAACTTGCGCTGGAATGCCAAAACATCCTCCAACATGTGTAGGGCTGTACGTCCTTTCCCCTGAAGAGCTGTGCTCAGCGTGTTCAGGTGCGCTGTCATGTCTACCATGAAGTGTAGCTTTTCCAGCCACCCTGGCTGTTCCAGCTCAGGAGAGGTGAGCCCTTTGCTGCCCAGGAAAGTTCTCACTTCTTCCAGACATGCGACAAAGCGTTTCAGCACCTCCCCTGTGGACAGCCACCGGACTTTGTTGTGCAGCAGGAGATCAGAATATGCGCTTTCCAGCTCGTCCAGTAACAAACGGAATTGACGGTGATTTAAACTTTTTGCCATTATTTTATTGACAATCTGAATGACAACATCCATTACTTCTGTGCATTCCGGAGGAAATGTTTAAGCACACAGTGCCTCTTGGTGCAAGATGCAGTGAAAAGTCAGCAGCTTTCTGTCCAGCGACTTCTGCAGTAAAGCCACAAATCCCTTGTGTACTCCTGTCATACTTGATGCCCCATCAGTAGCTACTGACACCAGGTGGGTGGTCTTTATTCCTTTGGCTCTTAAACAATTCAAGACAGCCTCACAGATGTCCTTCCCCCGTGTTTGGTCTTTTAGAGGTATCAACTCAATCAGTTCTTCCTGTGGCCCGGCAGAGTTTACATACCAGCAGAACAGCGCTATTTGTTCAATATCACCTTTGTCTTTAGACTCGTCACAGGCAATCGAGTAGGCCACAGCTGAATTGATGTCTTTAATTTGCTGTCTTGTGATGTCTTCTGCCATTTTTATGGTTCTGTCTTTGACAGTCTTTGCAGAGAGGGGCATATCCCTGATTTTCTGCACAATTTCACTCTTGTTTTTAACGTCCATGAATAGATGTTCTGAAATCTTAATGAAAGATTCTTTTATATATTCACCATCTGTAAACTGCTTCCCGTGCCTGACTATTTCCTGAGCGGCAACATAACTAGCGTATGTAGTTGATTTTCCAGACTTCATCCACTTCTTGAAATGATTTTTGCTCAGATCAACCTTCCGCATCAGTTCCGAAACGGCTTTTTTTCTCTCATCTCCATCCGGATATTTTTGAGCAAAGGCTGCGTGTTTATTCTGGAAATGTCTTGCGACATTTGACTTTTTGTTGTTTGCTAGTTTCTCATTGCATACTAAGCATACCAGTAAACCAGTCTCGTCAACAGTGAAAGCAAATGAATCTGTCCACGTATCATTAAACGTTCTGTTTTCTTCAGTCACTTTTCTTTTTTTAGAATTCTCCATAGTTAGCCTACCTTGGATCGAAAAATTAAAGAAATCGCGCACTGGCGGGTGTCAGGCATTGGCAGTGGTGACGTATATTAATAACGATAAAAACACGTAGCGGTGTGCTACACGCAGTCGGTAAACTGCAGTCAAAGATAACTTTATTTGAACTAAACAGCCTTGCTTTTAAGCCTCCCTCAATCCGCCCCCCATGGGCGTGGATGCTCCAAAAGACACGTACTCACAAACCCCCGCAGGCTATCTCCCTTAGCCTGAACGCTGGCTAATTGTGAGCCGGTTCGGATGTGCCAGGAAATGGGTCGCCACAACGTTTTATTTAGATTGTACAAGATCACCATAATCTTCAAATTTCGAATTACATTTCAAAAACTAACAAACTAACATAAAATACATTTTAATTAAATACTCATCATTTATTTTCCAAAGCCATAGGGAGCCGCAGCACAGAGATGAAAGAGCCGTTGCCGACCCCCGGCCTAGACTGTCAGCCTTAGGCAGTGCCTCCACCCCCAGGTCAGGAGCATCCTTTAGCCTATACTGTCAGCCTTAGGCAGTGCCTCCACCCCCAGGTCAGGAGCATCCTTTAGCCTATTCTGTCAGCCTTAGGCAGTGCCTCCACCCCCAGGTCAGGAGCATCCTTTAGCCTATACTGTCAGCCTTAGGCAGTGCCTCCACCCCCAGGTCAGGAGCACCCTTTAGCCCAGGGTTGTCAAACTACCAGCCCGCAAAAGGGTCCAGTCCGTCCCGCGGGATGATTTGGGGGAGAAATGTATATTCATGACCATTTATTATGTATATGTATGGCAGCCATACAATAGGCAGCAGTTAGCCACCCGCCGTGCATAAGCACCTATCACCCTGCACTGAAGACCACTAGGGCCCCACTTTCATCGTCAGACACAGTCTAAGCACACAGAGTACTCAGTATTCAGAGTCACCTCATGCCGGTGGCCGGAGGTGGGGATGTTGTAAGCGATGTGCGAGGAAGCGGAAGCGAGGCGAGTGGGCAGGAGTCCGTGCTAGGAAAAAAGCAAGCCCTAGCTGGCTGACTCTCCCGTCCGTTCTGCTCTCCAATGTCTGCTTGCTGAGGGAATCGGGCCTGCAGTCCTCGGAGTGACCTCATGCCGGAGGTGGGGACGTTGTGAGCGGCGTGCGAGGAAGTGGAAGCGAGGCGAGTGGGCAGGAGTCCGTGCCAGGAAAAAAGCAAGCCCTATCCGGCTGACTCTCCCGTCCATTCTGCTCTCCAATGGACATTAAATTGACTACATCTGTGACAACAAAATACTCGGCAGGAGTACAGAAACTGATGGAACCCCGGGGGCCGCCATTCAGCTGATTATTTATGTAACAGATTTTCCCCCAAGCCATCGGACTACCAACCCACTGACCTCTGCTGTGCCTATCATCTTCTTTATTATTTATTGTAATGCCTGCGCTGTTCTGTGTACTTTATGCAGTCCTGGGTAGGTCTGTAGTCTAGTGTAGTTTTTGTGTTGGTTTATGTAGTTCAGTGTAGTTTTTGTATTGTTCATTTAACACCATGGACCTGAAAAACTTCATCTTGTTTTTACTGTGTACTGTACCAGCAGTTATGGTTGAAGTGACAATAAAAAACGACAATTGACTTGACTTGTAATTAACACCTGCAGCAAGGCTGAGACTGTTTGCTGCTGTGGTTCAAAATGCTTTCCAAGAAAAGAAAAGTTGACATTGAAGGTCGGATATTCAACGATAATTGGAAAGATCAGTTTTTCTTCTGTGAGGTCAATGGCAAACCTGTGTGTCTGATATACTCGCAACAAGTGGCTGTGGCAAAAGAGTACAATTACAATATCAAACGACACTATGAGACATCACACGGAGAAAAATATGACAAGTACGCAGGACAACTCAGAATGCAAAAGGTAAACGAGCTTGAAGCAGCTCTGAAAAAACTGCAATCGGTGTTCAACAAAAGTCGAGAGACTCACGATGGAGCTGTCAAGGCCAGCTATATTATTGCCAACAAAACAGCTGCTGTGTAGAACCCGTACTCAGAGGGGGAGTTCATCAAAGCATGCATGCTGACGGTGGCTGAGAAGAGACAGGCTTCTGGTATATCAGCTTGTCAGGGAATACTGTGGCAGAGAGAATCAGGGACCTTGCAGGAGATTTGAACAGTCAACTAAAAGACAAAGTGAAGTCATTTATTGCCTTCTCTATTGCAATTGATGAGAGCACAGACGTGACGGATGTAGCTCAGTTGGGAATATTTATTCGTGGTGTTGATGCATCTTTGACTGTCACTGAGGAGTTTGTGGAGATGGTGCCCATGAGAAACACCATGACGGCGAACGACGTTTTCTCCAGTCTCGTTGAGGCCTTGGACAGACTGGGGTTTGAGGCCTTGGACAGACTGGGGTTTGCTGGAGTCATGCTGTCAGCATGGCAACAGATGGCGCACCGTCCATAGTTGGGAAAAAGGCGGGTGTTGTTGCGAAACTCAGAGAGAAAGTTCAGACAGAGAATCTAGAGCAGGAATTCTGGAATTTTCATTGTATTATACACCAAGAGGCGTTATGTCCATTTTCAGGCTCCTAATACAATGTCATGGATGTAGTAATCAAAACGGTTAGTTTTATTAGAGCCAAAGAACTCAACCATTGGCAACTTGACACTCCTTTGTCTGAAAGTAACATTGGACACGGCCCACTCTACCACACTGAAGTCCGCTGGTTGAGCAGAGGGGTCGTGCTCAAACGTTTTTCAGTTACGTGCGGAAATTGGACTATTCATGAACAAGAAGGGGAAGCCAGTGGCAGAGTTGGATGATCCAGACTGGCTTCATGATCTTGCATTTTTGGTGGATATAGTCGAGCACTTAAACGTGCTTGATGTTAACATACAAGGCTACAACAAACTTGTTATGAAATACTACGACAGCATTCGTGCCTTTCAAATTAGATTAGGCCTGTGGGAGATGCAACTATCCTGGAGCAACCCAGCTCATTTCCCCTCTTTGCAGTCTGTGTGTGTCACTCATGGGAATAATGACAACATGGACAGGTACAAGGACAAAATATTACGGCTGAAAAGTGAAGTTCCAGAATCGTTTCCAAGTATTCACTCAGCTCGAGAAGGAATTCTCACTATTTTGCTTGCCATTTGCCGTCAACGCAGCATCAGATGTTCCGGAAGAACTCCAAACGGAACTAATTGAAATTCAGTGTAACTCGGCTTTGAGACTGTGGGTCTGGACTCAAACTATCAATACCTGGTACCGATGTACCTCAAGATGACAGACTTTGCCTTAAAGATCCTTTGCATGTTCAGGACAACATATCTCTGTGAGCAGGCATTCTCCATAATGAACATTAACAAATCCAAACTGCGTTCGCAGCTGACACACAGACATCTAAATGACATTATGAAGATCACAACTGCCCAGAAACTGGTCCCTGATGTTGACAGGCTGGTTAAAGCCAAGAGATCTCAGGTGTCTGGAAGCAGCAACTGAAAAATGAGTGACACTGTTCGATGCACTGCGACATGTAAGCAAAATGCATTATGAAATACTGAGTGTCATAATATTGTGATTCTTTCATTTTCTGACTATTCTATTATTGTAAATGTGATCACTTCAATAAAGATTAGAGGCTAACTGTGTTCATTGTCCGAGTTTGATTGCTGGAAACAGGCTAATAAAAATAAGATGCAGTTGTGTAGCTGACATATACAATCTGTTTCGTTAGGTCTGCATTTGTGTCTGCTAATGTTCGATTTTAAATGGTTTATTAATGGAAAGGGTGTGGCTCCCAAAACAATCTTTGCCAAAATAGCATCTTTTTTCTTTCTCTCTCTCATCACAACTTTCTTGTAGCCTACGACTGTGTTAATACCAGTCATAAAAATAATGCTTGCTAGACAATCTTTTTCATAAGAAATGAAATTTGTAAAGTGAAACCCTTTGTAGTTATAGTAGAGACTGAGGCACATGAGAGCAGGTTGAAAAAACGTAGGCAATGAAAGCTGTGGGAGCACGGGCACGTGCACAACTGATCTGGCGCACACAAAGTCGCATTTTGCCCAATCCGGCCCGTGACCTAAAATGAGTTTGACACCCCTGCTTTAGCCTATACTGTCAGCCTTGGGCAGTGCCCCACCTCCAGGTCAGGGGCATCCCTTAGCCTATACTGTCAGCCTTGGGCAGTGCCCCACCTCCAGGTCAGGGGCATCCCTTAGCCTATACTGTCAGCCTTGGGCAGTGCCCCACCTCCAGGTCAGGGGCATCCCTTAGCCTATACTGTCAGCCTTGGGCAGTGCCCCACCTCCAGGTCAGGGGCATCCCTTAGCCTATACTGTCAGCCTTAGGCAGTGCCCCACCTCCAGGTCAGGGGCATCCCTTAGCCTATACTGTCAGCCTTCAGCAGTGCCCCACCTCCAGGTCAGGGGCATCCCTTAGCCTATACTGTCAGCCTTCAGCAGTGCCCCACCTCCAGGTCAGGGGCATCCCTTAGCCTATACTGTCAGCCTTCAGCAGTGCCCCACCTCCAGGTCAGGGGCATCCCTTAGCCTATACTGTCAGCCTTCAGCAGTGCCCCACCTCCAGGTCAGGGGCATCCCTTAGCCTATACTGTCAGCCTTCAGCAGTGCCCCACCTCCAGGTCAGGGGCATCCCTTAGCCTATACTGTCAGCCTTAGGCAGTGCCCCACCTCCAGGTCAGGGGCATCCCTTAGCCTATACTGTCAGCCTTAGGCAGTGCCCCACCTCCAGGTCAGGGGCATCCCTTAGCCTATACTGTCAGCCTTAGGCAGTGCCCCACCTCCAGGTCAGGGGCATCCCTTAGCCTATACTGTCAGCCTTAGGCAGTGCCCCACCTCCAGGTCAGGGGCATCCCTTAGCCTATACTGTCAGCCTTGGGCAGTGCCTCCACCCCCAGGTCAGGGGCATCCCTTAGCCTATACTGTCAGCCTTGGGCAGTGCCTCCACCCCCAGGTCAGGGGCATCCCTTAGCCTATACTGTCAGCCTTGGGCAGTGCCTCCACCCCCAGGTCAGGGGCATCCCTTAGCCTATACTGTCAGCCTTAGGCAGTGCCCCACCTCCAGGTCAGGGGCATCCCTTAGCCTATACTGTCAGCCTTGGGCAGTGCCCCACCTCCAGGTCAGGGGCATCCCTTAGCCTATACTGTCAGCCTTGGGCAGTGCCCCACCTCCAGGTCAGGGGCATCCCTTAGCCTATACTGTCAGCCTTAGGCAGTGCCCCACCTCCAGGTCAGGGGCATCCCTTAGCCTATACTGTCAGCCTTGGGCAGTGCCCCACCTCCAGGTCAGGGGCATCCCTTAGCCTATACTGTCAGCCTTGGGCAGTGCCCCACCTCCAGGTCAGGGGCATCCCTTAGCCTATACTGTCAGCCTTCAGCAGTGCCCCACCTCCAGGTCAGGGGCATCCCTTAGCCTATACTGTCAGCCTTGGGCAGTGCCTCCACCCCCAGGTCAGGGGCATCCCTTAGCCTATACTGTCAGCCTTAGGCAGTGCCCCACCTCCAGGTCAGGGGCATCCCTTAGCCTATACTGTCAGCCTTGGGCAGTGCCCCACCTCCAGGTCAGGGGCATCCCTTAGCCTATACTGTCAGCCTTGGGCAGTGCCCCACCTCCAGGTCAGGGGCATCCCTTAGCCTATACTGTCAGCCTTGGGCAGTGCCCCACCTCCAGGTCAGGGGCATCCCTTAGCCTATACTGTCAGCCTTGGGCAGTGCCCCACCTCCAGGTCAGGGGCATCCCTTAGCCTATACTGTCAGCCTTCAGCAGTGCCCCACCCCCAGGTCAGGGGCATCCCTTAGCCTATACTGTCAGCCTTCAGCAGTGCCCCACCTCCAGGTCAGGGGCATCCCTTAGCCTATACTGTCAGCCTTCAGCAGTGCCCCACCTCCAGGTCAGGGGCATCCCTTAGCCTATACTGTCAGCCTTCAGCAGTGCCCCACCTCCAGGTCAGGGGCATCCCTTAGCCTATACTGTCAGCCTTCAGCAGTGCCCCACCTCCAGGTCAGGGGCATCCCTTAGCCTATACTGTCAGCCTTGGGCAGTGCCTCCACCCCCAGGTCAGGGGCATCCCTTAGCCTATACTGTCAGCCTTGGGCAGTGCCTCCACCCCCAGGTCAGGGGCATCCCTTAGCCTATACTGTCAGCCTTGGGCAGTGCCTCCACCCCCAGGTCAGGGGCATCCCTTAGCCTATACTGTCAGCCTTGGGCAGTGCCCCACCTCCAGGTCAGGGGCATCCCTTAGCCTATACTGTCAGCCTTAGGCAGTGCCCCACCTCCAGGTCAGGGGCATCCCTTAGCCTATACTGTCAGCCTTGGGCAGTGCCTCCACCCCCAGGTCAGGGGCATCCCTTAGCCTATACTGTCAGCCTTGGGCAGTGCCCCACCTCCAGGTCAGGGGCATCCCTTAGCCTATACTGTCAGCCTTAGGCAGTGCCCCACCTCCAGGTCAGGGGCATCCCTTAGCCTATACTGTCAGCCTTAGGCAGTGCCCCACCCCCAGGTCAGGGGCATCCCTTAGCCTATACTGTCAGCCTTAGGCAGTGCCCCACCTCCAGGTCAGGGGCATCCCTTAGCCTATACTGTCAGCCTTGGGCAGTGCCCCACCTCCAGGTCAGGGGCATCCCTTAGCCTATACTGTCAGCCTTGGGCAGTGCCCCACCTCCAGGTCAGGGGCATCCCTTAGCCTATACTGTCAGCCTTAGGCAGTGCCCCACCTCCAGGTCAGGGGCATCCCTTAGCCTATACTGTCAGCCTTCAGCAGTGCCCCACCTCCAGGTCAGGGGCATCCCTTAGCCTATACTGTCAGCCTTCAGCAGTGCCCCACCTCCAGGTCAGGGGCATCCCTTAGCCTATACTGTCAGCCTTCAGCAGTGCCCCACCTCCAGGTCAGGGGCATCCCTTAGCCTATACTGTCAGCCTTCAGCAGTGCCCCACCTCCAGGTCAGGGGCATCCCTTAGCCTATACTGTCAGCCTTGGGCAGTGCCCCACCTCCAGGTCAGGGGCATCCCTTAGCCTATACTGTCAGCCTTGGGCAGTGCCCCACCTCCAGGTCAGGGGCATCCCTTAGCCTATACTGTCAGCCTTGGGCAGTGCCCCACCTCCAGGTCAGGGGCATCCCTTAGCCTATACTGTCAGCCTTAGGCAGTGCCCCACCTCCAGGTCAGGGGCATCCCTTAGCCTATACTGTCAGCCTTCAGCAGTGCCCCACCCCCAGGTCAGGGGCATCCCTTAGCCTATACTGTCAGCCTTCAGCAGTGCCCCACCTCCAGGTCAGGGGCATCCCTTAGCCTATACTGTCAGCCTTGGGCAGTGCCCCACCTCCAGGTCAGGGGCATCCCTTAGCCTATACTGTCAGCCTTCAGCAGTGCCCCACCCCCAGGTCAGGGGCATCCCTTAGCCTATACTGTCAGCCTTCAGCAGTGCCCCACCTCCAGGTCAGGGGCATCCCTTAGCCTATACTGTCAGCCTTCAGCAGTGCCCCACCTCCAGGTCAGGGGCATCCCTTAGCCTATACTGTCAGCCTTCAGCAGTGCCCCACCCCCAGGTCAGGGGCATCCCTTAGCCTATACTGTCAGCCTTGGGCAGTGCCCCACCTCCAGGTCAGGGGCATCCCTTAGCCTATACTGTCAGCCTTCAGCAGTGCCCCACCCCCAGGTCAGGGGCATCCCTTAGCCTATACTGTCAGCCTTCAGCAGTGCCCCACCTCCAGGTCAGGGGCATCCCTTAGCCTATACTGTCAGCCTTGGGCAGTGCCCCACCTCCAGGTCAGGGGCATCCCTTAGCCTATACTGTCAGCCTTAAGCGGTGCCCCACCCCCAGGTCAGGGGCATCCCTTAGCCTATACTGTCAGCCTTAGGCAGTGCCCCACCTCCAGGTCAGGGGCATCCCTTAGCCTATACTGTCAGCCTTAGGCAGTGCCCCACCTCCAGGTCAGGGGCATCCCTTAGCCTATACTGTCAGCCTTAGGCAGTGCCCCACCTCCAGGTCAGGGGCATCCCTTAGCCTATACTGTCAGCCTTAGGCAGTGCCCCACCTCCAGGTCAGGGGCATCCCTTAGCCTATACTGTCAGCCTTGGGCAGTGCCCCACCTCCAGGTCAGGGGCATCCCTTAGCCTATACTGTCAGCCTTGGGCGGTGCCCCACCTCCAGGTCAGGGGCATCCCTTAGCCTATACTGTCAGCCTTAGGCAGTGCCCCACCTCCAGGTCAGGGGCATCCCTTAGCCTATACTGTCAGCCTTAGGCAGTGCCCCACCTCCAGGTCAGGGGCATCCCTTAGCCTATACTGTCAGCCTTAAGCGGTGCCCCACCCCCAGGTCAGGGGCATCCCTTAGCCTATACTGTCAGCCTTAGGCAGTGCCCCACCTCCAGGTCAGGGGCATCCCTTAGCCTATACTGTCAGCCTTAAGCGGTGCCCCACCCCCAGGTCAGGGGCATCCCTTAGCCTATACTGTCAGCCTTAGGCAGTGCCCCACTCCCATTCCCAACCAGTTAGTACGTGATCCACCGTCTCTGCAGAGTTGCCATGTGGAATTTGGTATAAGGATGTTGGATCAGGGTCTGACTTTTCAAGATAGCAGAAGAGTGAGGTACAAGTCTTGTGGTTACAGCTGTTTTGTTAGATATTCAAAACAAAGAAACAGAAACATAGAAAACCGACAGCACAATACAGGCCCTTCAGCCCACAAAGCTGTGCCGAACGTGAACTTACCTTAGAACTACTTAGGCTTACCCATAGCCCTCAATTTTTCTGAGCTCCATGTACCTGCCCAGGAGTCTCTTAAAAGACCCTATCATTTGTGCCTCCACCACCGCCGCAGGCAGCCTGTTCCACACACTCACCACTCTCTGCGTTTATAAAAAAAAGAAGAAAAAACTTACCCCGACATCTCCTCTGTACCTACTTCTGAGCACCTTAAAACTGTGCCCTCTCATGATAGCCATTTCAGCCTTGGGAAAAAGCCTCCAACTATCCACACAATCAATGCCTCTCATCATCTTGTACACCTCTATCAGATCACCTCTCGTCCTCCGTCGCTCCAAGGAGAAAAGGCTGAGTTCACTCAACCTATTCTCATAAGGCATGCTCCCCAATCCAGGCAACATCCTTGTAAATCTCTGCTGCACCCTTTCTATGGCACAGCATAGAAATAACAGTAGAGCACAGCAGAAGTTAACTAACCCTGATGTAACCGAGAACCTGGCTCTATAAAACCTGACTGCTGGAAGTAAGGAAGAGATTTCTGCACCTTTGACAATGATATTCAGGAGGCATGGGGTCCACAGAAGGCAGGGCATGGTAGTAAAACAGTGGGGTTCTGCAGCGATCCATTCTGGAATCCCTGATCTTTGTGAATTTTATAACTGGATGAAGAAGTGGAAGGATGTTCTGGCAAGTTAACAGAGGACTCGAAGTTTGGTGGTGGTGTGGATAGTTTTGAAAGTTGTTATAAGTTGTAACAGGATACTGACAGCGTGCAGAGCTAGGCTGAGAGGTGGCAGATACAGTTCAATCTGGAAAAGTGTGAAGTGATTCACTTTGAAGGTCAAAATTGAAGGCAGAGTACAGGGTTAATGGCAGAATTCTTTCAGTGTGGAGCAACAGAGGGATCTTGGGATCCACATCTATTGGGTCCGTAAAGTTACCACACAAGTTGATAAGTTTGTTGAGAAGGTGTATGGTGTGTTGGCCTTCATTAGTCAAGAGATTGAGTTCAAGTGCCACGAGGTAATAATGCAGCTCTATAAAACTTTGGTTAGACTGTAGCGCCTCATTTCCTAGCGTATCCGAACCGACTCACAATTAGATAGCCTACGGGGGTTTGCGAGCACAGAGCTTTGGAGCCTCTTCGCCATGGGGGGCCGGTTGACAGAGGCTTAAAAGTGAGGCTGAAGTTTTCGAATAAAGTTTTTCCTTCGACTGCAGTTACCGACTCCGTGTCGTAATTTTAGCGCTGCTTGTAGCACACCGCTACAATTGGTGACCCCGACGGTCCAAACGATTTTTGGACCAGAAATGACCGACGCCGCCTCTGTTCATGCGGTTTCGTTGAAACTGCCGGGTTTCTGGACACAGCGCCCGGACCTATGGTTCCAGCAAGCCGAAGCCCAATTCCACGTTCGCCGGATCACCTCAGAAGACACCCGCTACTACTACGTGGTGGGCTCCCTCGACCAGGACACAGCTGCCCAGGTCGCGGAGTTCGTACAGTCGCCCCCGGCAGACGGCAAGTACACGGAATTCAAAGCCCTGCTCCTCAGGACTTTCGGACTCTCACGGCGCGAGCGGGCTGCCCGTTTACTGCACCTGGATGGCTTGGGCGACAGACCTCCATCGGCTTTAATGAATGAGATGTTGTCTCTGGCCGAGGGACACACAGGCCTCATGTTTGAGCAGGCATTCCTGGAGCAGCTGCCCGAGGACATACGCCTGCTGCTGTCCGACGCGGATTTCAGTGACCCCCGGAAGGTGGCAGCCCGGGCGGACTTGCTGTGGAACGCCAAAAAGGTGAGCGGGGCGTCCATCGCACAGATCTCCCAGCCACGCTCCCGGCAGCAAACCAGTCCAGGCCCGGCCGCAGAGCCCACTAACCCCCGGCCCAATGACCACTGGTGCTTCTACCACCAGCAGTGGGGCGCAGAAGCCCGCCGTTGCCGCCCGCCCTGCAAGTTCCCGGGAAACGCCAGGGCCAGCCGCCGCTGATGGCTACGGCGGCTGGCCATCGGGATAGCCTCCTGTATGTGTGGGATAGAAGGTCGGGACGCCGGTTTTTGGTCGATACTGGGGCTGAGATCAGCGTTTTACCTCCGACGAGTTACGACACCCGCAGCAGGGCACCGGGTCCCCCCCTGAGGGCCGTGAATGGCAGCACAGTAAGGACCTATGGCACCCGTCAGGTGCAGCTACTGTTCGGCCCCAGCCAGTTCACGTGGGACTTCACACTGGCCGCCGTAGCCCAACCGCTTCTGGGTGCGGATTTTTTGCGGGCTCACAGCCTGCTGGTTGACCTGCCCAGGAAGAGACTGGTACACGCCGAGACCTTTCAGACGTTCTCCCTGGGCGCGCCCCAGTTGCCAGCCCCTCACCTCGGCTCCATCACGCTGTCCGACAACGATTTCACCAGGGTCCTGGCGGAGTTCCCATCGGTTCTGGCACCGCAGTTCACAGCAGCCATGCCCAGGCACGGCGTACAGCACCACATCCCGACACAGGGACCACCCCTCCATGCCCGTGCTCGGCGGCTTCCCCCGGACAAGCTCCGACTGGCGAAGGAGGAGTTCCAGAGAATGGAGGAATTGGGGATCATCCGGCGGTCCGACAGCCCCTGGGCTTCCCCCCTGCACATGGTGCCCAAAGCGACGGGGGGCTGGAGACCGTGCGGCGACTACCGCAGGCTGAACGAGGCTACCACACCGGACCGCTACCCTGTGCCGCACATTCAGGACTTTGCGGCAAACCTGCACGGCGCCCGGATCTTCTCCAAGGTCGACCTTGTCCGAGGGTACCATCAAATCCCGATGCATCCTGACGACGTCCCCAAAACGGCTCTCATCACCCCGTTTGGCCTCTTCGAGTTCCTCCGCATGCCGTTCGGCCTGAAGAATGCCGCACAGACGTTCCAGCGGTTAATGGACGCGGTGGGACGGGACCTGGACTTCGCGTTCATCTATTTGGATGACATCCTCATAGCCAGCGGCAGTCGTCAGGAGCATCTGTCCCACCTCCGTCAACTCTGCGCCCGACTGAGTGAGTACGGTCTTACAATCAACCCTGCCAAATGCCAGTTCGGACTTGATACCATTGACTTCCTGGGCCACAGGATTACTAAAGACGGGGCAACCCCTCTGCCCGCTAAGGTAGATGCGGTCCGCCACTTCCCCCGACCCACCACGATCAAAGGCCTTCAGGAATTCGTAGGTATGGTCAATTTCTACCGCCGCTTCCTCCCTTCAGCTGCCCGGATCATGCGCCCCCTGTTCGCCCTGATGTCGGGTCCGAGCAAGAACATTACCTGGGACGAGGAGTCCGCCGCCGCTTTCGTTCAAACGAAGGAAGCTTTGGCGAACACCACAATGCTAATACATCCCAGAATGGACGCCCCTACCGCCCTCACAGTGGACGCATCAAACACGGCAGTCGGTGGGGTGCTGGAGCAGCTCATCGCAGGTCGCTGGCAACCCCTGGCGTTTTTCAGCAAACACCTGCGGCCACCCGAGCTCAAGTACAGTGCTTTTGACCGGGAACTGTTGGCGCTCTACCTGGCAATCCGGCATTTCAGGTACTTCCTAGAAGGTCGGCCCTTCACCGCGTTCACGGACCACAAACCGCTTACCTTTGCGTTTACGAAAGCATCCGACCCCTGGTCATCCCGCCAGCAACGCCACCTGTCCTACATCTCTGAATACACAACGGATGTCCGGCACGTCTCGGGTAAGGACAATGTCGTGGCGGATGCGCTCTCTCGCCCTACCGTTCATGCCCTTTCCCAAGGGGTAGACTTTGAGGCACTGGCAGAGGCACAGCAGGTAGATGAGGAGATTCCGAGTTACAGGACTGCAGTCTCTGGTTTGCAGCTCCAGGACTTCCCCGTGGGCCCAGGTGAGAGGACCCTACTCTGTGACGTCGCCACCGGCCAGCCCCGTCCGGTCGTCCCCGCAGCCTGGCGGCGACGTGTTTTCGACTCCATTCATAACTTGGCGCATCCCTCCATCCGGACAACTGTCCGGCTGGTTTCCAGCAGGTTCGTTTGGCACGGTCTCCGCAAACAGGTCAGTGAATGGGCCAGAACGTGCATGCACTGCCAGACGGCCAAGGTTCAGCGGCACACCAAAGCCCCACCGCAGCAGTTCCATCCCGCCCACCGGCGTTTCGACCACATTCATGTGGATATTGTGGGCCCCCTGCCAGTGTCGCGCGGAGCGCGTTACCTCCTGACTATCGTGGACCGGTTCACAAGATGGCCAGAGGCGGTCCCGCTCACCGACACCACCTCCGAATCTTGCGCCCGAGCCCTGCTCGCCACCTGGATATCCCGCTTTGGTGTACCAGCCCACATTACCTCCGACAGAGGCGCCCAGTTCACCTCCAGCCTGTGGTCAGCTATGGCCAGCCTTTTGGGGACTCAGCTGCACCACACCACTGCCTACCACCCACAGTCGAACGGGCTAGTGGAGCGTTTCCACCGTCACCTGAAGTCGGCCCTCATGGCCCGCCTGCGAGGAGCCAACTGGGCGGACGAGCTTCCCTGGGTCCTTCTCGGCATCCGCACAGCGCCCAAGGACGACCTGCACGCCTCGTCGGCCGAGTTGGTATACGGCGCGCCCCTGGCCGTCCCCGGGGAGTTCCTACCAGCCCCGAGGGGGCAAGAGGAAGAACCCGCTGCAGTCCTGGGCAGACTTCGCGAGAAGCTCGGTAACCTGGCCCCCATACCCACTTCACAGCATGGGCGGCACCCGACCTGCGTACCCAAAGACCTACGGAACTGTAAGTTTGTGTTTGTGCGAAGGGGCGGGCATCGGCCACCGCTGCAGCGGCCATACGAGGGGCCGTTTACGGTGCTCCGGAACAACGGGTCCACGTTCGTGCTGGACGTTGGGGGGAAGGAGGAGGTTTTCACGGTGGACCGCCTCAAGCCGGCCCATGTGGACCTGGCGCAACCGGCCGAGTTTCCGGCGCCTCGGCGCAGAGGCCGACCTCCCAAGCAGGTTCTGGCCCAGGCTGTGGACATTGGGGGGTGTATCGCCGGTTCTGGGGGGGGGTTATGTAGCGCCTCATTTCCTAGCGTATCCGAACCGACTCACAATTAGATAGCCTACGGGGGTTTGCGAGCACAGAGCTTTGGAGCCTCTTCGCCATGGGGGGCCGGTTGACAGAGGCTTAAAAGTGAGGCTGAAGTTTTCGAATAAAGTTTTTCCTTCGACTGCAGTTACCGACTCCGTGTCGTAATTTTAGCGCTGCTTGTAGCACACCGCTACAAGACCACCCTTGGAATATTGTGTTCACTTCTGGTCTTATTATCAAATTAAATCAAGTTTAATTGTCATTCAAACTATACATGGATACAACCAAATGAGACAGTGTTCCTTGGGGCCGAGGTGCAAAAACATACCAGTACATTCAAAATAACTAGAAAGGATGAAAAAAGAACACAGTCACGTAAGAAAACACATTTTTAGTCCCTGAGAGACAAGTCCCACAAATGGAAGGATCCACCCTGGAATTCCACCAACCTAACACTGGAGGGCAGCACCAATGGGAAAGGCCACACCAACTGAGTACAGACACTGCGCTACGACGCAAGCCTGAGGATTGAGGCCTAATCCTCACCACAAGTGAGGCAGTGCTGCTGCCTCAGCACAAAAGAGAAACGGGCCCGCTTCCTCTGAACTACCAGCCAGCTATTCTACACAATGAGCAGCTCACTGATGCTGTAGGCCTGCTGTGCACATAGTTATTGCAGTCAAGAATAGCTTACTATATCTTAAAATGCATTTAACAAAGAAAAAAAGCACCTTTAGTTGGCCCCGGAGAGTTCGCTGCATGTGTATGCTCCACCATCTTGCCTCCAATCCAATTATAGGAAGGATGTGGGAGCTTTAGAAAGGGTGCAGAGGAGAGTTACCAGGATGCAGTCTGAATTAGTCAGCATGATTTTTGAGGAAAGGTTGAGTGAGCTAGAGCGTTTCTCTTTGGAGTGGAGGAAGAGAGGTGACTTGATAGATGTGTTCAACATGATAAGATGCATAGATCAGGTTGAGAGCCAGGCACATTATCCTAGGAATGAAGTGACTAATATAAAGAGACATAATGTTAAGGTGATTAGAGGAAAGTATAGGGAGATGACTGAGATAGGTGTTTTTACATAGAGCGTGGTAAGTGCGTGGAACACTCTGCCAGGTTTAGCGATAGAGGAAGTACATTTGAGATAAATATCTCAAATTAGATAGGCACATGGAATAAAGATGGGGGAGGGAAATTTGGATTAGCCTTGGAGTTAGGATAAAAGGTTGACACAACATAGGCTGAAGAGCCTGTACTATGTTCTGTGTACCTTTCCTAACCACTTTCAAAGCTCAGAGTATGGCTTGAATTTGCGAAGGTGTAAAGGTAGGAGAGGTGAGTCTCCTCCACCACATTGTTTTTAGGTGGCCTGAATGCTTTTGAAGTAATGTGTCCCCATTCCCTTTTGTTTAGGAAAGATTGCATGAGCAAGTCAAGCAAGGGCTGCAGAGGAAGTTTGAGAATGCGACCAACGAGGTGAATGAGCTGAAGACCTTGGTGCAGCAGAAAGAAGAGGTGAGCAAGGTGGTTGGACTGGTGTTGGTGGGTCTGTGCCAGTTTGCAAATGCACATTGGGGAGGGGGTTCAGTCCCTGACTGGTTTACATGGGACATGGAAAAAGAGAAAAGTTCTTTGATGGCAGAAATAAGCGGTGGTTAACTGAACAGGAAAGCAAAGTATTAGTCCCAGTCAGTGTTGGATATGTGGGAATGGCCAGTCCAGGCCTAGCATTGCTGATGGAACAGGTAAACATCTGGAGTTGGCCATGTTTTGCTGTTAACCCTAAATGAAAGTTGGATTGGTGTTGGATTCTTTTATTGACTTCTCTCGACCTTAACAGCTTCCTTTTAGTCACTGGTCACCACATCCTGGATCTCATACCTTATCTTTAGTGATCCTGTGTTTGTCATCGAGTTATACAGATCAAAATGGGCCTTTCAGCTCATGGTGTCCATGCCAGCCATTAAGCATGTAGTCTCCATTTCTCAGTGTTTATCCGCTTTAATCTTAAACCCTGCCAGAGTCACTTCGTTCAAATCAACAGCTCTTAATTTATTCATCCCATCGTCCTTCAGGGTCGTTTGTAGTTGTTATTGGGCTTTTATTGGAAGCTGTTGTGAGTCTGGGGGAGGGAAGCAGCCTCTCAATGCATGAGAGGAGACCAGCTTCCCAGTTAATCCTTTAACACTGCAATTCTCTTTCCCTCAGTTGAATGGATTGGTTGAATAGCTGAGGACCTTATTCCCTGGAGTGCAGGAGAATGACGAGAGATATTACAAAGAGTGGGAGGGGTATAGACAGGGTGAATACATGCAGACATTTTTCCCCTCAGGCTGGGTGGGGTGGGACTAGAAATAGAGGTAAAATGGAGGGTAAACTGCTCAAGAAGAATCTGAGGGGAGGGGAGCTACTTCACTTAGAGGGTGTTGCAAGTGTGGGACAAACTGCCAGTGGAAGTGGTGGATGCAGTTTGGGTTGTCACATTTAAGAGGTTTGTATATATAGATGGATCAGAGGGGTATGGAGGGATATGGTCTGTGTAGGTAATGGGACGAGTCAAAAGATCAGGTCAGCATGGACTGGATGGGCTGAAGGCCCTTTATCCACTGCAGCTGAGGCAAATGAGAACAGGTTTAACTGAAGCATGGAGGGGTCTTGTTAGGGTGGGTGTAGCACAATTTAGAATTGGGGAGGGTGGCGGGTCAGTTTAGAAATGAGCAGGACGTGGAACAGTACAGGCTCACTATCCCACCACCTTTTAACCTACTCCACCATCAGTCTATCCCTTCCCTCCTACGCAGCCCATAACTCTCCATTTTCCTTTCATCCATGGAAAAAGGTGAACTGAGGTGGGATTCTTCTCTTCCAAGGGCTGGGAAGTCTGGAATGTTTTCTCTGAGAGCCTTCGAGTATTTTTAAGGCTGAGGCAGATAGATTCTTGTTAAGCAAAGAATTTATCGGTAATACAGAGGAGAGGGTCTGGTAAGGTCCAGAGGGGCTGAATGTCCTGCCATGCCTAACAGGTACATATGTATGTAATGCACCAGGTCGGGGCTGCTGGGGATGGAGGGAATGTTCAATTTAATGTCAGAGAAATGCATACAATATCCATCCTGAAATTCTTTTGCTTCGCAAACATCCACAAAAACAGAGAAGTGCCCCAAAGAATGAATGACAGTTAAAATGTGAGAACCCCAAAGTCCCCCCAGCTCCTCCCTCCCATGCATAAGCAGCAGCAAAGCAACAATCCCCCCTTCACCACCAGCAAAAAAAGCCTCAGCACTCTCCACCGAGCACTCAAGTGTGCAGCAAAATATCAATAAAGACACAGACTTATACTACCCCAAAGACTACTCGTTCACCTGATATTCGACATACCACAGGCTCACTCTCTCTCCCTAATAAGGGAAAAAAATGGTGTCCCCGTTTCACAGCGAGAGGGGAGACATAACAAACAACTCGCTGGTTTACGATGTTAAAAGACTGTTGCGTTGATTTTTCTGAGCTCTGTGCCCAAGGGACTCGGGTCTCTGGACACACAGCCAGCAGCCAGCTCGCTTTTTTCCATCGTCTGTGTACTCCCACGACACACCATCGAGGACATCTGCAAAAGGCAGATCCTTTTGAATGTGTTGAGTGAGTATGATTTCAGCTGTTGATCATTCTTCCTTTGGACCAAGCAGCAGCTGAAGATGAATGCTGACAGGTCAGCGGCAGATGTCTGCAGGCTGCAGGAGCAGCTGACCGAGAAGCAGAGGGCCGAGCAGCAGCTGCAGGCAACGCTGAAGGGATCCCTGGAATCTCAGGAGCAGCAGAGACAGCAGTACGAGGCCCAGCTGAAGGACTTGAAAATGGAGCTTTCCCAAAAGGTATCATGTCTTGTGCACTATAACAGAATCCTGTGTTTGGGCAGCAAACGGGGAAGTGGGCTGAAGTGTTGGAAACCTGGTATAAAAAATGTAAGCTGCTGGGCGAACTCAGCGGGCCAGGCAGCTTCTGCGGAGGGAGAATACTGTTTCAGAATTACCAGAATTGGGTTAATTTTCAGTGGCAAGTGCCATCAGATTTGTTCTTCCATGACAGCAGTACAGGCTATAACTTGCAATAAGAAATATATGTATATGTTTTTAAAAAAAATAAGTAGTCAAAGAAGAGAGCAACAGTAATGAGTTAGTGTTCATGGGTTCATTCTCTGTTCAGAAATCTGATGGAGAAGAAGGTGTTCCAAAAGTTCAGGCTCTTGTACTTCCTCTCTGATGGGAGTAAATGAGAAAAGGGCAGGTCCTGGCTTGTGAGGGTCCTTAATGATGGACGTCACCATCTTAAGGATTTGCCTTTCGAAGATGTCCTCAATGGGGGGAGGCTCAAGGTCTAGTGAAGATACAGCCACTTGATGTGGCACCATTTCCAGATCAGGCTGATTGTACGGGAGGGTCAGAACAAGAACTAAAAGGCTTGTCGGGTTGGGCTAGGTTGCAGACAGGAGGGTGACAATAAGGGAGATAGTAGAGGCTGAAGAGTCATTGAAGATGTGGGCTTTGGAATAATTTGAGGTATGTACAGCATTTTGGATGAAAGGTCAGTGAAAGGCTATCAGGAGGAGATTTGAATCATTATACAAAAGTCACCAGAGCTATATATATGTGCCTAAGCCTTTTGCATGGCACTGTACCTACAGTGCAGTAGCTCTTGGGGATTAATACGAGTTGCTTATGGACTGGTTCCATCAGAGATGATGAGCCGAATGACCTGCTCAAATGTTGCTTGTCTCTAAACCAGAGATGAGAACTCAGACAAGGTGACATCTTGATGTTAAAGTTGACACTAGTTTGAAGGATCATTTGGGGGCTGGATAAATGTTATGAATGGTCTGGTTTACCTTCTGGTAATGCTTGGAACAGCAGCGGTGGCCAGGAACAGAATTACTCTGGCATCAGTCCTCCCCCAAAGTCAAACACAATGTGTTGGCTCATCTCATACTTGCTGGCCAAGTGTGACCCAATCTGATCGGGGTCCTGATGCACATCCGTGCAAATATGTGGCGTTTCACTGGAGCAGACAGAGGGTGGATGGATGCCAAGAGGGGGATGATTTATCGTAGACAGACGACACTTTTGCGTTGAGCTGGAGCTGGTCTGGTGCAGCGGGCTCCGGCCCTACTGTGTTGTGTGCACAGTTTGGGAGAGTGTGAGAGAGTGAGAAAAAGGTTTGGTGTGTAGCGTTCTTTTGCTCTGTTTTAAATTTTGGACTCAGCTGCTACATAACTTGTGTTTGGTCGCCTTATAGGGGCTGCAAAGGAATTTTTCACCAGCCTATCCCTTGTTTTGGGCAGCTGTTTTTTTTTTTTGCCTTTGCATAAGGAGTCCTCGAACAGTAGCGGTAAAAGAGGTGCTTAGTGTGTCCTTAACGAAAAAGCGAGCCAGTAATTAGATCGTGGTGAAGTCGTTGTAGACCTTACAAGGCGGGACCAAGAGTTGCTTTGCAGTGTAGTTTACTGGCAGAGAAAGCGAATTGATCAGAGAATGTAAATCTACAAAGTCCAGGGAAGGTCTAAGCACTTGTTAGGCGCTATCTGGTACATCGAAAGCATAGGAGGAATAGTAGCATAAATAGTACACCCTCTCCTCGTTATATGCGGGGGATACGTTCCTTGCAGTCGGCGCATAATGTGAATAATTCTTTTTTTTTTTTTTTTTAAATAATTTTTTATTGCATTTTTAAATGATTACAAAGTATGAAAAAAACAATGTATATAACCCATACCCCCTCCCCTTAACCCCTCCCCCCTAACTGCCCCTTAGAAAAAAAAGAAAGAAAGAAAGAAAGAAAGAAAGAAAGAATGCCTGGTGGTTGGAAGATCTCCACATGCTCCATGGAGTTCGTAATAATTTTAATATGTATATTTATTTCTTTCCCCTAATAACCAATTGTTTCATCTTAAAAGCATCTATATATTTAATCCTATCTTTTGTAAATAAGGGCTCCAAATTTTCAAAAATGTTTCATATTTATCTCTTAAATTATAAGTAATTTTTTCTAATGGAATACAACCATAGATTTCTTTAAATGGAACAATAATTCTTTAAATGGAGAAAATAGGGATGTGTTCCAGAGGGCTTCCTAAATATGTTTTATCTGTAATTTATTCACATTTCCATACCTCTACGACACAAAAGCTGTACCACAAAGGCAACATTTGTATTATATTTCATCAATTTAAGGTAATATTCAACTTAATAAATCATAGAAGGTTAACATACTAGGGTGTAGAGTACTCACCAACAGTGGCAAGTGTGTTCGCTCTGGGAGATGAGTGGTTGTTGTGGTGTCGGGCAGCTTTACGTGGATTAGGTGCATGGATGGTTGTGGAGTCGGGATCATATCAAGCACAGCAAGGGGTGAAGGAAGACTCACAGAACTCTTGGGACTGCTGGCACCGGTTTGAAGAAAGTGGTGAGGGTTGTTTGCTTGGCAGCATTTTGTTTTTCAGCATAGATTTGCTTGTTAGGGAAGAAGGGTTGACGGCAGGGAGCAACTGAAATGCTGACTCCGTTCTAAACTTGGTCCATGTCCATCGCCATTTGTGCCAAGTGTTCCGACTTCTGCCATTCCCTCACCGTTGGTAAACTCCCGGGATTTTCAAAATTGTCTGTTGCTTGCAGCATCTGAGAGATAGTTCGTCGTTAAAAAAAAATACACCTTGAATGTGGATCACACCTTGGTCAAGTGGTTGAACAAGCGATGTTGTGTTAGGCGGCAGGAAACGCACTGTTATGTTAGGATGAAAGAAAACGTACACAATGCTGGAAGAACTCAGCAGGTCAGGCAGCATCTGTGAGAAAAGAGTAGCCAACGTTTCAGGCCAAGACCCTTCATCAGGAATGGGGCGGGAAGAGAGGGCCGAGGCCCAGTAGTAGAGATAGGGGAGAGGGAAGGGCTAGAGGCGCCAGGTGGAGAACCAATCAGAGGAAAGATAAAGGGGGGGAGGGGATAAGCATGAAAGAACTGTAGAGATAAAGAATCAGAAAGTTGAAAGGGGAGAGAGGCAGAGAGGGACCTGGGATAGGGGAAGGGGGGGGGGGGGGGGAATTACCAGAAGTTGGAGAATTCAATGTTCATACCACCAGGCTGGAGGCTACCCGGATGGTAGATGAGGTGTTGCTCCTCCAACCTGAGTTTGGCCTCATCATGGCAGTAGAAGAGGCCATTTATGGACATACCTAGATGGGAATGAGAGGTAGTGTTGAAGTGGGTGGCAACCGGGAGGTCCTGTCTGTTGTGACGGAGGGAGCGGAGGTGCTCGATGAAGCGGTCCCCCAATCTGCGTCGGGTCTCGCCGATGTAGAGGAGGCCGCACCGGATGCAATAGATGACTCCAGCAGACTCGCAGGTGAAGTTTTGCCTCACCTGGAAGGACTGTTTGGGGCCCCGAATGATGGTAAGAGAGGAGGTGTAGGGACAGGTGTAGCACTTACACTTGCAGGGATGAGTACCAGGTGGGAGATCTGTGGGGAGGGACGTGTGGACCAGGCAGTCGCGGAGGGAATGAACCCTGCGAAAAGCTGAGAGGGGTAGGGAGGGAAAGTTGTCCTTAGTGGTGGGGTCTTGTTGAAGGTGGCGGAAGTTGCAGAGGATAATATATTGGATCCGGAGGCTGGTGGGGTGGTAGCTGAGGACAAGGGGAACCCTGTCCCTGTTGTGGTGACGGAAGGATGGGTTAAGGGCAGAAGTGCGGGAAGTGGAGGAGATGCGGGTGAGGGCATTTTTGATGACGCCAGAAGGGAAACCACGATCCTGAAAGAAAGAGGACATTTGAGAAGTCCTGGAACGGAAAGCCTCATCCTGGGAGCAGATGCGGCGGAGACGGGGGAACTGGGAATAGGGAATGGTATTTTTGCATTGGGCAGGGTGGGAAGAGGTATAGTCAAGATAGTTATGGGAGTCAGTGAGTTTGTAGAAGATGTCAGTGGATAGTCTGTCTCCAGGGGTGGAGACCGAGAGAAAACTGTCCGAGATGGACCAAGTGAATTTAAGGGCTGGGTGAAAGTTAGAGGCAAAGTTGATGAAATTGACGAGCTCAGCATGGGTGCAGGAAGCAGCACCAATGTAATCATCGATGTAGCGGAGGAAAAGTTGGGGAGTGGTGCCAGTATAGATTTGGAGCATAGACTGTTCCACATAACCCACAAAGAGGCAGGCATAGCTGGGGCCCATGCGAGTGCCCATGGCTACACCCTTGATCTGGAGAAAGTGGGAAGAACCAAAGGAGAAGTTATTGAGAGTTAGAACAAGCTCCGCCAACCGGAGGAGTGTGGTGGTGCTGGGGAACTGGTGGGGTCTGTTATCCAAAGAGTAGAGGAGGGCTTTGAGGCTTTGAGGGGGATGGAGGAGTATAAGGATTGAACATCCATGGTAAAAATGAAGCGGTCGGGGCCGGGGAATTGGAAATTATTGAAGGGCATGGGATGTATCCTGGATGTAGGTGGGGAGGGACTGAACTATGGGGGATAAAATGGAGTCCAGGTAGGCAGACACAAGTTCGGTGGGGCAGAAGCAGGCTGAAACTATGGGTCTGCTGGGACAGTCAAGATCTGGGGGAGGAGGTAAAACGGAGCTGTGCGAGGTGTGGGAATTATGAGTTTTTTGGCTGAGGGAGGAAGGTGTCCAGAGTTGATGAGGGTGGAGATGGTGCGGGAGACAGTGGATTGATGTTTTTTGGTGGGGTCCTGTTCCAGGGGTAAGTAAGAGGAGGTGTCAGAGAGCTGCCGTTTGGCCTCAGTGAGGTAGTGGTCCGTTCGCCAGACCACTGCGGCACCACCTTTGTCTGCAGGTTTGATGGTGAGGTTGGAGTTAGTGCGGGGAGAGTGGAGGGCAGTGCGTTCAGAGGAAGTGAGGTTGGAACAGGAGAGAGGAGTGGTGAAGTTGAGACTGTTGATGTCTCGGCGACAGTTAGAGATGAAAAGGTCGAGAGCAGGTAGAAGGACTTGGGGGGTGGTGTCCAGGAGGAGGAGGAGCGTAGAAGCCGCGAGAATGGATCATCACGGGGGGGAGGGGGAATCCTTGTTGAAGTAGTAGGCTCGGAGACGTAGGCGGTGGAAGAAGAATTCAGCATCATGGCGGGCATGGAACTCACTGAGGTGGGGACGGAGGGGGACAAAAGTGAGGCCTTTACTGAGGACAGAGCGTTCTGCCTCAGGTAGGGGAAGGTCAGGGGGGAATGGTGAAGACACGGCAAGGGTTGGGACTGGGGTTAAGGGAGGGTAAGGAGTGTGAAGTCTCAGGAGGAGGAAGGGTGTTGGGATGTTCAGGGAGAGCGGGCAGAGGGGAGGATGAGGGATCGGAGGGATGGAGAGGGGGTGAGGGATGAAGGGAAGGCTGGGAGTCACAACGAGAATAGGAGGTAGCAGGGGAATAGGACGGGCGACAGGACCCAGCGGCAGCACCGATGGTCCTGGCCATAGGATCCCGGTCTGAGCCGGACACGGAGCTGGGGCCTCCGGAGCTTATAGCCCGTAGGGCGTCAAATCTGTGGTCCGAGTCCAGAGCGGGAGAGTTCATGGCCCGCCGGGGGCTGGAAATCAGATCTGTGGTCCGAGTCCGGAGCGGGAGAGTTCATGGCCCGCCGGGGGCTGGAAATCAGATCTGTGGTCCGAGTCCGGAGAGAGAGAGTTCATGGCCCGCCAGGGGCTGGAAATCAGATCTGTGGTCCGAGTCCGGAGCGGGAGAGTTCATGGCCCGCCGGGGGCTGGAAATCAGATCTGTGGTCCGAGTCCGGAGCGGGAGAGTTCATGGTCCACCGGGGACTGGAGCCCATATCTGTGGTCCGAGTCTGGAGCGGGAGAGTTCATGGCCCGCCGGGGGCTGGAACTCAGATCTGTGGTCCGAGTCCGGAGCGGGAGAGTTCATGGTCCACCGGGGGCTGGAGCCCATATCTGTGGTCCGAGTCCGGAGCGGGAGAGTTCATGGCCCGCCGGGGGCTGGAACTCAGATCTGTGGTCCGAGTCCGGAGCGGGAGAGTTCATGGTCCGCTGGGGGCTGGTGCCCATGTCCAGGGGGCTGTGGTGCCAGTTGGGGTCGGAGTCTGAGGCAGATGATTCTTCAACATGCTGAAGTTCTGAGAAGTAGGAGTCCGGGCTGGAGACAGTCGTCCTCGTGGGATGCAAGTGAGCAAGCTTGTGTAACCCCCTGGGTCGCCTCAGGCTCGCTCAGCTCATTCTCGTCTAGGGGGAGCAGCCTTCGGCCCCGCCAAACTGGGTAATCAGCTGGTGTGGATGCTGTGTGATGTCCCCGCCTCGCCCAAAAACAGACAGTACACCATAAGCGATTAAATGAGTACAATTTATAAAGGTTACTATAACTAAGTGATTAATAACGATACAGTATATATGAAGAGAAAAAATAAAGAAAAGGCGCCAAACTTATCAAAGTCCAAACCACTTCGTGCACAACCATTGGAGCTCAATTACTGAAGTCTTCTGGCCACCATTCGATCCCCTCCGAACTCCTCGACCCGCAGCTCAGGACCCTCCGAGGGGTCAACCAAGCTCATCTAGCTTCATCCCCCCCTCCTCGGAGTACCTCCTGGCCTCGGACCCCCCCTTGGGGTCCGTTCCTCACCCAGCTTACAGCATTGCGTCCTCTCTCTCAACCCCCTCGCGCCAATCTGCCCAAAACCCAGTCAACAAAAGCTTACAGACTCAGAAGAAAGAACATTAATCCCCATTTGGTTTACAAAGGAATACAATTCTCGTTATCAGTAAATTTTAACCCAAACAAGCTTCCAGCACTCTCTCGCAACAAAGAAACATTCCTGCTTTTAACAAAACAAAGAAGCCATTTTGATTACATACACAGTAACAAAGAAAAAAGAAGATACCCCCTTTACACTCTCCTCCCACCAAATAAAAGTCATGTCATGACTATTAAATAACTCGCCACCTTTCCTGCCAACACACCGTAACCCAAGCACAAACAGTGTCATCTCCTCCCCACACAGTAAACCTCATGCCCTGTTCCTCAGGCCAACTATCTGGGAGTTCCCTAACCCTTCTGAGGCTTCCATACCCCCTCACCTAAACCCTTCAGGCTCAGACACAACTGGGGATACCTTGGGCCCACTACCAACTCCTCTCTCAACCTCTCACTCATGCCCCACACTGCACACAGCTAACCCTCCCCGCTACACCTGACTCAATGGGAGAAGGGCCAAAGGTCTCTTCCTCAATCGAGCGAAAGTCAGCAAAAGGCAGCATGTACCACACATCCAGCACATCATCCATCGAATCTGTATTCTTCCTCATTTCTGCGATCGGTAGCTGCTGTTTGATCTTCTTCAAACGGAAACACGTGGCCTGCACTGCTCCTGCAGTCTCTTCAGCCTCCTGTTCAGTATTCACTGCACTTCTCTCCAGCTTTTTCTTCCTCATGACTTCTTCCAGATCAACTTTCAGGTTTTGCACTTCATTTGAACTGTCGATGGTCATCTTCAGGTTCCCTTCAAGCTTCCGCTTCTCTCTTCTGAGATTTGTCTGTAATTTCTTCACCTCCGCAAACTCCCCTCTCCAGGTTCTCAGTTTGCTATTGTCCTCAGACAACTTTCTTCATTCTCTCTAACTTGTACGTCTTCCGAATGGTTCCAGATCACTTTCTCCAGTCTCTCTGTCTTCATTTCAAACTTGATTCCGTAGAGACAGTCACTCATGAGCTGCAACCTTCGCCAGCCCTGGCACGTGTCCAGAAAACACTTTAACTCTGTAATTCTCAGCCACTCCTGCAACGACCTCACTTCATATTCCCCTGAGGCAAGTCCAAATACCAAGAGATCATCCACATACACCAAAACTCCAAACGCCTCCACATCCCCTATGGTCTTCCACCTGCCCCGCAGGAAGGTTGCAAGGGCTCCAGATATGCCCTGTGGCATCTTTTCAGACCGGAAGACTCCTAGGGAATTTATAACGGCTGTCTTCTCTTTGTCGGCCTCACTCATCGGGATCTCGCAACATCCACTCCTCAGATCCAGCACCTTAAACCACTTCACACCACTCAGACAGGCCATCGCCTCTTCGGCCCTCAGGGCCATATTCTGGTCACTGACAGTGCGCCTCTTCAACGCACTATAGTCCACACACACACTGCCTACGTCTTCCACGGCTGTAGGGGCCAGTCGCCGCAACCTCTCTCTCTCCGAGGTGTCTTCAGCAGTCAACTCCGCTCCCTCGTGGTATTTCGCAGCGTCCACTAAGAGGGTCTCACCCTCAGATACTTCCCCCAGGCTGTACCACCACTGGCTCTTGTTTGAATTTGGTATCGGCCCAATGCTGCTACACACGTCTGCACAAGCAGCTCGAAGCTCTGGGTGCATCGACAATGCCTCCAAACAGCGCTCACCCGCCTCCTCTGGGCAGGCCCCCAAGCGCAACAGCAGGATATTGGTTCTCTCTAGAACAGAAACGCTGCCCATCTCAACAGTGTCCGGACACATCAGCATTAACGATTCATGAACCTCAGTCACCTCCACTTTTGCCTCCAAGAACTCCATTTTCACTGACCAACAACTGTGATCTGGATAATCAACGGCACTGGTACCCCAAATCTCCAGTGCCCTCAATGTCGTCAAGGGTAAATGCTTCCAATAACGGTTATAAAACAAACTGTACAGCAACTTAACTGACGCCCCGGTGCCGAGGATGGCTTTAACTTGACTTCCATCCATCTGTAACAACACCTGTGCCCTTGGTCCCTCTAAGCCTTCAGGAATAGGGTCTGATCCTTTCGGGAGTTCCTTGGTACATTGCTGGGAACGTGCTCCCCCAGAGACCCCAAGCCGTTCCCCCACTGGGCCTCCTCTAGTTTCCCGACACCTCTCGAATCAACGGAACAACCGATCCCCTTGACAGATCCCCTTGGCACCTCAAGCAATTTATCTGCCTCCCTAGGCAAAAGGGATACCCTAAAAACTTTCCACCAATCTCCTGCCACGGATATGATATGCCCCCCAGCCGCGGCATTTGACTTCCAGTCGAACCACACGCATTTTCCCACACTTTCCCAGAACTGGCAGCTATCACTTCAAGGTAATTGCGCCCGACAGTTCTAACAACGTCACCAGCCCGCCTACTCAAACTTTCAACTCGTCTCTGTCGCTTTTCCTCAGCCAAGCACTGCCACTCACCCAGCAACTGAGGGGTCAGCTCCGCCCACGCCTCCGCCCCTTTAGGGCTGGACATTATTCCAACAACCGGGCAGAGCTCACCACTGCTGAAACATCCCAACCTGTCACTCCTCACTCTCCAAACAGTACGGACAGCCCATGGTCCCACCACCATTTCGTCAGCACTAGTCGGAACTCGAACAACGACCTCCAGGCTACCAACATCAGCCGCCCCACCCAACACACAAGCAGTGATAACCAGCAATCGCACACCCACAAAGGCACACCAGCTCTTCGCCGCAGACACAATTTAAAGAGGGAGTTCACACAGCTTCCACAGAAATCAATCCCGGACGAGCACCTCACAATGTAACCCCCTGGGTCACCTCAGGCTCGCTCAGCTCGTTCTCGTCTAGGGGGAGCAGCCTTCGGCCCCGCCAAACTGGGTAATCAGCTGGTGTGGATGCTGTGTGATGTCCCCGCCTCGCCCAAAAACAGACAGTACACCATAAGCGATTAAATGAGTACAATTTATAAAGGTTACTATAACTAAGTGATTAATAACGATACAGTATATATGAAGAGAAAAACTAAAGAAAAGGCGCCAAACTTATCAAAGTCCAATCCACTTCGTGCACAACCATTGGAGCTCAATTACTGAAGTCTTCTGGCCGCCATTCGATCCCCTCCGAACTCCTTGACTCGCAGCTCAGGACCCTCCGAGGGGTCAACCAAGCACATCTAGCTTCATCCCCCCTCCTTGGAGTACCTCCTGGCCTCGGACCCCCGCTTGGGGTCCGTTCCTTGCCCAGTTTACAGCATTGCGTCCTCTCTCTCAACCCCCTCGCGCCGATCTGCCCAAAAGTCCGTCAACAAAAGCTTACACACTCAGAAGAAAGAACATTAATCCCCATTTGGTTTACAAAGGAATACAATTCTCGTTCTCAGTAAATTTTAACCCAAACAAGCTTCCAGCACTCTCTCGCAACAAAGGAGCATTCCTGCTTTTAACAAAACAAAGAAGCCCTTTTGATTACATACACAGTAACAAAGAAAAAAGAAGAAACCCCCTTTACACTTGTAATGCTTCTTGGAAGTGAGGAAGGAGAAGAAACGGCGGTTGCAGGCATGAATCCGGCGGAGAATGAAGTGGAGTAGTGGACCATGGCAGACGGTGGAAAGCGTGGCTCGGAGTGGTGGCAGAGACGGTGATAGGAACCGCAGGTATCTCTGCATGGCGGTAAACGTGGCTCGGAGAATTGGACGGGAGAAGCAGAGGGAGCATTGGTTAACAAAATGGCAATACCTGGGATCCTCGCTGGGCCTGAACTGGGAAGCCTGGAACCGAAGCTGGAATCCCTTCGGTATGAGATGGCGGCGGAGACACGTTCCCAAAAACAAGACATGGCTTTGGTACCGTGTCTGGGTCAGGATGTGGTCGGACAGAGACGGAGATAACAGAGGGTGGGCAGTGAGCGAGGGTCTCACTGAACTCCCGTCAAAGAGAAGATTTGAACTTCTTCAGGGTAGGCATACCTCGAAGAGAATTCGCAGAGGAGTAACGAATCAAAACACAAAAATACAACTGCAGATGTTGTGGATCAAAGAATACGTACACAACGCTGGAAGAACGCAGCAGGTCAGGCAGCATCCGTGAGAAAAGAGTAGCCAACGTTTCGGGCTGAGACCCTTCATCAGGAATGGGGGGAAGAGAGGGCCGAAGCCCAGTAATAGAGATAGGGGAGGGGTTAAGGCCTAGAGGCGCCAGGTGGAAAACCAATCAGATGAAAGATAAAGGGGGAGGGGATAAGCATGAAAGAACTGTAGAGATAAAGAAGCAGAAAGTTGAAAGGGGAGAGGACAGAGGAGGGACCTAGGGGAGGGGGAGGGGGAGGGAATTACTGGAAATTGGAGAATTCTATGTTCATACCACCAGGCTGGAGGCTACCCAGACGGTAGATGAGGTGTTGCTCCTCCAACCTGAGTTTGGCCTCATCATGGCAGTAGAAGAGGCCATGTATGGACATATCTAGATGGGAATGAGAGGCAGAGTTGAAGTGGGTGGCAACCGGGAGGTCCTGTCTATTGTGACGGACGGAGCGGAGGTGTTCGACGAAGTGGTCCCCCAATCTGCGTCGGGTCTCGCCGATGTAGAGGAGGCCGCACCGGGAGCACCGGATGCAATAGACGACTCCAGCAGACTCGCAGGTGAAGTGTTGCCTCACCTGGAAGGACTGTCTGGGGCCTGGAATGGTGGTAACCGAGGTGTGGGGACAGGTGTAGCATTTGCACTTGCAGGGATAAGTGCCAGGTGGGAGTTCTGTGGGGAGGGACGTGTGGACCAGGTAGTCGCGGAGGGAACGATCCCTGCGAAAAGCTGAGAGGGGTAGGGAGGGAAAGATGTGCTTGGGGGTGGGGTCCTGTTGAAGGTGGCAGATGTTGTGGAGGATAATATGTTAGGATGAATGCTGTCCAAATGTTTAGGATGGGCTGGCACATTGGCAAGCAACAAAAGAACTTTAAAGGCAAGATTCTGTTCCCGGCAGTAGCGCCCCAGAGCTGTGTTACCATCAGCTGATGCCGCGCTGTTTATAATTTCCAACTTTTTTTCAAATGTTAAAGCGGTTCTCTGCCGCTTGGCTGATGGCCCAGGACGTGATGTCAGACGCTTAGGAGGCATAGTTAAATATTTCAAACACAAAATCTCTGCACCGTAGGTAAAACCAACAAAAGTTTAAGAGCGCAAGATCGCACATCCACAGCTTGGCAAAACCAATGCGAGACTGGCGGGAGTGAGACTGTGAGGTGTGCACACCTGACCTGTGTTGGCGGGAAAGCAGGGCTCCTCGCATAACTGTGAGTTTTTGACGCATATAAGGAGACATTGGTAGAAATAGGTTCCTCACATTACTGTGAATCCGCAGTCTAAAGACGCATATAACGAGGATAGGGTGTAGTTTACTAAGAATTTAAATAAATACTATCACTTAATGTTCAGTAGTTCTTTCCCCCAAAAGTATAATGCAGCTTCTGCAATGTCGCTCTTGCCTTTTGTTCAGATTCACAGAAACCTGCTCCCCTGGAGAGTTAATATGAGAAACGTCAGCTAATCCATCGCCTCGGGTGCTAGGTGGCTGACCTTGAGGAGGGGCTGACCTGCGATGTTGTAGAGAATTGGCAGATGTCCTTTAGGGATATCTCTCAAGAGAGCCGTGGGTTGAGACAGGGGAAAAAAAGTGACAGGTGGTTGACTGTGGGAAGTGGTAAGAGATGCACACTGCTGTGGGGCACCAACCCCAGAGTTGGAAGTGTCCTGCCATTTTGAATGTCTAGTGAGGCTTGACGCTGACCATGAAACCTCTGAGGTGGTAGGCAGGATAGAGGAGCCCTACAGGACCTTCTCTAATCCTAAACTGAAAAGAAAGTGGTGATAGTAGGGGACTGTTATCGGGGAGTGTGGTTGAGAATCAAAGAGCCTCATAGGATGTGCTGCCTACCAGAAGCACAAGTAGAAGACCTCCCTGGACGACTGGATAAGCTCTTGGTGCTCCCAGAGCTCAGGTGGATCCAGTCGTCATTGTCCACACCGAAACAAATGACATCGGTAAGGGCTCGCTCTCAGTTCTGCAATACAAATTTAGAGAGTTAGGTGGAAGCTTAGGGACAAAACTGACAAGGTAGTCTTCTCAGAAGTTCTGCCTGTGCCACGAGCCTAAGATGGAGGAGATCAGAAGATATAACGCATGGCTGAAGTCATGGTGTAGGGTAGAGAGGCATGGGTTTATGGGACATTGGGATACCTTTGGCCAGGTGGAACTTGTACCACTGGAATGGGTTGCATTTGAACTGGAGGGGCACTAATCTACTGGGCAGGCATTAGCTGAGGATGGTTTAAATTAGGGAATGGTGGAGCAGGGAGCTTGGAACAGACCAGGCTCAACACCTTAGTGGAGAATAACATAATAGGACATATACTGATTATGTGGTTCAAAAAAAATGGGTCAGAATAGGATGAAAAACATCAGTAATAGACTGTATAAATGCAAGAAGTATTAATAAAATAAATGAGCTGGAATTATACGCATGTGCTTGTAAGTATGATATAATAGCAATAACTGAAACCCGGCTGACCTCAGTGGATAGTGATGAATATAGTATTAAAGGATATACTTTACTTGGGAAAGTTAGGCAAGATTGTAAAGGTGGAGGAGCAGCCATGTACATAAAAGAGAATTTAAATACGAGGCTGCTTTTGATAGGAGACGAATTGAGACAGAAGATATCTTGAGTGAGAATTGAAGGCTATAAGGATAAAGGAATAACTTTGGGTTTATATTATAGACCCCTAATGCTGATAGTGATTTTAATAAACGACTCTATCAGAAAATTGTAAAAAGCAAGTTCTGAGGGAGATGTTATATTTATGGGAAACTTTAATTTCCCAAATATTGAGAGTGACTAATGGCTTACAGGAAAGTGAATTTATTGAGTTGTTGAAAGATTGTTTTTTTACTCTGTATATTAATACACCAAACAAGAGGGGAGGCCTATCTGGATTTGATATTCTGTAACAATCAGGATTGAATTTTGAGTATGGAATTTGTTGAGCCTTTAGGACCAAGCGAACATAACATTTCACAGTTTCTTGAGAGAGTGTATCAATAAAAGCCAAAGTCATTAAAGAGAGTTTCAGAAAGGCAAAGTTTGTGCAGATGTGGCAAAGACTTCAGAAGGTAATCTGGAAGGAAGTGCTTTGAGGTTTAGTCAGTTGAGGAACAATGGGGTCAATTTAAGGAGGTAATACAGTGCAGGAAATGTTCATAACCAAGGTCAGGTGAAGCAATAAAAATAATAGATCAACTACATGGACAAATAAAGAAATAAATTAAAAATTACTGAAGAAAAGATGACCATATAAGGAATACAGAAAACATAGTAATGCTGTTAACCTTAAGGCATATAAAAATATGAGAGCTATAGTCAAGAGGGAAATTCAGATTGCCAAAAGGCAAGTTGAGAAGAATATTGCTATTGATGCTTAGGTTGACCCCAAGAGATCTTTTTAGTACTTTAGAAAAAGAAAAGTCAAGGAGGAAGATAAGGGAATTAAGAATAATAGTGGTGTGTTAAATTAGACAGAGAAGGACATAGCAGATACTCTTAACTCATATTTTACTGAAGTATTCACCTGCAATGATATTAGCAATATGCCAGTAAGTGTAGAGAAAAATAAGTTTGTTTTAAGTGACTTAGAGATCTTAGAAAGCATTTCTTTACACAGCGAGTTGTGGACACATGGAACAAACTACCTAGTTGAAAGCAGTACCTTAGAGACTTTCAAATCTAAACTCAATAGTTATCTCAACACACCATGTGAATATGAATTTGACAGGCTTTGTTGGACCGAATGGCCTGCTCTTGTCAAAAACTTTCTAATGTTCGGTCCCGGAGCCCGGATGAAACCAGACTGGAGAGATTTGCAGATGGAGTTCTGGGGATAATGTGTCCGGACAGGGTCAGGGAAAGATCATGGGGGCAAGTAATGAGTTAAAAGGAGAGGAGATTTATCTGAGGAGAGAACACTTAATCAGCTAATGTAGGGAGACTGAAGGAGAAGGCGGGCAGTCCACATTTTGATTGGAAAATGTAAAAGGGAGCAGGTTGGGTCTCTGGGATGTGGTAGGGTCAGACATGTATGGGAGTTGGGAGGGAATCCAGGGAGTGATGCAGCTTCAGCACCAGGATAGTGGCAGTGTTTGGGGTGAGGAACATGGTGATTGAGGGGAAAATAAAGCCAAAGATGGCTCAGCGAGTTTTGTGACTTTGTTGGAGTTCAGGGTGAGCCAGGAGATTTAAGACAGTTGTGGTAACAGAAACAGGCTCTTCTGCCCAACTTGATCATGCTGACTGAGATTCCCATCTAAGCTAGTCCCATCTGCCTGCATTTGGCCCATATCCAGCTAAACCTTTCCCATCCTTGTACCGTCCAAGTGCATTTTATATGATGTTATTCTACCTGTTCAGCTGCTTCCTTCTGGCAGCCTGTTCCACATACAGGCCATCCTCTGTGCGCTTTCCTTCAGGGTTTCTTCGTTCTGTCCTCTCTCACCCTGAACCAGTGCTCTCTGGTTTTTGATCTCCTTTTCTCAGGAAAAAGGCTCTACCATTCACCTTATGCATGCCCCACATGATTTAATAAACTTTTTGTCAGATTGCCTGCAGGTGGTAACAGTGGGCTCCCTCACCTCCACCTTCACCTCCACCTCTCAACACACCAGCTGTGTGGTTGAAAAGGCACAATAGCGCCTCTTTCACCTCAGACAGTTGAGAAAGTTTGCTATGGGCCCCCAAGTCCTAAGAACTTAATACAGAGGCACAATTGAGAGCATCCTGACTGGCTGCATCACTGCCTGGTATGGGAACTGTACATTCCTTAATCGCAGGACTCTGTAGAGAGTGGTGCGGACAGCCCAGTGCAGCTGTAGATGTGAACTTACCATGATTCAGGACATTTTCAAAGACAGGTGTGTAAAAAGGGCCTGAAGGATCTTTGGGGACTAGAGTCATCCCAACCACAATCTAGTCCAGCTGCTACCATCCGGGATGCGGCACCGCAGCATAAAAGCCAGGACCAACAGGCTCTGGGACAGCTTCTTCCACCAGGCCATCAGAATGATTAACTCACGCTCATTTGAATGTGTTTCTATGTTACACTGACTGTTCTGTTTATTATAAATTATTAAAAATTACTATGCACATTCCACATTTAGATGGAGACATAATGTAAAGATTCTTACTCATGTCTATGAAGGATGTAAGAAATAAAGTCAATTCAATTCATTTCATTCCCCTTTGCTCCCAGGAATAAAGTCAGGTGTCTCTGGCCCTTGATTCCTGGCAACATCCTTAGAAATCTTCTTTGCACTCTTTCCAGCTAATGACATCTTTCCTAGTAACAGTTTATCAAAACCAGATTCAATCTGTTCACCTAAAAAATGTTTAACTATGGTGAATAATGTGGCTAGATAATGGGGATGTCCTGGGATAAGTAGGCTGATTATGTAATTCCATGAATATGAGTAATTATAATTGTCTCCTGCAAGGCCATGGAATTCACCTGGAGACGTTCCCATGTTCACAATTAAAAACAATGATGGCTTTGTTCAGCAAACACTATGAATCTCTTGGACTTCTGAACTTTCTTTTGATCTCTCTCTCTCTCTCTCTCTCTCCCTCTCCCTCTCCCTCTCCCCTCCCCCTCTCTCCCCCTCTCCCTCTCTCTCTCCCCCCCCATCACTTTCTCTTTCACTCTTGCTTTTTCTTTCCAAATTCTGTCATTTCTTCCCCCTGGTTGTGCCCTTGAACGGAAAATCCTACAAAAGGTAGTGGATACGGTCCTGTCCATCATGGGTAAAGCTCTCATCATTGAGCACTGCATCCCTCATCAAAGGCCCCCACCACCCAGACTGTGCTGTCTTCTCACTATCAGGAAGAGATAGAGGAGCCTCAGGACTGACACCACCAGGTTCAGGAACAGTTATTACCCCTCAACCATCAGACTCCTGAACCAGAGGGGGTCACTTCACTTGCCCCATCACTGAACTGTTCCCATGACCAATGGACTCACTTTAAAGGATGCTTCATCTAATGTTCTCAGTGTCTACAGTATTTTTTTTTCTCTCTTTTGTATTTGTTCAGTTTGTCTTTTGCAAATTGGTTGTTTGTCCACACAGTTGGGTAAGGTCTTTCGTTATGGTTCTTGGATTTACTGAGTATGGCCACAAGGAAACAAGTTGCAGGGTTGTATACAGTGACATATATGCACTTTGATAATAAATTTACTTTTGAACTTTTTGAACTGTCTTGTACAACAAAGGCAATAGTTTGTCTTTGGCCTCACAGATATATTTTTCTGCAGGCTGACGCATTACCCAAACTGCAGCAGGAGGTGGCAGCACTGAGCGAGCAGCTGACTGCCAAGAAAGAGATCTTGTCTGCACTACAGGAGGAATATGATGCCTGTCAAACCAACCTGGCAAGGCTGCAGTCGGATATGTACGGAAAAGAGTCTGAGCTCTCTTCCATCAGGCACGACTTGAAGGTACGCAAGTGTACGGATGTGCAGTATTAGTGCACCCTTTAGAATTTAATCTACTTCTCCATAAATATGACCTAAAATCCCAACAGCAAGGTGTGTAATAGACAATAGACAATAGGTACAGAAGTAGACCTTTCGGCCCCTCGAGTCTGCACTGCCATTCTGAGATCATGGCTGATCATTCACTATCAATACCCAGTCCCTGCCTTGTCCCCATATCCCTTGATTCCCCTATCCATCAGATATCTACCTAGCTCCTTCTTGAAAGCATCCAGAGAATTGGCCTCCACCGTCTTCCGAGGCAGTGCATTCCACACCTCCACAACTCTCTGGGAGAAGAAGTTTTTCCTCAACTGACCTCTTATTCTCAATCCATGCCCTCTGGTACTGGACTCTCCCACCATCTGGAACATATTTCCTGCCTCAATCCTATCAAATCCTTTAATTATCTTAAACGTTTCAATCAGATCCCCTCTCAATCTCTCAATATTCCAGGAGGTCACAAAGAATCTCAGGGTAACATCTAAGGAGCTACAGGCTTCTCTTCATTGGTTAATGTCAGTGTTCATGAGTCTAGCATCGGGCAAACACTGAACAACAATGGTGTGCTTGGCAGGATTGTAAGGAAAAAGCCACTACTCTCCGAGAAGAACATTGCTGCCCGTCTAAAGGTTGCCGAAGACCACATGGATAAGCCAGAGGCCATTGGAGGAATAGCCTTGGAGGGGAAAGAGTTGGGGAAGCAATAGTAATTCAGTAGGATGAACTGTATATCGGGCCAATGGGAGCCACCTGTTCTGTGATTCCCAATCTAATTGATGGTTTCCAGGCTGAATGGTCAACTTCAGCTCCTGAGTGGTCTTGTACACGGGTTTGATTTTGTAGCGGCACAGAGCACAAAGCCAGCCTCTCACCCACCAAGTTACGCCTGCCATCAGGTGCTCACTTAAACTACACTCCTGCGCAAGGTGGCACGGTGCAGAGCGGTTAGTGTGGCACCCTATAGCACCAACAACCTGCGTTCATATTCCTGTCGCAGTCTGTAAGGAGTTTGTACGTTCCCCCCGGACTGTGTGGGTTTCCTCGCGCACTCCAAAGACATACGGGTTTGGGTTAGTAAATTGTGGACGTGCTGTGTGGTGTCAGAACTGTAGTGCCACTTGCAAGCTGCTTACCAGCTGAGTACAAACGGCGCATTTCAATCTATCTATCACAAATGAAGCTGATCTGTAATCCTGTGGGATTAACCAGTACTGTTTTATCCAATCCACACTCTGCTCCTCCCTTACATATGAGGGGCACATGAGAATCTGGGGTACTGGGGGGAAATCCACACAGTCACAGGGAGAACATGTAAACTCCACATCAACAGCACCCGAGGTCAGGATCGGGTGAGGGTCCCTGGTACTGTGAGGCAGTCCTTCTACCTGCTGCACTGTGCTGGCCTTGTTGAAAGTGAGAGCACGTTGCCTCTTGTCTGGTGTGCTGGGTTCCTCCGGCAAGTGCAGGCTGTTTGCAGGTGGTAAGCATGTGGCTTCTTGCCACACAGGCCAAGGAAGAGAAGTTGGTGCTGGCAGAGGAGGAGCTGGTGAGCAGCAGGACCCAGGTGAGCAGCAGCCAGCAGGCGGTGCAGCAGCTGAAGCAAGCCCAGGCCTCGCTGGAGAAGGCCTTGGCCTGCAGCCACGCTGAGGCTGAGGAGACCAAGGGTCGACTGCTACAGGTGGAGAAAGAAAAGGTAAGGGCTTTGTCCCGTCCCAGGGTGTGTATTTTATCATTCCACAATGTAAGGCTATTGAATGGAATTATTGAATGATAGACAAACTCTTGACCTCTCAATCTACCTTATTAACATAGAAGATAGTCGTAAACTCTGCCGGTTCCATCATGGGCATTAGCCTCTCCACCATCGAGGACGTCTTCAAAAGGTGATACCTGAAAAAGATGGCATCCATTTTTAAGGACCCCATCACCCAGAACATGCCCTTTTCATTACTACCATCAAGGAGGAGGTGCTGGACCCTAAATACACCCACCCAACACTTTACGAACACCTTCTTCCCCTCTGCCATCAGATTTCTGAACTATAGCCCATGAACACTACCTTCAATATTTCTGCTCTCTTTTTTAATGTAATTTTATGTATATTTCTCATTGTATGTAATAGTATATTTTATGTATTACATTGTACTGCTGCCACAAAACAACGAATTTCACGACATGACAGTGTTAATAAACCTGATTCTGATTGCCGTGACCTTGCCCCTCATTGCCTGCCTGCCTGCACTGTCTCTGTCACTGTAACACTTCATTCTGCATTCTGTTACTGTTTTCCCTTGTACGGCAGAACTGTGCAAAAGTCTTGGGCACATTTTTTGGTATTGCACTGGACTGTTGCCGCAAAAAAAAACACATTTCATGACATGTGAATGATGATAAACCTGATTCAGCTATGTGTCTCTTTTGTGAACTGAGAGGGGGAAGGGAGCAGGGAGAGGAGAATCATGGTTGAGGAAAGGGGAGGGAGTGGGAAGCACCCGAGAGGCATTCTGTAATGATGAGTTAAGTGATTGTTTGAAATCAAATAACTTTGCCTGGTGTCTCAGGGTGGGGTGTGTCTCTACCAGCCATCCCTGGCACTCCTCCTCTGTCACCTGGCCCACACCCCCTCCCCGGTGGCGCTTTACCCTCGTTGTTCCCAAACAAAGACTCAATGCACTCTGAAGTGAAGTGATATGTGTCGATGACGTTCAAAACAAAGTTGTTTGCTCTGCTTGATACACGTGACAACAATAAACCAATTTTACATTATGAATGGGAAAGAATTTATTTTTCTTTCCCATTCCCACAAATGTTCCTGAGGTTTGATGATTCCTGTCAGTAGATCACATTGCATTAGGGTAGTCCCTTTGACTTAAAACAATATAGGAGGAGGCCATACAGCCCACCTTTTGAATACCTGCTCCCCAGCTGAGCATCCGAATCAGACCTGTGTCCCCTCTCATTTCCCTCATCTCCCCAACTCGCACTTTCCCAGAATCAGGTTTATTATCATAATAATTGGCAGGTCAGCTAGTTTGATCTGCACCCTTAAACTCTGGAGTTCAAAAACAAAAACTTTAAACTTTAAGGGATGCAGACTCAGTGACACTTTAAACACCAGCTCAAAGCCTATTTTTTAACCTTGTTTTGAAATAACATCTTTTTGTTTTTTATTTTCATGTTTGCACTTTAGCCCATTGTAAAGCAATTTGAATGACATTATCTGTATGAAAAGTGCTTGATAAATGTTGTTAGTATCATCATCACTGTCTTATTTGTAGTGAAATGTGTTGTTTTGCAGCACCAGTGCAGTGCAAAGGCATGAAATTACTATGAAGTACAAAATAAATAAATAGCACAAAAATGAGAAAGAATGAGGATCTGTTCATGAATCGTTCAGAAATCTGATGGTGGAGGGAAAGAATCTGTTCCGGAGTATTGAGTGTGTGTCTTCAGGCTCCTGTACCTCCTCCCTGAGAGACCCATCTACTTTTGATTCTTTTTTCCCAAGCCCACACTTCATGGACAGCAGTGAAACAGCCAGCGTGTCTACAGGATGCTGAGATGAAACCCCAGCACCCAGCACCCAGGGGAGAGTGTGCAGATTCCATACTGAGCTCAGTACCTAACCCAGGTCCTCAGAGCAGTTACATCAGCATCGCTACCTACTACACCAGCAGGTCCACATGCCAGATTACAAAAGGAGCCTGATATGTCAGTCACGAGGAAATCTGCAGATGCTGGAAATTCAAACAACACACACAAAATGCTGGTGGAACGCAGCAGGCCAGGCAGCATCTACGCACATCATAGATGCTGCCTGGCCTGCTGCATTCCACCAGCATTTTGTGCGTGTTGTCTGATATGTCAGACTGTCAGTCTATTGCCTTCTCTACATTGGTGACACCCGGCATAAACTGAGGGACCACTTCATCAAGCACCTTCACTCTGTTCGGCACCAAAGGCAGGATCTCTGAGTAGCCACCCATTTAAGTTCGACTTCCCATTCCCATCCTGATGGGACTGCCCATTGCCTTCTCTACTGCCACGGTGAGTCAAAACTCAGGTGGAGGAGCAAAGCCTCATATTCCATTTGGGTAATCCCCAACTTGATGGCGGAAACATCAATTTATCCAACTTCCAGGAATTACTCCATTACACCCTCTCTTTTACCATTCCTCATCCTGTTATCCCCTCACTCCTTCGCTTCTCAGCTGCCCAACACCCCCCTCTGTGCTCCTACTCCTTTCTTATCTCCCAGGGTCTATTGTCCTATCAGATTCCTGCCAGCTTGTACTCCTTCTGTCCCCTTACTTCCTCACTTTCTTATTCTGACTTCTGCCCCTTTCATTTCCAGTCCTGATAAAACATTTCCCTCCATAGATGCTGCTTGACGTGCAGAGTTCCTCCAGCACTTTGGTCCTTGATGGATGTCATCTTCCTGAAACATCGTCTCTCATACACGTCCTCAGTGGTGGAGAGAGTATACGTGAGGCATCGTCTCTCGTACACGTCCCCACTGGTGGTGAAAATGTACATGAGGCATCGTCTCTCGTACACGTCCTCAGTGGCGGAGAGAGTATACGTGAGGCATCGTCTCTCGTACATGTCCTCAGTGGTGGTGAAAATGTACGTGAGGCATCGTCTCTCGTACATGTCCTCAGTGGTGGAGAGGGTATACGTGAGGCATCGTCTCTCGTACACGTCCCCACTGGTGGTGAAAATGTACATGAGGCATCGTCTCTCGTACACGTCCTCAGTGGTGGAGAGAGTATACGTGAGACATCGTCTCTCGTACATGTCCTCAGTGGTGGTGAAAATGTACGTGAGGCATCGTCTCTCGTACACGTCTCCAGTGGTGGAGAGAGTGTACGTGAGGCATCGCCTTTTCTACGTGTCCCCACTAGTGGACAGAGATGTACATGAGGCATTGCCTCTTGTACATGTCCCCAGCAGTGGAGAGAGGTGTACGTGAGGCATCATATTTTGTACATGTCTTCAGTGGTGGAGAGAGCTATAGCCGTGATGGACTTGGTTGAGTAACACACACAAAATGCTGGAGGAACTCAGCAGGGCAGGCAGCATCGATGGAAAAGAGTACAGTTGACGTTTCGGCCTGAGACCTGTCATCAGGACTGGAGAAAAAAAGGTGAGAAGTCAGAGTTAGAATGTGTGGGAAGGAGAGGAAGAAGCACAAGGTGATAGCTAAAACCAGAAAGTAAAGAGCTGGGAAGTTGTTTGGTGAAAGAGATACAGGAGTGGAGAAGGGGGAATCTGATGGGAGGGAACAGAAGGCCATAGAAGAAAGAAAAAGAGGGGGAGGAGCACTGGAGGGAGGCGATGGGTGGGCAAGGAGATAAGGTGAGAGAGGGAAAAAGGGATGGGAAATGGTGCAGAAGAGGAGGTGGGTGTGGGGGCATTACCAGAAGTTTGAGAAATCGATGTTCAACTCATCAGGTTGGAAGCTACCCAAATGGAATATAAGGTGTTGCTCATCTAACCTAAGTGTGTCCTCATCACAACAGTAGAGGAGGCCATGGACTGACATGTTGGAATGAGAGTGGGCAGTCGAATTAAAATGGGTGGCAACCTGGAGGTCCAGCTATTGCTGGTGAATGGAGCATAGGTGTTCAGCGGATCGTATCTATGTCGGGTAGATTGGGAGACTGCTTTGCCAAACACCTACCATCACCCTCTATTTTTTGTCATCCATGTGCCTATCTAACTGTCCGTAATGTATCTGCCTCTGGCAGGATGTTCCACACACCCATCAGTCTCTGTAAATAGAGAAAACAATAAGGAAACTTCCTCTGCCCACCTCCCCCACCAACTTCCTCCAGTCACCTTGAAATTATGCCCCATGATAATAGCCATCAATGTTATGTGAACAGTTTTCAGATTTGAGTTTACAGTTAGAGTCAGTAGTATTTTTAATTCAGAAGCTACCATGAACTATTATTTGAGAGATTTGAAGTCAGAAAGTTGTCCTTCAGTGATTAGCGATGACTAAAAGTTTGCCTTGGAGCTCACTCGCTCTCTCAACTTTGCAGATCTGGTTTTTAAAATTGAAAACAATATTCCATTTTCTCACACTCTCCCCCCATTTCCTCCATGACCCTTAAAAGGCTTTAAAAGAAGAGGAATTAGCAAAAGAAAAACTCCATAGTGAGGAGCTTGAAGGGGCGAGGACGTCATTGAAGCAGCAGCTGAGCAAACTAACAGAGGAGACACGGACCTGCAAGCAAAACTACGAGAAGGTGGGTTGTTCAGTCCGACCACCAGAGCTTCTAAACACTGCGCTGAGCTCGTGACACATTCAGCTAGTAGACATTTGATGGGTTATGAGTTTTCAATGACTGACAGAAGGAATTAGCTTGCAAGTGAGTTGGAATGAAGTTAACTATTCACACCAAGGTTCAGAAAAGGCTGATTAATAACACTGTCCAGAGAGTCTGGAGAACCGGTGACCTCTGCTCAACCTACTTTCCATCCACTTTCAAACAGCCCACTCTACTGTTGGCGGCAGGTTCTCTGTGGTAAGATTTCTGTTTAAACTGACTTAAACTACACACAACCAAATGTTGTTCATTTCTACCTGATCAAATTCTATAAAATCATTTCTTTTTAAAACTCCCATCTTTGTCATCTGCCCTCACCATTTCACCCTCTGACCCTTGGTAATATTCATTTGAACCTAGAACAGTACAGTCCCTTGGGCCCACGGTGTTGTGCTGACCATTTAACCTACTCTAAGATCAATCTAACCCTTTCCTCCTACACAGCCGTCCATATACCAGTCTAAGAGCTGCTTAAATGTCACCGTACCCACCCCGGCAATGTGTACCACGCACGCACCAGCTCTGTTTTTAAAAAAAACTTACCTCTGACATCCTTCCCTATACTTCCCACAAATCACCTTAAAATTGTGCCCCTAGGGGAAAGTCTTTGGTTGTCCATTCGATCTAGCTGCATTATCTTGTACACCTCTATCAACTCATTCCTAGTCTCCCTTCGCTCCAAGGAGAAAAGCCCCAGTTCATGCAATCTACCCTCTTCGCTGCACCCTCTCCCCTACTTGCACTCAACGGCCAGTACGTCCCTCCAGAGGTTTGGTGTTCTGTTTTAGTCGATTCAGTGAAACTCTGCTTCGCTCCACCTGAGCTGTGTCTTTCACAGAACAGTCACCGTTCCTTTCATTTGTAGTATCTATTTATTTTGAATATCAGCTCAAATGTCTCCTCGCTCCTGTTTGTTTGTCTGCATTTAGAAAACACGTGGATCAAGTTCCACCCGTTGATTCCCTATTTCCATTTGTTCTGGCCACAAGTGTGATTCACTTGCTTGTTTGTTTGTTTGTTGATTTGATTGGTAATTGATTGGTTGATACAGCAAGTTCCAACGAACTGCACCGCCCAACGACCTACCTAGTTAACCCGAATGTAATCACAGGACAATTTACAATGACCAGATTGTGGTAGGAAACCCATGGGCTCAATGGAAGTTTGTACAAACATCTTCCATAACAGTCCTTTTGCAACCAGCAAACTCCATCTCAATTATTTACCTGTTTCAGTATGGAGATATACTCTTTAATCTGAAGCCCTAAAGGTGGTGCAGATTTTGGGCTTCCATCTCACCAGGTGAGAAGACCCCATTAATTCTTGCTGCCCCCGTTGAGCTGAGTGGAAAGGCAGCTCAGCATTGGGAAGGTTGGAAAAACCAACAAAGCTCTGTTTCTTGATCTGTCCTCTCCAACTGGAAGGCTGTCCTTTAAACCCCTTGTTTCTGTTGCACTGTGAGGTGTTTGAATGTGTGAATGCAAGAGTGCGCGGAGTGAGGTCGAATGTGTGCAAGGTTGGACGATTGACTGTGTCCTTGTGGTTGGCAGGAACTGACAGGGCTAAGGGAGGCCAAGCAGCTGCTGATCCAGCAGAAACTGGAGGTGCAGGCCAACGTGGACAGCACCAGGCAGATGTTGGAGCAGGAGCAGAAAGACCACCAGCTTACCAAGGCCAAGGTCGACGAGGCTCGGCAGGACCTGGAGAGACAGTGTGCAGAGGCAGAAGCTAAACTGGTTCGTATATGTTAAGTATGGGCAGAGCGAGAACAGCAGATGAGAAAGGTTAAAGGGTTTTAGTGAGTCCTGTTGGCTACAGCGTACACCAGGCAATTTAAAGTGCAGTGTGATGAACTGGGCCTACAGAGATGAGAAAACACGCTTGCTCCCTTGCCTGCACAAAATAGAGAGAGCTTTCAGTGTGTAGGAGCCTCAATCGAATCACAGTGCCATCGGTCAGCTGCATGCGTACTTGCTAATTTCTTGCGATCGATCCAACGCAGTTTAATACTCTCATCTGAGATAGAAAACTGGTACCAAAGTAGGACACTTTTCACTATTTCCTTTAGTTGTTTGACTGGGAGGGGAAGGTTCTCCGAGTGTGATACTGTAAAGGTCTGAGAATTGACAGCTCAGAAATGGGTGGATTATGTCTGGGGAGGATGAGGTGGGTTCAGAGTGCATCTCTCAGCCATTGCAGCCTGTGCCCAGGTTACAAACACCTGACCTATGGACACCCCTATATTAGAACAAACTGCTGCCTATTATTAAATTCATAAGTACAAATGAATGTTCGTTCTGAAAAATTACAGTCCCTTTCCCTCAGGTGTTTAAATATAAAATATCAAAATCTACTGATACAGAACCAATAAGGAGAGCAGGGAGAAGTGTGTAAAGGGGTGCAAAGGAGCATGCCCAACTCATGGTATTTAGGACAGATCCAGAGGAAATTCCTTCGGATGTGGATCTGCAGAACACTCTGTTCCTAAGTGCTTCAGATACCTGAGCAGCAAGGGAGTGGAGGGCTGGGCTGTAACATTGTGCTTGAGTGTTAGCGATGGTCTCATTGAACAGACTTGAGCTTGAGCCACCTCAAACCCTCCCCGTTGTTGGGGCAGTAAAAGGAGAATAGAGCCAGTGAGTGGCCAGAAGGAAATTGACCTTGTTGGAGAACATGTCTGTAGGATTAAATAGGTAGATTCGGAGGGAGAGGAAGATGATTTGGGGGATGGTTCAGGTCTGTTCATTGATTTAAATAGAAGCAAACAAGCCAGTAACGTGAAGCTAAGGCCTGTGGCTACAGGTACAGAGATCCCTGAAAGTGGTGATACAGGTAGACAGGGTATGAAGAAGCTGTTTGGCGTGCTGGCCTTCAACAGCAAGGGCACTGAATCCAGTAGATGGGATGCCATGTTGCAAATGTACAAGGTGCTGGTGAGAGCACTCCTGGAGTATAGTGCTCAGTTCTCATCACGCAGCTATGCTAAAGATATTAAGCTGGGAAGGGTGCAGAAAAGATTCACGAGGGTCTTACTGGGACTAGAGGGCTTGAGTTTTAAGCAGAGGATGGATAGGTGGGACTTCTTCCCTGGAGTGTAGGTGGCTTAGGGTTAACTTAAGTGTATGAAATCACGAGATGCATAGATAAGGGGGATAGTCACAGTCGTTTTCCCAGGGTAGGGGAGCCTAGAACTAGAGGGCATAGGTTTAAGATGAGAAAGGAAAGATTTTAAAGGTATGCTTTCACACTGAGCGTGGTGGGTACATGGAACAAGCTGCCATTTTGACAGGTGCGTGGATAGGAAAGGCCTCGAGGGAAGAGGGTCACATGCCCTCAGGACTCACACCATCAGGCACTACCCCTCAACCATTAGGCTCCTGAACCAAAGGGGATAACTTCACTCGACTTCACTTGCCCCATCATTGAAATGTTCCCACAACCTATGGACTTACTTTCAAGGACTCCTTTTCTCATGTTTTCAATATTTATTGCTTTTTTGTTCATTATTATTATTATTTCTTTTTTTATTTGCACAGATTGTTAACCTTTGCACACTGGTTGAACTCTCAAGTTGGTGTGGTCTTTCATTGAATTTATTATGGATATTATTCTATTATGGACTTAAATGAATCTCAGGGTAATATATGGTGATATGTTGAAATTGTTTAAGACTTGGTGAGTCCTAACTTGGAGAATGTGTGCAGTTTTGGTCATTTGCCTACAGGAAAGATGTAAATAAGATTGAAAGAGTACAGAGAAAATTTACAAGGATGTTGTCAGAACTTGAGGGCCTGGGCTGCAGGGAAAGGTTAAGACTGCATTCCTTAAAATGTAGAGGATTGAGAGGAGTTTTGATAGAGGTATACAAAAATATGAGGGATGTAAATAGGGTAAATACAAACAGGCTATTTTCCTGAGGTTGGGCGAGTTTACAACTAGAGGTCATGGGTTAAGGGTGAAAGGTGAAATATTTAAGGGGAACATGAGGGGGAATTTCTTCACTCAGGGTGGTAAGAGTGTAGAATGAGCTCCCAGCGCAGATGAGTGGACGTGGGGATGATTTCAACATTGAAGAGAAATTTGGATAGGTACGTGGATGAGAGGGATATGGAGGGCTTTGGTCTGGGTGCAAGTCGATGGGACGAGGCAGAGTCATAGTTCAGCACGCACCAGATGGGCCGATGGGCCTGTTTCTGTGCTGAATTGTTCTGTGACTCTGTGAAACTTGGAAAGAAGCTATTCCTGAACCTGGTGGTGTGCGACTTTTCAAAGGGATTCATCCTACATTTGGAAACGGTAGACACATGAGTGCTGTTGAGATGTATTGCGATGGGGTGGGGGGGGCGGGAATGTTCTCTTGTATTGTGAAGACCATCCACAGAAAGTGGTGGATAAAAGTCCTCCCCTGCACTGAGCACATTTACAAGTGGGGGGGGACTGCCACAAGAATGCAGCACCGGTCATCAAGGACCCCCACCATCCAGGTTATGCCCTCTTCTCGCTACTATGATCAGGCAGGAGGTACAGAAGCTATAGGCCCCACTCCATCAGGTTCAGAAACAGTTAGTACCCTTCAACCATCAGACTCCTGAACTAGCGTGGATAACTTCCCTCACCTTAACTCTAAACTGATTCCACAGACTACAGATTCACTAAAAAGGCCTTTACAACTCATGCTCTCAGTATTATTTAACATTTTGGTTCCTTTTGTCTGTTGGTTGTTTGTCAGTCTTTATTTATAGTTTTTATAAATTCTTTATTCTTTTGTTTTTTATTTTCCTGTAAATGCGTGTAAGAAAATGAATCTCAGGGTTGTATATGGTGGCATATGCATACTTTGATAATAAATTTACTTTGACTTAGTGTGTGAACCTTTCCCGTTGCCTCAATACAGCAACAGGAACTGAAGGAGAAGGAGGAACAGTGCAAGAGGCAGGAGGAGGCCGAGGTGAAGCATAACATGCAGATCACGGCGCTCAATGAGAACATGGTCACGCTGAAGAAGGAGTGGCAGAGCAGCCAGCGGCGGGTGAGCGAGCTGGAGAAACAGATGGATGACCTGCGGGGCGAGATCGCTGTGCTGGAAGCTACCGTGCAGCACAACCAGGAGGAGAGGAGAGCCCTGCTGGAAAGGTTGGTTTGTGGCCGCTCCACCTTCACAGCTGGCTTTGTTATTGATAGCAACCATCTTCCCTTCAGCGCAAAAGCAGCGCAGGTAGAGGGGCCAGTGTGCTGAGTAGCAAGTTTAAATCCCGTTACAGTCGTTGGGGTGCTTAACAAAGTAGTAACAATAATGATGACACTACTGGACTCTCTGAATCTGCTAAGCATGGAAAAATATGAACACGAGATTTTGCAGATGCTGGAAGTCCAGAGGAACACACACACAATGCTGGAGTTCTCAGCAGCTCAGGCAGCATCTATAGCAGGGAGTAAGCAGTCAATGTGTCAGGCCAGGATCCTGATGGATGTTTTCACTGGGGTTTCAGCCCAAAACATTGACTGTTTATTCCTCTCCTCAGCTACCTGACCTGCTGAGTTCCTCCAGCATTTTATGTGCACTACGGGAAGGAAATTTGCTGGATTTATCCAGAATCAGAGTCAGGTTTATGATCTTTGACATGTGTTGTGAAATTTCCTGTTTTGGGGCAGCAAAAACATGAACATTATTGTAAGTTACAAAGTAAATAAATAGCACAAAAGAGGAATGATTTGGTAGTGTTCTTGGGTTCCTGGACCACTCAGAAATCTGATGGCAGAGAGGAAGAAGCTGCTTTAGAATGTTGTGTGTGGGTCTTCAGGTTCCTGTACCCCTTATCTGCTGGTAACAAGAGAGGGCATATCCCAGGCAGTGAGGGTTTGTAGTGATGGATGCCATCTTCTTGACGCACTGCCTCTTGAAGATGTCCCGTGATGGGGCTGGCGGAGACTACAGTTCTCTGCGGCCTCTTGCGATCCTGTGCACTGGTTCTCCATGTCAGGCAGTGACACTCTCCACCGTGCATCTGTTGAAATTTGCAAGAGTCTTCGGTGACGTACCAAATCTCCGCAGACTCCTAACGAAGTGCGTACAGTCAGTGGTGAGGCCTGAAGAAGTGTTGAACAGAGAGACATCGGGGTTTAAATCCACAGTTTGCTGAGAGTGGCAACACAGGTGGGTAGATAGGGTGATGAAAGAGGAGATGGCACACTGGCCTTTGTAGATTGGGGCACAGGACACAAGAGTCGGGATAATGTCTTGCGTTTTACAAAACTATGATTTGACCACAGTTGGCGTATTATGTGTGGTTCTGGCCAGTGCAGTCTCAGAAGGATATGATTGATCTGGAGAGAGTGCAGAGGAGATTCACCAGTGTGGTGCCTGTTTCTGAGACCTTGAGCAATGGGCAGAGTTTGGATAGGCTGGGTTTGGAGTGAAGGAGGCTGAGGATTGATCTGATAGATGTGTATAAGTATTCTTGATTGGTAAGGGTAATAAGGTTTATGGGGAGAAGGTGGGAGATGGGATTGAGAAAAAATAATCAACCGTGATTGAATGATGGAGCAGACTCGATGGGCCAAGTAGCCTAATACTGCTCCCATATCTTATGGTCTTACAAGATGATGAGAGGCAAAGATTGGGTAGCTGGTCAGAATCTGTTTCCCATGGTATATATATCATAAAAAGGAGAACGTAGTTTTAAGACAACAAGATATAGGAGCAGAATTTCACCATTTTGGTCCATTGAGTCTGCTCTGCCATTCCATCATGGCTGATTTATTATCTCCGAGAGGAGCATTCCATCTGTTATATTGGCCAGACGTATACATGGGCATTGATTTTTAAAGGGACAATGGAGAAACTAATGCTGAAGCATGGTGGTTAAAGAGGTATCACCTCGACTTGCAGAATGAATGTGTTGCTATTGGAGAGGTACTGTTGTCTCTGTGTGTTGTATGGTCTGCAGCCTGGCCAACTTTATTGAAATGGTGTGTTGGAGAGTCTCTCACACTTTAAATTCCTTGGTGTTATCTGTCCTAGGACCGGCAAGTAAGTGCCTTCACTAAGAAGGTACAACAGTGCCTCGACTTCCTTAGGATTACGGAGATACGACATGTCACCTAAAAATTTATAGATTTATAATTTGATAGGTGCAATTGCGTCATGGCCTGGTATGGAAGTACCAATGCCCAGGAACAGAAAATTCTACAAAAAGTATTGGATACAGCCCAGATTATTACAGGGAAAATCTCTCCCCGACATTGAGCACATCTACGAGGAGCACTGCCAGAAGAAAGCAGCGTCCATCAACAAGGACCCCCACCATCCAGGCCATGCTTTCTTCTCTCTACTACTATTGAGCAGGAGATACAGGAGCTTTTAGGTCCCATACAACAAGGTCAGGAAAAGTTACTACCCCAGGCTCCTGAACGAGAGTGGGTAACTTCACTCACCTCAACACTGAACTGATTCCACAACTATACACTCACGTTCGAAGACTCTACAACTCGTGTTCCATTCTTCTGGTAAGATGGCAGTGGTCTTGATCGCAACTGCCTCTCTGTGTCAAACCAATGGTGTAATTGTTCATTTTTTAATGTCTTTTTCCTGATTACAAGACACTGCTGGATTGCTAGATAGTGATGGAGCTGGACTTGTTGTCTACCACGTTGTCATCTGTTACAGCCACCCAGACATCAGAGATGGTGAGCAATGGTCCAACAGATGGTGCAAATGATTGTCAGATGTTTTTCTTGTGATCGCAAGACCCTGTTGGACATTGGTAATGTAGAATACTGCCAGTCCAGTTCACATTCATTGGCGAGACCGATAACAGGGGAGTTGCGTGGCCTACGTTGTTGTAAAGGCCAGGCCCTCTTGGCAGCTGTACAGGGGAGGAGATGCCGGTCAGTGCAGAAAGGTGCAGAGACACAGCAGATACACTGGAGATCGTGCTCAGTTGAGGTCTGGATCCTCCTGTCTGTGTTCCCCTCCAGAATTCGCATGGTGAAGACCAGCTGGATTCTGATCTGCTGTGGCTGCACTAGCACGCGATGAGGAACTGCTACGTACTTGGTGTTGCATAAATGTGCCTCCAGGACATCATCCCATGCCCCTCAGGGACCTGGGCTATATTATTTGTTTTGTGACTGTTTTTCTGCTAATGTAGCCTTATGCTGTGTGAGACTGTTGCTACTGTGTTTTGCATTATCAAGGGCTTGAGATTCTGCATGAAGCCATCTCCAAACGAGAAACAGTTCTTCCCAACACATTTCAGATCATAGTCAGGGACTTCAACCAGGCTTGTTTGAAGGAAATCCTGCCCAATTGCCATCAGCATAGAACCTGTAGCACCAGAGATCCCAGCACACTAGACCATTGTTACACTACGATAAGAAATACCGACTGCTTCAAGCCCGGACCACATTTCGCTAAATCCGATCACCTGGCTGTTCTCCAACGTGCATACAGACAGAGGCTAAAGAGCAAAGCGCCTGAGATTAGGACAATAAAGAGGTGGCTGTGGGAGACAGAGGGAAGTATAGCTTTGAGTGGGTGGAATGGGACATGTTCAAGAACTGATCTGAAATCTGAATGAATGGTTGTCACAGACTTTATTAAAGCAGTTGTAGACAAATGTGTCCTCACAAAATCATTCAGGGTCTTCCCCAGCCAGAAGATCTGGATGAACCATGAGACCTGCAATCTGCTGAGGGCATTCAAGTCCAGTGACCAAGAGATCCGGGTGCGATCTCTGGAAAGCCATCTCACAGATGAAGTGGCAATTCCGTACTAAACTTGAATCAACAAAGGATGCTCAGTAGTTGTGGCAGAGCATGAATGCTGTCACCTTTTATAAAGTGAAGTCAAGCAATGTAGGCAACAGCAGGGTTTCACTCCCAGAGGAGCTCACTCTGACCATCAAAACATGCAGGGACCATCGCAAGCTCCCACAGCCCCCTATGATCCTGTGATTTCAGTACAAGCAGCCTTCAGGAGGGTGAACCCACAAAATGCATCTGGCCCAGACTGCGTTCTTGGCCAAGTACTGAAAAACTATGCTGATCAACTGGCTGGAGTGTTCACTGACTTCTCCTCTCACTTTGGCAGTCTGAGAAACCCATCTGCTTCAAGCAGACTTCAATTATACTGGTGCCTAAGAAGAACATGGTGACCTGCTTCAATGACTATCGTTCAGTAACACTTACATTCACAGGGATGAAGTGCTTTGAGGCTGGTGATAAAATATACCAACTCCTGCCTGAGAAGTGACTTGGATCCACTCCAATTTGCCTACTGGAGCAACAGGTCCACAGCAGATGCCATTTCATTGGCTCTTCACTCAGCCCTGGAACATCTGGACAGTGAAGATGTATACATCAGGATACTCTTTATTGATTACAGCTCGGCATTCAATATCATCATACCCTTAAAACTAATTAATAAGCTTCAAGAACTTGGTCTCAATACCTCCTTGTGCAATTGGATCCCCGATTTCCTTACTTTCAGACCCCAGTCAGTTCGGATTGGCAACATCTCCTCCACAGTCTCCATCAGAACCGGTGCACCCAAAGGCTGTGTGCTTAGCCCCCTGCTCTACTCGTTTTACACTTATGACTGTGTGGCTGAGCACAGCTCCAATGTCATTTTCAAGTTTGATGACAACAACACTCTCGCAGGCCGAATCAAAGGTGGTGAGGAATCAGTGTATATGAGGGAGATTGAAAACCTGGCTGTGTGGTGGCATAACTACAACCTCTTACTCAATGTCAGCAAGACCAAGGAGCTGATTATTGAAGCACCAATGTCACTGAACCACAAAAAGTAGTGGATTTGGCCCAGTCCATCACAGGTAAATCTCTCCCCACCATTGAGCACATCTACACAAAGCACTGTCACAGGAAAGCAGCATCCATCATCAAGGACCCCACCACCAAGGTCATGCTCTCTTCTCACTGCTACCATTGGTAAGAAGGTAAAGGAGTCTCAGGACTCACACCACCAGCTTCAGGAACAGTTACCACCCCTCAACTATCAGACTTCTGAACCAGTGGGGATAACTTCACCTAACTTCACTTGCCCCATCACTGAAATGTTCCCATAACCTATGGACTCATTTTAAAGGGCTCTTCATCTCATGTTCTCAATATTTATTGCTTACTGTATTTATTTATTGTTATTATTTCTTTCGTTTTGTATTTGTAGTTGTCTTTTGCACACTGGTTGAATGCCATAGCTGGTGCAGTCTTTCATTGATTGTATTATTCTATTATGGATTTATTGAGTATGCCTGCAGGACAATGAGTCTCAGGGTTGCATGGTGACATATGTTTACTTTGATTTTAATTTACTTTGAACTTTGAATCTTGACTCTAGAAGAATACTGTTTTGTTTGTCTGCATTCGTATGGTTGAATGACAACTAAACTTGAACTTGAATGTTCTCAGTATTTTTACATTTTGTAATTGCACAATGTGTCTTTTGCACATTGGTTGTTTGACGATCTTTGTGTATAGTTTTGCATAAATTCTATTGTATTCCTTTAAATGCCTGCCAGAAATTGAATGTTACGGGGTAGTGTATGGTGACATAGGCATACAGGTAGTCCCTGACGTACATACAAATCCGACTTAAAGACGGACTGGGGAACAGAACTCATTTGTAACCCGGGGACTGCCTGTACTTTGTTAATACATTTATGTTAGCTTTCACTGTGTTCCCAACGATTTTCCTTTGTCGACCAGGTGCCTCATGAGTGAAGGAGAAATGGAGAAGCTGCAGGGGAAGGTGCTGGACCTGAGGCGGAAGCTGGATGACACCACAGCTGCTATGCAGGAGCTGGGCAGGGAGAACCAGGCACTCCAGGTAACCTGCAAGAACCACTGGACCTAGTTCACACCTTGGGCAAAAAGAGTAAGAGAAGTCTGTATGGAGTAACAGTACAAGCCTGCATGCAGGCTCAGAGGGATGTGGCTCTGCATGAAATCAGGTGTGAAAAGCTTGTCTTGCATACTGTCGATACACAGTGCATTAGACTAGAGCAAGGTAAAACAAGAATAGAATGCAGAACAAACTGGTGCAGTGTAGGGGAAGTGCAGTTCAGTTAGACAGTAAGGTGCAAGATCATAACGAGGTAGACTGTGAGTTCAAGAGTCAATCTTCTTATACTAGGGAACTATTTAATTATATCTGTGGGGTAGAAGCCATCCTTGAGCCTAGTGGTACATGCTCTCTAGCTGTTGTGTCTTCTGCCTGATAGAAAAGGGCAGAACATCTGGGGTGAGTGGGCCCTTTGGATATTCTGGCTGCTATACAGAGGCAACGAGAGGTGTAGACAGAGGGGCCTGGTTTCTGTGATGTATGGAGCACTGCCCACAGCTCTCTGCAGCGTCCTGTGGTCATGGGCAGAGCATTTGTCATACCAAGCCGTGTAGAATGCTTTCTTATGGTGCATTGATAAAAATTGGTGAGGGTAGACAGGGCCGTGCCCATTTGTTTTTAGCATCCTGGCGAGGTAGAGGAGTTGGCGAGTTTTCTTTGCCAAGGCGTCTACATATTTCCATAAATACTGATAGGAGTTTAAAAAATATAAATAAGTCACTCTGGAGCCAGAACTGCTGATCCCCTTGTGACCTTCAGATTCTGTGTATCGGGTTGGTCCCTCAGTAAATCCATTTTGTACCCCGAGGGTCACTTTGAGCCTGGCCAGCACATGACTGATTTAGTTCCCAGGTACAGAGGAGATGTCAGGGGTAAGCTTTCTACTCAAGAGAGTGGTGAGTGCATGGAATGGGTTGCCAGCAACAGTGGTGGAGGCGGATACAATAGGGTCTTTTAAAAGACTTTTAGATAGGTACATGGAGCTTAGTAAAATAGAAGGCTGTAGGTAAGCCTAGTAATTTCTAAGGTCGGGACATGTTCGGCACAACTTTGTTGGCCGAAGGGCCTGTATTGTGCTGTAGGTTTTCTATGTGTAGAAGAGTGTGTGTAACAAATAAATTAAAAATTTCTTTCAAGGACAGAATAATGATTTCCTCTGTGTTGCGGTAGATTAAGCACACGCAGGCGCTGAATAGGAAGTGGACTGAAGATACCGAGGTGATGAACTGCATGTCCTGTGGAAAAGGATTCTCAGTCACTGTACGAAAGGTAGGATCTCGCTGCTTTGAGTCCTTGTACCGCCTTGTGCTTGTTGCCCTGATCTGAGTCCTTGTACCACCTTGTGCCCGTTGCCCTGATCTGAGTCCTTGTACCACCTTATGTTCGTTGGCCTGATCTGAGTCCTTGTACCACCTTGTGCCCATTGCCCTGATATGAGTCCTTGTACCACCTTGTGCTCGTTGCCCTGATCTGAGTCCTTGTACCACCTTGTGCTCGTTGCCCTGATCTGAGCCCTTGTACCACCTTGTGTTCGTTGCCCTGATCTGAGTCCTTGTACCACCTTATGTTCGTTGGCCTGATCTGAGCCCTTGTACCACCTTGTGTTCGTTGCCCTGATCTGAGTCCTTGTACCACCTTGTGTTCGTTGCCCTGATCTGAGCCCTTGTACCACCTTGTGCTCGTTGCCCTGATCTGAGTCCTTGTACCACCTTGTGCTTGTTGCCTGATCAGTGATCTGGTTCCATATTCCCATATCTCTCCCTTTCTGTCATGCCCTTCACCCCATCGTTGGTCTCGTATTTGCCGCCTGTGCCCCACCCACACGTCTCCCTTGGCGTCAAAAATCTCAATCATATCACCCATTGTTTTGTGTACTCTATGCAGTACAGATCTAGTGGTTGTAACCGCACCAGGTAACGAGCTCTTGTAATGTCCTTTATGCCGGACTAGTGCATTCTCCTCCAAGTCTGATGTACCTATATAGTGGGGTCATAGCTCACTACGGTACAGAAACATGCCTTGCGATCCATCTAGTATGTGTCAAACTATTCTGCCTAATCCCATTGATCTGCACCTGGACCGTAGCACTCCATATCTCCCAGCCAGACACTTACCCAAACACCTCTTAAATGTTGAAATCAAACCCACACCCAACACTTCTGCCAGCACCTTGTTCCCACATTCACCACCTTCTGAGTGAAGATATTCCCCCCAGCCCCCCTTAAGTACTTCACCCTTAACCCATGACCTCTAGTTGTAGTCTCACTCAACCTCGGTGGAAAAAGTCTTTGCATTTACCCTATATATACCCTTCATAATTTTCTGTACCTCTATCAAATCTTCCCTGATTCTTCTAAACTCCAGGGAATAAAATCTTAACTTATTCATCCTCTCCCTATAACTCAGGTGCTCAAGTTGAAGCAACATCCCTGTAAATTTTCTCCACACTTTTTCAATCTTACGGATATCTCTCCCAATGTATTGTTAATCGCTGGGCTATTCCTCACCTCTACCATTTTCCCTGCCGTTCCTTTGGGACGTGGTTTGTGGTGGGAGAGATGATGTATGTTTGAGCCCAAGTACTTATAACCATAACCACTGGTGTACTTTAATTAGTTCAGTATTTGCTCTGAATCTGATTCCTGCTCTAGTCGTGACTGACATTGGAGCAGCATGCAGTGTCGGTCACTGATGAGAAGCAGGAGTTGTACAGTGGTTGCTCAGCTCTCTCCCTTCCCTTTCTCCACGAGGCTCGTGGATCGGTGTTCTCCCCCACCGTGATGTACGTGTGGGCAGCAGCGGAGGATGTTGTGGATGCAGCTACTTCAGAAGATCGGGTGCAAGTGCTCTTGGAGTAAAGGAATGATTGTGATATTAACATCCACATCTGTGTTGCTGGGACAGTGCATGCTGCCTCTCCATTTTGCAATCAGAATCAGGTTTATTATCACTGACATGTCATTAAATTAGATTTCCGTGGCAGCAGTACAGTGCAATATGTAAAAAATTAGAATAAGTTACAATGCGAAGTATATAAAAAATAAATTAGTGCAAAAGGGAGGAAACTATTGAAGTAATATTCATTGTCCATTTGATAAGTCTGATGGCGGAGGGGAAGAAGCTGTTCCTAAAGCACTCTCTTCAGGCTCCTGCAGCTCCTTTCTGATGGTGGCAATGAGAAGAGGGCATGCCCTCACCTTTGGAAGATGGGGAGGCTGGGTTTACAGCCCTCTGTGCAGCTTTCTCGACCCAGTGCAGTGGCCCCTCCATACCAAACAGTCATGTAACTAGTTAGAATGCTGCCCATGCTGCATCTGTAGATATTTGCTAGAAACTTCCTTGACATACCAAATCTGCTCAAACTCCTAATGAAATAAAGCATGTCTGCTTCATAACTGCCTCCATATGTTGGGATCAGAATAGATCTTCAGAGACAGTGGTACTGAAGAACTTAAAGCCAGTGGTGTACACTCTTGTCTCCTTTGCCCTCCAGTTTATGAGGTGACATTTCAGTCTCTCAAGCCTGCCGTCTGCCTTCCTGTTGTTATGGTTAGTCTGTAATGTCACTTTGTCTGGGAGGCACCGTGACGCTGACTTGTGATGTCACAGTTCAAGGCAGGCTTGAGTTTAGCATTCCATCCCTTTTGGTCTGTGCTTCCCCCACTCACTTTCCTACCTGAGGGAAGTTTCTGTTAATCCATCATAAATACCCCGTATTAAATCACCCTTTGATTTTGTTGCACCAGTTGTCCCAGGCACATTACTTGTACGCAGTGCACTTGAGCCTTTTGATTGAGGGGTGGGGTGGTGGGGGCACAGTTGATCCCTACTCCATTCTTTTCCACACTTGCTGCATTTGTCTTTGTGAGCACAACTCAAGGAAATTGCAGGAGCTGGCTAAGTGGTCCCTCAAGCCTGTCTGGCCATTCCAATATCATCATGGCTGATCTCTGCTGTCCTCAAATCCTCTTCTGGGCCAGTTTCCCATAACCCTCAATTCCTCAATCTTTAATATATTTATCGATTGTGCCTCAAAGATATGTAATGATCTGATCTTCATCACCCTCCATGAGAAAATGCTTCTGTGCACCTCAATTTTAAGAAGTGACAGGTACTGTAGTTATTTCCTTAAACAGTGTAACTGCCCCCACTAGTGAAACATCCCAACATCAACCCTGTCAAGTCACTGGGTGAATTTAAGGCAGAGATCGATAGGTTCTTGATTAGCCAGGGCAACAAAGGGTATGGGGAAAAGGCAGGGGAGTGATTGGATCAGCCCATGACTGAATGGTGGAGCAGACTCAATGGGCCAAATAGCCTACTGCTGTTCCCTTCTCTGAAAGCAAGATGTGCAGATGCCTGCCAGTGAGAGTTTATTATCCACAGTACGGTAGCTAGTGATTGAGAGGATTTGCAGGTGTTGGAGGAGAAAAATGGGGCAGCCTACACCCCTGTACTGAAGAGTTCTGTACTTCTTGGCAGTGTTGAGGGGTGTGGAAGTGGAGGAGAGATGGGCTGAATTCCAGGTGCCCTATGACGTTCATCCCTCACGTGACAGTGGGTGGATGGAGCAAATCTGTCTGTTGTGATTCACTGAGAACTCCATTTCTTTCCCTTTACAGCACCACTGTAGAAACTGCGGAAACATTTTCTGTGCCGACTGTTCTGCCAAGAATGCCTTGACCCCCTCCTCGAAGAAGCCCGTGCGAGTCTGTGACACGTGTTACAATGAACTGCAGGGATGAGTGGCCCTGAGACTGCAAGTCTACACGTCCTCCCCTTGTATTCACACACACTTTGTACTTTTAATGATGGATGTATATTGAAGGCGTGATAAGCCCTGGCTACGACAGGTAGTTGCTATCATTTGGGAGTCTTTTGTATTGCTGGTTCTTGGTTCACTTTCACAGCATTTGCACATGGAGTTGATGAAATTAGGAGTTCAACAGCGATTATAGATCCTGTCTGATTTAACTGGGCCTGATCTGTAACAGGTTGTCAGTCTCCGGAGGTGGAAGTCCTTTAACCCAGCAGAGACCATGAATACATACTGAGCATGGTCACTATAACAGAGACCATGAGCAATACATACTGATTGCACTGAGAAATCCAATGTAAAACCATTTCACAAACTTGGGTCACTTTGTACAAAGTTTTGGGCAAAGTAGATACTTTGATTCTATGCTCCATGATGTGCCAATGGGGAACGTTCCCTTTGGGACTGAATAACAATGAGGAATCCTAGTCTGCTCCCTTGTTCAGAGGTGATATCTAGCACATCAGCTGCTCACCCATGATGTGATTTAGAGCTACTTCGTTGCTTAGTTCCTTTGTGCAACTGATGTCAACTGGTTTTGAATGGCACCTAATCACTTTTGTTATGATTTTGCTCTTACTGTTTTATAAGTAGATCACAATTCCAGCTACTTGAGGGAAATGGTGCCTATTTCATTCCTGTTGGACACTATGCATCGGGACAGGTTGTAGACGAACACTTGCAGTACCATTTAACCGGCTGGGGTTAGCTCTTTGCTGGGTCTGATTCACTGGCTGCCTGTGGCTAAACAGGGGCAGCCACTGTTCACAGAGCCAGCACTGATCTGTAGCGGGTAGTGGCCTTGCACAGGAGATGCCCATCTATCTCCTCAAACTGCCCCCCAAAACACTGGAATTCAGCTCTTCATAACACTGTCACCATTTCAAGTCCAATCCCTTGTCTGTGTCCCTTGGCCTCGTGTTACAGTATTAAATGCTGCCTGAAATTGAATATGTGCTGCTTTCTCTAGGCTTTTCTCCTGAGATTCACATAACAGCCAATACTGATTGATTAAAAACATTATCCAAATACTAATACTTGATATTTTCCTTACTTCAGTCATAAGTCATATATTAGTATGCACAGTTGTTTAATTATTAACTTGTACAAACCCTGCTACCTTCAAAGCCTTCCAATTAAAATTTAATTTTTTATAAGTTAAAGTTTTAATAGGACTTGATCAGTGCACCTTGCCAAAAGAAATCTCTGTTAAATCCACGAGACCTTCCCACAAGGGGAGAGTCGTGTTGCTGTACACAGACGTTGCATATCCAGTTTGGTTCAGTGATCCATCCCTCTGTTACAAAGCTCTTCTGTTAGTAGTTGAGTAATCTCCAGAGAGACTGATCACACTGACACTGGATGCTGATAGGCTCTGCTGTGATACCTGCATGAAACGTCCATTACAGAAACCAGTAGCTTTCAAGCTTGTTTTAAACAAAATGATGTGAATAATAAGCAATTGTGTACAAAGATTCTATTAACTTCAGTACTATCATGTCAACTTGTGTATAGTAAATTCAAAGGTTTAATTCTCACTATTGGATGAAGATCATGTAATCTGTTTATAGTAAAAATGTTAATTTGAGCGGTGCCACTTCACAATTAAATTTATTGTTTAGTAAAACAGCATCTTCTAGATTTTTTAAATATATAAAGTATCTAATATCCTCTCCAAAAATGTGTTTCTTCTCCTCCGCACTTTTGACAGAGGGTCTTCAACAGGAAAAAATGATTCTTCATCTGTCTCCTGATGAAGGGTTTCGGCCCGAAACGTCGTCACTACCTCCTTCCATAGATGCTGTCTGGCCTGCTGAGTTCTGCCAGCATTTTGTGTTTTTTATTTTCTTCATCAGACCTGCTGAGTGTTTTTTAAATTTCATTTCTTGGTTTTGCAGATATTTTAATCTTTCAACACATGATATAAAGTTGATATGGAAACTATAATACAGTAATGGATTTTGTAGCTAACGATTGTGTGGTATGGGGGAGGTGGGGTAATTTCAGATTCAGATTCACCACAGGTACATCAATACGGTGAGAGGCACCATTTGTATTAACAACCAACACAACCTAAGGACGTGTTGCAGTCAGCCCACAAGTGTTGCCACAAATTCCAGCGACAACATACAGTGCCCACAATGCTGTGCAGGACAACACAGAACACAACAAGCAACAAAAGACGCACCCTCTCTCCCACTCAACACACATAGAGAGTCCTCCTGCTGCTCCAGCACAGGCCTCCAGTTTCTCGGCTACAGCCACTGGGCTTCAAATTCCGGACTTTTGATTGACCCCTGGATTGGCCGGAGACAGGACCCCAAACACCGGGCTGGAACTCGGGTGTGAGGGAGCAGGATCCCAAACTCCGGGCTCGAACTCGGGTGTGAGGGAGCAGGATCCCAAACTCCGGGCTGGAACTCGGGTGTGAGGGAGCAGGACCCCAAACTGCGGGCTCGAACTCGGGTGTGAGGGAGCAGGACCCCAAACTGCGAGCTAGCACTCGGGTGTGAGGGAGCAGGATCCCAAACTCCGGGCTCGAACTCGGGTGTGAGGGAGCAGGACCCCAAACTCCGGGCTCGAACTCGGGTGTGAGGGAGCAGGATCCCAAACTCCGGGCTCGAACTCGGGTGAGAGGGAGCAGGACCCCAAACTGCGGGCTCGAACTCGGGTGTGAGGGAGCAGGACCCCAAACACCGGGCTGGAACTCGGGTGTGAGGGAGCAGGACCCCAAACTGCAGGCTCGAACTCGGGTGTGAGGGAGCAGGACCCCAAACTGCGGGCTCGAACTCGGGTGTGAGGGAGCAGGACCCCAAACTGCGGGCTCGAACTCGGGTGTGAGGGAGCAGGACCCCAAACTGCGGGCTCGAACTCGGGTGTGAGGGAGCAGGACCCCAAACTGCGGGCTCGAACTCGGGTGTGAGGGAGCAGGACCCCAAACTGCGGGCTAGCACTCGGGTGTGAGGGAGCAGGATCCCATACTCCGGGCTCGAACTCGGGTGTGAGGGAGCAGGAACCCAAACTCCGGGCTCGAACTCGGGTGTGAGGGAGCAGGACCCCAAACTGCGGGCTCGAACTCGGGTGTGAGGGAGCAGGATCCCAAACTCCGGGCTCGAACTCGGGTGTGAGGGAGCAGGACCCCAAACTCCGGGCTCGAACTCGGGTGTGAGGGAGCAGGACCCCAAACACCGGGCTGGAACTCGGGTGTGAGGGAGCAGGACCCCAAACTGCGGGCTCGAACTCGGGTGTGAGGGAGCAGGACCCCAAACTGCGGGCTCGAACTCGGGTGTGAGGGAGCAGGACCCCAAACTGCGGGCTCGAACTCGGGTGTGAGGGAGCAGGACCCCAAACTGCGGGCTCGAACTCGGGTGTGAGGGAGCAGGACCCCAAACTGCGGGCTCGAACTCGGGTGTGAGGGAGCAGGACCCCAAACTGCGGGCTCGAACTCGGGTGTGAGGGAGCAGGACCCCAAACTGCGGGCTAGCACTCGGGTGTGACGGAGCAGGATCCCATACGCCGGGCTCGAACTCGGGTGTGAGGGAGCAGGAACCCAAACTCCGGGCTCGAACTCGGGTGTGAGGGAGCAGGACCCCAAACTGCGGGCTCGAACTCGGGTGTGAGGGAGCAGGACCCCAAACTGCGGGCTCGAACTCGGGTGTGAGGGAGCAGGACCCCAAACTGTGGGCTCGAACTCGGGTGTGAGGGAGCAGGACCCCAAACTGCGGGCTCGAACTCGGGTGTGAGGGAGCAGGACCCCAAACTGCGGGCTCGAACTGGGATGTGAGGGAGCAGGACCCCAAACTGCGGGCTAGCACTCGGGTGTGAGGGAGCAGGATCCCATACTCCGGGCTCGAACTCGGGTGTGAGGGAGCAGGAACCCAAACTCCGGGCTCGAACTCGGGTGTGAGGGAGCAGGACCCCAAACTGCGGGCTCGAACTCGGGTGTGAGGGAGCAGGACCCCAAACTGCGGGCTCGAACTCGGGTGTGAGGGAGCAGGACCCAAACTGCGGGCTCGAACTCGGGTGTGAGGGAGCAGGACCCCAAACTCCGGGCTCGAACTCGGGTGTGAGGGAGCAGGACCCCAAACTCCGGGCTCGAACTCGGGTGTGAGGGAGCAGGAACCCAAACTCCGGGCTCGAACTCGGGTGTGAGGGAGCAGGACCCCAAACTGCGGGCTCGAACTCGGGTGTGAGGGAGCAGGACCCCAAACTGCGGGCTCGAACTCGGGTGTGAGGGAGCAGGACCCCAAACACTGGGCTCGAACTCGGGTGTGAGGGAGCAGGACCCCAAACTGCGGGTTCGAACTCGGGTGTGAGGGAGCAGGACACCAAACTGCGGGCTCGAACTCGGGTGTGAGGGAGCAGGAACCCAAACTGCGGGCTCGAACTCGGGTGTGAGGGAGCAGGACCCCAAACACTGGGCTCGAACTCGGGTGTGAGGGAGCAGGACCCCAAACTCCGGGCTCGAACTCGGGTGTGAGGGAGCAGGAACCCAAACTCCGGGCTCGAACTCGGGTGTGAGGGAGCAGGACCCCAAACTGCGGGCTCGAACTCGGGTGTGAGGGAGCAGGACCCCAAACTGCGGGCTCGAACTCGGGTGTGAGGGAGCAGGACCCCAAACACTGGGCTCGAACTCGGGTGTGAGGGAGCAGGACCCCAAACTGCGGGTTCGAACTCGGGTGTGAGGGAGCAGGACCCCAAACTGCGGGCTCGAACTCGGGTGTGAGGGAGCAGGACCCCAAACTGCGGGTTCGAACTCGGGTGTGAGGGAGCAGGACCACAAACACCGGGCTGGAACTCGGGTGTGAGGGAGCAGGACCCCAAACTGCGGGCTGGAACTCGGATGTGAGGGAACAGGACCCCAAACTGCGGGCTGGAACTCGGGTGTGAGGGAGCAGGACCCCAAACTGCGGGCTGGAACTCGGGTGTGAGGGAGCAGGACCCCAAACTGCGGGCTCGAACTCGGGTGTGAGGGAGCAGGACCCCAAACTGCGGGCTCGAACTCGGGTGTGAGGGAACAGGACCCCATACTGCGGGCTCGAACTCGGGTGTGAAGGAGCAGGACCCCAAACTGCGGGCTGGAACTCGGGTGTGAGGGAGCAGGACCCCAAACACTGGGCTCGAACTCGGGTGTGAGGGAGCAGGACCCCAAACTGCGGGCTCGAACTCGGGTGTGAGGGAGCAGGACCCCAAACTGCGGGCTCGAACTCGGGTGTGAGGGAGCAGGACCCCAAACTCCGGGCTCGAACTCGGGTGTGAGGGAGCAGGACCCCAAACTGCGGGCTCGAACTCGGGTGTGAGGGAGCAGGACCCCAAACTGCGGACTCGAACTCGGGTGTGAGGGAGCAGGACCCCAAACACCGGGCTGGAACTCGGGTGTGAGGGAGCAGGATCCCAAACTGCGGGCTCGAACTCGGGTGTGAGGGAGCAGGACCCCAAACACTGGGCTGGAACTTGGGTGTGAGGGAGCAGGACCCCAAACTGCGGGCTCGAACTCGGGTGTGAGGGAGCAGGACCCCAAACTGCGGTCTCGAACTCGGGTGTGAGGGAGCAGGACCCCAAACTGCGGGCTCGTACTCGGGTGTGAGGGAGCAGGACACAAAACTGCGGGCTGGAACTCGGGTGTGAGGGAGCAGGACCCCAAACTGCGGGCTCGAACTCGGGTGTGAGGGAGCAGGACCCCAAACTGCGGGTTCGAACTCGGGTGTGAGGGAGCAGGACCACAAACACCGGGCTGGAACTCGGGTGTGAGGGAGCAGGACCACAAACACCGGGCTGGAACTCCGGTGTGAGGGAGCAGGACCCCAAACTGCGGGCTGGAACTCGGATGTGAGGGAGCAGGACCCCAAACTGCGGGCTCGAACTCGGGTGTGAGGCAGCAGGACCCCAAACTGCGGGTTCGAACTCGGGTGTGAGGGAGCAGGACCACAAACACCGGGCTGGAACTCGGGTGTGAGGGAGCAGGACCCCAAACTGCGGGCTGGAACTCGGATGTGAGGGAGCAGGACCCCAAACTGCGGGCTCGAACTCGGGTGTGAGGGAGCAGGACCCCAAACTGCGGGCTCGAACTCGGGTGTGAGGGAGCAGGATCCCAAACTGCGGGCTCGAACTCGGGTGTGAGGGAGCAGGACCCCAAACTGCGGGCTCGAACTCGGGTGTGAGGGAGCAGGACCCCAAACACTGGGCTGGAACTCGGGTGTGAGGGAGCAGGACCCCAAACTGCGGGCTCGAACTCGGTTGTGAGGGAGCAGGACCCCAAACTCCGGGCTCGAACTCGGGTGTGAGGGAGCAGGACCCCATACTGCGGGCTCGAACTCGGGTGTGAGGGAGCAGGACCCCAAACTGCGGGCTCGAACTCGGGTGTGAGGGAGCAGGACCCCAAATTGCGGGCTCGAACTCGGGTGTGAGGGAGCAGGACCCCAAACTCCGGGCTCGAACTCGGGTGTGAGGGAGCAGGACCCCAAACTGCGGGCTCGAACTCGGGTGTGAGGGAGCAGGACCCCAAACTGCGGGCTCGAACTCGGGTGTGAGGGAGCAGGACCCCAAACACGGGGCTCGAACTCGGGTGTGACGGAGCAGGACCCCATACTGCGGGCTCGAACTCGGGTGTGAGGGAGCAGGACCCCAAACTGCGGGCTCGAACTCGGGTGTGAGGGAGCAGGACCCCAAACTGCGGGCTGGAACTCGGGTGTGAGGGAGCAGGACCCCAAACTGCGGGCTCGAACTCGGGTGTGAGGGAGCAGGACCCCATACTGCGGGCTCGAACTCGGGTGTGAGGGAGCAGGACCCCAAACTGCGGGCTCGAACTCGGGTGTGAGGGAGCAGGACCCCAAACTGCGGGCTCGAACTCGGGTGTCAGGGAGCAGGACCCCAAACTGCGGGCTCGAACTCGGGTGTGAGGGAGCAGGACCCCAAACACCGGGCTGGAACTCGGGTGTGAGGGAGCAGGACCCCAAACACCGGGCTGGAACTCGGGTGTGAGGGAGCAGGACCCCAAACTGCGGGCTGGAACTCGGGTGTGAGGGAGCAGGACCCCAAACTGCGGGCTCGAACTCGGGTGTGAGGGAGCAGGACCCCAAACTGCGGGCTCGAACTCGGGTGTGAGGGAGCAGGACCCCAAACTGCGGGCTAGCACTCGGGTGTGAGGGAGCAGGATCCCAAACTCCGGGCTCGAACTCGGGTGTGAGGGAGCAGGACCCCAAACTGCGGGCTCGAACTCGGGTGTGAGGGAGCAGTACCCCAAACTGCGGGCTGGAACTCGGGGGTGTGAGGGAGCAGGACCCCAAACTGCGGGCTCGAACTCGGGTGTGAGGGAGCAGGACCCCAAACTGCGGGCTCGAACTCGGGTGTGAGGGAGCAGGACCCCAAACTGCGGGCTCGAACTCGGTTGTGAGGGAGCAGGACCCCAGACTGCGGGCTCGAACTCAGGTGTGAGGGAGCAGGACCCCAAACTGCGGGCTCGAACTCGGGTGTGAGGGAGCAGGAACCCAAACTGCGGGCTCGAACTCGGGTGTGAGGGAGCAGGACCCCAAACACTGGGCTGGAACTCGGGTGTGAGGGAGCAGGACCCCAAACTGCCGGCTCGAACTCGGGTGTGAGGGAGCAGGACCCCAAACACTGGGCTCGAACTCGGGTGTGAGGGAGCAGGACCCCAAACTGCGGGCTCGAACTTGGGTGTGAGGGAGCAGGACCCCAAACTGCGGGCTCGAACTCGGGTGTGAGGGAGCAGGACCCCAAACTGCGGGCTCGAACTCGGGTGTGAGGGAGCAGGACCCCAAACACCGGGCTGGAACTCGGGTGTGAGGGAGCAGGACCCCAAACTGCGGGCTCGAACTCGGGTGTGAGGGAGCAGGACCCCAAACTGCGGGCTCGAACTCGGGTGTGAGGGAGCAGGACCCCAAACTGCGGGCTCGAACTCGGGTGTGAGGGAGCAGGACCCCAAACACCGGGCTGGAACTCGAGTGTGAGGGAGCAGTATCCCAAACACTGGGCTCGAACTCGGGTGTGAGGGAGCAGGACCCCAAACTCCGGGCTCGAACTCGGGTGTGAGGGAGCAGGACCCCAAACTGCGGGCTCGAACTCGGGTGTGAGGGAGCAGGACCCCAAACTCCGGGCTCGAACTCGGGTGTGAGGGAGCAGGACCCCAAACTGCGGGCTCGAACTCGGGTGTGAGGGAGCAGGACCCCAAACTGCGGGCTCGAACTCGGGTGTGAGGGAGCAGGACCCCAAACTGCGGGCTGGAACTCGGATGTGAGGGAGCAGGACCCCAAACTGCGGGCTCGAACTCGGGTGTGAGGGAGCAGGACCCCAAACTGCGGGCTAGCACTCGGGTGTGAGGGAGCAGGATCCCATACTCCGGGTTCGAACTCGGGTGTGAGGGAGCAGGAACCCAAACTCCGGGCTCGAACTCGGGTGTGAGGGAGCAGGACCCCAAACTGCGGGCTAGCACTCGGGTGTGAGGGAGCAGGATCCCATACTCCGGGCTCGAACTCGGGTGTGAGGGAGCAGGAACCCAAACTCCGGGCTCGAACTCGGGTGTGAGGGAGCAGGACCCCAAACACCGGGCTGGAACTCGGGTGCGAGAGAGCAGGACCCCAAACTGCGGGCTCGAACTCGGGTGTGAGGGAGCAGGACCCCAAACTGCGGGCTAGCACTCGGGTGTGAGGGAGCAGGATCCAATACTCCGGGCTCGAACTCGGGTGTGAGGGAGCAGGACCCCAAACTGCGGGCTCGAACTCGGGTGTGAGGGAGCAGGATCGCAAACTCCGGGCTCGAACTCGGGTGTGAGGGAGCAGGACCCCAAACTCCGGGCTCGAACTCGGGTGTGAGGGAGCAGGACCCCAAACTGCGGGCTGGAACTCGGGTGTGAGGGAGCAGGACCCCAAACTGCGAGCTGGAACTCGGGTGTGAGGGAGCAGGACCCCAAACTGCGGGCTGGAACTCGGGTGTGAGGGAGCAGGACCCCAAACTGCGGGCTCGAACTCGGGTGTGAGGGAGCAGGACCCCGAACTGCGGGCTCGAACTCGGGTGTGAGGGAGCAGGACCCCATACTGCGGGCTCGAACTCGGGTGTGAGGGAGCAGGACCCCAAACTGCGGGCTGGAACTCGGGTGTGAGGGAGCAGGACCCCAAACACTGGGCTCGAACTCGGGTGTGAGGGAGCAGGACCCCAAACTGCGGGCTCGAACTCGGGTGTGAGGGAGCAGGACCCCAAACTGCGGGCTCGAACTCGGGTGTGAGGGAGCAGGACCCCAAACTCCGGGCTCGAACTCGGGTGTGAGGGAGCAGGACCCCAAACTGCGGGCTCGAACTCGGGTGTGAGGGAGCAGGACCCCAAACTCCGGGCTCGAACTCGGGTGTGAGGGAGCAGGACCCCAAACTGCGGGCTCGAACTCGGGTGTGAGGGAGCAGGACCCCAAACTGCGGGCTCGAACTCGGGTGTGAGGGAGCAGGACCCCAAACACCGGGCTCGAACTCGGGTGTGAGGGAGCAGGACCCCATACTGCGGGCTCGAACTCGGGTGTGAGGGAGCAGGACCCCAAACTGCGGGCTCGAACTCGGGTGTGAGGGAGCAGGACCCCAAACTGCGGGCTGGAACTCGGGTGTGAGGGAGCAGGACCCCAAACTGCGGGCTCGAACTCGGGTGTGAGGGAGCAGGACCCCATACTGCGGGCTCGAACTCGGGTGTGAGGGAGCAGGACCCCAAACTGCGGGCTCGAACTCGGGTGTGAGGGAGCAGGACCCCAAACTGCGGGCTCGAACTCGGGTGTCAGGGAGCAGGACCCCAAACTGCGGGCTCGAACTCGGGTGTCAGGGAGCAGGACCCCAAACACCGGGCTGGAACTCGGGTGTGAGGGAGCAGGACCCCAAACTGCGGGCTGGAACTCGGGTGTGAGTGAGCAGGACCCCAATCTGCGGGCTCGAACTCGGGTGTGAGGGAGCAGGACCCCAAACTGCGGGCTCGAACTCGGGTGTGAGGGAGCAGGACCCCAAACTGCGGGCTAGCACTCGGGTGTGAGGGAGCAGGATCCCAAACTCCGGGCTCTAACTCGGGTGTGAGGGAGCAGGACCCCAAACTGCGGGCTCGAACTCGGGTGTGAGGGAGCAGGACCCCAAACTGCGGGCTGGAACTCGGGTGTGAGGGAGCAGGACCCCAAACTGCGGGCTCGAACTCGGGTGTGAGGGAGCAGGACCCCAAACTGCGGGCTCGAACTCGGGTGTGAGGGAGCAGGACCCCAAACTGCGGGCTCGAACTCGGTTGTGAGGGAGCAGGACCCCAAACTGCGGGCTCGAACTCAGGTGTGAGGGAGCAGGACCCCAAACTGCGGGCTCGAACTCGGGTGTGAGGGAGTAGGAACCCAAACTGTGGGCTCGAACTCGGGTGTGAGGGAGCAGGACCCCAAACACTGGGCTGGAACTCGGGTGTGAGGGAGCACGACCCCAAACTGCGGGCTCGAACTCGGGTGTGAGGGAGCAGGACCCCAAACACTGGGCTGGAACTCGGGTGTGAGGGAGCAGGACCCCAAACTGCGGGCTCGAACTCGGGTGTGAGGGAGCAGGACACCAAACTGCGGGCTCGAACTCGGGTGTGAGGGAGCAGGACCCCAAACTGCGGGCTCGAACTCGGGTGTGAGGGAGCAGGACCCCAAACACCGGGCTGGAACTCGGGTGTGAGGGAGCAGGACCCCAAACTGCGGGCTCGAACTCGGGTGTGAGGGAGCAGGACCCCAAACTGCGGGCTCGAACTCGGGTGTGAGGGAGCAGGACCCCAAACTGCGGGCTCGAACTCGGGTGTGAGGGAGCAGGACCCCAAACACCGGGCTGGAACTCGGGTGTGAGGGAGCAGGATCCCAAACACTGGGCTCGAACTCGGGTGTGAGGGAGCAGGACCCCAAACTCCGGGCTCGAACTCGGGTGTGAGGGAGCAGGACCCCAAACTGCGGGCTCGAACTCGGGTGTGAGGGAGCAGGACCCCAAACACTGGGCTCGACCTCGGGTGTGAGGGAGCAGGACCCCAAACTGCGGGCTCGAACTCGGGTGTGAGGGAGCAGGACCCCAAACTGCGGGCTCGAACTCGGGTGTGAGGGAGCAGGACCCCAAACTGCGGGCTGGAACTCGGATGTGAGGGAGCAGCACCCCAAACTGCGGGCTCGAACTCGGGTGTGAGGGAGCAGGACCCCAAACTGCGGGCTAGCACTCGGGTGTGAGGGAGCAGGATCCCATACTCCGGGCTCGAACTCGGGTGTGAGGGAGCAGGAACCCAAACTCCGGGCTCGAACTCGGGTGTGAGGGAGCAGGACCCCAAACTGCGGGCTAGCACTCGGGTGTGAGGGAGCAGGATCCCATACTCCGGGCTCGAATTCGGGTGTGAGGGAGCAGGAACCCAAACTCCGGGCTCGAACTCGGGTGTGAGGGAGCAGGACCCCAAACACCGGGCTGGAACTCGGGTGTGAGGGAGCAGGACCCCAAACTGCGGGCTCGAACTCGGGTGTGAGGGAGCAGGACCCCAAACTGCGGGCTAGCACTCGGGTGTGAGGGAGCAGGATCCCATACTCCGGGCTCGAACTCGGGTGTGAGGGAGCAGGACCCCAAACTGCGGGCTCGAACTCGGGTGTGAGGGAGCAGGACCCCAAACTCCGGGCTCGACCTCGGGTGTGAGGGAGCAGGACCCCAAACTGCGGGCTCGAACTCGGGTGTGAGGGAGCAGGACCCCAAACTGCGGGCTCGAACTCGGGTGTGAGGGAGCAGGACCCCAAACTGCGGGCTGGAACTCGGATGTGAGGCAGCAGCACCACAAACTGCGGGCTCGAACTCGGGTGTGAGGGAGCAGGACCCCAAACACCGGGCTGGAACTCGTGTGTGAGGGAGCAGGACCCCAAACTGCGGGCTCGAACTCGGGTGTGAGGGAGCAGGACCCCAAACTGCGGGCTCGAACTCGGGTGTGAGGGAGCAGGACCCCAAACTGCGGGCTCGAACTCGGGTGTGAGGGAGCAGGACCCCAAACACCGGGCTGGAACTCGGGTGTGAGGGAGCAGGATCCCAAACACTGGGCTCGAACTCGGGTGTGAGGGAGCAGGACCCCAAACTCCGGGCTCGAACTCGGGTGTGAGGGAGCAGGACCCCAAACTGCGGGCTCGAACTCGGGTGTGAGGGAGCAGGACCCCAAACTCCGGGCTCGACCTCGGGTGTGAGGGAGCAGGACCCCAAACTGCGGGCTCGAACTCGGGTGTGAGGGAGCAGGACCCCAAACTGCGGGCTCGAACTCGGGTGTGAGGGAGCAGGACCCCAAACTGCGGGCTGGAACTCGGATGTGAGGGAGCAGGACCCCAAACTGCGGGCTCGAACTCGGGTGTGAGGGAGCAGGACCCCAAACTGCGGGCTAGCACTCGGGTGTGAGGGAGCAGGATCCCATACTCCGGGCTCGAACTCGGGTGTGAGGGAGCAGGAACCCAAACTCCGGGCTCGAACTCGGGTGTGAGGGAGCAGGACCCCAAACTGCGGGCTAGCACTCGGGTGTGAGGGAGCAGGATCCCATACTCCGGGCTCGAATTCGGGTGTGAGGGAGCAGGAACCCAAACTCCGGGCTCGAACTCGGGTGTGAGGGAGCAGGACCCCAAACACCGGGCTGGAACTCGGGTGTGAGGGAGCAGGACCACAAACTGCGGGCTCGAACTCGGGTGTGAGGGAGCAGGACCCCAAACTGCGGGCTAGCACTCGGGTGTGAGGGAGCAGGATCCCATACTCCGGGCTCGAACTCGGGTGTGAGGGAGCAGGACCCCAAACTGCGGGCTCGAACTCGGGTGTGAGGGAGCAGGATCGCAAACTCCGGGCTCGAACTCGGGTGTGAGGGAGCAGGACCCCATATTCCGGGCTCGAACTCGGGTGTGAGGGAGCAGGACCCCAAACTGCGGGCTCGAACTCGGGTGTGAGGGAGCAGGACCCCAAACACCGGGCTGGAACTCGGGTGTGAGGAGCAGGACTCCAAACTGCGGGCTGGAACTCGGGTGTGAGGGAGCAGGACCCCAAACTGCGGGCTGGAACTCGGGTGTGAGGGAGCAGGACCCCAAACTGCGGGCTGGAACTCGGGTGTGAGGGAGCAGGACCCCAAACTGCGGGCTCGAACTCGGGTGTGAGGGAGCAGGACCCCAAACTGCGGGCTCGAACTCGGGTGTGAGGGAGCAGGACCCCATACTGCGGGCTCGAACTCGGGTGTGAGGGAGCAGGACCCCAAACTGCGGGCTGGAACTCGGGTGTGAGGGAGCAGGACCCCAAACTGCGGGCTCGAACTCGGGTGTGAGGGAGCAGGACCCCAAACTGCGGGTTCGAACTCGGGTGTGAGGGAGCAGGACCCCAAACTGCGGGCTCGAACTCGGGTGTTAGGGAGCAGGACCCCAAACTGCGGGCTCGAACTCGGGTGTGAGGGAGCAGGACCCCAAACTGCGGGCTCGAACTCGGGTGTGAGGGAGCAGGACCCCAAACTGCGGGCTCGAACTCGGGTGTGAGGGAGCAGGACCCCAAACTGCGGGTTCGAACTCGGGTGTGAGGGAGCAGGACCACAAACACCGGGCTGGAACTCGGGTGTGAGGGAGCAGGACCACAAACACCGGGCTGGAACTCGGGTGTGAGGGAGCAGGACCCCAAACTGCGGGCTGGAACTCGGATGTGAGGGTGCAGGACCCCAAACTGCGGGCTCGAACTCGGGAGTGAGGGAGCAGGACCCCAAACTGCGGGCTCGAACTCGGGTGTGAGGGAGCAGGACCCCAAACTGCGGGTTCGAACTCGGGTGTGAGGGAGCAGGACCACAAACACCGGGCTGGAACTCGGGTGTGAGGGAGCAGGACCCCAAACTGCGGGCTGGAACTCGGATGTGAGGGAGCAGGACCCCAAACTGCGGGCTCGAACTCGGGTGTGAGGGAGCAGGACCCCAAACTGCGGGCTCGAACTCGGGTGTGAGGGAGCAGGATCCCAAACTGCGGGCTCGAACTCGGGTGTGAGGGAGCAGGACCCCAAACTGCGGGCTCGAACTCGGGTGTGAGGGAGCAGGACCTCAAACACTGGGCTGGAACTCGGGTGTGAGGGAGCAGGACCCCAAACTGCGGGCTCGAACTCGGTTGTGAGGGAGCAGGACCCCAAACTGCGGGCTGGAACTCGGGTGTGAGGGAGCAGGACCCCATACTGCGGGCTCGAACTCGGGTGTGAGGGAGCAGGACCCCAAACTGCGGGCTCGAACTCGGGTGTGAGGGAGCAGGACCCCAAACTCCGGGCTGGAACTCGGGTGTGAGGGAGCAGGACCACAAACACCGGGCTGGAACTCGGGTGTGAGGGAGCAGGACCCCAAACTGCGGGCTGGAACTCGGATGTGAGGGAGCAGGACCCCAAACTGCGGGCTCGAACTCGGGTGTGAGGGAGCAGGACCCCAAACTGCGGGCTCGAACTCGGGTGTGAGGGAGCAGGACCCCAAACTGCGGGTTCGAACTCGGGTGTGAGGGAGCAGGACCACAAACACCGGGCTGGAACTCGGGTGTGAGGGAGCAGGACCCCAAACTGCGGGCTGGAACTCGGATGTGAGGGAGCAGGACCCCAAACTGCGGGCTCGAACTCGTGTGTGAGGGAGCAGGACCCCAAACTGCGGGCTCGAACTCGGGTGTGAGGGAGCAGGATCCCAAACTGCGGGCTCGAACTCGGGTGTGAGGGAGCAGGACCCCAAACTGCGGGCTCGAACTCGGGTGTGAGGGAGCAGGACCCCAAACACTGGGCTGGAACTCGGGTGTGAGGGAGCAGGACCCCAAACTGCAGGCTCGAACTCGGTTGTGAGGGAGCAGGACCCCAAACTCCGGGCTCGAACTCGGGTGTGAGGGAGCAGGACCCCATACTGCGGGCTCGAACTCGGGTGTGAGGGAGCAGGACCCCAAACTGCGGGCTCGAACTCGGGTGTGAGGGAGCAGGACCCCAAACTGCGGGCTCGAACTCGGGTGTGAGGGAGCAGGACCCCAAACTGCGGGCTCGAACTCGGGTGTGAGGGAGCAGGACCCCAAACTGCGGGCTCGAACTCGGGTGTGAGGGAGCAGGACCCCAAACTGCGGGCTGGAACTCGGGTGTGAGGGAGCAGGACCCCAAACTGCGGGCTGGAACTCGGGTGTGAGGGAGCAGGACCCCAAACTGCGGGCTCGAACTCGGGTGTGAGGGAGCAGGACCCCAAACTGCAGGCTCGAACTCGGTTGTGAGGGAGCAGGACCCCAAACTCCGGGCTCGAACTCGGGTGTGAGGGAGCAGGACCCCATACTGCGGGCTCGAACTCGGGTGTGAGGGAGCAGGACCCCAAACTGCGGGCTCGAACTCGGGTGTGAGGGAGCAGGACCCCAAACTGCCGGCTCGAACTCGGGTGTGAGGGAGCAGGACCCCAAACTGCGGGCTCGAACTCGGGTGAGAGGGAGCAGGACCCCAAACTGCGGGCTGGAACTCGGGTGTGAGGGAGACGGACCCCAAACTGCGGGCTGGAACTCGGGTGTGAGGGAGCAGGACCCCAAACTGCGGGCTCGAACTCGGGTGTGAGGGAGCAGGACCCCAAACTGCGGGCTCGAACTCGGGTGTGAGGGAGCAGGACCCCATACTGCGGGCTCGAACTCGGGTGTGAGGGAGCAGGACCCCAAACTGCGGGCTGGAACTCGGGTGTGAGGGAGCAGGACCCCAAACTGCGGGCTCGAACTCGGTTGTGAGGGAGCAGGACCCCAAACTGCGGGTTCGAACTCGGGTGTGAGGGAGCAGGACCCCAAACTGCGGGCTCGAACTCGGGTGTGAGGGAGCAGGACCCCAAACTGCGGGCTCGAACTCGGGTGTGAGGGAGCAGGACCCCAAACTGCGGGCTCGACCTCGGGTGTGAGGGAGCAGGAGCCCAAACTGCGTGCTCGAACTCGGGTGTGAGGGAGCAGGACCCCAAACTGCGGGTTCGAACTCGGGTGTGAGGGAGCAGGACCACAAACACCGGGCTGGAACTCGGGTGTGAGGGAGCAGGACCACAAACACCGGGCTGGAACTCGGGTGTGAGGGAGCAGGAACCCAAACTGCGGGCTGGAACTCGGATGTGAGGGAGCAGGACCCCAAACTGCGGGCTCGAACTCGGGTGTGAGGGAGCAGGACCCCAAACTGCGGGCTCGAACTCGGGTGTGAGGGAGCAGGACCCCAAACTGCGGGTTCGAACTCGGGTGTGAGGGAGCAGGACCACAAACACCGGGCTGGAACTCGGGTGTGAGGGAGCAGGACCCCAAACTGCGGGCTGGAACTCGGATGTGAGGGAGCAGGACCCCAAACTGCGGGCTCGAACTCGGGTGTGAGGGAGCAGGACCCCAAACTGCGGGCTCGAACTCGGGTGTGAGGGAGCAGGATCCCAAACTGCGGGTTCGAACTCGGGTGTGAGGGAGCAGGAACCCAAACTGCGGGCTCGAACTCGGGTGTGAGGGAGCAGGACCCCAAACACTGGGCTGGAACTCGGGTGTGAGGGAGCAGGACCCCAAACTGCGGGCTCGAACTCGGTTGTGAGGGAGCAGGACCCCAAACTCCGGGCTCGAACTCGGGTGTGAGGGAGCAGGACCCCATACTGCGGGCTCGAACTCGGGTGTGAGGGAGCAGGACCCCAAACTGCGGGCTCGAACTCGGGTGTGAGGGAGCAGGACCCCAAACTGCGGGTTCGAACTCGGGTGTGAGGGAGCAGGACCACAAACACCGGGCTGGAACTCGGGTGTGAGGGAGCAGGACCCCAAACTGCGGGCTGGAACTCGGATGTGAGGGAGCAGGACCCCAAACTGCGGGCTCGAACTCGGGTGTGAGGGAGCAGGACCCCAAACTGCGGGCTCGAACTCGGGTGTGAGGGAGCAGGATCCCAAACTGCGGGCTCGAACTCGGGTGTGAGGGAGCAGGACCCCAAACTGCGGGCTCGAACTCGGGTGTGAGGGAGCAGGACCCCAAACTGCGGGCTCGAACTCGGGTGTGAGGGAGCAGGACCCCAAACTCCGGGCTGGAACTCGGGTGTGAGGGAGCAGGACCACAAACACCGGGCTCGAACTCGGGTGTGAGGGAGCAGGACCCCAAACACTGGGCTGGAACTCGGGTGTGAGGGAGCAGGACCCCAAACTGCGGGCTCGAACTCGGGTGTGAGGGAGCAGGACACCAAACTGCGGGCTCGAACTCGGGTGTGAGGGAGCAGGACCCCAAACTGCGGGCTCGAACTCGGGTGTGAGGGAGCAGGACCCCAAACACCGGGCTGGAACTCGGGTGTGAGGGAGCAGGACCCCAAACTGCGGGCTCGAACTCGGGTGTGAGGGAGCAGGACCCCAAACTGCGGGCTCGAACTCGGGTGTGAGGGAGCAGGACCCCAAACTGCGGGCTCGAACTCGGGTGTGAGGGAGCAGGACCCCAAACACCGGGCTGGAACTCGGGTGTGAGGGAGCAGGATCCCAAACACTGGGCTCGAACTCGGGTGTGAGGGAGCAGGACCCCAAACTCCGGGCTCGAACTCGGGTGTGAGGGAGCAGGACCCCAAACTGCGGGCTCGAACTCGGGTGTGAGGGAGCAGGACCCCAAACTGCGGGCTCGAACTCGGGTGTGAGGGAGCAGGACCCCAAACTGCGGGCTAGCACTCGGGTGTGAGGGAGCAGGATCCCATACTCCGGGCTCGAACTCGGGTGTGAGGGAGCAGGAACCCAAACTCCGGGCTCGAACTCGGGTGTGAGGGAGCAGGACCCCAAACTGCGGGCTAGCACTCGGGTGTGAGGGAGCAGGATCCCATACTCCGGGCTCGAATTCGGGTGTGAGGGAGCAGGAACCCAAACTCCGGGCTCGAACTCGGGTGTGAGGGAGCAGGACCCCAAACACCGGGCTGGAACTCGGGTGTGAGGGAGCAGGACCCCAAACTGCGGGCTCGAACTCGGGTGTGAGGGAGCAGGACCCCAAACTGCGGGCTAGCACTCGGGTGTGAGGGAGCAGGATCCCATACTCCGGGCTCGAACTCGGGTGTGAGGGAGCAGGATCGCAAACTCCGGGCTCGAACTCGGGTGTGAGGGAGCAGGACCCCAAACTGCGGGCTCGAACTCGGGTGTGAGGGAGCAGGACCCCAAACTGCGGGCTAGCACTCGGGTGTGAGGGAGCAGGATCCCATACTCCGGGCTCGAACTCGGGTGTGAGGGAGCAGGATCGCAAACTCCGGGCTCGAACTCGGGTGTGAGGGAGCAGGACCCCATATTCCGGGCTCGAACTCGGGTGTGAGGGAGCAGGACCCCAAACTGCGGGCTCGAACTCGGGTGTGAGGGAGCAGGACCCCAAACACCGGGCTGGAACTCGGGTGTGAGGAGCAGGACCCCAAACTGCGGGCTGGAACTCGGGTGTGAGGGAGCAGGACCCCAAACTGCGGGCTGGAACTCGGGTGTGAGGGAGCAGGACCCCAAACTGCGGGCTGGAACACGGGTGTGAGGGAGCAGGACCCCAAACTGCGGGCTCGAACTCGGGTGTGAGGGAGCAGGATCCCAAACTCCGGGCTCGAACTCGGGTGTGAGGGAGCAGGACCCCATACTGCGGGCTCGAACTCGGGTGTGAGGGAGCAGGACCCCAAACTGCGGGCTGGAACTCGGGTGTGAGGGAGCAGGACCCCAAACTGCGGGCTCGAACTCGGGTGTGAAGGAGCAGGACCCCAAACTGCGGGTTCGAACTCGGGTGTGAGGGAACAGGACCCCAAACTGCGGGCTCGAACTCGGGTGTTAGGGAGCAGGACCCCAAACTGCGGGCTCGAACTCGGGTGTGAGGGAGCAGGACCCCAAACTGCGGGCTCGAACTCGGGTGTGAGGGAGCAGGACCCCAAACTGCGGGCTCGAACTCGGGTGTGAGGGAGCAGGACCCCAAACTGCGGGTTCGAACTCGGGTGTGAGGGAGCAGGACCACAAACACCGGGCTGGAACTCGGGTGTGAGGGAGCAGGACCACAAACACCGGGCTGGAACTCGGGTGTGAGGGAGCAGGACCCCAAACTGCGGGCTGGAACTCGGATGTGAGGGAGCAGGACCCCAAACTGCGGGCTCGAACTCGGGTGTGAGGGAGCAGGACCCCAAACTGCGGGCTCGAACTCGGGTGTGAGGGAGCAGGACCCCAAACTGCGGGTTCGAACTCGGGTGTGAGGGAGCAGGACCACAAACACCGGGCTGGAACTCGGGTATGAGGGAGCAGGACCCCAAACTGCGGGCTGGAACTCGGATGTGAGGGAGCAGGACCCCAAACTGCGGGCTCGAACTCGGGTGTGAGGGAGCAGGACCCCAAACTGCGGGCTCGAACTCGGGTGTGAGGGAGCAGGATCCCAAACTGCGGGCTCGAACTCGGGTGTGAGGGAGCAGGACCCCAAACTGCGGGCTCGAACTCGGTTGTGAGGGAGCAGGACCCCAAACTGCGGGCTGGAACTCGGGTGTGAGGGAGCAGGACCCCATACTGCGGGCTCGAACTCGGGTGCGAGGGAGCAGGACCCCAAACTGCGGGCTCGAACTCGGGTGTGAGGGAGCAGGACCCCAAACTCCGGGCTGGAACTCGGGTGTGAGGGAGCAGGACCACAAACACCGGGCTGGAACTCGGGTGTGAGGGAGCAGGACCCCAAACTGCGGGCTGGAACTCGGATGTGAGGGAGCAGGACCCCAAACTGCGGGCTCGAACTCGGGTGTGAGGGAGCAGGACCCCAAACTGCGGGCTCGAACTCGGGTGTGAGGGAGCAGGACCCCAAACTGCGGGTTCGAACTCGGGTGTGAGGGAGCAGGACCACAAACACCGGGCTGGAACTCGGGTGTGAGGGAGCAGGACCCCAAACTGCGGGCTGGAACTCGGATGTGAGGGAGTAGGACCCCAAACTGCGGGCTCGAACTCGGGTGTGAGGGAGCAGGACCCCAAACTGCGGGCTCGAACTCGGGTGTGAGGGAGCAGGATCCCAAACTGCGGGCTCGAACTCGGGTGTGAGGGAGCAGGACCCCAAACTGCGGGCTCGAACTCGGGTGTGAGGGAGCAGGACCCCAAACACTGGGCTGGAACTCGGGTGTGAGGGAGCAGGACCCCAAACTGCGGGCTCGAACTCGGTTGTGAGGGAGCAGGACCCCAAACACCGGGCTGGAACTCGGGTGTGAGGAGCAGGACTCCAAACTGCGGGCTGGAACTCGGGTGTGAGGGAGCAGGACCCCAAACTGCGGGCTGGAACTCGGGTGTGAGGGAGCAGGACCCCAAACTGCGGGCTGGAACTCGGGTGTGAGGGAGCAGGACCCCAAACTGCGGGCTCGAACTCGGGTGTGAGGGAGCAGGACCCCAAACTGCGGGCTCGAACTCGGGTGTGAGGGAGCAGGACCCCATACTGCGGGCTCGAACTCGGGTGTGAGGGAGCAGGACCCCAAACTGCGGGCTCGAACTCGGGTGTGAGGGAGCAGGACCCCAAATTGCGGGCTCGAACTCGGGTGTGAGGGAGCAGGACCCCAAACTCCGGGCTCGAACTCGGGTGTGAGGGAGCAGGACCCCAAACTGCGGGCTCGAACTCGGGTGTGAGGGAGCAGGACCCCAAACTGCGGGCTCGAACTCGGGTGTGAGGGAGCAGGACCCCAAACACGGGGCTCGAACTCGGGTGTGACGGAGCAGGACCCCATACTGCGGGCTCGAACTCGGGTGTGAGGGAGCAGGACCCCAAACTGCGGGCTCGAACTCGGGTGTGAGGGAGCAGGACCCCAAACTGCGGGCTGGAACTCGGGTGTGAGGGAGCAGGACCCCAAACTGCGGGCTCGAACTCGGGTGTGAGGGAGCAGGACCCCATACTGCGGGCTCGAACTCGGGTGTGAGGGAGCAGGACCCCAAACTGCGGGCTCGAACTCGGGTGTGAGGGAGCAGGACCCCAAACTGCGGGCTCGAACTCGGGTGTCAGGGAGCAGGACCCCAAACTGCGGGCTCGAACTCGGGTGTGAGGGAGCAGGACCCCAAACACCGGGCTGGAACTCGGGTGTGAGGGAGCAGGACCCCAAACACCGGGCTGGAACTCGGGTGTGAGGGAGCAGGACCCCAAACTGCGGGCTGGAACTCGGGTGTGAGGGAGCAGGACCCCAAACTGCGGGCTCGAACTCGGGTGTGAGGGAGCAGGACCCCAAACTGCGGGCTCGAACTCGGGTGTGAGGGAGCAGGACCCCAAACTGCGGGCTAGCACTCGGGTGTGAGGGAGCAGGATCCCAAACTCCGGGCTCGAACTCGGGTGTGAGGGAGCAGGACCCCAAACTGCGGGCTCGAACTCGGGTGTGAGGGAGCAGTACCCCAAACTGCGGGCTGGAACTCGGGGGTGTGAGGGAGCAGGACCCCAAACTGCGGGCTCGAACTCGGGTGTGAGGGAGCAGGACCCCAAACTGCGGGCTCGAACTCGGGTGTGAGGGAGCAGGACCCCAAACTGCGGGCTCGAACTCGGTTGTGAGGGAGCAGGACCCCAGACTGCGGGCTCGAACTCAGGTGTGAGGGAGCAGGACCCCAAACTGCGGGCTCGAACTCGGGTGTGAGGGAGCAGGAACCCAAACTGCGGGCTCGAACTCGGGTGTGAGGGAGCAGGACCCCAAACACTGGGCTGGAACTCGGGTGTGAGGGAGCAGGACCCCAAACTGCCGGCTCGAACTCGGGTGTGAGGGAGCAGGACCCCAAACACTGGGCTCGAACTCGGGTGTGAGGGAGCAGGACCCCAAACTGCGGGCTCGAACTTGGGTGTGAGGGAGCAGGACCCCAAACTGCGGGCTCGAACTCGGGTGTGAGGGAGCAGGACCCCAAACTGCGGGCTCGAACTCGGGTGTGAGGGAGCAGGACCCCAAACACCGGGCTGGAACTCGGGTGTGAGGGAGCAGGACCCCAAACTGCGGGCTCGAACTCGGGTGTGAGGGAGCAGGACCCCAAACTGCGGGCTCGAACTCGGGTGTGAGGGAGCAGGACCCCAAACTGCGGGCTCGAACTCGGGTGTGAGGGAGCAGGACCCCAAACACCGGGCTGGAACTCGAGTGTGAGGGAGCAGTATCCCAAACACTGGGCTCGAACTCGGGTGTGAGGGAGCAGGACCCCAAACTCCGGGCTCGAACTCGGGTGTGAGGGAGCAGGACCCCAAACTGCGGGCTCGAACTCGGGTGTGAGGGAGCAGGACCCCAAACTCCGGGCTCGAACTCGGGTGTGAGGGAGCAGGACCCCAAACTGCGGGCTCGAACTCGGGTGTGAGGGAGCAGGACCCCAAACTGCGGGCTCGAACTCGGGTGTGAGGGAGCAGGACCCCAAACTGCGGGCTGGAACTCGGATGTGAGGGAGCAGGACCCCAAACTGCGGGCTCGAACTCGGGTGTGAGGGAGCAGGACCCCAAACTGCGGGCTAGCACTCGGGTGTGAGGGAGCAGGATCCCATACTCCGGGTTCGAACTCGGGTGTGAGGGAGCAGGAACCCAAACTCCGGGCTCGAACTCGGGTGTGAGGGAGCAGGACCCCAAACTGCGGGCTAGCACTCGGGTGTGAGGGAGCAGGATCCCATACTCCGGGCTCGAACTCGGGTGTGAGGGAGCAGGAACCCAAACTCCGGGCTCGAACTCGGGTGTGAGGGAGCAGGACCCCAAACACCGGGCTGGAACTCGGGTGCGAGAGAGCAGGACCCCAAACTGCGGGCTCGAACTCGGGTGTGAGGGAGCAGGACCCCAAACTGCGGGCTAGCACTCGGGTGTGAGGGAGCAGGATCCAATACTCCGGGCTCGAACTCGGGTGTGAGGGAGCAGGACCCCAAACTGCGGGCTCGAACTCGGGTGTGAGGGAGCAGGATCGCAAACTCCGGGCTCGAACTCGGGTGTGAGGGAGCAGGACCCCAAACTCCGGGCTCGAACTCGGGTGTGAGGGAGCAGGACCCCAAACTGCGGGCTGGAACTCGGGTGTGAGGGAGCAGGACCCCAAACTGCGAGCTGGAACTCGGGTGTGAGGGAGCAGGACCCCAAACTGCGGGCTGGAACTCGGGTGTGAGGGAGCAGGACCCCAAACTGCGGGCTCGAACTCGGGTGTGAGGGAGCAGGACCCCGAACTGCGGGCTCGAACTCGGGTGTGAGGGAGCAGGACCCCATACTGCGGGCTCGAACTCGGGTGTGAGGGAGCAGGACCCCAAACTGCGGGCTGGAACTCGGGTGTGAGGGAGCAGGACCCCAAACACTGGGCTCGAACTCGGGTGTGAGGGAGCAGGACCCCAAACTGCGGGCTCGAACTCGGGTGTGAGGGAGCAGGACCCCAAACTGCGGGCTCGAACTCGGGTGTGAGGGAGCAGGACCCCAAACTCCGGGCTCGAACTCGGGTGTGAGGGAGCAGGACCCCAAACTGCGGGCTCGAACTCGGGTGTGAGGGAGCAGGACCCCAAACTCCGGGCTCGAACTCGGGTGTGAGGGAGCAGGACCCCAAACTGCGGGCTCGAACTCGGGTGTGAGGGAGCAGGACCCCAAACTGCGGGCTCGAACTCGGGTGTGAGGGAGCAGGACCCCAAACACCGGGCTCGAACTCGGGTGTGAGGGAGCAGGACCCCATACTGCGGGCTCGAACTCGGGTGTGAGGGAGCAGGACCCCAAACTGCGGGCTCGAACTCGGGTGTGAGGGAGCAGGACCCCAAACTGCGGGCTGGAACTCGGGTGTGAGGGAGCAGGACCCCAAACTGCGGGCTCGAACTCGGGTGTGAGGGAGCAGGACCCCATACTGCGGGCTCGAACTCGGGTGTGAGGGAGCAGGACCCCAAACTGCGGGCTCGAACTCGGGTGTGAGGGAGCAGGACCCCAAACTGCGGGCTCGAACTCGGGTGTCAGGGAGCAGGACCCCAAACTGCGGGCTCGAACTCGGGTGTCAGGGAGCAGGACCCCAAACACCGGGCTGGAACTCGGGTGTGAGGGAGCAGGACCCCAAACTGCGGGCTGGAACTCGGGTGTGAGTGAGCAGGACCCCAATCTGCGGGCTCGAACTCGGGTGTGAGGGAGCAGGACCCCAAACTGCGGGCTCGAACTCGGGTGTGAGGGAGCAGGACCCCAAACTGCGGGCTAGCACTCGGGTGTGAGGGAGCAGGATCCCAAACTCCGGGCTCTAACTCGGGTGTGAGGGAGCAGGACCCCAAACTGCGGGCTCGAACTCGGGTGTGAGGGAGCAGGACCCCAAACTGCGGGCTGGAACTCGGGTGTGAGGGAGCAGGACCCCAAACTGCGGGCTCGAACTCGGGTGTGAGGGAGCAGGACCCCAAACTGCGGGCTCGAACTCGGGTGTGAGGGAGCAGGACCCCAAACTGCGGGCTCGAACTCGGTTGTGAGGGAGCAGGACCCCAAACTGCGGGCTCGAACTCAGGTGTGAGGGAGCAGGACCCCAAACTGCGGGCTCGAACTCGGGTGTGAGGGAGTAGGAACCCAAACTGTGGGCTCGAACTCGGGTGTGAGGGAGCAGGACCCCAAACACTGGGCTGGAACTCGGGTGTGAGGGAGCACGACCCCAAACTGCGGGCTCGAACTCGGGTGTGAGGGAGCAGGACCCCAAACACTGGGCTGGAACTCGGGTGTGAGGGAGCAGGACCCCAAACTGCGGGCTCGAACTCGGGTGTGAGGGAGCAGGACACCAAACTGCGGGCTCGAACTCGGGTGTGAGGGAGCAGGACCCCAAACTGCGGGCTCGAACTCGGGTGTGAGGGAGCAGGACCCCAAACACCGGGCTGGAACTCGGGTGTGAGGGAGCAGGACCCCAAACTGCGGGCTCGAACTCGGGTGTGAGGGAGCAGGACCCCAAACTGCGGGCTCGAACTCGGGTGTGAGGGAGCAGGACCCCAAACTGCGGGCTCGAACTCGGGTGTGAGGGAGCAGGACCCCAAACACCGGGCTGGAACTCGGGTGTGAGGGAGCAGGATCCCAAACACTGGGCTCGAACTCGGGTGTGAGGGAGCAGGACCCCAAACTCCGGGCTCGAACTCGGGTGTGAGGGAGCAGGACCCCAAACTGCGGGCTCGAACTCGGGTGTGAGGGAGCAGGACCCCAAACACTGGGCTCGACCTCGGGTGTGAGGGAGCAGGACCCCAAACTGCGGGCTCGAACTCGGGTGTGAGGGAGCAGGACCCCAAACTGCGGGCTCGAACTCGGGTGTGAGGGAGCAGGACCCCAAACTGCGGGCTGGAACTCGGATGTGAGGGAGCAGCACCCCAAACTGCGGGCTCGAACTCGGGTGTGAGGGAGCAGGACCCCAAACTGCGGGCTAGCACTCGGGTGTGAGGGAGCAGGATCCCATACTCCGGGCTCGAACTCGGGTGTGAGGGAGCAGGAACCCAAACTCCGGGCTCGAACTCGGGTGTGAGGGAGCAGGACCCCAAACTGCGGGCTAGCACTCGGGTGTGAGGGAGCAGGATCCCATACTCCGGGCTCGAATTCGGGTGTGAGGGAGCAGGAACCCAAACTCCGGGCTCGAACTCGGGTGTGAGGGAGCAGGACCCCAAACACCGGGCTGGAACTCGGGTGTGAGGGAGCAGGACCCCAAACTGCGGGCTCGAACTCGGGTGTGAGGGAGCAGGACCCCAAACTGCGGGCTAGCACTCGGGTGTGAGGGAGCAGGATCCCATACTCCGGGCTCGAACTCGGGTGTGAGGGAGCAGGACCCCAAACTGCGGGCTCGAACTCGGGTGTGAGGGAGCAGGACCCCAAACTCCGGGCTCGACCTCGGGTGTGAGGGAGCAGGACCCCAAACTGCGGGCTCGAACTCGGGTGTGAGGGAGCAGGACCCCAAACTGCGGGCTCGAACTCGGGTGTGAGGGAGCAGGACCCCAAACTGCGGGCTGGAACTCGGATGTGAGGCAGCAGCACCACAAACTGCGGGCTCGAACTCGGGTGTGAGGGAGCAGGACCCCAAACACCGGGCTGGAACTCGTGTGTGAGGGAGCAGGACCCCAAACTGCGGGCTCGAACTCGGGTGTGAGGGAGCAGGACCCCAAACTGCGGGCTCGAACTCGGGTGTGAGGGAGCAGGACCCCAAACTGCGGGCTCGAACTCGGGTGTGAGGGAGCAGGACCCCAAACACCGGGCTGGAACTCGGGTGTGAGGGAGCAGGATCCCAAACACTGGGCTCGAACTCGGGTGTGAGGGAGCAGGACCCCAAACTCCGGGCTCGAACTCGGGTGTGAGGGAGCAGGACCCCAAACTGCGGGCTCGAACTCGGGTGTGAGGGAGCAGGACCCCAAACTCCGGGCTCGACCTCGGGTGTGAGGGAGCAGGACCCCAAACTGCGGGCTCGAACTCGGGTGTGAGGGAGCAGGACCCCAAACTGCGGGCTCGAACTCGGGTGTGAGGGAGCAGGACCCCAAACTGCGGGCTGGAACTCGGATGTGAGGGAGCAGGACCCCAAACTGCGGGCTCGAACTCGGGTGTGAGGGAGCAGGACCCCAAACTGCGGGCTAGCACTCGGGTGTGAGGGAGCAGGATCCCATACTCCGGGCTCGAACTCGGGTGTGAGGGAGCAGGAACCCAAACTCCGGGCTCGAACTCGGGTGTGAGGGAGCAGGACCCCAAACTGCGGGCTAGCACTCGGGTGTGAGGGAGCAGGATCCCATACTCCGGGCTCGAATTCGGGTGTGAGGGAGCAGGAACCCAAACTCCGGGCTCGAACTCGGGTGTGAGGGAGCAGGACCCCAAACACCGGGCTGGAACTCGGGTGTGAGGGAGCAGGACCACAAACTGCGGGCTCGAACTCGGGTGTGAGGGAGCAGGACCCCAAACTGCGGGCTAGCACTCGGGTGTGAGGGAGCAGGATCCCATACTCCGGGCTCGAACTCGGGTGTGAGGGAGCAGGACCCCAAACTGCGGGCTCGAACTCGGGTGTGAGGGAGCAGGATCGCAAACTCCGGGCTCGAACTCGGGTGTGAGGGAGCAGGACCCCATATTCCGGGCTCGAACTCGGGTGTGAGGGAGCAGGACCCCAAACTGCGGGCTCGAACTCGGGTGTGAGGGAGCAGGACCCCAAACACCGGGCTGGAACTCGGGTGTGAGGAGCAGGACTCCAAACTGCGGGCTGGAACTCGGGTGTGAGGGAGCAGGACCCCAAACTGCGGGCTGGAACTCGGGTGTGAGGGAGCAGGACCCCAAACTGCGGGCTGGAACTCGGGTGTGAGGGAGCAGGACCCCAAACTGCGGGCTCGAACTCGGGTGTGAGGGAGCAGGACCCCAAACTGCGGGCTCGAACTCGGGTGTGAGGGAGCAGGACCCCATACTGCGGGCTCGAACTCGGGTGTGAGGGAGCAGGACCCCAAACTGCGGGCTGGAACTCGGGTGTGAGGGAGCAGGACCCCAAACTGCGGGCTCGAACTCGGGTGTGAGGGAGCAGGACCCCAAACTGCGGGTTCGAACTCGGGTGTGAGGGAGCAGGACCCCAAACTGCGGGCTCGAACTCGGGTGTTAGGGAGCAGGACCCCAAACTGCGGGCTCGAACTCGGGTGTGAGGGAGCAGGACCCCAAACTGCGGGCTCGAACTCGGGTGTGAGGGAGCAGGACCCCAAACTGCGGGCTCGAACTCGGGTGTGAGGGAGCAGGACCCCAAACTGCGGGTTCGAACTCGGGTGTGAGGGAGCAGGACCACAAACACCGGGCTGGAACTCGGGTGTGAGGGAGCAGGACCACAAACACCGGGCTGGAACTCGGGTGTGAGGGAGCAGGACCCCAAACTGCGGGCTGGAACTCGGATGTGAGGGTGCAGGACCCCAAACTGCGGGCTCGAACTCGGGAGTGAGGGAGCAGGACCCCAAACTGCGGGCTCGAACTCGGGTGTGAGGGAGCAGGACCCCAAACTGCGGGTTCGAACTCGGGTGTGAGGGAGCAGGACCACAAACACCGGGCTGGAACTCGGGTGTGAGGGAGCAGGACCCCAAACTGCGGGCTGGAACTCGGATGTGAGGGAGCAGGACCCCAAACTGCGGGCTCGAACTCGGGTGTGAGGGAGCAGGACCCCAAACTGCGGGCTCGAACTCGGGTGTGAGGGAGCAGGATCCCAAACTGCGGGCTCGAACTCGGGTGTGAGGGAGCAGGACCCCAAACTGCGGGCTCGAACTCGGGTGTGAGGGAGCAGGACCTCAAACACTGGGCTGGAACTCGGGTGTGAGGGAGCAGGACCCCAAACTGCGGGCTCGAACTCGGTTGTGAGGGAGCAGGACCCCAAACTGCGGGCTGGAACTCGGGTGTGAGGGAGCAGGACCCCATACTGCGGGCTCGAACTCGGGTGTGAGGGAGCAGGACCCCAAACTGCGGGCTCGAACTCGGGTGTGAGGGAGCAGGACCCCAAACTCCGGGCTGGAACTCGGGTGTGAGGGAGCAGGACCACAAACACCGGGCTGGAACTCGGGTGTGAGGGAGCAGGACCCCAAACTGCGGGCTGGAACTCGGATGTGAGGGAGCAGGACCCCAAACTGCGGGCTCGAACTCGGGTGTGAGGGAGCAGGACCCCAAACTGCGGGCTCGAACTCGGGTGTGAGGGAGCAGGACCCCAAACTGCGGGTTCGAACTCGGGTGTGAGGGAGCAGGACCACAAACACCGGGCTGGAACTCGGGTGTGAGGGAGCAGGACCCCAAACTGCGGGCTGGAACTCGGATGTGAGGGAGCAGGACCCCAAACTGCGGGCTCGAACTCGTGTGTGAGGGAGCAGGACCCCAAACTGCGGGCTCGAACTCGGGTGTGAGGGAGCAGGATCCCAAACTGCGGGCTCGAACTCGGGTGTGAGGGAGCAGGACCCCAAACTGCGGGCTCGAACTCGGGTGTGAGGGAGCAGGACCCCAAACACTGGGCTGGAACTCGGGTGTGAGGGAGCAGGACCCCAAACTGCAGGCTCGAACTCGGTTGTGAGGGAGCAGGACCCCAAACTCCGGGCTCGAACTCGGGTGTGAGGGAGCAGGACCCCATACTGCGGGCTCGAACTCGGGTGTGAGGGAGCAGGACCCCAAACTGCGGGCTCGAACTCGGGTGTGAGGGAGCAGGACCCCAAACTGCGGGCTCGAACTCGGGTGTGAGGGAGCAGGACCCCAAACTGCGGGCTCGAACTCGGGTGTGAGGGAGCAGGACCCCAAACTGCGGGCTCGAACTCGGGTGTGAGGGAGCAGGACCCCAAACTGCGGGCTGGAACTCGGGTGTGAGGGAGCAGGACCCCAAACTGCGGGCTGGAACTCGGGTGTGAGGGAGCAGGACCCCAAACTGCGGGCTCGAACTCGGGTGTGAGGGAGCAGGACCCCAAACTGCAGGCTCGAACTCGGTTGTGAGGGAGCAGGACCCCAAACTCCGGGCTCGAACTCGGGTGTGAGGGAGCAGGACCCCATACTGCGGGCTCGAACTCGGGTGTGAGGGAGCAGGACCCCAAACTGCGGGCTCGAACTCGGGTGTGAGGGAGCAGGACCCCAAACTGCCGGCTCGAACTCGGGTGTGAGGGAGCAGGACCCCAAACTGCGGGCTCGAACTCGGGTGAGAGGGAGCAGGACCCCAAACTGCGGGCTGGAACTCGGGTGTGAGGGAGACGGACCCCAAACTGCGGGCTGGAACTCGGGTGTGAGGGAGCAGGACCCCAAACTGCGGGCTCGAACTCGGGTGTGAGGGAGCAGGACCCCAAACTGCGGGCTCGAACTCGGGTGTGAGGGAGCAGGACCCCATACTGCGGGCTCGAACTCGGGTGTGAGGGAGCAGGACCCCAAACTGCGGGCTGGAACTCGGGTGTGAGGGAGCAGGACCCCAAACTGCGGGCTCGAACTCGGTTGTGAGGGAGCAGGACCCCAAACTGCGGGTTCGAACTCGGGTGTGAGGGAGCAGGACCCCAAACTGCGGGCTCGAACTCGGGTGTGAGGGAGCAGGACCCCAAACTGCGGGCTCGAACTCGGGTGTGAGGGAGCAGGACCCCAAACTGCGGGCTCGACCTCGGGTGTGAGGGAGCAGGAGCCCAAACTGCGTGCTCGAACTCGGGTGTGAGGGAGCAGGACCCCAAACTGCGGGTTCGAACTCGGGTGTGAGGGAGCAGGACCACAAACACCGGGCTGGAACTCGGGTGTGAGGGAGCAGGACCACAAACACCGGGCTGGAACTCGGGTGTGAGGGAGCAGGAACCCAAACTGCGGGCTGGAACTCGGATGTGAGGGAGCAGGACCCCAAACTGCGGGCTCGAACTCGGGTGTGAGGGAGCAGGACCCCAAACTGCGGGCTCGAACTCGGGTGTGAGGGAGCAGGACCCCAAACTGCGGGTTCGAACTCGGGTGTGAGGGAGCAGGACCACAAACACCGGGCTGGAACTCGGGTGTGAGGGAGCAGGACCCCAAACTGCGGGCTGGAACTCGGATGTGAGGGAGCAGGACCCCAAACTGCGGGCTCGAACTCGGGTGTGAGGGAGCAGGACCCCAAACTGCGGGCTCGAACTCGGGTGTGAGGGAGCAGGATCCCAAACTGCGGGTTCGAACTCGGGTGTGAGGGAGCAGGAACCCAAACTGCGGGCTCGAACTCGGGTGTGAGGGAGCAGGACCCCAAACACTGGGCTGGAACTCGGGTGTGAGGGAGCAGGACCCCAAACTGCGGGCTCGAACTCGGTTGTGAGGGAGCAGGACCCCAAACTCCGGGCTCGAACTCGGGTGTGAGGGAGCAGGACCCCATACTGCGGGCTCGAACTCGGGTGTGAGGGAGCAGGACCCCAAACTGCGGGCTCGAACTCGGGTGTGAGGGAGCAGGACCCCAAACTGCGGGTTCGAACTCGGGTGTGAGGGAGCAGGACCACAAACACCGGGCTGGAACTCGGGTGTGAGGGAGCAGGACCCCAAACTGCGGGCTGGAACTCGGATGTGAGGGAGCAGGACCCCAAACTGCGGGCTCGAACTCGGGTGTGAGGGAGCAGGACCCCAAACTGCGGGCTCGAACTCGGGTGTGAGGGAGCAGGATCCCAAACTGCGGGCTCGAACTCGGGTGTGAGGGAGCAGGACCCCAAACTGCGGGCTCGAACTCGGGTGTGAGGGAGCAGGACCCCAAACTGCGGGCTCGAACTCGGGTGTGAGGGAGCAGGACCCCAAACTCCGGGCTGGAACTCGGGTGTGAGGGAGCAGGACCACAAACACCGGGCTCGAACTCGGGTGTGAGGGAGCAGGACCCCAAACACTGGGCTGGAACTCGGGTGTGAGGGAGCAGGACCCCAAACTGCGGGCTCGAACTCGGGTGTGAGGGAGCAGGACACCAAACTGCGGGCTCGAACTCGGGTGTGAGGGAGCAGGACCCCAAACTGCGGGCTCGAACTCGGGTGTGAGGGAGCAGGACCCCAAACACCGGGCTGGAACTCGGGTGTGAGGGAGCAGGACCCCAAACTGCGGGCTCGAACTCGGGTGTGAGGGAGCAGGACCCCAAACTGCGGGCTCGAACTCGGGTGTGAGGGAGCAGGACCCCAAACTGCGGGCTCGAACTCGGGTGTGAGGGAGCAGGACCCCAAACACCGGGCTGGAACTCGGGTGTGAGGGAGCAGGATCCCAAACACTGGGCTCGAACTCGGGTGTGAGGGAGCAGGACCCCAAACTCCGGGCTCGAACTCGGGTGTGAGGGAGCAGGACCCCAAACTGCGGGCTCGAACTCGGGTGTGAGGGAGCAGGACCCCAAACTGCGGGCTCGAACTCGGGTGTGAGGGAGCAGGACCCCAAACTGCGGGCTAGCACTCGGGTGTGAGGGAGCAGGATCCCATACTCCGGGCTCGAACTCGGGTGTGAGGGAGCAGGAACCCAAACTCCGGGCTCGAACTCGGGTGTGAGGGAGCAGGACCCCAAACTGCGGGCTAGCACTCGGGTGTGAGGGAGCAGGATCCCATACTCCGGGCTCGAATTCGGGTGTGAGGGAGCAGGAACCCAAACTCCGGGCTCGAACTCGGGTGTGAGGGAGCAGGACCCCAAACACCGGGCTGGAACTCGGGTGTGAGGGAGCAGGACCCCAAACTGCGGGCTCGAACTCGGGTGTGAGGGAGCAGGACCCCAAACTGCGGGCTAGCACTCGGGTGTGAGGGAGCAGGATCCCATACTCCGGGCTCGAACTCGGGTGTGAGGGAGCAGGATCGCAAACTCCGGGCTCGAACTCGGGTGTGAGGGAGCAGGACCCCAAACTGCGGGCTCGAACTCGGGTGTGAGGGAGCAGGACCCCAAACTGCGGGCTAGCACTCGGGTGTGAGGGAGCAGGATCCCATACTCCGGGCTCGAACTCGGGTGTGAGGGAGCAGGATCGCAAACTCCGGGCTCGAACTCGGGTGTGAGGGAGCAGGACCCCATATTCCGGGCTCGAACTCGGGTGTGAGGGAGCAGGACCCCAAACTGCGGGCTCGAACTCGGGTGTGAGGGAGCAGGACCCCAAACACCGGGCTGGAACTCGGGTGTGAGGAGCAGGACCCCAAACTGCGGGCTGGAACTCGGGTGTGAGGGAGCAGGACCCCAAACTGCGGGCTGGAACTCGGGTGTGAGGGAGCAGGACCCCAAACTGCGGGCTGGAACACGGGTGTGAGGGAGCAGGACCCCAAACTGCGGGCTCGAACTCGGGTGTGAGGGAGCAGGATCCCAAACTCCGGGCTCGAACTCGGGTGTGAGGGAGCAGGACCCCATACTGCGGGCTCGAACTCGGGTGTGAGGGAGCAGGACCCCAAACTGCGGGCTGGAACTCGGGTGTGAGGGAGCAGGACCCCAAACTGCGGGCTCGAACTCGGGTGTGAAGGAGCAGGACCCCAAACTGCGGGTTCGAACTCGGGTGTGAGGGAACAGGACCCCAAACTGCGGGCTCGAACTCGGGTGTTAGGGAGCAGGACCCCAAACTGCGGGCTCGAACTCGGGTGTGAGGGAGCAGGACCCCAAACTGCGGGCTCGAACTCGGGTGTGAGGGAGCAGGACCCCAAACTGCGGGCTCGAACTCGGGTGTGAGGGAGCAGGACCCCAAACTGCGGGTTCGAACTCGGGTGTGAGGGAGCAGGACCACAAACACCGGGCTGGAACTCGGGTGTGAGGGAGCAGGACCACAAACACCGGGCTGGAACTCGGGTGTGAGGGAGCAGGACCCCAAACTGCGGGCTGGAACTCGGATGTGAGGGAGCAGGACCCCAAACTGCGGGCTCGAACTCGGGTGTGAGGGAGCAGGACCCCAAACTGCGGGCTCGAACTCGGGTGTGAGGGAGCAGGACCCCAAACTGCGGGTTCGAACTCGGGTGTGAGGGAGCAGGACCACAAACACCGGGCTGGAACTCGGGTATGAGGGAGCAGGACCCCAAACTGCGGGCTGGAACTCGGATGTGAGGGAGCAGGACCCCAAACTGCGGGCTCGAACTCGGGTGTGAGGGAGCAGGACCCCAAACTGCGGGCTCGAACTCGGGTGTGAGGGAGCAGGATCCCAAACTGCGGGCTCGAACTCGGGTGTGAGGGAGCAGGACCCCAAACTGCGGGCTCGAACTCGGTTGTGAGGGAGCAGGACCCCAAACTGCGGGCTGGAACTCGGGTGTGAGGGAGCAGGACCCCATACTGCGGGCTCGAACTCGGGTGCGAGGGAGCAGGACCCCAAACTGCGGGCTCGAACTCGGGTGTGAGGGAGCAGGACCCCAAACTCCGGGCTGGAACTCGGGTGTGAGGGCGCAGGACCACAAACACCGGGCTGGAACTCGGGTGTGAGGGAGCAGGACCCCAAACTGCGGGCTGGAACTCGGATGTGAGGGAGCAGGACCCCAAACTGCGGGCTCGAACTCGGGTGTGAGGGAGCAGGACCCCAAACTGCGGGCTCGAACTCGGGTGTGAGGGAGCAGGACCCCAAACTGCGGGTTCGAACTCGGGTGTGAGGGAGCAGGACCACAAACACCGGGCTGGAACTCGGGTGTGAGGGAGCAGGACCCCAAACTGCGGGCTGGAACTCGGATGTGAGGGAGTAGGACCCCAAACTGCGGGCTCGAACTCGGGTGTGAGGGAGCAGGACCCCAAACTGCGGGCTCGAACTCGGGTGTGAGGGAGCAGGATCCCAAACTGCGGGCTCGAACTCGGGTGTGAGGGAGCAGGACCCCAAACTGCGGGCTCGAACTCGGGTGTGAGGGAGCAGGACCCCAAACACTGGGCTGGAACTCGGGTGTGAGGGAGCAGGACCCCAAACTGCGGGCTCGAACTCGGTTGTGAGGGAGCAGGACCCCAAACTGCGGGCTGGAACTCGGGTGTGAGGGAGCAGGACCCCATACTGCGGGCTCGAACTCGGGTATGAGGGAGCAGGACCCCAAACTGCGGGCTCGAACTCGGGTGTGAGGGAGCAGGACCCCAAACTCCGGACTCGAACTCGGGTGTGAGGGAGCAGGACCCCAAACTGCGGGCTCGAACTCGGGTGTGAGGGAGCAGGACCCCAAACTGCGGGCTGGAACTCGGGTGTGAGGGAGCAGGACCCCAAACTGCGGGCTGGAACTCGGGTGTGAGGGAGCAGGACCCCAAACTGCGGGCTCGATCTCGGGTGTGAGGGAGCAGGACCCCAAACTGCGGGCTCGAACTCGGGTGTGAGGGAGCAGGACCCCATACTGCGGGCTCGAACTCGGGTGTGAGGGAGCAGGACCCCAAACTGCGGGCTGGAACTCGGGTGTGAGGGAGCAGGACCCCAAACTGCGGGCTCGAACTCGGGTGTGAGGGAGCAGGACCCCAAACTGCGGGTTCGAACTCGGGTGTGAGGGAGCAGGACCCCAAACTGCGGGCTCGAACTCGGGTGTGAGGGAGCAGGACCCCAAACTGCGGGCTCGAACTCGGGTGTGAGGGAGCAGGACCCCAAACTGCGGGCTCGAACTCGGGTGTGAGGGAGCAGAACCCCAAACTGCGGGCTCGAACTCGGGTGTGAGGGAGCAGGACCCCAAACTGCGGGTTCGAACTCGGGTGTGAGGGAGCAGGACCACAAACACCGGGCTGGAACTCGGGTGTGAGGGAGCAGGACCACAAACACCAGGCTGGAACTCGGGTGTGAGGGAGCAGGACCCCAAACTGCGGGCTGGAACTCGGATGTGAGGGAGCAGGACCCCAAACTGCGGGCTCGAACTCGGGTGTGAGGGAGCAGGACCCCAAACTGCGGGCTCGAACTCGGGTGTGAGGGAGCAGGACCCCAAACTGCGGGTTCGAACTCGGGTGTGAGGGAGCAGGACCACAAACACCGGGCTGGAACTCGGGTGTGAGGGAGCAGGACCCCAAACTGCGGGCTGGAACTCGGATGTGAGGGAGCAGGACCCCAAACTGCGGGCTCGAACTCGGGTGTGAGGGAGCAGGACCCCAAACTGCGGGCTCGAACTCGCGTGTGAGGGAGCAGGATCCCAAACTGCGGGCTCGAACTCGGGTGTGAGGGAGCAGGACCCCAAACTGCGGGCTCGAACTCGGGTGTGAGGGAGCAGGACCCCAAACACTGGGCTGGAACTCGGGTGTGAGGGAGCAGGACCCCAAACTGCGGGCTCGAACTCGGTTGTGAGGGAGCAGGACCCCAAACTCCGGGCTCGAACTCGGGTGTGAGGGAGCAGGACCCCATACTGCGGGCTCGAACTCGGGTGTGAGGGAGCAGGACCCCAAACTGCGGGCTCGAACTCGGGTGTGAGGGAGCAGGACCCCAAACTCCGGGCTCGAACTCGGGTGTGAGGGAGCAGGACCCCAAACTGCGGGCTCGAACTCGGGTGTGAGGGAGCAGGACCCCAAACTGCGGGCTCGAACTCGGGTGTGAGGGAGCAGGACCCCAAACACCGGGCTCGAACTCGGGTGTGAGGGAGCAGGACCCCAAACTGCGGGCTCGAACTCGGATGTGAGGGAGCAGGACCCCAAACTGCGGGCTAGCACTCGGGTGTGAGGGAGCAGGACCCCAAACTGCGGGCTCGAACTCGGGTGTGAGGGAGCAGGACCCCAAACTGCGGGCTCGAACTCGGGTGTGAGGGAGCAGGACCCCAAACTGCGGGCTGGAACTCGGGTGTGAGGGAGCAGGACCCCAAACTGCGGGCTCGAACTCGGGTGTGAGGGAGCAGGACCCCATACTGCGGGCTCGAACTCGGGTGTGAGGGAGCAGGACCCCAAACTGCGGGCTCGAACTCGGGTGTGAGGGAGCTGGACCCCAAACTGCGGGCTCGAACTCGGGTGTGAGGGAGCAGGACCCCAAACACCGGGCTCGAACTCGGGTGTGAGGGAGCAGGACCCCAAACTGCGGGCTCGAACTCGGGTGTGAGGGAGCAGGACCCCAAACTGCGGGCTCGAACTCGGGTGTGAGGGAGCAGGACCCCAAACACCGGGCTCGAACTCGGGTGTGAGGGAGCAGGACCCCAAACTGCGGGCTCGAACTCGGGTGTCAGGGAGCAGGACCCCAAACTGCGGGCTCGAACTCGGGTGTGAGGGAGCAGGACCCCAAACACCGGGCTGGAACTCGGGTGTGAGGGAGCAGGACCCCAAACTGCGGGCTGGAACTCGGGTGTGAGGGAGCAGGACCCCAAACTGCGGGCTCGAACTCGGGTGTGAGGGAGCAGGACCCCAAACTGCGGGCTCGAACTCGGGTGTGAGGGAGCAGGACCCCAAACTGCGGGCTAGCACTCGGGTGTGAGGGAGCAGGATCCCAAACTCCGGGCTCGAACTCGGGTGTGAGGGAGCAGGACCCCAAACTGCGGGCTCGAACTCGGGTGTGAGGGAGCAGGACCCCAAACTGCGGGCTGGAACTCGGGTGTGAGGGAGCAGGACCCCAAACTGCGGGCTCGAACTCGGGTGTGAGGGAGCAGGACCCCAAACTGCGGGCTCGAACTCGGGTGTGAGGGAGCAGGACCCCAAACTGCGGGCTCGAACTCGGTTGTGAGGGAGCAGGACCCCAAACTCCGGGCTCGAACTCGGGTGTGAGGGAGCAGGACCCCAAACTGCGGGCTCGAACTCGGGTGTGAGGGAGCAGGAACCCAAACTGCGGGCTCGAACTCGGGTGTGAGGGAGCAGGACCCCAAACACTGGGCTGGAACTCGGGTGAGAGGGAGCAGGACCCCAAACTGCGGGCTCGAACTCGGGTGTGAGGGAGCAGGACCCCAAACACTGGGCTGGAACTCGGGTGTGAGGGAGCAGGACCCCAAACTGCGGGCTCGAACTCGGGTGTGAGGGAGCAGGACCCCAAACACCGGGCTGGAACTCGGGTGTGAGGGAGCAGGACCCCAAACTGCGGGCTCGAACTCGGGTGTGAGGGAGCAGGACCCCAAACTGCGGGCTCGAACTCGGGTGTGAGGGAGCAGGACCCCAAACACCGGGCTGGAACTCGGGTGTGAGGGAGCAGGACCCCAAACTGCGGGCTCGAACTCGGGTGTGAGGGAGCAGGACCCCAAACTGCGGGCTCGAACTCGGGTGTGAGGGAGCAGGACCCCAAACTGCGGGCTCGAACTCCGGTGTGAGGGAGCAGGATCCCAAACACTGGGCTCGAACTCGGGTGTGAGGGAGCAGGACCCCAAACTCCGGGCTCGAACTCGGGTGTGAGGGAGCAGGACCCCAAACTGCGGGCTCGAACTCGGATGTGAGGGAGCAGGACCCCAAACTGCGGGCTAGCACTCGGGTGTGAGGGAGCAGGATCCCATACTCCGGGCTCGAACTCGGGTGTGAGGGAGCAGGAACCCAAACTCCGGGCTCGAACTCGGGTGTGAGGGAGCAGGACCCCAAACTGCGGGCTCGAACTCGGGTGTGAGGGAGCAGGACCCCAAACTGCGGGCTAGCACTCGGGTGTGAGGGAGCAGGATCCCATACTCCGGGCTCGAACTCGGGTGTGAGGGAGCAGGACCCCAAACTGCGGGCTCGAACTCGGGTGTGAGGGAGCAGGATCGCAAACTCCGGGCTCGAACTCGGGTGTGAGGGAGCAGGACCCCAAACTCCGGGCTCGAACTGGGGTGTGAGGGAGCAGGACCCCAAACTGCGGGCTCGAACTCGGGTGTGAGGGAGCAGGACCCAAAACTGCGGGTTCGAACTCGGGTGTGAGGGAGCAGGAACCCAAACTGCGGGCTGGAACTCGGGTGTGAGGGAGCAGGACCCCAAACTGCGGGCTCGAACTCGGGTGTGAGGGAGCAGGATCGCAAACTCCGGGCTCGAACTCGGGTGTGAGGGAGCAGGACCCCAAACTCCGGGCTCGAACTCGGGTGTGAGGGAGCAGGACCCCAAACTCCGGGCTCGAACTCGGGTGTGAGGGAGCAGGAACCCAAACTGCGGGCTGGAACTCGGGTGTGAGGGAGCAGGACCCCAAACTGCGGGCTGGAACTCGGGTGTGAGGGAGCAGGACCCCAAACTACGGGCTCGAACTCGGGTGTGAGGGAGCAGGACCCCAAACTGCGGGCTCGAACTCGGGTGTGAGGGAGCAGGACCCCAAACACCGGGCTGGAACTCGGGTGTGAGGGAGCAGGACCCCAAACTGCGGGCTCGAACTCGGGTGTCGGGAGCAGGACCCCAAACTGCGGGCTCGAACTCGGGTGTGAGGGAGCAGGACCCCAAACTGCGGGCTCGATCTCGGGTGTGAGGGAGCAGGACCCCAAACTGCGGGCTCGAACTCGGGTGTGAGGGAGCAGGACCCCAAACTGCGGGCTCGAACTCGGGTGTGAGGGAGCAGGACCCCAAACTGCGAGCTCGAACTCGGGTGTGAGGGAGCAGGACCCCAAACTGCGGGCTCGAACTCGGGTGTGAGGGAGCAGGACCCCAAACTGCGGGCTAGCAATCGGATGTGAGGGAGCAGGATCCCATACTCCGGGCTCGAACTCGGGTGTGAGGGAGCAGAACCCCAAACTGCGGGCTGGAACACGGGTGTGAGGGAGCAGGACCCCAAACTGCGGGCTCGAACTCGGGTGTGAGGGAGCAGGACCCCAAACTGCGGGCTAGCACTCGGGTGTGAGGGAGCAGGATCCCATACTCCGGGCTCGAACTCGGGTGTGAGGGAGCAGAACCCCAAACTGCGGGCTCGAACTCGGGTGTGAGTGAGCAGGACCCCAAACTGCGGGCTCGAACTCGGGTGTGAGGGAGCAGGACCCCAAACTGCGGGCTAGCACTCGGGTGTGAGGGAGCAGGATCCCATACTCCGGGCTCGAACTCGGGTGTGAGGGAGCAGGACCCAAAACTGCGGGCTAGCACTCGGGTGTGAGGGAGCAGGATCCCATACTCCGGGCTCGAACTCGGGTGTGAGGGAGCAGGACCCCAAACTGCGGGCTAGCACTCGGGTGTGAGGGAGCAGGATCCCATACTCCGGGCTCGAACTCGGGTGTGAGGGAGCAGGACCACAAACTGCGGGCTCGAACTCGGGTGTGAGGGAGCAGGATCCCATACTCCGGGCTCGAACTCGGGTGTGAGGGAGCAGAACCCCAAACTGCGGGCTCGAACTCGGGTGTGAGTGAGCAGGACCCCAATCTGCGGGCTCGAACTCGGGTGTGAGGGAGCAGGACCCCAAACTGCGGGCTAGCACTCGGGTGTGAGGGAGCAGGATCCCATACTCCGGGCTCGAACTCGGGTGTGAGGGAGCAGGACCCAAAACTGCGGGCTAGCACTCGGGTGTGAGGGAGCAGGATCCCATACTCCGGGCTCGAACTCGGGTGTGAGGGAGCAGGACCCCAAACTGCGGGCTAGCACTCGGGTGTGAGGGAGCAGGATCCCATACTCCGGGCTCGAACTCGGGTGTGAGGGAGCAGGACCCCAAACTGCGGGCTCGAACTCGGGTGTGAGGGAGCAGGACCCCAAACTGCGGGCTCGAACTCGGGTGTGAGGGAGCAGGACCCCAAACTGCGGGCTAGCACTCGGGTGTGAGGGAGCAGGATCCCATACTCCGGGCTCGAACTCGGGTGTGAGGGAGCAGGACCCCAAACTGCGGGCTAGCACTCGGGTGTGAGGGAGCAGGTTCCCATACTCCGGGCTCGAACTCGGGTGTGAGGGAGCAGGACCCCAAACTGCGGGCTAGCACTCGGGTGTGAGGGAGCAGGATCCCATACTCCGGGCTCGAACTCGGGTGTGAGGGAGCAGGACCCCAAACTGCGTGCTCGAACTCGGGTGTGAGGGAGCAGGACCCCAAACTGCGGGCTCGAACTCGGGTGTGAGGGAGCAGGATCCCATACTCCGGGCTGGAACTCGGGTGTGAGGGAGCAGGACCCCAAACTGCGGGCTCGAACTCGGGTGTGAGGGAGCAGGACCCCAAACTGCGGGCTGGAACTCGGGTGTGAGGGAGCAGGACCCCAAACTGCGGGCTCGAACTCGGGTGTGAGGGAGCAGGACCCCAAACTGCGGGCTCGAACTCGGGTGAGAGGGAGCAGGACCCCAAACTGCGGGCTCGAACTCGGGTGTGAGGGAGCAGGACCCCAAACTGCGGGCTCGAACTCGGGTGTGAGGGAGCAGGACCCCAAACTGCGGGCTCGAACTCGGGTGTGAGGGAGCAGGACCCCATACTGCGGGCTCGAACTCGGGTGTGAGGGAGCAGGACCCCAAACACTGGGCTGGAACTTGGGTGTGAGGGAGCAGGACCCCAAACTGCGGGCTCGAACTCGGGTGTGAGGGAGCAGGACCCCAAACACTGGGCTGGAACTCGGGTGTGAGGGAGCAGGACCCCAAACTGCGGGCTCGAACTCGGGTGTGAGGGAGCAGAACCCCAAACTGCGGGCTCGAACTCGGGTGTGAGGGAGCAGGACCCCAAACTCCGGGTTCGAACTCGGGTGTGAGGGAGCAGGACCCCAAACTGCGGGCTCGAACTCGGGTGTGAGGGAGCAGGACCCCAAACTGCGGGTTCGAAAACGGGTGTGAGGGAGCAGGACACCAAACTGCGGGCTCGAACTCGGGTGTGAGGGAGCAGGACCCCAAACTCCGGGCTCGATCTCGGGTGTGAGGGAGCAGGACCCCAAACTGCGGGCTGGAACTCGGATGTGAGGGAGCAGGACCCCAAACTGCGGGCTCGAACTCGGGTGTGAGGGAGCAGGACCCCAAACTGCGGGCTCGAACTCGGGTGTGAGGGAGCAGGACCCCAAACTGCGGGCTCGAACTCGGGTGTGAGGGAGCAGGACCCCAAACACTGGGCTGGAACTTGGGTGTGAGGGAGCAGGACCCCAAACTGCGGGCTCGAACTCGGGTGTGAGGGAGCATGACCCCAAACACCGGGCTCGAACTCGGGTGTGAGGGAGCAGGACCCCAAACTGCGGGCTCGAACTCGGGTGTGAGGGAGCAGGATCCCAAACTGCGGGCTCGAACTCGGGTGTGAGGGAGCAGGACCCCAAACTGCGGGCTCCAACTCGGGTGTGAGGGAGCAGGACCCCAAACTGCGGGCTCGAACTCGGGTGTGAGGGAGCAGGACCCCAAACTGCGGGCTCGAACTCGGGTGTGAGGGAGCAGGACCCCAAACTGCGGGCTCGAACTCGGGTGTGAGAGAGCAGGACCCCAAACTCCGGGCTCGAACTCGGGTGTGAGGGAGCAGGACCCCAAACTGCGGGCTCGAACTCGGGTGTGAGGGAGCAGGACCCCAAACTGCGGGCTCGGACTCGGGTGTGAGGGAGCAGGACCCCAAACTGCGGGCTCGAACTCTGGTGTGAGGGAGCAGGACCCCAAACTCCGGGCTCGAACTCGGGTGTGAGGGAGCAGGACCCCAAACTCCGGGCTCGAACTCGGGTGTGAGGGAGCAGAACCCCAAACTGCGGGCTCGAACTCGGGGTTGAGGGAGCAGGACCCCAAACTGCGGGCTCGAACTCGGGTGTGAGGGAGCAGGATCGCAAACTCCGGGCTCGAACTCGGGTGTGAGGGAGCAGGACCCCAAACTCCGGGCTCGAACTCGGGTGTGAGGGAGCAGGACCCCAAACTGCGGGCTCGAACTCGGGTGTGAGGGAGCAGGAACCCAAACTGCGGGCTGGAACTCGGGTGTGAGGGAGCAGGACCCCAAACTGCGGGCTGGAACTCGGGTGTGAGGGAGCAGGACCCCAAACTGCGGGCTCGAACTCGGGTGTGAGGGAGCAGGACCCCAAACTGCGGGCTCGAACTCGGGTGTGAGGGAGCAGGACCCCAAACACCGGGCTGGAACTCGGGTGTGAGGGAGCAGGACCCCAAACTGCGGGCTCGAACTCGGGTGTGAGGGAGAAGGACCCCAAACTGCGGGCTCGAACTCGGGTGTGAATGAGCAGGACCCCAAACTGCGGGCTCGAACTCGGGTGTGAGGCAGCAGGACCCCAAACTGCGGGCTCGAACTCGGGTGTGAGGGAGCAGGACCCCAAACTGCGGGCTCGAACTCGGGTGTGAGGGAGCAGGACCCCAAACTGCGGGCTAGCACTCGGGTGTGAGGGAGCAGGACCCCAAACTGCGGGCTCGAACTCGGGTGTGAGGGAGCAGGACCCCAAACACCGGGCTGGAACTCGGGTGTGAGGGAGCAGGACCCCAAACTGCGGGCTCGAACTCGGGTGTGAGGGAGCAGGACCCCAAACTGCGGGCTCGAACTCGGGTGTGAGGGAGCAGGACCCCAAACTGCGGGCTCGAACTCGGGTGTGAGGGAGCAGGACCCCAAACACCGGGCTGGAACTCGGGTGTGAGGGAGCAGGATCCCAAACACTGGGCTCGAACTCGGGTGTGAGGGAGCAGGACCCCAAACTCCGGGCTCGAACTCGGGTGTGAGGGAGCAGGACCCCAAACTGCGGGCTCGAACTCGGGTGTGAGGGAGCAGGACCCCAAACTCCGGGCTCGACCTCGGGTGTGAGGGAGCAGGACCCCAAACTGCGGGCTCGAACTCGGGTGTGAGGGAGCAGGACCCCAAACTGCGGGCTCTAACTCGGGTGTGAGGGAGCAGGACCCCAAACTGCGGGCTGGAACTCGGATGTGAGGGAGCAGGACCCCAAACTGCGGGCTCGAACTCGGGTGTGAGGGAGCAGGACCCCAAACTGCGGGCTAGCACTCGGGTGTGAGGGAGCAGGATCCCATACTCCGGGCTCGAACTCGGGTGTGAGGGAGCAGGAACCCAAACTCCGGGCTCGAACTCGGGTGTGAGGGAGCAGGACCCCAAACTGCGGGCTAGCACTCGGGTGTGAGGGAGCAGGATCCCATACTCCGGGCTCGAATTCGGGTGTGAGGGAGCAGGAACCCAAACTCCGGGCTCGAACTCGGGTGTGAGGGAGCAGGACCCCAAACACCGGGCTGGAACTCGGGTGTGAGGGAGCAGGACCCCAAACTGCGGGCTCGAACTCGGGTGTGAGGGAGCAGGACCCCAAACTGCGGGCTAGCACTCGGGTGTGAGGGAGCAGGATCCCATACTCCGGGCTCGAACTCGGGTGTGAGGGAGCAGGACCCCAAACTGCGGGCTCGAACTCGGGTGTGAGGGAGCAGGATCGCAAACTCCGGGCTCGAACTCGGGTGTGAGGGAGCAGGACCCCATATTCCGGGCTCGAACTCGGGTGTGAGGGAGCAGGACCCCAAACTGCGGGCTCGAACTCGGGTGTGAGGGAGCAGGACCCCAAACACCGGGCTGGAACTCGGGTGTGAGGAGCAGGACCCCAAACTGCGGGCTGGAACTCGGGTGTGAGGGAGCAGGACCCCAAACTGCGGGCTGGAACTCGGGTGTGAGGGAGCAGGACCCCAAACTGCGGGCTGGAACTCGGGTGTGAGGGAGCAGGACCCCAAACTGCGGGCTCGAACTCGGGTGTGAGGGAGCAGGACCCCAAACTGCGGGCTCGAACTCGGGTGTGAGGGAGCAGGACCCCATACTGCGGGCTCGAAATCGGGTGTGAGGGAGCAGGACCCCAAACTGCGGGCTGGAACTCGGGTGTGAGGGAGCAGGACCCCAAACTGCGGGCTCGAACTCGGGTGTGAGGGAGCAGGACCCCAAACTGCGGGTTCGAACTCGGGTGTGAGGGAACAGGACCCCAAACTGCGGGCTCGAACTCGGGTGTTAGGGAGCAGGACCCCAAACTGCGGGCTCGAACTCGGGTGTGAGGGAGCAGGACCCCAAACTGCGGGCTCGAACTCGGGTGTGAGGGAGCAGGACCCCAAACTGCGGGCTCGAACTCGGGTGTGAGGGAGCAGGACCCCAAACTGCGGGTTCGAACTCGGGTGTGAGGGAGCAGGACCACAAACACCGGGCTGGAACTCGGGTGTGAGGGAGCAGGACCACAAACACCGGGCTGGAACTCGGGTGTGAGGGAGCAGGACCCCAAACTGCGGGCTGGAACTCGGATGTGAGGGAGCAGGACCCCAAACTGCGGGCTCGAACTCGGGGGTGAGGGAGCAGGACCCCAAACTGCGGGCTCGAACTCGGGTGTGAGGGAGCAGGACCCCAAACTGCGGGTTCGAACTCGGGTGTGAGGGAGCAGGACCACAAACACCGGGCTGGAACTCGGGTGTGAGGGAGCAGGACCCCAAACTGCGGGCTGGAACTCGGATGTGAGGGAGCAGGACCCCAAACTGCGGGCTCGAACTCGGGTGTGAGGGAGCAGGACCCCAAACTGCGGGCTCGAACTCGGTTGTGAGGGAGCAGGACCCCAAACTGCGGGCTGGAACTCGGGTGTGAGGGAGCAGGACCCCATACTGCGGGCTCGAACTCGGGTGCGAGGGAGCAGGACCCCAAACTGCGGGCTCGAACTCGGGTGTGAGGGAGCAGGACCCCAAACTCCGGGCTGGAACTCGGGTGTGAGGGAGCAGGACCACAAACACCGGGCTGGAACTCGGGTGTGAGGGAGCAGGACCCCAAACTGCGGGCTGGAACTCGGATGTGAGGGAGCAGGACCCCAAACTGCGGGCTCGAACTCGGGTGTGAGGGAGCAGGACCCCAATCTGCGGGCTCGAACTCGGGTGTGAGGGAGCAGGACCCCAAACTGCGGGTTCGAACTCGGGTGTGAGGGAGCAGGACCACAAACACCGGGCTGGAACTCGGGTGTGAGGGAGCAGGACCCCAAACTGCGGGCTGGAACTCGGATGTGAGGGAGCAGGACCCCAAACTGCGGGCTCGAACTCGGGTGTGAGGGAGCAGGACCACAAACACCGGGCTGGAACTCGGGTGTGAGGGAGCAGGACCCCATACTGCGGGCTCGAACTCGGGTGTGAGGGAGCAGGACCCCAAACTGCGGGCTCGAACTCGGGTGTGAGGGAGCAGGACCCCAAACTCCGGGCTCGAACTCGGGTGTGAGGGAGCAGGACCCCAAACTGCGGGCTCGAACTCGGGTGTGAGGGAGCAGGACCCCAAACTGCGGGCTGGAACTCGGGTGTGAGGGAGCAGGACCCCAAACTGAGGGCTGGAACTCGGGTGTGAGGGAGCAGGACCCCAAACTGCGGGCTCGAACTCGGGTGTGAGGGAGCAGGACCCCAAACTGCGGGCTCGAACTCGGGTGTGAGGGAGCAGGACCCCATACTGCGGGCTCGAACTCGGGTGTGAGGGAGCAGGACCCCAAACTGCGGGCTGGAACTCGGGTGTGAGGGAGCAGGACCCCAAACTGCGGGCTCGAACTCGGGTGTGAGGGAGCAGGACCCCAAACTGCGGGTTCGAACTCGGGTGTGAGGGAGCAGGACCCCAAACTGCGGGCTCGAACTCGGGTGTGAGGGAGCAGGACCCCAAACTGCGGGCTCGAACTCGGGTGTGAGGGAGCAGGACCCCAAACTGCGGGCTCGAACTCGGTTGTGAGGGAGCAGGACCCCAAACTGCGGGCTGGAACTCGGGTGTGAGGGAGCAGGACCCCATACTGCGGGCTCGAACTCGGGTGCGAGGGAGCAGGACCCCAAACTGCGGGCTCGAACTCGGGTGTGAGGGAGCAGGACCCCAAACTGCGGGTTCGAACTCGGGTGTGAGGGAGCAGGACCACAAACACCGGGCTGGAACTCGGGTGTGAGGGAGCAGGACCCCAAACTGCGGGCTGGAACTCGGATGTGAGGGAGCAGGACCCCAAACTGCGGGCTCGAACTCGGGTGTGAGGGAGCAGGACCCCAAACTGCGGGCTCGAACTCGGTTGTGAGGGAGCAGGACCCCAAACTGCGGGCTGGAACTCGGGTGTGAGGGAGCAGGACCCCATACTGCGGGCTCGAACTCGGGTGCGAGGGAGCAGGACCCCAAACTGCGGGCTCGAACTCGGGTGTGAGGGAGCAGGACCCCAAACTCCGGGCTGGAACTCGGGTGTGAGGGAGCAGGACCACAAACACCGGGCTGGAACTCGGGTGTGAGGGAGCAGGACCCCAAACTGCGGGCTGGAACTCGGATGTGAGGGAGCAGGACCCCAAACTGCGGGCTCGAACTCGGGTGTGAGGGAGCAGGACCCCAATCTGCGGGCTCGAACTCGGGTGTGAGGGAGCAGGACCCCAAACTGCGGGTTCGAACTCGGGTGTGAGGGAGCAGGACCACAAACACCGGGCTGGAACTCGGGTGTGAGGGAGCAGGACCCCAAACTGCGGGCTGGAACTCGGATGTGAGGGAGCAGGACCCCAAACTGCGGGCTCGAACTCGGGTGTGAGGGAGCAGGACCACAAACACCGGGCTGGAACTCGGGTGTGAGGGAGCAGGACCCCATACTGCGGGCTCGAACTCGGGTGTGAGGGAGCAGGACCCCAAACTGCGGGCTCGAACTCGGGTGTGAGGGAGCAGGACCCCAAACTCCGGGCTCGAACTCGGGTGTGAGGGAGCAGGACCCCAAACTGCGGGCTCGAACTCGGGTGTGAGGGAGCAGGACCCCAAACTGCGGGCTGGAACTCGGGTGTGAGGGAGCAGGACCCCAAACTGCGGGCTGGAACTCGGGTGTGAGGGAGCAGGACCCCAAACTGCGGGCTCGAACTCGGGTGTGAGGGAGCAGGACCCCAAACTGCGGGCTCGAACTCGGGTGTGAGGGAGCAGGACCCCATACTGCGGGCTCGAACTCGGGTGTGAGGGAGCAGGACCCCAAACTGCGGGCTGGAACTCGGGTGTGAGGGAGCAGGACCCCAAACTGCGGGCTCGAACTCGGGTGTGAGGGAGCAGGACCCCAAACTGCGGGCTCGAACTCGGGTGTGAGGGAGCAGGACCCCAAACTGCGGGCTCGAACTCGGGTGTGAGGGAGCAGGACCCCAAACTGCGGGCTCGAACTCGGTTGTGAGGGAGCAGGACCCCAAACTGCGGGCTGGAACTCGGGTGTGAGGGAGCAGGACCCCATACTGCGGGCTCGAACTCGGGTGCGAGGGAGCAGGACCCGAAACTGCGGGCTCGAACTCGGGTGTGAGGGAGCAGGACCCCAAACTCCGGGCTGGAACTCGGGTGTGAGGGAGCAGGACCACAAACACCGGGCTGGAACTCGGGTGTGAGGGAGCAGGACCCCAAACTGCGGGCTGGAACTCGGATGTGAGGGAGCAGGACCCCAAACTGCGGGCTCGAACTCGGGTGTGAGGGAGCAGGACCCCAATCTGCGGGCTCGAACTCGGGTGTGAGGGAGCAGGACCCCAAACTGCGGGTTCGAACTCGGGTGTGAGGGAGCAGGACCACAAACACCGGGCTGGAACTCGGGTGTGAGGGAGCAGGACCCCAAACTGCGGGCTGGAACTCGGATGTGAGGGAGCAGGACCCCAAACTGCGGGCTCGAACTCGGGTGTGAGGGAGCAGGACCACAAACACCGGGCTGGAACTCGGGTGTGAGGGAGCAGGACCCCATACTGCGGGCTCGAACTCGGGTGTGAGGGAGCAGGACCCCAAACTGCGGGCTCGAACTCGGGTGTGAGGGAGCAGGACCCCAAACTCCGGGCTCGAACTCGGGTGTGAGGGAGCAGGACCCCAAACTGCGGGCTCGAACTCGGGTGTGAGGGAGCAGGACCCCAAACTGCGGGCTGGAACTCGGGTGTGAGGGAGCAGGACCCCAAACTGCGGGCTGGAACTCGGGTGTGAGGGAGCAGGACCCCAAACTGCGGGCTCGAACTCGCGTGTGAGGGAGCAGGATCCCAAACTGCGGGCTCGAACTCGGGTGTGAGGGAGCAGGACCCCAAACTGCGGGCTCGAACTCGGGTGTGAGGGAGCAGGACCCCAAACACTGGGCTGGAACTCGGGTGTGAGGGAGCAGGACCCCAAACTGCGGGCTCGAACTCGGTTGTGAGGGAGCAGGACCCCAAACTCCGGGCTCGAACTCGGGTGTGAGGGAGCAGGACCCCATACTGCGGGCTCGAACTCGGGTGTGAGGGAGCAGGACCCCAAACTCCGGGCTCGAACTCGGGTGTGAGGGAGCAGGACCCCAAACTGCGGGCTCGAACTCGGGTGTGAGGGAGCAGGATCCCAAACTGCGGGCTCGAACTCGGGTGTGAGGGAGCAGGACCCCAAACTGCGGGCTCGAACTCGGGTGTGAGGGAGCAGGACCCCAAACACTGGGCTGGAACTCGGGTGTGAGGGAGCAGGACCCCAAACTGCGGGCTCGAACTCGGTTGTGAGGGAGCAGGACCCCAAACTCCGGGCTCGAACTCGGGTGTGAGGGAGCAGGACCCCATACTGCGGGCTCGAACTCGGGTGTGAGGGAGCAGGACCCCAAACTGCGGGCTCGAACTCGGGTGTGAGGGAGCAGGACCCCAAATTGCGGGCTCGAACTCGGGTGTGAGGGAGCAGGACCCCAAACTCCGGGCTCGAACTCGGGTGTGAGGGAGCAGGACCCCAAACTGCGGGCTCGAACTCGGGTGTGAGGGAGCAGGACCCCAAACTGCGGGCTCGAACTCGGGTGTGAGGGAGCAGGACCCCAAACACGGGGCTCGAACTCGGGTGTGACGGAGCAGGACCCCATACTGCGGGCTCGAACTCGGGTGTGAGGGAGCAGGACCCCAAACTGCGGGCTCGAACTCGGGTGTGAGGGAGCAGGACCCCAAACTGCGGGCTGGAACTCGGGTGTGAGGGAGCAGGACCCCAAACTGCGGGCTCGAACTCGGGTGTGAGGGAGCAGGACCCCATACTGCGGGCTCGAACTCGGGTGTGAGGGAGCAGGACCCCAAACTGCGGGCTCGAACTCGGGTGTGAGGGAGCAGGACCCCAAACTGCGGGCTCGAACTCGGGTGTCAGGGAGCAGGACCCCAAACTGCGGGCTCGAACTCGGGTGTGAGGGAGCAGGACCCCAAACACCGGGCTGGAACTCGGGTGTGAGGGAGCAGGACCCCAAACACCGGGCTGGAACTCGGGTGTGAGGGAGCAGGACCCCAAACTGCGGGCTGGAACTCGGGTGTGAGGGAGCAGGACCCCAAACTGCGGGCTCGAACTCGGGTGTGAGGGAGCAGGACCCCAAACTGCGGGCTCGAACTCGGGTGTGAGGGAGCAGGACCCCAAACTGCGGGCTAGCACTCGGGTGTGAGGGAGCAGGATCCCAAACTCCGGGCTCGAACTCGGGTGTGAGGGAGCAGGACCCCAAACTGCGGGCTCGAACTCGGGTGTGAGGGAGCAGTACCCCAAACTGCGGGCTGGAACTCGGGGGTGTGAGGGAGCAGGACCCCAAACTGCGGGCTCGAACTCGGGTGTGAGGGAGCAGGACCCCAAACTGCGGGCTCGAACTCGGGTGTGAGGGAGCAGGACCCCAAACTGCGGGCTCGAACTCGGTTGTGAGGGAGCAGGACCCCAAACTGCGGGCTCGAACTCAGGTGTGAGGGAGCAGGACCCCAAACTGCGGGCTCGAACTCGGGTGTGAGGGAGCAGGAACCCAAACTGCGGGCTCGAACTCGGGTGTGAGGGAGCAGGACCCCAAACACTGGGCTGGAACTCGGGTGTGAGGGAGCAGGACCCCAAACTGCGGGCTCGAACTCGGGTGTGAGGGAGCAGGACCCCAAACACTGGGCTCGAACTCGGGTGTGAGGGAGCAGGACCCCAAACTGCGGGCTCGAACTTGGGTGTGAGGGAGCAGGACCCCAAACTGCGGGCTCGAACTCGGGTGTGAGGGAGCAGGACCCCAAACTGCGGGCTCGAACTCGGGTGTGAGGGAGCAGGACCCCAAACACCGGGCTGGAACTCGGGTGTGAGGGAGCAGGACCCCAAACTGCGGGCTCGAACTCGGGTGTGAGGGAGCAGGACCCCAAACTGCGGGCTCGAACTCGGGTGTGAGGGAGCAGGACCCCAAACTGCGGGCTCGAACTCGGGTGTGAGGGAGCAGGACCCCAAACACCGGGCTGGAACTCGAGTGTGAGGGAGCAGTATCCCAAACACTGGGCTCGAACTCGGGTGTGAGGGAGCAGGACCCCAAACTCCGGGCTCGAACTCGGGTGTGAGGGAGCAGGACCCCAAACTGCGGGCTCGAACTCGGGTGTGAGGGAGCAGGACCCCAAACTCCGGGCTCGAACTCGGGTGTGAGGGAGCAGGACCCCAAACTGCGGGCTCGAACTCGGGTGTGAGGGAGCAGGACCCCAAACTGCGGGCTCGAACTCGGGTGTGAGGGAGCAGGACCCCAAACTGCGGGCTGGAACTCGGATGTGAGGGAGCAGGACCCCAAACTGCGGGCTCGAACTCGGGTGTGAGGGAGCAGGACCCCAAACTGCGGGCTAGCACTCGGGTGTGAGGGAGCAGGATCCCATACTCCGGGTTCGAACTCGGGTGTGAGGGAGCAGGAACCCAAACTCCGGGCTCGAACTCGGGTGTGAGGGAGCAGGACCCCAAACTGCGGGCTAGCACTCGGGTGTGAGGGAGCAGGATCCCATACTCCGGGCTCGAACTCGGGTGTGAGGGAGCAGGAACCCAAACTCCGGGCTCGAACTCGGGTGTGAGGGAGCAGGACCCCAAACACCGGGCTGGAACTCGGGTGCGAGAGAGCAGGACCCCAAACTGCGGGCTCGAACTCGGGTGTGAGGGAGCAGGACCCCAAACTGCGGGCTAGCACTCGGGTGTGAGGGAGCAGGATCCAATACTCCGGGCTCGAACTCGGGTGTGAGGGAGCAGGACCCCAAACTGCGGGCTCGAACTCGGGTGTGAGGGAGCAGGATCGCAAACTCCGGGCTCGAACTCGGGTGTGAGGGAGCAGGACCCCAAACTCCGGGCTCGAACTCGGGTGTGAGGGAGCAGGACCCCAAACTGCGGGCTGGAACTCGGGTGTGAGGGAGCAGGACCCCAAACTGCGAGCTGGAACTCGGGTGTGAGGGAGCAGGACCCCAAACTGCGGGCTGGAACTCGGGTGTGAGGGAGCAGGACCCCAAACTGCGGGCTCGAACTCGGGTGTGAGGGAGCAGGACCCCAAACTGCGGGCTCGAACTCGGGTGTGAGGGAGCAGGACCCCATACTGCGGGCTCGAACTCGGGTGTGAGGGAGCAGGACCCCAAACTGCGGGCTGGAACTCGGGTGTGAGGGAGCAGGACCCCAAACACTGGGCTCGAACTCGGGTGTGAGGGAGCAGGACCCCAAACTGCGGGCTCGAACTCGGGTGTGAGGGAGCAGGACCCCAAACTGCGGGCTCGAACTCGGGTGTGAGGGAGCAGGACCCCAAACTCCGTGCTCGAACTCGGGTGTGAGGGAGCAGGACCCCAAACTGCGGGCTCGAACTCGGGTGTGAGGGAGCAGGACCCCAAACTCCGGGCTCGAACTCGGGTGTGAGGGAGCAGGACCCCAAACTGCGGGCTCGAACTCGGGTGTGAGGGAGCAGGACCCCAAACTGCGGGCTCGAACTCGGGTGTGAGGGAGCAGGACCCCAAACACCGGGCTCGAACTCGGGTGTGAGGGAGCAGGACCCCATACTGCGGGCTCGAACTCGGGTGTGAGGGAGCAGGACCCCAAACTGCGGGCTCGAACTCGGGTGTGAGGGAGCAGGACCCCAAACTGCGGGCTGGAACTCGGGTGTGAGGGAGCAGGACCCCAAACTGCGGGCTCGAACTCGGGTGTGAGGGAGCAGGACCCCATACTGCGGGCTCGAACTCGGGTGTGAGGGAGCAGGACCCCAAACTGCGGGCTCGAACTCGGGTGTGAGGGAGCAGGACCCCAAACTGCGGGCTCGAACTCGGGTGTCAGGGAGCAGGACCCCAAACTGCGGGCTCGAACTCGGGTGTCAGGGAGCAGGACCCCAAACACCGGGCTGGAACTCGGGTGTGAGGGAGCAGGACCCCAAACTGCGGGCTGGAACTCGGGTGTGAGTGAGCAGGACCCCAATCTGCGGGCTCGAACTCGGGTGTGAGGGAGCAGGACCCCAAACTGCGGGCTCGAACTCGGGTGTGAGGGAGCAGGACCCCAAACTGCGGGCTAGCACTCGGGTGTGAGGGAGCAGGATCCCAAACTCCGGGCTCTAACTCGGGTGTGAGGGAGCAGGACCCCAAACTGCGGGCTCGAACTCGGGTGTGAGGGAGCAGGACCCCAAACTGCGGGCTGGAACTCGGGTGTGAGGGAGCAGGACCCCAAACTGCGGGCTCGAACTCGGGTGTGAGGGAGCAGGACCCCAAACTGCGGGCTCGAACTCGGGTGTGAGGGAGCAGGACCCCAAACTGCGGGCTCGAACTCGGTTGTGAGGGAGCAGGACCCCAAACTGCGGGCTCGAACTCAGGTGTGAGGGAGCAGGACCCCAAACTGCGGGCTCGAACTCGGGTGTGAGGGAGTAGGAACCCAAACTGTGGGCTCGAACTCGGGTGTGAGGGAGCAGGACCCCAAACACTGGGCTGGAACTCGGGTGTGAGGGAGCACGACCCCAAACTGCGGGCTCGAACTCGGGTGTGAGGGAGCAGGACCCCAAACACTGGGCTGGAACTCGGGTGTGAGGGAGCAGGACCCCAAACTGCGGGCTCGAACTCGGGTGTGAGGGAGCAGGACACCAAACTGCGGGCTCGAACTCGGGTGTGAGGGAGCAGGACCCCAAACTGCGGGCTCGAACTCGGGTGTGAGGGAGCAGGACCCCAAACACCGGGCTGGAACTCGGGTGTGAGGGAGCAGGACCCCAAACTGCGGGCTCGAACTCGGGTGTGAGGGAGCAGGACCCCAAACTGCGGGCTCGAACTCGGGTGTGAGGGAGCAGGACCCCAAACTGCGGGCTCGAACTCGGGTGTGAGGGAGCAGGACCCCAAACACCGGGCTGGAACTCGGGTGTGAGGGAGCAGGATCCCAAACACTGGGCTCGAACTCGGGTGTGAGGGAGCAGGACCCCAAACTCCGGGCTCGAACTCGGGTGTGAGGGAGCAGGACCCCAAACTGCGGGCTCGAACTCGGGTGTGAGGGAGCAGGACCCCAAACTCCGGGCTCGACCTCGGGTGTGAGGGAGCAGGACCCCAAACTGCGGGCTCGAACTCGGGTGTGAGGGAGCAGGACCCCAAACTGCGGGCTCTAACTCGGGTGTGAGGGAGCAGGACCCCAAACTGCGGGCTGGAACTCGGATGTGAGGGAGCAGCACCCCAAACTGCGGGCTCGAACTCGGGTGTGAGGGAGCAGGACCCCAAACTGCGGGCTAGCACTCGGGTGTGAGGGAGCAGGATCCCATACTCCGGGCTCGAACTCGGGTGTGAGGGAGCAGGAACCCAAACTCCGGGCTCGAACTCGGGTGTGAGGGAGCAGGACCCCAAACTGCGGGCTAGCACTCGGGTGTGAGGGAGCAGGATCCCATACTCCGGGCTCGAATTCGGGTGTGAGGGAGCAGGAACCCAAACTCCGGGCTCGAACTCGGGTGTGAGGGAGCAGGACCCCAAACACCGGGCTGGAACTCGGGTGTGAGGGAGCAGGACCCCAAACTGCGGGCTCGAACTCGGGTGTGAGGGAGCAGGACCCCAAACTGCGGGCTAGCACTCGGGTGTGAGGGAGCAGGATCCCATACTCCGGGCTCGAACTCGGGTGTGAGGGAGCAGGACCCCAAACTGCGGGCTCGAACTCGGGTGTGAGGGAGCAGGACCCCAAACTCCGGGCTCGACCTCGGGTGTGAGGGAGCAGGACCCCAAACTGCGGGCTCGAACTCGGGTGTGAGGGAGCAGGACCCCAAACTGCGGGCTCGAACTCGGGTGTGAGGGAGCAGGACCCCAAACTGCGGGCTGGAACTCGGATGTGAGGGAGCAGCACCACAAACTGCGGGCTCGAACTCGGGTGTGAGGGAGCAGGACCCCAAACACCGGGCTGGAACTCGTGTGTGAGGGAGCAGGACCCCAAACTGCGGGCTCGAACTCGGGTGTGAGGGAGCAGGACCCCAAACTGCGGGCTCGAACTCGGGTGTGAGGGAGCAGGACCCCAAACTGCGGGCTCGAACTCGGGTGTGAGGGAGCAGGACCCCAAACACCGGGCTGGAACTCGGGTGTGAGGGAGCAGGATCCCAAACACTGGGCTCGAACTCGGGTGTGAGGGAGCAGGACCCCAAACTCCGGGCTCGAACTCGGGTGTGAGGGAGCAGGACCCCAAACTGCGGGCTCGAACTCGGGTGTGAGGGAGCAGGACCCCAAACTCCGGGCTCGACCTCGGGTGTGAGGGAGCAGGACCCCAAACTGCGGGCTCGAACTCGGGTGTGAGGGAGCAGGACCCCAAACTGCGGGCTCGAACTCGGGTGTGAGGGAGCAGGACCCCAAACTGCGGGCTGGAACTCGGATGTGAGGGAGCAGGACCCCAAACTGCGGGCTCGAACTCGGGTGTGAGGGAGCAGGACCCCAAACTGCGGGCTAGCACTCGGGTGTGAGGGAGCAGGATCCCATACTCCGGGCTCGAACTCGGGTGTGAGGGAGCAGGAACCCAAACTCCGGGCTCGAACTCGGGTGTGAGGGAGCAGGACCCCAAACTGCGGGCTAGCACTCGGGTGTGAGGGAGCAGGATCCCATACTCCGGGCTCGAATTCGGGTGTGAGGGAGCAGGAACCCAAACTCCGGGCTCGAACTCGGGTGTGAGGGAGCAGGACCCCAAACACCGGGCTGGAACTCGGGTGTGAGGGAGCAGGACCACAAACTGCGGGCTCGAACTCGGGTGTGAGGGAGCAGGACCCCAAACTGCGGGCTAGCACTCGGGTGTGAGGGAGCAGGATCCCATACTCCGGGCTCGAACTCGGGTGTGAGGGAGCAGGACCCCAAACTGCGGGCTCGAACTCGGGTGTGAGGGAGCAGGATCGCAAACTCCGGGCTCGAACTCGGGTGTGAGGGAGCAGGACCCCATATTCCGGGCTCGAACTCGGGTGTGAGGGAGCAGGACCCCAAACTGCGGGCTCGAACTCGGGTGTGAGGGAGCAGGACCCCAAACACCGGGCTGGAACTCGGGTGTGAGGAGCAGGACCCCAAACTGCGGGCTGGAACTCGGGTGTGAGGGAGCAGGACCCCAAACTGCGGGCTGGAACTCGGGTGTGAGGGAGCAGGACCCCAAACTGCGGGCTGGAACTCGGGTGTGAGGGAGCAGGACCCCAAACTGCGGGCTCGAACTCGGGTGTGAGGGAGCAGGACCCCAAACTGCGGGCTCGAACTCGGGTGTGAGGGAGCAGGACCCCATACTGCGGGCTCGAACTCGGGTGTGAGGGAGCAGGACCCCAAACTGCGGGCTGGAACTCGGGTGTGAGGGAGCAGGACCCCAAACTGCGGGCTCGAACTCGGGTGTGAGGGAGCAGGACCCCAAACTGCGGGTTCGAACTCGGGTGTGAGGGAGCAGGACCCCAAACTGCGGGCTCGAACTCGGGTGTTAGGGAGCAGGACCCCAAACTGCGGGCTCGAACTCGGGGGTGAGGGAGCAGGACCCCAAACTGCGGGCTCGAACTCGGGTGTGAGGGAGCAGGACCCCAAACTGCGGGCTCGAACTCGGGTGTGAGGGAGCAGGACCCCAAACTGCGGGTTCGAACTCGGGTGTGAGGGAGCAGGACCACAAACACCGGGCTGGAACTCGGGTGTGAGGGAGCAGGACCACAAACACCGGGCTGGAACTCGGGTGTGAGGGAGCAGGACCCCAAACTGCGGGCTGGAACTCGGATGTGAGGGTGCAGGACCCCAAACTGCGGGCTCGAACTCGGGAGTGAGGGAGCAGGACCCCAAACTGCGGGCTCGAACTCGGGTGTGAGGGAGCAGGACCCCAAACTGCGGGTTCGAACTCGGGTGTGAGGGAGCAGGACCACAAACACCGGGCTGGAACTCGGGTGTGAGGGAGCAGGACCCCAAACTGCGGGCTGGAACTCGGATGTGAGGGAGCAGGACCCCAAACTGCGGGCTCGAACTCGGGTGTGAGGGAGCAGGACCCCAAACTGCGGGCTCGAACTCCGGTGTGAGGGAGCAGGATCCCAAACTGCGGGCTCGAACTCGGGTGTGAGGGAGCAGGACCCCAAACTGCGGGCTCGAACTCGGGTGTGAGGGAGCAGGACCTCAAACACTGGGCTGGAACTCGGGTGTGAGGGAGCAGGACCCCAAACTGCGGGCTCGAACTCGGTTGTGAGGGAGCAGGACCCCAAACTGCGGGCTGGAACTCGGGTGTGAGGGAGCAGGACCCCATACTGCGGGCTCGAACTCGGGTGTGAGGGAGCAGGACCCCAAACTGCGGGCTCGAACTCGGGTGTGAGGGAGCAGGACCCCAAACTCCGGGCTGGAACTCGGGTGTGAGGGAGCAGGACCACAAACACCGGGCTGGAACTCGGGTGTGAGGGAGCAGGACCCCAAAATGCGGGCTGGAACTCGGATGTGAGGGAGCAGGACCCCAAACTGCGGGCTCGAACTCGGGTGTGAGGGAGCAGGACCCCAAACTGCGGGCTCGAACTCGGGTGTGAGGGAGCAGGACCCCAAACTGCGGGTTCGAACTCGGGTGTGAGGGAGCAGGACCACAAACACCGGGCTGGAACTCGGGTGTGAGGGAGCAGGACCCCAAACTGCGGGCTGGAACTCGGATGTGAGGGAGCAGGACCCCAAACTGCGGGCTCGAACTCGTGTGTGAGGGAGCAGGACCCCAAACTGCGGGCTCGAACTCGGGTGTGAGGGAGCAGGATCCCAAACTGCGGGCTCGAACTCGGGTGTGAGGGAGCAGGACCCCAAACTGCGGGCTCGAACTCGGGTGTGAGGGAGCAGGACCCCAAACACTGGGCTGGAACTCGGGTGTGAGGGAGCAGGACCCCAAACTGCAGGCTCGAACTCGGTTGTGAGGGAGCAGGACCCCAAACTCCGGGCTCGAACTCGGGTGTGAGGGAGCAGGACCCCATACTGCGGGCTCGAACTCGGGTGTGAGGGAGCAGGACCCCAAACTGCGGGCTCGAACTCGGGTGTGAGGGAGCAGGACCCCAAACTGCGGGCTCGAACTCGGGTGTGAGGGAGCAGGACCCCAAACTGCGGGCTCGAACTCGGGTGTGAGGGAGCAGGACCCCAAACTGCGGGCTCGAACTCGGGTGTGAGGGAGCAGGACCCCAAACTGCGGGCTGGAACTCGGGTGTGAGGGAGCAGGACCCCAAACTGCGGGCTGGAACTCGGGTGTGAGGGAGCAGGACCCCAAACTGCGGGCTCGAACTCGGGTGTGAGGGAGCAGGACCCCAAACTGCAGGCTCGAACTCGGTTGTGAGGGAGCAGGACCCCAAACTCCGGGCTCGAACTCGGGTGTGAGGGAGCAGGACCCCATACTGCGGGCTCGAACTCGGGTGTGAGGGAGCAGGACCCCAAACTGCGGGCTCGAACTCGGGTGTGAGGGAGCAGGACCCCAAACTGCCGGCTCGAACTCGGGTGTGAGGGAGCAGGACCCCAAACTGCGGGCTCGAACTCGGGTGTGAGGGAGCAGGACCCCAAACTGCGGGCTGGAACTCGGGTGTGAGGGAGACGGACCCCAAACTGCGGGCTGGAACTCGGGTGTGAGGGAGCAGGACCCCAAACTGCGGGCTCGAACTCGGGTGTGAGGGAGCAGGACCCCAAACTGCGGGCTCGAACTCGGGTGTGAGGGAGCAGGACCCCATACTGCGGGCTCGAACTCGGGTGTGAGGGAGCAGGACCCCAAACTGCGGGCTGGAACTCGGGTGTGAGGGAGCAGGACCCCAAACTGCGGGCTCGAACTCGGTTGTGAGGGAGCAGGACCCCAAACTGCGGGTTCGAACTCGGGTGTGAGGGAGCAGGACCCCAAACTGCGGGCTCGAACTCGGGTGTGAGGGAGCAGGACCCCAAACTGCGGGCTCGAACTCGGGTGTGAGGGAGCAGGACCCCAAACTGCGGGCTCGACCTCGGGTGTGAGGGAGCAGGAGCCCAAACTGCGTGCTCGAACTCGGGTGTGAGGGAGCAGGACCCCAAACTGCGGGTTCGAACTCGGGTGTGAGGGAGCAGGACCACAAACACCGGGCTGGAACTCGGGTGTGAGGGAGCAGGACCACAAACACCGGGCTGGAACTCGGGTGTGAGGGAGCAGGAACCCAAACTGCGGGCTGGAACTCGGATGTGAGGGAGCAGGACCCCAAACTGCGGGCTCGAACTCGGGTGTGAGGGAGCAGGACCCCAAACTGCGGGCTCGAACTCGGGTGTGAGGGAGCAGGACCCCAAACTGCGGGTTCGAACTCGGGTGTGAGGGAGCAGGACCACAAACACCGGGCTGGAACTCGGGTGTGAGGGAGCAGGACCCCAAACTGCGGGCTGGAACTCGGATGTGAGGGAGCAGGACCCCAAACTGCGGGCTCGAACTCGGGTGTGAGGGAGCAGGACCCCAAACTGCGGGCTCGAACTCGGGTGTGAGGGAGCAGGATCCCAAACTGCGGGTTCGAACTCGGGTGTGAGGGAGCAGGACCCCAAACTGCGGGCTCGAACTCGGGTGTGAGGGAGCAGGACCCCAAACACTGGGCTGGAACTCGGGTGTGAGGGAGCAGGACCCCAAACTGCGGGCTCGAACTCGGTTGTGAGGGAGCAGGACCCCAAACTCCGGGCTCGAACTCGGGTGTGAGGGAGCAGGACCCCATACTGCGGGCTCGAACTCGGGTGTGAGGGAGCAGGACCCCAAACTGCGGGCTCGAACTCGGGTGTGAGGGAGCAGGACCCCAAACTGCGGGTTCGAACTCGGGTGTGAGGGAGCAGGACCACAAACACCGGGCTGGAACTCGGGTGTGAGGGAGCAGGACCCCAAACTGCGGGCTGGAACTCGGATGTGAGGGAGCAGGACCCCAAACTGCGGGCTCGAACTCGGGTGTGAGGGAGCAGGACCCCAAACTGCGGGCTCGAACTCGGGTGTGAGGGAGCAGGATCCCAAACTGCGGGCTCGAACTCGGGTGTGAGGGAGCAGGACCCCAAACTGCGGGCTCGAACTCGGGTGTGAGGGAGCAGGACCCCAAACTGCGGGCTCGAACTCGGGTGTGAGGGAGCAGGACCCCAAACTCCGGGCTGGAACTCGGGTGTGAGGGAGCAGGACCACAAACACCGGGCTCGAACTCGGGTGTGAGGGAGCAGGACCCCAAACACTGGGCTGGAACTCGGGTGTGAGGGAGCAGGACCCCAAACTGCGGGCTCGAACTCGGGTGTGAGGGAGCAGGACACCAAACTGCGGGCTCGAACTCGGGTGTGAGGGAGCAGGACCCCAAACTGCGGGCTCGAACTCGGGTGTGAGGGAGCAGGACCCCAAACACCGGGCTGGAACTCGGGTGTGAGGGAGCAGGACCCCAAACTGCGGGCTCGAACTCGGGTGTGAGGGAGCAGGACCCCAAACTGCGGGCTCGAACTCGGGTGTGAGGGAGCAGGACCCCAAACTGCGGGCTCGAACTCGGGTGTGAGGGAGCAGGACCCCAAACACCGGGCTGGAACTCGGGTGTGAGGGAGCAGGATCCCAAACACTGGGCTCGAACTCGGGTGTGAGGGAGCAGGACCCCAAACTCCGGGCTGGAACTCGGGTGTGAGGGAGCAGGACCCCAAACTCCGGGCTCGAACTCGGGTGTGAGGGAGCAGGACCCCAAACTGCGGGCTCGAACTCGGGTGTGAGGGAGCAGGATCCCAAACTGCGGGCTCGAACTCGGGTGTGAGGGAGCAGGACCCCAAACTGCGGGCTCGAACTCGGGTGTGAGGGAGCAGGACCCCAAACACTGGGCTGGAACTCGGGTGTGAGGGAGCAGGACCCCAAACTGCGGGCTCGAACTCGGTTGTGAGGGAGCAGGACCCCAAACTCCGGGCTCGAACTCGGGTGTGAGGGAGCAGGACCCCATACTGCGGGCTCGAACTCGGGTGTGAGGGAGCAGGACCCCAAACTGCGGGCTCGAACTCGGGTGTGAGGGAGCAGGACCCCAAATTGCGGGCTCGAACTCGGGTGTGAGGGAGCAGGACCCCAAACTCCGGGCTCGAACTCGGGTGTGAGGGAGCAGGACCCCAAACTGCGGGCTCGAACTCGGGTGTGAGGGAGCAGGACCCCAAACTGCGGGCTCGAACTCGGGTGTGAGGGAGCAGGACCCCAAACACGGGGCTCGAACTCGGGTGTGACGGAGCAGGACCCCATACTGCGGGCTCGAACTCGGGTGTGAGGGAGCAGGACCCCAAACTGCGGGCTCGAACTCGGGTGTGAGGGAGCAGGACCCCAAACTGCGGGCTGGAACTCGGGTGTGAGGGAGCAGGACCCCAAACTGCGGGCTCGAACTCGGGTGTGAGGGAGCAGGACCCCATACTGCGGGCTCGAACTCGGGTGTGAGGGAGCAGGACCCCAAACTGCGGGCTCGAACTCGGGTGTGAGGGAGCAGGACCCCAAACTGCGGGCTCGAACTCGGGTGTCAGGGAGCAGGACCCCAAACTGCGGGCTCGAACTCGGGTGTGAGGGAGCAGGACCCCAAACACCGGGCTGGAACTCGGGTGTGAGGGAGCAGGACCCCAAAAACCGGGCTGGAACTCGGGTGTGAGGGAGCAGGACCCCAAACTGCGGGCTGGAACTCGGGTGTGAGGGAGCAGGACCCCAAACTGCGGGCTCGAACTCGGGTGTGAGGGAGCAGGACCCCAAACTGCGGGCTCGAACTCGGGTGTGAGGGAGCAGGACCCCAAACTGCGGGCTAGCACTCGGGTGTGAGGGAGCAGGATCCCAAACTCCGGGCTCGAACTCGGGTGTGAGGGAGCAGGACCCCAAACTGCGGGCTCGAACTCGGGTGTGAGGGAGCAGTACCCCAAACTGCGGGCTGGAACTCGGGGGTGTGAGGGAGCAGGACCCCAAACTGCGGGCTCGAACTCGGGTGTGAGGGAGCAGGACCCCAAACTGCGGGCTCGAACTCGGGTGTGAGGGAGCAGGACCCCAAACTGCGGGCTCGAACTCGGTTGTGAGGGAGCAGGACCCCAAACTGCGGGCTCGAACTCAGGTGTGAGGGAGCAGGACCCCAAACTGCGGGCTCGAACTCGGGTGTGAGGGAGCAGGAACCCAAACTGCGGGCTCGAACTCGGGTGTGAGGGAGCAGGACCCCAAACACTGGGCTGGAACTCGGGTGTGAGGGAGCAGGACCCCAAACTGCGGGCTCGAACTCGGGTGTGAGGGAGCAGGACCCCAAACACTGGGCTCGAACTCGGGTGTGAGGGAGCAGGACCCCAAACTGCGGGCTCGAACTTGGGTGTGAGGGAGCAGGACCCCAAACTGCGGGCTCGAACTCGGGTGTGAGGGAGCAGGACCCCAAACTGCGGGCTCGAACTCGGGTGTGAGGGAGCAGGACCCCAAACACCGGGCTGGAACTCGGGTGTGAGGGAGCAGGACCCCAAACTGCGGGCTCGAACTCGGGTGTGAGGGAGCAGGACCCCAAACTGCGGGCTCGAACTCGGGTGTGAGGGAGCAGGACCCCAAACTGCGGGCTCGAACTCGGGTGTGAGGGAGCAGGACCCCAAACACCGGGCTGGAACTCGAGTGTGAGGGAGCAGTATCCCAAACACTGGGCTCGAACTCGGGTGTGAGGGAGCAGGACCCCAAACTCCGGGCTCGAACTCGGGTGTGAGGGAGCAGGACCCCAAACTGCGGGCTCGAACTCGGGTGTGAGGGAGCAGGACCCCAAACTCCGGGCTCGAACTCGGGTGTGAGGGAGCAGGACCCCAAACTGCGGGCTCGAACTCGGGTGTGAGGGAGCAGGACCCCAAACTGCGGGCTCGAACTCGGGTGTGAGGGAGCAGGACCCCAAACTGCGGGCTGGAACTCGGATGTGAGGGAGCAGGACCCCAAACTGCGGGCTCGAACTCGGGTGTGAGGGAGCAGGACCCCAAACTGCGGGCTAGCACTCGGGTGTGAGGGAGCAGGATCCCATACTCCGGGTTCGAACTCGGGTGTGAGGGAGCAGGAACCCAAACTCCGGGCTCGAACTCGGGTGTGAGGGAGCAGGACCCCAAACTGCGGGCTAGCACTCGGGTGTGAGGGAGCAGGATCCCATACTCCGGGCTCGAACTCGGGTGTGAGGGAGCAGGAACCCAAACTCCGGGCTCGAACTCGGGTGTGAGGGAGCAGGACCCCAAACACCGGGCTGGAACTCGGGTGCGAGAGAGCAGGACCCCAAACTGCGGGCTCGAACTCGGGTGTGAGGGAGCAGGACCCCAAACTGCGGGCTAGCACTCGGGTGTGAGGGAGCAGGATCCAATACTCCGGGCTCGAACTCGGGTGTGAGGGAGCAGGACCCCAAACTGCGGGCTCGAACTCGGGTGTGAGGGAGCAGGATCGCAAACTCCGGGCTCGAACTCGGGTGTGAGGGAGCAGGACCCCAAACTCCGGGCTCGAACTCGGGTGTGAGGGAGCAGGACCCCAAACTGCGGGCTGGAACTCGGGTGTGAGGGAGCAGGACCCCAAACTGCGAGCTGGAACTCGGGTGTGAGGGAGCAGGACCCCAAACTGCGGGCTGGAACTCGGGTGTGAGGGAGCAGGACCCCAAACTGCGGGCTCGAACTCGGGTGTGAGGGAGCAGGACCCCAAACTGCGGGCTCGAACTCGGGTGTGAGGGAGCAGGACCCCATACTGCGGGCTCGAACTCGGGTGTGAGGGAGCAGGACCCCAAACTGCGGGCTGGAACTCGGGTGTGAGGGAGCAGGACCCCAAACACTGGGCTCGAACTCGGGTGTGAGGGAGCAGGACCCCAAACTGCGGGCTCGAACTCGGGTGTGAGGGAGCAGGACCCCAAACTGCGGGCTCGAACTCGGGTGTGAGGGAGCAGGACCCCAAACTCCGGGCTCGAACTCGGGTGTGAGGGAGCAGGACCCCAAACTGCGGGCTCGAACTCGGGTGTGAGGGAGCAGGACCCCAAACTCCGGGCTCGAACTCGGGTGTGAGGGAGCAGGACCCCAAACTGCGGGCTCGAACTCGGGTGTGAGGGAGCAGGACCCCAAACTGCGGGCTCGAACTCGGGTGTGAGGGAGCAGGACCCCAAACACCGGGCTCGAACTCGGGTGTGAGGGAGCAGGACCCCATACTGCGGGCTCGAACTCGGGTGTGAGGGAGCAGGACCCCAAACTGCGGGCTCGAACTCGGGTGTGAGGGAGCAGGACCCCAAACTGCGGGCTGGAACTCGGGTGTGAGGGAGCAGGACCCCAAACTGCGGGCTCGAACTCGGGTGTGAGGGAGCAGGACCCCATACTGCGGGCTCGAACTCGGGTGTGAGGGAGCAGGACCCCAAACTGCGGGCTCGAACTCGGGTGTGAGGGAGCAGGACCCCAAACTGCGGGCTCGAACTCGGGTGTCAGGGAGCAGGACCCCAAACTGCGGGCTCGAACTCGGGTGTCAGGGAGCAGGACCCCAAACACCGGGCTGGAACTCGGGTGTGAGGGAGCAGGACCCCAAACTGCGGGCTGGAACTCGGGTGTGAGTGAGCAGGACCCCAATCTGCGGGCTCGAACTCGGGTGTGAGGGAGCAGGACCCCAAACTGCGGGCTCGAACTCGGGTGTGAGGGAGCAGGACCCCAAACTGCGGGCTAGCACTCGGGTGTGAGGGAGCAGGATCCCAAACTCCGGGCTCTAACTCGGGTGTGAGGGAGCAGGACCCCAAACTGCGGGCTCGAACTCGGGTGTGAGGGAGCAGGACCCCAAACTGCGGGCTGGAACTCGGGTGTGAGGGAGCAGGACCCCAAACTGCGGGCTCGAACTCGGGTGTGAGGGAGCAGGACCCCAAACTGCGGGCTCGAACTCGGGTGTGAGGGAGCAGGACCCCAAACTGCGGGCTCGAACTCGGTTGTGAGGGAGCAGGACCCCAAACTGCGGGCTCGAACTCAGGTGTGAGGGAGCAGGACCCCAAACTGCGGGCTCGAACTCGGGTGTGAGGGAGTAGGAACCCAAACTGTGGGCTCGAACTCGGGTGTGAGGGAGCAGGACCCCAAACACTGGGCTGGAACTCGGGTGTGAGGGAGCACGACCCCAAACTGCGGGCTCGAACTCGGGTGTGAGGGAGCAGGACCCCAAACACTGGGCTGGATCGCGGGTGTGAGGGAGCAGGACCCCAAACTGCGGGCTCGAACTCGGGTGTGAGGGAGCAGGACACCAAACTGCGGGCTCGAACTCGGGTGTGAGGGAGCAGGACCCCAAACTGCGGGCTCGAACTCGGGTGTGAGGGAGCAGGACCCCAAACACCGGGCTGGAACTCGGGTGTGAGGGAGCAGGACCCCAAACTGCGGGCTCGAACTCGGGTGTGAGGGAGCAGGACCCCAAACTGCGGGCTCGAACTCGGGTGTGAGGGAGCAGGACCCCAAACTGCGGGCTCGAACTCGGGTGTGAGGGAGCAGGACCCCAAACACCGGGCTGGAACTCGGGTGTGAGGGAGCAGGATCCCAAACACTGGGCTCGAACTCGGGTGTGAGGGAGCAGGACCCCAAACTCCGGGCTCGAACTCGGGTGTGAGGGAGCAGGACCCCAAACTGCGGGCTCGAACTCGGGTGTGAGGGAGCAGGACCCCAAACTCCGGGCTCGACCTCGGGTGTGAGGGAGCAGGACCCCAAACTGCGGGCTCGAACTCGGGTGTGAGGGAGCAGGACCCCAAACTGCGGGCTCTAACTCGGGTGTGAGGGAGCAGGACCCCAAACTGCGGGCTGGAACTCGGATGTGAGGGAGCAGCACCCCAAACTGCGGGCTCGAACTCGGGTGTGAGGGAGCAGGACCCCAAACTGCGGGCTAGCACTCGGGTGTGAGGGAGCAGGATCCCATACTCCGGGCTCGAACTCGGGTGTGAGGGAGCAGGAACCCAAACTCCGGGCTCGAACTCGGGTGTGAGGGAGCAGGACCCCAAACTGCGGGCTAGCACTCGGGTGTGAGGGAGCAGGATCCCATACTCCGGGCTCGAATTCGGGTGTGAGGGAGCAGGAACCCAAACTCCGGGCTCGAACTCGGGTGTGAGGGAGCAGGACCCCAAACACCGGGCTGGAACTCGGGTGTGAGGGAGCAGGACCCCAAACTGCGGGCTCGAACTCGGGTGTGAGGGAGCAGGACCCCAAACTGCGGGCTAGCACTCGGGTGTGAGGGAGCAGGATCCCATACTCCGGGCTCGAACTCGGGTGTGAGGGAGCAGGACCCCAAACTGCGGGCTCGAACTCGGGTGTGAGGGAGCAGGACCCCAAACTCCGGGCTCGACCTCGGGTGTGAGGGAGCAGGACCCCAAACTGCGGGCTCGAACTCGGGTGTGAGGGAGCAGGACCCCAAACTGCGGGCTCGAACTCGGGTGTGAGGGAGCAGGACCCCAAACTGCGGGCTGGAACTCGGATGTGAGGGAGCAGCACCACAAACTGCGGGCTCGAACTCGGGTGTGAGGGAGCAGGACCCCAAACACCGGGCTGGAACTCGTGTGTGAGGGAGCAGGACCCCAAACTGCGGGCTCGAACTCGGGTGTGAGGGAGCAGGACCCCAAACTGCGGGCTCGAACTCGGGTGTGAGGGAGCAGGACCCCAAACTGCGGGCTCGAACTCGGGTGTGAGGGAGCAGGACCCCAAACACCGGGCTGGAACTCGGGTGTGAGGGAGCAGGATCCCAAACACTGGGCTCGAACTCGGGTGTGAGGGAGCAGGACCCCAAACTCCGGGCTCGAACTCGGGTGTGAGGGAGCAGGACCCCAAACTGCGGGCTCGAACTCGGGTGTGAGGGAGCAGGACCCCAAACTCCGGGCTCGACCTCGGGTGTGAGGGAGCAGGACCCCAAACTGCGGGCTCGAACTCGGGTGTGAGGGAGCAGGACCCCAAACTGCGGGCTCGAACTCGGGTGTGAGGGAGCAGGACCCCAAACTGCGGGCTGGAACTCGGATGTGAGGGAGCAGGACCCCAAACTGCGGGCTCGAACTCGGGTGTGAGGGAGCAGGACCCCAAACTGCGGGCTAGCACTCGGGTGTGAGGGAGCAGGATCCCATACTCCGGGCTCGAACTCGGGTGTGAGGGAGCAGGAACCCAAACTCCGGGCTCGAACTCGGGTGTGAGGGAGCAGGACCCCAAACTGCGGGCTAGCACTCGGGTGTGAGGGAGCAGGATCCCATACTCCGGGCTCGAATTCGGGTGTGAGGGAGCAGGAACCCAAACTCCGGGCTCGAACTCGGGTGTGAGGGAGCAGGACCCCAAACACCGGGCTGGAACTCGGGTGTGAGGGAGCAGGACCACAAACTGCGGGCTCGAACTCGGGTGTGAGGGAGCAGGACCCCAAACTGCGGGCTAGCACTCGGGTGTGAGGGAGCAGGATCCCATACTCCGGGCTCGAACTCGGGTGTGAGGGAGCAGGACCCCAAACTGCGGGCTCGAACTCGGGTGTGAGGGAGCAGGATCGCAAACTCCGGGCTCGAACTCGGGTGTGAGGGAGCAGGACCCCATATTCCGGGCTCGAACTCGGGTGTGAGGGAGCAGGACCCCAAACTGCGGGCTCGAACTCGGGTGTGAGGGAGCAGGACCCCAAACACCGGGCTGGAACTCGGGTGTGAGGAGCAGGACCCCAAACTGCGGGCTGGAACTCGGGTGTGAGGGAGCAGGACCCCAAACTGCGGGCTGGAACTCGGGTGTGAGGGAGCAGGACCCCAAACTGCGGGCTGGAACTCGGGTGTGAGGGAGCAGGACCCCAAACTGCGGGCTCGAACTCGGGTGTGAGGGAGCAGGACCCCAAACTGCGGGCTCGAACTCGGGTGTGAGGGAGCAGGACCCCATACTGCGGGCTCGAACTCGGGTGTGAGGGAGCAGGACCCCAAACTGCGGGCTGGAACTCGGGTGTGAGGGAGCAGGACCCCAAACTGCGGGCTCGAACTCGGGTGTGAGGGAGCAGGACCCCAAACTGCGGGTTCGAACTCGGGTGTGAGGGAGCAGGACCCCAAACTGCGGGCTCGAACTCGGGTGTTAGGGAGCAGGACCCCAAACTGCGGGCTCGAACTCGGGGGTGAGGGAGCAGGACCCCAAACTGCGGGCTCGAACTCGGGTGTGAGGGAGCAGGACCCCAAACTGCGGGCTCGAACTCGGGTGTGAGGGAGCAGGACCCCAAACTGCGGGTTCGAACTCGGGTGTGAGGGAGCAGGACCACAAACACCGGGCTGGAACTCGGGTGTGAGGGAGCAGGACCACAAACACCGGGCTGGAACTCGGGTGTGAGGGAGCAGGACCCCAAACTGCGGGCTGGAACTCGGATGTGAGGGTGCAGGACCCCAAACTGCGGGCTCGAACTCGGGAGTGAGGGAGCAGGACCCCAAACTGCGGGCTCGAACTCGGGTGTGAGGGAGCAGGACCCCAAACTGCGGGTTCGAACTCGGGTGTGAGGGAGCAGGACCACAAACACCGGGCTGGAACTCGGGTGTGAGGGAGCAGGACCCCAAACTGCGGGCTGGAACTCGGATGTGAGGGAGCAGGACCCCAAACTGCGGGCTCGAACTCGGGTGTGAGGGAGCAGGACCCCAAACTGCGGGCTCGAACTCGGGTGTGAGGGAGCAGGATCCCAAACTGCGGGCTCGAACTCGGGTGTGAGGGAGCAGGACCCCAAACTGCGGGCTCGAACTCGGGTGTGAGGGAGCAGGACCTCAAACACTGGGCTGGAACTCGGGTGTGAGGGAGCAGGACCCCAAACTGCGGGCTCGAACTCGGTTGTGAGGGAGCAGGACCCCAAACTGCGGGCTGGAACTCGGGTGTGAGGGAGCAGGACCCCATACTGCGGGCTCGAACTCGGGTGTGAGGGAGCAGGACCCCAAACTGCGGGCTCGAACTCGGGTGTGAGGGAGCAGGACCCCAAACTCCGGGCTGGAACTCGGGTGTGAGGGAGCAGGACCACAAACACCGGGCTGGAACTCGGGTGTGAGGGAGCAGGACCCCAAACTGCGGGCTGGAACTCGGATGTGAGGGAGCAGGACCCCAAACTGCGGGCTCGAACTCGGGTGTGAGGGAGCAGGACCCCAAACTGCGGGCTCGAACTCGGGTGTGAGGGAGCAGGACCCCAAACTGCGGGTTCGAACTCGGGTGTGAGGGAGCAGGACCACAAACACCGGGCTGGAACTCGGGTGTGAGGGAGCAGGACCCCAAACTGCGGGCTGGAACTCGGATGTGAGGGAGCAGGACCCCAAACTGCGGGCTCGAACTCGTGTGTGAGGGAGCAGGACCCCAAACTGCGGGCTCGAACTCGGGTGTGAGGGAGCAGGATCCCAAACTGCGGGCTCGAACTCGGGTGTGAGGGAGCAGGACCCCAAACTGCGGGCTCGAACTCGGGTGTGAGGGAGCAGGACCCCAAACACTGGGCTGGAACTCGGGTGTGAGGGAGCAGGACCCCAAACTGCAGGCTCGAACTCGGTTGTGAGGGAGCAGGACCCCAAACTCCGGGCTCGAACTCGGGTGTGAGGGAGCAGGACCCCATACTGCGGGCTCGAACTCGGGTGTGAGGGAGCAGGACCCCAAACTGCGGGCTCGAACTCGGGTGTGAGGGAGCAGGACCCCAAACTGCGGGCTCGAACTCGGGTGTGAGGGAGCAGGACCCCAAACTGCGGGCTCGAACTCGGGTGTGAGGGAGCAGGACCCCAAACTGCGGGCTCGAACTCGGGTGTGAGGGAGCAGGACCCCAAACTGCGGGCTGGAACTCGGGTGTGAGGGAGCAGGACCCCAAACTGCGGGCTGGAACTCGGGTGTGAGGGAGCAGGACCCCAAACTGCGGGCTCGAACTCGGGTGTGAGGGAGCAGGACCCCAAACTGCAGGCTCGAACTCGGTTGTGAGGGAGCAGGACCCCAAACTCCGGGCTCGAACTCGGGTGTGAGGGAGCAGGACCCCATACTGCGGGCTCGAACTCGGGTGTGAGGGAGCAGGACCCCAAACTGCGGGCTCGAACTCGGGTGTGAGGGAGCAGGACCCCAAACTGCCGGCTCGAACTCGGGTGTGAGGGAGCAGGACCCCAAACTGCGGGCTCGAACTCGGGTGTGAGGGAGCAGGACCCCAAACTGCGGGCTGGAACTCGGGTGTGAGGGAGACGGACCCCAAACTGCGGGCTGGAACTCGGGTGTGAGGGAGCAGGACCCCAAACTGCGGGCTCGAACTCGGGTGTGAGGGAGCAGGACCCCAAACTGCGGGCTCGAACTCGGGTGTGAGGGAGCAGGACCCCATACTGCGGGCTCGAACTCGGGTGTGAGGGAGCAGGACCCCAAACTGCGGGCTGGAACTCGGGTGTGAGGGAGCAGGACCCCAAACTGCGGGCTCGAACTCGGTTGTGAGGGAGCAGGACCCCAAACTGCGGGTTCGAACTCGGGTGTGAGGGAGCAGGACCCCAAACTGCGGGCTCGAACTCGGGTGTGAGGGAGCAGGACCCCAAACTGCGGGCTCGAACTCGGGTGTGAGGGAGCAGGACCCCAAACTGCGGGCTCGACCTCGGGTGTGAGGGAGCAGGAGCCCAAACTGCGTGCTCGAACTCGGGTGTGAGGGAGCAGGACCCCAAACTGCGGGTTCGAACTCGGGTGTGAGGGAGCAGGACCACAAACACCGGGCTGGAACTCGGGTGTGAGGGAGCAGGACCACAAACACCGGGCTGGAACTCGGGTGTGAGGGAGCAGGAACCCAAACTGCGGGCTGGAACTCGGATGTGAGGGAGCAGGACCCCAAACTGCGGGCTCGAACTCGGGTGTGAGGGAGCAGGACCCCAAACTGCGGGCTCGAACTCGGGTGTGAGGGAGCAGGACCCCAAACTGCGGGTTCGAACTCGGGTGTGAGGGAGCAGGACCACAAACACCGGGCTGGAACTCGGGTGTGAGGGAGCAGGACCCCAAACTGCGGGCTGGAACTCGGATGTGAGGGAGCAGGACCCCAAACTGCGGGCTCGAACTCGGGTGTGAGGGAGCAGGACCCCAAACTGCGGGCTCGAACTCGGGTGTGAGGGAGCAGGATCCCAAACTGCGGGTTCGAACTCGGGTGTGAGGGAGCAGGACCCCAAACTGCGGGCTCGAACTCGGGTGTGAGGGAGCAGGACCCCAAACACTGGGCTGGAACTCGGGTGTGAGGGAGCAGGACCCCAAACTGCGGGCTCGAACTCGGTTGTGAGGGAGCAGGACCCCAAACTCCGGGCTCGAACTCGGGTGTGAGGGAGCAGGACCCCATACTGCGGGCTCGAACTCGGGTGTGAGGGAGCAGGACCCCAAACTGCGGGCTCGAACTCGGGTGTGAGGGAGCAGGACCCCAAACTGCGGGTTCGAACTCGGGTGTGAGGGAGCAGGACCACAAACACCGGGCTGGAACTCGGGTGTGAGGGAGCAGGACCCCAAACTGCGGGCTGGAACTCGGATGTGAGGGAGCAGGACCCCAAACTGCGGGCTCGAACTCGGGTGTGAGGGAGCAGGACCCCAAACTGCGGGCTCGAACTCGGGTGTGAGGGAGCAGGATCCCAAACTGCGGGCTCGAACTCGGGTGTGAGGGAGCAGGACCCCAAACTGCGGGCTCGAACTCGGGTGTGAGGGAGCAGGACCCCAAACTGCGGGCTCGAACTCGGGTGTGAGGGAGCAGGACCCCAAACTCCGGGCTGGAACTCGGGTGTGAGGGAGCAGGACCACAAACACCGGGCTCGAACTCGGGTGTGAGGGAGCAGGACCCCAAACACTGGGCTGGAACTCGGGTGTGAGGGAGCAGGACCCCAAACTGCGGGCTCGAACTCGGGTGTGAGGGAGCAGGACACCAAACTGCGGGCTCGAACTCGGGTGTGAGGGAGCAGGACCCCAAACTGCGGGCTCGAACTCGGGTGTGAGGGAGCAGGACCCCAAACACCGGGCTGGAACTCGGGTGTGAGGGAGCAGGACCCCAAACTGCGGGCTCGAACTCGGGTGTGAGGGAGCAGGACCCCAAACTGCGGGCTCGAACTCGGGTGTGAGGGAGCAGGACCCCAAACTGCGGGCTCGAACTCGGGTGTGAGGGAGCAGGACCCCAAACACCGGGCTGGAACTCGGGTGTGAGGGAGCAGGATCCCAAACACTGGGCTCGAACTCGGGTGTGAGGGAGCAGGACCCCAAACTCCGGGCTCGAACTCGGGTGTGAGGGAGCAGGACCCCAAACTGCGGGCTCGAACTCGGGTGTGAGGGAGCAGGACCCCAAACTGCGGGCTCGAACTCGGGTGTGAGGGAGCAGGACCCCAAACTGCGGGCTAGCACTCGGGTGTGAGGGAGCAGGATCCCATACTCCGGGCTCGAACTCGGGTGTGAGGGAGCAGGAACCCAAACTCCGGGCTCGAACTCGGGTGTGAGGGAGCAGGACCCCAAACTGCGGGCTAGCACTCGGGTGTGAGGGAGCAGGATCCCATACTCCGGGCTCGAATTCGGGTGTGAGGGAGCAGGAACCCAAACTCCGGGCTCGAACTCGGGTGTGAGGGAGCAGGACCCCAAACACCGGGCTGGAACTCGGGTGTGAGGGAGCAGGACCCCAAACTGCGGGCTCGAACTCGGGTGTGAGGGAGCAGGACCCCAAACTGCGGGCTAGCACTCGGGTGTGAGGGAGCAGGATCCCATACTCCGGGCTCGAACTCGGGTGTGAGGGAGCAGGATCGCAAACTCCGGGCTCGAACTCGGGTGTGAGGGAGCAGGACCCCAAACTGCGGGCTCGAACTCGGGTGTGAGGGAGCAGGACCCCAAACTGCGGGCTAGCACTCGGGTGTGAGGGAGCAGGATCCCATACTCCGGGCTCGAACTCGGGTGTGAGGGAGCAGGATCGCAAACTCCGGGCTCGAACTCGGGTGTGAGGGAGCAGGACCCCATATTCCGGGCTCGAACTCGGGTGTGAGGGAGCAGGACCCCAAACTGCGGGCTCGAACTCGGGTGTGAAGGAGCAGGACCCCAAACACCGGGCTGGAACTCGGGTGTGAGGAGCAGGACCCCAAACTGCGGGCTGGAACTCGGGTGTGAGGGAGCAGGACCCCAAACTGCGGGCTGGAACTCGGGTGTGAGGGAGCAGGACCCCAAACTGCGGGCTGGAACACGGGTGTGAGGGAGCAGGACCCCAAACTGCGGGCTCGAACTCGGGTGTGAGGGAGCAGGACCCCAAACTGCGGGCTCGAACTCGGGTGTGAGGGAGCAGGACCCCATACTGCGGGCTCGAACTCGGGTGTGAGGGAGCAGGACCCCAAACTGCGGGCTGGAACTCGGGTGTGAGGGAGCAGGACCCCAAACTGCGGGCTCGAACTCGGGTGTGAGGGAGCAGGACCCCAAACTGCGGGTTCGAACTCGGGTGTGAGGGAACAGGACCCCAAACTGCGGGCTCGAACTCGGGTGTTAGGGAGCAGGACCCCAAACTGCGGGCTCGAACTCGGGTGTGAGGGAGCAGGACCCCAAACTGCGGGCTCGAACTCGGGTGTGAGGGAGCAGGACCCCAAACTGCGGGCTCGAACTCGGGTGTGAGGGAGCAGGACCCCAAACTGCGGGTTCGAACTCGGGTGTGAGGGAGCAGGACCACAAACACCGGGCTGGAACTCGGGTGTGAGGGAGCAGGACCACAAACACCGGGCTGGAACTCGGGTGTGAGGGAGCAGGACCCCAAACTGCGGGCTGGAACTCGGATGTGAGGGAGCAGGACCCCAAACTGCGGGCTCGAACTCGGGTGTGAGGGAGCAGGACCCCAAACTGCGGGCTCGAACTCGGGTGTGAGGGAGCAGGACCCCAAACTGCGGGTTCGAACTCGGGTGTGAGGGAGCAGGACCACAAACACCGGGCTGGAACTCGGGTATGAGGGAGCAGGACCCCAAACTGCGGGCTGGAACTCGGATGTGAGGGAGCAGGACCCCAAACTGCGGGCTCGAACTCGGGTGTGAGGGAGCAGGACCCCAAACTGCGGGCTCGAACTCGGGTGTGAGGGAGCAGGATCCCAAACTGCGGGCTCGAACTCGGGTGTGAGGGAGCAGGACCCCAAACTGCGGGCTCGAACTCGGTTGTGAGGGAGCAGGACCCCAAACTGCGGGCTGGAACTCGGGTGTGAGGGAGCAGGACCCCATACAGCGGGCTCGAACTCGGGTGCGAGGGAGCAGGACCCCAAACTGCGGGCTCGAACTCGGGTGTGAGGGAGCAGGACCCCAAACTCCGGGCTGGAACTCGGGTGTGAGGGAGCAGGACCACAAACACCGGGCTGGAACTCGGGTGTGAGGGAGCAGGACCCCAAACTGCGGGCTGGAACTCGGATGTGAGGGAGCAGGACCCCAAACTGCGGGCTCGAACTCGGGTGTGAGGGAGCAGGACCCCAAACTGCGGGCTCGAACTCGGGTGTGAGGGAGCAGGACCCCAAACTGCGGGTTCGAACTCGGGTGTGAGGGAGCAGGACCACAAACACCGGGCTGGAACTCGGGTGTGAGGGAGCAGGACCCCAAACTGCGGGCTGGAACTCGGATGTGAGGGAGTAGGACCCCAAACTGCGGGCTCGAACTCGGGTGTGAGGGAGCAGGACCCCAAACTGCGGGCTCGAACTCGGGTGTGAGGGAGCAGGATCCCAAACTGCGGGCTCGAACTCGGGTGTGAGGGAGCAGGACCCCAAACTGCGGGCTCGAACTCGGGTGTGAGGGAGCAGGACCCCAAACACTGGGCTGGAACTCGGGTGTGAGGGAGCAGGACCCCAAACTGCGGGCTCGAACTCGGTTGTGAGGGAGCAGGACCCCAAACTGCGGGCTGGAACTCGGGTGTGAGGGAGCAGGACCCCATACTGCGGGCTCGAACTCGGGTATGAGGGAGCAGGACCCCAAACTGCGGGCTCGAACTCGGGTGTGAGGGAGCAGGACCCCAAACTCCGGACTCGAACTCGGGTGTGAGGGAGCAGGACCCCAAACTGCGGGCTCGAACTCGGGTGTGAGGGAGCAGGACCCCAAACTGCGGGCTGGAACTCGGGTGTGAGGGAGCAGGACCCCAAACTGCGGGCTGGAACTCGGGTGTGAGGGAGCAGGACCCCAAACTGCGGGCTCGATCTCGGGTGTGAGGGAGCAGGACCCCAAACTGCGGGCTCGAACTCGGGTGTGAGGGAGCAGGACCCCATACTGCGGGCTCGAACTCGGGTGTGAGGGAGCAGGACCCCAAACTGCGGGCTGGAACTCGGGTGTGAGGGAGCAGGACCCCAAACTGCGGGCTCGATCTCGGGTGTGAGGGAGCAGGACCCCAAACTGCGGGTTCGAACTCGGGTGTGAGGGAGCAGGACCCCAAACTGCGGGCTCGAACTCGGGTGTGAGGGAGCAGGACCCCAAACTGCGGGCTCGAACTCGGGTGTGAGGGAGCAGGACCCCAAACTGCGGGCTCGAACTCGGGTGTGAGGGAGCAGAACCCCAAACTGCGGGCTCGAACTCGGGTGTGAGGGAGCAGGACCCCAAACTGCGGGTTCGAACTCGGGTGTGAGGGAGCAGGACCACAAACACCGGGCTGGAACTCGGGTGTGAGGGAGCAGGACCACAAACACCAGGCTGGAACTCGGGTGTGAGGGAGCAGGACCCCAAACTGCGGGCTGGAACTCGGATGTGAGGGAGCAGGACCCCAAACTGCGGGCTCGAACTCGGGTGTGAGGGAGCAGGACCCCAAACTGCGGGCTCGAACTCGGGTGTGAGGGAGCAGGACCCCAAACTGCGGGTTCGAACTCGGGTGTGAGGGAGCAGGACCACAAACACCGGGCTGGAACTCGGGTGTGAGGGAGCAGGACCCCAAACTGCGGGCTGGAACTCGGATGTGAGGGAGCAGGACCCCAAACTGCGGACTCGAACTCGGGTGTGAGGGAGCAGGACCCCAAACTGCGGGCTCGAACTCGCGTGTGAGGGAGCAGGATCCCAAACTGCGGGCTCGAACTCGGGTGTGAGGGAGCAGGACACCAAACTGCGGGCTCGAACTCGGGTGTGAGGGAGCAGGACCCCAAACACTGGGCTGGAACTCGGGTGTGAGGGAGCAGGACCCCAAACTGCGGGCTCGAACTCGGTTGTGAGGGAGCAGGACCCCAAACTCCGGGCTCGAACTCGGGTGTGAGGGAGCAGGACCCCATACTGCGGGCTCGAACTCGGGTGTGAGGGAGCAGGACCCCAAACTGCGGGCTCGAACTCGGGTGTGAGGGAGCAGGACCCCAAACTCCGGGCTCGAACTCGGGTGTGAGGGAGCAGGACCCCAAACTGCGGGCTCGAACTCGGGTGTGAGGGAGCAGGACCCCAAACTGCGGGCTCGAACTCGGGTGTGAGGGAGCAGGACCCCAAACACCGGGCTCGAATTCGGGTGTGAGGGAGCAGGACCCCAAACTGCGGGCTCGAACTCGGATGTGAGGGAGCAGGACCCCAAACTGCGGGCTAGCACTCGGGTGTGAGGGAGCAGGACCCCAAACTGCGGGCTCGAACTCGGGTGTGAGGGAGCAGGACCCCAAACTGCGGGCTCGAACTCGGGTGTGAGGGAGCAGGACCCCAAACTGCGGGCTGGAACTCGGGTGTGAGGGAGCAGGACCCCAAACTGCGGGCTCGAACTCGGGTGTGAGGGAGCAGGACCCCATACTGCGGGCTCGAACTCGGGTGTGAGGGAGCAGGACCCCAAACTGCGGGCTCGAACTCGGGTGTGAGGGAGCTGGACCCCAAACTGCGGGCTCGAACTCGGGTGTGAGGGAGCAGGACCCCAAACACCGGGCTCGAACTCGGGTGTGAGGGAGCAGGACCCCAAACTGCGGGCTCGAACTCGGGTGTGAGGGAGCAGGACCCCAAACTGCGGGCTCGAACTCGGGTGTGAGGGAGCAGGACCCCAAACACCGGGCTCGAACTCGGGTGTGAGGGAGCAGGACCCCAAACTGCGGGCTCGAACTCGGGTGTCAGGGAGCAGGACCCCAAACTGCGGGCTCGAACTCGGGTGTGAGGGAGCAGGACCCCAAACACCGGGCTGGAACTCGGGTGTGAGGGAGCAGGACCCCAAACTGCGGGCTGGAACTCGGGTGTGAGGGAGCAGGACCCCAAACTGCGGGCTCGAACTCGGGTGTGAGGGAGCAGGACCCCAAACTGCGGGCTCGAACTCGGGTGTGAGGGAGCAGGACCCCAAACTGCGGGCTAGCACTCGGGTGTGAGGGAGCAGGATCCCAAACTCCGGGCTCGAACTCGGGTGTGAGGGAGCAGGACCCCAAACTGCGGGCTCGAACTCGGGTGTGAGGGAGCAGGACCCCAAACTGCGGGCTGGAACTCGGGTGTGAGGGAGCAGGACCCCAAACTGCGGGCTCGAACTCGGGTGTGAGGGAGCAGGACCCCAAACTGCGGGCTCGAACTCGGGTGTGAGGGAGCAGGACCCCAAACTGCGGGCTCGAACTCGGTTGTGAGGGAGCAGGACCCCAAACTCCGGGCTCGAACTCGGGTGTGAGGGAGCAGGACCCCAAACTGCGGGCTCGAACTCGGGTGTGAGGGAGCAGGAACCCAAACTGCGGGCTCGAACTCGGGTGTGAGGGAGCAGGACCCCAAACACTGGGCTGGAACTCGGGTGAGAGGGAGCAGGACCCCAAACTGCGGGCTCGAACTCGGGTGTGAGGGAGCAGGACCCCAAACACTGGGCTGGAACTCGGGTGTGAGGGAGCAGGACCCCAAACTGCGGGCTCGAACTCGGGTGTGAGGGAGCAGGACCCCAAACACCGGGCTGGAACTCGGGTGTGAGGGAGCAGGACCCCAAACTGCGGGCTCGAACTCGGGTGTGAGGGAGCAGGACCCCAAACTGCGGGCTCGAACTCGGGTGTGAGGGAGCAGGACCCCAAACACCCGGCTGGAACTCGGGTGTGAGGGAGCAGGACCCCAAACTGCGGGCTCGAACTCGGGTGTGAGGGAGCAGGACCCCAAACTGCGGGCTCGAACTCGGGTGTGAGGGAGCAGGACCCCAAACTGCGGGCTCGAACTCCGGTGTGAGGGAGCAGGATCCCAAACACTGGGCTCGAACTCGGGTGTGAGGGAGCAGGACCCCAAACTCCGGGCTCGAACTCGGGTGTGAGGGAGCAGGACCCCAAACTGCGGGCTCGAACTCGGATGTGAGGGAGCAGGACCCCAAACTGCGGGCTAGCACTCGGGTGTGAGGGAGCAGGATCCCATACTCCGGGCTCGAACTCGGGTGTGAGGGAGCAGGAACCCAAACTCCGGGCTCGAACTCGGGTGTGAGGGAGCAGGACCCCAAACTGCGAGCTCGAACTCGGGTGTGAGGGAGCAGGACCCCAAACTGCGGGCTAGCACTCGGGTGTGAGGGAGCAGGATCCCATACTCCGGGCTCGAACTCGGGTGTGAGGGAGCAGGACCCCAAACTGCGGGCTCGAACTCGGGTGTGAGGGAGCAGGATCGCAAACTCCGGGCTCGAACTCGGGTGTGAGGGAGCAGGACCCCAAACTCCGGGCTCGAACTGGGGTGTGAGGGAGCAGGACCCCAAACTGCGGGCTCGAACTCGGGTGTGAGGGAGCAGGACCCCAAACTGCGGGTTCGAACTCGGGTGTGAGGGAGCAGGAACCCAAACTGCGGGCTGGAACTCGGGTGTGAGGGAGCAGGACCCCAAACTGCGGGCTCGAACTCGGGTGTGAGGGAGCAGGATCGCAAACTCCGGGCTCGAACTCGGGTGTGAGGGAGCAGGACCCCAAACTCCGGGCTCGAACTCGGGTGTGAGGGAGCAGGACCCCAAACTCCGGGCTCGAACTCGGGTGTGAGGGAGCAGGAACCCAAACTGCGGGCTGGAACTCGGGTGTGAGGGAGCAGGACCCCAAACTGCGGGCTGGAACTCGGGTGTGAGGGAGCAGGACCCCAAACTACGGGCTCGAACTCGGGTGTGAGGGAGCAGGACCCCAAACTGCGGGCTCGAACTCGGGTGTGAGGGAGCAGGACCCCAAACACCGGGCTGGAACTCGGGTGTGAGGGAGCAGGACCCCAAACTGCGGGCTCGAACTCGGGTGTCGGGAGCAGGACCCCAAACTGCGGGCTCGAACTCGGGTGTGAGGGAGCAGGACCCCAAACTGCGGGCTCGATCTCGGGTGTGAGGGAGCAGGACCCCAAACTGCGGGCTCGAACTCGGGTGTGAGGGAGCAGGACCCCAAACTGCGGGCTCGAACTCGGGTGTGAGGGAGCAGGACCCCAAACTGCGGGCTCGAACTCGGGTGTGAGGGAGCAGGACCCCAAACTGCGGGCTCGAACTCGGGTGTGAGGGAGCAGGACCCCAAACTGCGGGCTAGCAATCGGGTGTGAGGGAGCAGGATCCCATACTCCGGGCTCGAACTCGGGTGTGAGGGAGCAGAACCCCAAACTGCGGGCTGGAACACGGGTGTGAGGGAGCAGGACCCCAAACTGCGGGCTCGAACTCGGGTGTGAGGGAGCAGGACCCCAAACTGCGGGCTAGCACTCGGGTGTGAGGGAGCAGGATCCCATACTCCGGGCTCGAACTCGGGTGTGAGGGAGCAGAACCCCAAACTGCGGGCTCGAACTCGGGTGTGAGTGAGCAGGACCCCAAACTGCGGGCTCGAACTCGGGTGTGAGGGAGCAGGACCCCAAACTGCGGGCTAGCACTCGGGTGTGAGGGAGCAGGATCCCATACTCCGGGCTCGAACTCGGGTGTGAGGGAGCAGGACCCAAAACTGCGGGCTAGCACTCGGGTGTGAGGGAGCAGGATCCCATACTCCGGGCTCGAACTCGGGTGTGAGGGAGCAGGACCCCAAACTGCGGGCTAGCACTCGGGTGTGAGGGAGCAGGATCCCATACTCCGGGCTCGAACTCGGGTGTGAGGGAGCAGGACCACAAACTGCGGGCTCGAACTCGGGTGTGAGGGAGCAGGATCCCATACTCCGGGCTCGAACTCGGGTGTGAGGGAGCAGAACCCCAAACTGCGGGCTCGAACTCGGGTGTGAGTGAGCAGGACCCCAATCTGCGGGCTCGAACTCGGGTGTGAGGGAGCAGGACCCCAAACTGCGGGCTAGCACTCGGGTGTGAGGGAGCAGGATCCCATACTCCGGGCTCGAACTCGGGTGTGAGGGAGCAGGACCCAAAACTGCGGGCTAGCACTCGGGTGTGAGGGAGCAGGATCCCATACTCCGGGCTCGAACTCGGGTGTGAGGGAGCAGGACCCCAAACTGCGGGCTAGCACTCGGGTGTGAGGGAGCAGGATCCCATACTCCGGGCTCGAACTCGGGTGTGAGGGAGCAGGACCCCAAACTGCGGGCTCGAACTCGGGTGTGAGGGAGCAGGACCCCAAACTGCGGGCTCGAACTCGGGTGTGAGGGAGCAGGACCCCAAACTGCGGGCTAGCACTCGGGTGTGAGGGAGCAGGATCCCATACTCCGGGCTCGAACTCGGGTGTGAGGGAGCAGGACCCCAAACTGCGGGCTAGCACTCGGGTGTGAGGGAGCAGGTTCCCATACTCCGGGCTCGAACTCGGGTGTGAGGGAGCAGGACCCCAAACTGCGGGCTAGCACTCGGGTGTGAGGGAGCAGGATCCCATACTCCGGGCTCGAACTCGGGTGTGAGGGAGCAGGACCCCAAACTGCGTGCTCGAACTCGGGTGTGAGGGAGCAGGACCCCAAACTGCGGGCTCGAACTCGGGTGTGAGGGAGCAGGATCCCATACTCCGGGCTGGAACTCGGGTGTGAGGGAGCAGGACCCCAAACTGCGGGCTCGAACTCGGGTGTGAGGGAGCAGGACCCCAAACTGCGGGCTGGAACTCGGGTGTGAGGGAGCAGGACCCCAAACTGCGGGCTCGAACTCGGGTGTGAGGGAGCAGGACCCCAAACTGCGGGCTCGAACTCGGGTGAGAGGGAGCAGGACCCCAAACTGCGGGCTCGAACTCGGGTGTGAGGGAGCAGGACCCCAAACTGCGGGCTCGAACTCGGGTGTGAGGGAGCAGGACCCCAAACTGCGGGCTCGAACTCGGGTGTGAGGGAGCAGGACCCCATACTGCGGGCTCGAACTCGGGTGTGAGGGAGCAGGACCCCAAACACTGCGCTGGAACTTGGGTGTGAGGGAGCAGGACCCCAAACTGCGGGCTCGAACTCGGGTGTGAGGGAGCAGGACCCCAAACACTGGGCTGGAACTCGGGTGTGAGGGAGCAGGACCCCAAACTGCGGGCTCGAACTCGGGTGTGAGGGAGCAGAACCCCAAACTGCGGGCTCGAACTCGGGTGTGAGGGAGCAGGACCCCAAACTCCGGGTTCGAACTCGGGTGTGAGGGAGCAGGACCCCAAACTGCGGGCTCGAACTCGGGTGTGAGGGAGCAGGACCCCAAACTGCGGGTTCGAAAACGGGTGTGAGGGAGCAGGACACCAAACTGCGGGCTCGAACTCGGGTGTGAGGGAGCAGGACCCCAAACTCCGGGCTCGATCTCGGGTGTGAGGGAGCAGGACCCCAAACTGCGGGCTGGAACTCGGATGTGAGGGAGCAGGACCCCAAACTGCGGGCTCGAACTCGGGTGTGAGGGAGCAGGACCCCAAACTGCGGGCTCGAACTCGGGTGTGAGGGAGCAGGACCCCAAACTGCGGGCTCGAACTCGGGTGTGAGGGAGCAGGACCCCAAACACTGGGCTGGAACTTGGGTGTGAGGGAGCAGGACCCCAAACTGCGGGCTCGAACTCGGGTGTGAGGGAGCATGACCCCAAACACCGGGCTCGAACTCGGGTGTGAGGGAGCAGGACCCCAAACTGCGGGCTCGAACTCGGGTGTGAGGGAGCAGGATCCCAAACTGCGGGCTCGAACTCGGGTGTGAGGGAGCAGGACCCCAAACTGCGGGCTCCAACTCGGGTGTGAGGGAGCAGGACCCCAAACTGCGGGCTCGAACTCGGGTGTGAGGGAGCAGGACCCCAAACTGCGGGCTCGAACTCGGGTGTGAGGGAGCAGGACCCCAAACTGCGGGCTCGAACTCGGGTGTGAGGGAGCAGGACCCCAAACTCCGGGCTCGAACTCGGGTGTGAGGGAGCAGGACCCCAAACTGCGGGCTCGAACTCGGGTGTGAGGGAGCAGGACCCCAAACTGCGGGCTCGGACTCGGGTGTGAGGGAGCAGGACCCCAAACTGCGGGCTCGAACTCTGGTGTGAGGGAGCAGGACCCCAAACTCCGGGCTCGAACTCGGGTGTGAGGGAGCAGGACCCCAAACTCCGGGCTCGAACTCGGGTGTGAGGGAGCAGAACCCCAAACTGCGGGCTCGAACTCGGGGTTGAGGGAGCAGGACCCCAAACTGCGGGCTCGAACTCGGGTGTGAGGGAGCAGGATCGCAAACTCCGGGCTCGAACTCGGGTGTGAGGGAGCAGGACCCCAAACTCCGGGCTCGAACTCGGGTGTGAGGGAGCAGGACCCCAAACTGCGGGCTCGAACTCGGGTGTGAGGGAGCAGGAACCCAAACTGCGGGCTGGAACTCGGGTGTGAGGGAGCAGGACCCCAAACTGCGGGCTGGAACTCGGGTGTGAGGGAGCAGGACCCCAAACTGCGGGCTCGAACTCGGGTGTGAGGGAGCAGGACCCCAAACTGCGGGCTCGAACTCGGGTGTGAGGGAGCAGGACCCCAAACACCGGGCTGGAACTCGGGTGTGAGGGAGCAGGACCCCAAACTGCGGGCTCGAACTCGGGTGTGAGGGAGAAGGACCCCAAACTGCGGGCTCGAACTCGGGTGTGAATGAGCAGGACCCCAAACTGCGGGCTCGAACTCGGGTGTGAGGGAGCAGGACCCCAAACTGCGGGCTCGAACTCGGGTGTGAGGGAGCAGGACCCCAAACTGCGGGCTCGAACTCGGGTGTGAGGGAGCAGGACCCCAAACTGCGGGCTAGCACTCGGGTGTGAGGGAGCAGGACCCCAAACTGCGGGCTCGAACTCGGGTGTGAGGGAGCAGGACCCCAAACACCGGGCTGGAACTCGGGTGTGAGGGAGCAGGACCCCAAACTGCGGGCTCGAACTCGGGTGTGAGGGAGCAGGACCCCAAACTGCGGGCTCGAACTCGGGTGTGAGGGAGCAGGACCCCAAACTGCGGGCTCGAACTCGGGTGTGAGGGAGCAGGACCCCAAACACCGGGCTGGAACTCGGGTGTGAGGGAGCAGGATCCCAAACACTGGGCTCGAACTCGGGTGTGAGGGAGCAGGACCCCAAACTCCGGGCTCGAACTCGGGTGTGAGGGAGCAGGACCCCAAACTGCGGGCTCGAACTCGGGTGTGAGGGAGCAGGACCCCAAACTCCGGGCTCGACCTCGGGTGTGAGGGAGCAGGACCCCAAACTGCGGGCTCGAACTCGGGTGTGAGGGAGCAGGACCCCAAACTGCGGGCTCTAACTCGGGTGTGAGGGAGCAGGACCCCAAACTGCGGGCTGGAACTCGGATGTGAGGGAGCAGGACCCCAAACTGCGGGCTCGAACTCGGGTGTGAGGGAGCAGGACCCCAAACTGCGGGCTAGCACTCGGGTGTGAGGGAGCAGGATCCCATACTCCGGGCTCGAACTCGGGTGTGAGGGAGCAGGAACCCAAACTCCGGGCTCGAACGGGTGTGAGGGAGCAGGACCCCAAACTGCGGGCTAGCACTCGGGTGTGAGGGAGCAGGATCCCATACTCCGGGCTCGAATTCGGGTGTGAGGGAGCAGGAACCCAAACTCCGGGCTCGAACTCGGGTGTGAGGGAGCAGGACCCCAAACACCGGGCTGGAACTCGGGTGTGAGGGAGCAGGACCCCAAACTGCGGGCTCGAACTCGGGTGTGAGGGAGCAGGACACCAAACTGCGGGCTAGCACTCGGGTGTGAGGGAGCAGGATCCCATACTCCGGGCTCGAACTCGGGTGTGAGGGAGCAGGACCCCAAACTGCGGGCTCGAACTCGGGTGTGAGGGAGCAGGATCGCAAACTCCGGGCTCGAACTCGGGTGTGAGGGAGCAGGACCCCATATTCCGGGCTCGAACTCGGGTGTGAGGGAGCAGGACCCCAAACTGCGGGCTCGAACTCGGGTGTGAGGGAGCAGGACCCCAAACACCGGGCTGGAACTCGGGTGTGAGGAGCAGGACCCCAAACTGCGGGCTGGAACTCGGGTGTGAGGGAGCAGGACCCCAAACTGCGGGCTGGAACTCGGGTGTGAGGGAGCAGGACCCCAAACTGCGGGCTGGAACTCGGGTGTGAGGGAGCAGGACCCCAAACTGCGGGCTCGAACTCGGGTGTGAGGGAGCAGGACCCCAAACTGCGGGCTCGAACTCGGGTGTGAGGGAGCAGGACCCCATACTGCGGGCTCGAACTCGGGTGTGAGGGAGCAGGACCCCAAACTGCGGGCTGGAACTCGGGTGTGAGGGAGCAGGACCCCAAACTGCGGGCTCGAACTCGGGTGTGAGGGAGCAGGACCCCAAACTGCGGGTTCGAACTCGGGTGTGAGGGAACAGGACCCCAAACTGCGGGCTCGAACTCGGGTGTTAGGGAGCAGGACCCCAAACTGCGGGCTCGAACTCGGGTGTGAGGGAGCAGGACCCCAAACTGCGGGCTCGAACTCGGGTGTGAGGGAGCAGGACCCCAAACTGCGGGCTCGAACTCGGGTGTGAGGGAGCAGGACCCCAAACTGCGGGTTCGAACTCGGGTGTGAGGGAGCAGGACCACAAACACCGGGCTGGAACTCGGGTGTGAGGGAGCAGGACCACAAACACCGGGCTGGAACTCGGGTGTGAGGGAGCAGGACCCCAAACTGCGGGCTGGAACTCGGATGTGAGGGAGCAGGACCCCAAACTGCGGGCTCGAACTCGGGTGTGAGGGAGCAGGACCCCAAACTGCGGGCTCGAACTCGGGTGTGAGGGAGCAGGACCCCAAACTGCGGGTTCGAACTCGGGTGTGAGGGAGCAGGACCACAAACACCGGGCTGGAACTCGGGTGTGAGGGAGCAGGACCCCAAACTGCGGGCTGGAACTCGGATGTGAGGGAGCAGGACCCCAAACTGCGGGCTCGAACTCGGGTGTGAGGGAGCAGGACCCCAAACTGCGGGCTCGAACTCGGTTGTGAGGGAGCAGGACCCCAAACTGCGGGCTGGAACTCGGGTGTGAGGGAGCAGGACCCCATACTGCGGGCTCGAACTCGGGTGCGAGGGAGCAGGACCCCAAACTGCGGGCTCGAACTCGGGTGTGAGGGAGCAGGACCCCAAACTCCGGGCTGGAACTCGGGTGTGAGGGAGCAGGACCACAAACACCGGGCTGGAACTCGGGTGTGAGGGAGCAGGACCCCAAACTGCGGGCTGGAACTCGGATGTGAGGGAGCAGGACCCCAAACTGCGGGCTCGAACTCGGGTGTGAGGGAGCAGGACCCCAATCTGCGGGCTCGAACTCGGGTGTGAGGGAGCAGGACCCCAAACTGCGGGTTCGAACTCGGGTGTGAGGGAGCAGGACCACAAACACCGGGCTGGAACTCGGGTGTGAGGGAGCAGGACCCCAAACTGCGGGCTGGAACTCGGATGTGAGGGAGCAGGACCCCAAACTGCGGGCTCGAACTCGGGTGTGAGGGAGCAGGACCACAAACACCGGGCTGGAACTCGGGTGTGAGGGAGCAGGACCCCATACTGCGGGCTCGAACTCGGGTGTGAGGGAGCAGGACCCCAAACTGCGGGCTCGAACTCGGGTGTGAGGGAGCAGGACCCCAAACTCCGGGCTCGAACTCGGGTGTGAGGGAGCAGGACCCCAAACTGCGGGCTCGAACTCGGGTGTGAGGGAGCAGGACCCCAAACTGCGGGCTCGAACTCGGGTGTGAGGGAGCAGGACCCCAAACTGCGGGCTGGAACTCGGGTGTGAGGGAGCAGGACCCCAAACTGCGGGCTCGAACTCGGGTGTGAGGGAGCAGGACCCCAAACTGCGGGCTCGAACTCGGGTGTGAGGGAGCAGGACCACAAACACCGGGCTGGAACTCGGGTGTGAGGGAGCAGGACCCCATACTGCGGGCTCGAACTCGGGTGTGAGGGAGCAGGACCCCAAACTGCGGGCTCGAACTCGGGTGTGAGGGAGCAGGACCCCAAACTCCGGGCTCGAACTCGGGTGTGAGGGAGCAGGACCCCAAACTGCGGGCTCGAACTCGGGTGTGAGGGAGCAGGACCCCAAACTGCGGGCTCGAACTCGGGTGTGAGGGAGCAGGACCCCAAACTGCGGGCTGGAACTCGGGTGTGAGGGAGCAGGACCCCAAACTGCGGGCTCGAACTCGGGTGTGAGGGAGCAGGACCCCAAACTGCGGGCTCGAACTCGGGTGTGAGGGAGCAGGACCCCATACTGCGGGCTCCAACTCGGGTGTGAGGGAGCAGGACCCCAAACTGCGGGCTGGAACTCGGGTGTGAGGGAGCAGGACCCCAAACTGCGGGCTCGAACTCGGGTGTGAGGGAGCAGGACCCCAAACTGCGGGTTCGAACTCGGGTGTGAGGGAGCAGGACCCCAAACTGCGGGCTCGAACTCGGGTGTGAGGGAGCAGGACCCCAAACTGCGGGCTCGAACTCGGGTGTGAGGGAGCAGGACCCCAAACTGCGGGCTCGAACTCGGTTGTGAGGGAGCAGGACCCCAAACTGCGGGCTGGAACTCGGGTGTGAGGGAGCAGGACCCCATACTGCGGGCTCGAACTCGGGTGCGAGGGAGCAGGACCCCAAACTGCGGGCTCGAACTCGGGTGTGAGGGAGCAGGACCCCAAACTGCGGGTTCGAACTCGGGTGTGAGGGAGCAGGACCACAAACACCGGGCTGGAACTCGGGTGTGAGGGAGCAGGACCCCAAACTGCGGGCTGGAACTCGGATGTGAGGGAGCAGGACCCCAAACTGCGGGCTCGAACTCGGGTGTGAGGGAGCAGGACCCCAAACTGCGGGCTCGAACTCGGTTGTGAGGGAGCAGGACCCCAAACTGCGGGCTGGAACTCGGGTGTGAGGGAGCAGGACCCCATACTGCGGGCTCGAACTCGGGTGCGAGGGAGCAGGACCCCAAACTGCGGGCTCGAACTCGGGTGTGAGGGAGCAGGACCCCAAACTCCGGGCTGGAACTCGGGTGTGAGGGAGCAGGACCACAAACACCGGGCTGGAACTCGGGTGTGAGGGAGCAGGACCCCAAACTGCGGGCTGGAACTCGGATGTGAGGGAGCAGGACCCCAAACTGCGGGCTCGAACTCGGGTGTGAGGGAGCAGGACCCCAATCTGCGGGCTCGAACTCGGGTGTGAGGGAGCAGGACCCCAAACTGCGGGTTCGAACTCGGGTGTGAGGGAGCAGGACCACAAACACCGGGCTGGAACTCGGGTGTGAGGGAGCAGGACCCCAAACTGCGGGCTGGAACTCGGATGTGAGGGAGCAGGACCCCAAACTGCGGGCTCGAACTCGGGTGTGAGGGAGCAGGACCACAAACACCGGGCTGGAACTCGGGTGTGAGGGAGCAGGACCCCATACTGCGGGCTCGAACTCGGGTGTGAGGGAGCAGGACCCCAAACTGCGGGCTCGAACTCGGGTGTGAGGGAGCAGGACCCCAAACTCCGGGCTCGAACTCGGGTGTGAGGGAGCAGGACCCCAAACTGCGGGCTCGAACTCGGGTGTGAGGGAGCAGGACCCCAAACTGCGGGCTGGAACTCGGGTGTGAGGGAGCAGGACCCCAAACTGCGGGCTGGAACTCGGGTGTGAGGGAGCAGGACCCCAAACTGCGGGCTCGAACTCGGGTGTGAGGGAGCAGGACCCCAAACTGCGGGCTCGAACTCGGGTGTGAGGGAGCAGGACCCCATACTGCGGGCTCGAACTCGGGTGTGAGGGAGCAGGACCCCAAACTGCGGGCTGGAACTCGGGTGTGAGGGAGCAGGACCCCAAACTGCGGGCTCGAACTCGGGTGTGAGGGAGCAGGACCCCAAACTGCGGGTTCGAACTCGGGTGTGAGGGAGCAGGACCCCAAACTGCGGGCTCGAACTCGGGTGTGAGGGAGCAGGACCCCAAACTGCGGGCTCGAACTCGGGTGTGAGGGAGCAGGACCCCAAACTGCGGGCTCGAACTCGGTTGTGAGGGAGCAGGACCCCAAACTGCGGGCTGGAACTCGGGTGTGAGGGAGCAGGACCCCATACTGCGGGCTCGAACTCGGGTGCGAGGGAGCAGGACCCCAAACTGCGGGCTCGAACTCGGGTGTGAGGGAGCAGGACCCCAAACTCCGGGCTGGAACTCGGGTGTGAGGGAGCAGGACCACAAACACCGGGCTGGAACTCGGGTGTGAGGGAGCAGGACCCCAAACTGCGGGCTGGAACTCGGATGTGAGGGAGCAGGACCCCAAACTGCGGGCTCGAACTCGGGTGTGAGGGAGCAGGACCCCAATCTGCGGGCTCGAACTCGGGTGTGAGGGAGCAGGACCCCAAACTGCGGGTTCGAACTCGGGTGTGAGGGAGCAGGACCACAAACACCGGGCTGGAACTCGGGTGTGAGGGAGCAGGACCCCAAACTGCGGGCTGGAACTCGGATGTGAGGGAGCAGGACCCCAAACTGCGGGCTGGAACTCGGGTGTGAGGGAGCAGGACCCCAAACTGCGGGCTCGAACTCGCGTGTGAGGGAGCAGGATCCCAAACTGCGGGCTCGAACTCGGGTGTGAGGGAGCAGGACCCCAAACTGCGGGCTCGAACTCGGGTGTGAGGGAGCAGGACCCCAAACACTGGGCTGGAACTCGGGTGTGAGGGAGCAGGACCCCAAACTGCGGGCTCGAACTCGGTTGTGAGGGAGCAGGACCCCAAACTCCGGGCTCGAACTCGGGTGTGAGGGAGCAGGACCCCATACTGCGGGCTCGAACTCGGGTGTGAGGGAGCAGGACCCCAAACTGCGGGCTCGAACTCGGGTGTGAGGGAGCAGGACCCCAAACTCCGGGCTCGAACTCGGGTGTGAGGGAGCAGGACCCCAAACTGCGGGCTCGAACTCGGGTGTGAGGGAGCAGGACCCCAAACTGCGGGCTCGAACTCGGGTGTGAGGGAGCAGGACCCCAAACACCGGGCTCGAACTCGGGTGTGAGGGAGCAGGACCCCAAACTGCGGGCTCGAACTCGGATGTGAGGGAGCAGGACCCCAAACTGCGGGCTAGCACTCGGGTGTGAGGGAGCAGGACCCCAAACTGCGGGCTCGAACTCGGGTGTGAGGGAGCAGGACCCCAAACTGCGGGCTCGAACTCGGGTGTGAGGGAGCAGGACCCCAAACTGCGGGCTGGAACTCGGGTGTGAGGGAGCAGGACCCCAAACTGCGGGCTCGAACTCGGGTGTGAGGGAGCAGGACCCCATACTGCGGGCTCGAACTCGGGTGTGAGGGAGCAGGACCCCAAACTGCGGGCTCGAACTCGGGTGTGAGGGAGCAGGACCCCAAACTGCGGGCTCGAACTCGGGTGTGAGGGAGCAGGACCCCAAACACCGGGCTCGAACTCGGGTGTGAGGGAGCAGGACCCCAAACTGCGGGCTCGAACTCGGGTGTGAGGGAGCAGGACCCCAAACTGCGGGCTCGAACTCGGGTGTGAGGGAGCAGGACCCCAAACACCGGGCTCGAACTCGGGTGTGAGGGAGCAGGACCCCAAACTGCGGGCTCGAACTCGGGTGTCAGGGAGCAGGACCCCAAACTGCGGGCTCGAACTCGGGTGTGAGGGAGCAGGACCCCAAACACCGGGCTAAACTCGGGTGTGAGTGAGCAGGACCCCAAACTGCGGGCTGGAACTCGGGTGTGAGGGAGCAGGACCCCAAACTGCGGGCTCGAACTCGGGTGTGAGGGAGCAGGACCCCAAACTGCGGGCTCGAACTCGGGTGTGAGGGAGCAGGACCCCAAACTGCGGGCTAGCACTCGGGTGTGAGGGAGCAGGATCCCAAACTCCGGGCTCGAACTCGGGTGTGAGGGAGCAGGACCCCAAACTGCGGGCTCGAACTCGGGTGTGAGGGAGCAGGACCCCAAACTGCGGGCTGGAACTCGGGTGTGAGGGAGCAGGACCCCAAACTGCGGGCTCGAACTCGGGTGTGAGGGAGCAGGACCCCAAACTGCGGGCTCGAACTCGGGTGTGAGGGAGCAGGACCCCAAACTGCGGGCTCGAACTCGGTTGTGAGGGAGCAGGACCCCAAACTCCGGGCTCGAACTCGGGTGTGAGGGAGCAGGACCCCAAACTGCGGGCTCGAACTCGGGTGTGAGGGAGCAGGAACCCAAACTGCGGGCTCGAACTCGGGTGTGAGGGAGCAGGACCCCAAACACTGGGCTGGAACTCGGGTGAGAGGGAGCAGGACCCCAAACTGCGGGCTCGAACTCGGGTGTGAGGGAGCAGGACCCCAAACACTGGGCTGGAACTCGGGTGTGAGGGAGCAGGACCCCAAACTGCGGGCTCGAACTCGGGTGTGAGGGAGCAGGACCCCAAACACCGGGCTGGAACTCGGGTGTGAGGGAGCAGGACCCCAAACTGCGGGCTCGAACTCGGGTGTGAGGGAGCAGGACCCCAAACTGCGGGCTCGAACTCGGGTGTGAGGGAGCAGGACCCCAAACACCGGGCTGGAACTCGGGTGTGAGGGAGCAGGACCCCAAACTGCGGGCTCGAACTCGGGTGTGAGGGAGCAGGACCCCAAACTGCGGGCTCGAACTCGGGTGTGAGGGAGCAGGACCCCAAACTGCGGGCTCGAACTCCGGTGTGAGGGAGCAGGATCCCAAACACTGGGCTCGAACTCGGGTGTGAGGGAGCAGGACCCCAAACTCCGGGCTCGAACTCGGGTGTGAGGGAGCAGGACCCCAAACTGCGGGCTCGAACTCGGGTGTGAGGGAGCAGGACCCCAAACTGCGGGCTAGCACTCGGCTGTGAGGGAGCAGGATCCCATACTCCGGGCTCGAACTCGGGTGTGAGGGAGCAGGAACCCAAACTCCGGGCTCGAACTCGGGTGTGAGGGAGCAGGACCCCAAACTGCGGGCTCGAACTCGGGTGTGAGGGAGCAGGACCCCAAACTGCGGGCTAGCACTCGGGTGTGAGGGAGCAGGATCCCATACTCCGGGCTCGAACTCGGGTGTGAGGGAGCAGGACCCCAAACTGCGGGCTCGAACTCGGGTGTGAGGGAGCAGGATCGCAAACTCCGGGCTCGAACTCGGGTGTGATGGAGCAGGACCCCAAACTCCGGGCTCGAACTGGGGTGTGAGGGAGCAGGACCCCAAACTGCGGGCTCGAACTCGGGTGTGAGGGAGCAGGACCCCAAACTGCGGGTTCGAACTCGGGTGTGAGGGAGCAGGAACCCAAACTGCGGGCTGGAACTCGGGTGTGAGGGAGCAGGACCCCAAACTGCGGGCTCGAACTCGGGTGTGAGGGAGCAGGATCGCAAACTCCGGGCTCGAACTCGGGTGTGAGGGAGCAGGACCCCAAACTCCGGGCTCGAACTCGGGTGTGAGGGAGCAGGACCCCAAACTGCGGGCTCGAACTCGGGTGTGAGGGAGCAGGAACCCAAACTGCGGGCTGGAACTCGGGTGTGAGGGAGCAGGACCCCAAACTGCGGGCTGGAACTCGGGTGTGAGGGAGCAGGACCCCAAACTACGGGCTCGAACTCGGGTGTGAGGGAGCAGGACCCCAAACTGCGGGCTCGAACTCGGGTGTGAGGGAGCAGGACCCCAAACACCGGGCTGGAACTCGGGTGTGAGGGAGCAGGACCCCAAACTGCGGGCTCGAACTCGGGTGTGAGGGAGCAGGACCACAAACACCGGGCTGGAACTCGGGTGTGAGGGAGCAGGACCACAAACACCGGGCTGGAACTCGGGTGTGAGGGAGCAGGACCCCAAACTGCGGGCTGGAACTCGGATGTGAGGGAGCAGGACCCCAAACTGCGGGCTCGAACTCGGGTGTGAGGGAGCAGGACCCCAAACTGCGGGCTCGAACTCGGGTGTGAGGGAGCAGGACCCCAAACTGCGGGTTCGAACTCGGGTGTGAGGGAGCAGGACCACAAACACCGGGCTGGAACTCGGGTGTGAGGGAGCAGGACCCCAAACTGCGGGCTGGAACTCGGATGTGAGGGAGCAGGACCCCAAACTGCGGGCTCGAACTCGGGTGTGAGGGAGCAGGACCCCAAACTGCGGGCTCGAACTCGCGTGTGAGGGAGCAGGATCCCAAACTGCGGGCTCGAACTCGGGTGTGAGGGAGCAGGACCCCAAACTGCGGGCTCGAACTCGGGTGTGAGGGAGCAGGACCCCAAACACTGGGCTGGAACTCGGGTGTGAGGGAGCAGGACCCCAAACTGCGGGCTCGAACTCGGTTGTGAGGGAGCAGGACCCCAAACTCCGGGCTCGAACTCGGGTGTGAGGGAGCAGGACCCCATACTGCGGGCTCGAACTCGGGTGTGAGGGAGCAGGACCCCAAACTGCGGGCTCGAACTCGGGTGTGAGGGAGCAGGACCCCAAACTCCGGGCTCGAACTCGGGTGTGAGGGAGCAGGACCCCAAACTGCGGGCTCGAACTCGGGTGTGAGGGAGCAGGACCCCAAACTGCGGGCTCGAACTCGGGTGTGAGGGAGCAGGACCCCAAACACCGGGCTCGAACTCGGGTGTGAGGGAGCAGGACCCCAAACTGCGGGCTCGAACTCGGATGTGAGGGAGCAGGACCCCAAACTGCGGGCTAGCACTCGGGTGTGAGGGAGCAGGACCCCAAACTGCGGGCTCGAACTCGGGTGTGAGGGAGCAGGACCCCAAACTGCGGGCTCGAACTCGGGTGTGAGGGAGCAGGACCCCAAACTGCGGGCTGGAACTCGGGTGTGAGGGAGCAGGACCCCAAACTGCGGGCTCGAACTCGGGTGTGAGGGAGCAGGACCCCATACTGCGGGCTCGAACTCGGGTGTGAGGGAGCAGGACCCCAAACTGCGGGCTCGAACTCGGGTGTGAGGGAGCAGGACCCCAAACTGCGGGCTCGAACTCGGGTGTGAGGGAGCAGGACCCCAAACACCGGGCTCGAACTCGGGTGTGAGGGAGCAGGACCCCAAACTGCGGGCTCGAACTCGGGTGTGAGGGAGCAGGACCCCAAACTGCGGGCTCGAACTCGGGTGTGAGGGAGCAGGACCCCAAACACCTGGCTCGAACTCGGGTGTGAGGGAGCAGGACCCCAAACTGCGGGCTCGAACTCGGGTGTCAGGGAGCAGGACCCCAAACTGCGGGCTCGAACTCGGGTGTGAGGGAGCAGGACCCCAAACACCGGGCTAAACTCGGGTGTGAGGGAGCAGGACCCCAAACTGCGGGCTGGAACTCGGGTGTGAGGGAGCAGGACCCCAAACTGCGGGCTCGAACTCGGGTGTGAGGGAGCAGGACCCCAAACTGCGGGCTCGAACTCGGGTGTGAGGGAGCAGGACCCCAAACTGCGGGCTAGCACTCGGGTGTGAGGGAGCAGGATCCCAAACTCCGGGCTCGAACTCGGGTGTGAGGGAGCAGGACCCCAAACTGCGGGCTCGAACTCGGGTGTGAGGGAGCAGGACCCCAAACTGCGGGCTGGAACTCGGGTGTGAGGGAGCAGGACCCCAAACTGCGGGCTCGAACTCGGGTGTGAGGGAGCAGGACCCCAAACTGCGGGCTCGAACTCGGGTGTGAGGGAGCAGGACCCCAAACTGCGGGCTCGAACTCGGTTGTGAGGGAGCAGGACCCCAAACTCCGGGCTCGAACTCGGGTGTGAGGGAGCAGGACCCCAAACTGCGGGCTCGAACTCGGGTGTGAGGGAGCAGGAACCCAAACTGCGGGCTCGAACTCGGGTGTGAGGGAGCAGGACCCCAAACACTGGGCTGGAACTCGGGTGAGAGGGAGCAGGACCCCAAACTGCGGGCTCGAACTCGGGTGTGAGGGAGCAGGACCCCAAACACTGGGCTGGAACTCGGGTGTGAGGGAGCAGGACCCCAAACTGCGGGCTCGAACTCGGGTGTGAGGGAGCAGGACCCCAAACACCGGGCTGGAACTCGGGTGTGAGGGAGCAGGACCCCAAACTGCGGGATCGAACTCGGGTGTGAGGGAGCAGGACCCCAAACTGCGGGCTCGAACTCGGGTGTGAGGGAGCAGGACCCCAAACACCGGGCTGGAACTCGGGTGTGAGGGAGCAGGACCCCAAACTGCGGGCTCGAACTCGGGTGTGAGGGAGCAGGACCCCAAACTGCGGGCTGGAACTCGGGTGTGAGGGAGCAGGACCCCAAACTGCGGGCTAGCACTCGGCTGTGAGGGAGCAGGATCCCATACTCCGGGCTCGAACTCGGGTGTGAGGGAGCAGGAACCCAAACTCCGGGCTCGAACTCGGGTGTGAGGGAGCAGGACCCCAAACTGCGGGCTCGAACTCGGGTGTGAGGGAGCAGGACCCCAAACTGCGGGCTAGCACTCGGGTGTGAGGGAGCAGGATCCCATACTCCGGGCTCGAACTCGGGTGTGAGGGAGCAGGACCCCAAACTGCGGGCTCGAACTCGGGTGTGAGGGAGCAGGATCGCAAACTCCGGGCTCGAACTCGGGTGTGATGGAGCAGGACCCCAAACTCCGGGCTCGAACTGGGGTGTGAGGGAGCAGGACCCCAAACTGCGGGCTCGAACTCGGGTGTGAGGGAGCAGGACCCCAAACTGCGGGTTCGAACTCGGGTGTGAGGGAGCAGGAACCCAACCTGCGGGCTGGAACTCGGGTGTGAGGGAGCAGGACCCCAAACTGCGGGCTCGAACTCGGGTGTGAGGGAGCAGGATCGCAAACTCCGGGCTCGAACTCGGGTGTGAGGGAGCAGGACCCCAAACTCCGGGCTCGAACTCGGGTGTGAGGGAGCAGGACCCCAAACTGCGGGCTCGAACTCGGGTGTGAGGGAGCAGGAACCCAAACTGCGGGCTGGAACTCGGGTGTGAGGGAGCAGGACCCCAAACTGCGGGCTGGAACTCGGGTGTGAGGGAGCAGGACCCCAAACTACGGGCTCGAACTCGGGTGTGAGGGAGCAGGACCCCAAACTGCGGGCTCGAACTCGGGTGTGAGGGAGCAGGACCCCAAACACCGGGCTGGAACTCGGGTGTGAGGGAGCAGGACCCCAAACTGCGGTCTCGAACTCGGGTGTGAGGGAGCAGGACCCCAAACTGCGGGCTCGAACTCGGGTGTGAGGGAGCAGGACCCCAAACTGCGGGCTCGATCTCGGGTGTGAGGGAGCAGGACCCCAAACTGCGGGCTCGAACTCGGGTGTGAGGGAGCAGGACCCCAAACTGCGGGCTCGAACTCGGGTGTGAGGGAGCAGGACCCCAAACTGCGGGCTCGAACTCGGGTCTGAGGGAGCAGGACCCCAAACTGCGGGCTCGAACTCGGGTGTGAGGGAGCAGGAACCCAAACTGCGGGCTAGCAATCGGGTGTGAGGGAGCAGGATCCCATACTCCGGGCTCGAACTCGGGTGTGAGGGAGCAGAACCCCAAACTGCGGGCTGGAACACGGGTGTGAGGGAGCAGGACCCCAAACTGCGGGTTCGAACTCGGGTGTGAGGGAGCAGGACCACAAACACCGGGCTGGAACTCGGGTGTGAGGGAGCAGGACCCCAAACTGCGGGCTGGAACTCGGATGTGAGGGAGCAGGACCCCAAACTGCGGGCTCGAACTCGGGTGTGAGGGAGCAGGACCCCAAACTGCGGGCTCGAACTCGGTTGTGAGGGAGCAGGACCCCAAACTGCGGGCTGGAACTCGGGTGTGAGGGAGCAGGACCCCATACTGCGGGCTCGAACTCGGGTGCGAGGGAGCAGGACCCCAAACTGCGGGCTCGAACTCGGGTGTGAGGGAGCAGGACCCCAAACTCCGGGCTGGAACTCGGGTGTGAGGGAGCAGGACCACAAACACCGGGCTGGAACTCGGGTGTGAGGGAGCAGGACCCCAAACTGCGGGCTGGAACTCGGATGTGAGGGAGCAGGACCCCAAACTGCGGGCTCGAACTCGGGTGTGAGGGAGCAGGACCCCAATCTGCGGGCTCGAACTCGGGTGTGAGGGAGCAGGACCCCAAACTGCGGGTTCGAACTCGGGTGTGAGGGAGCAGGACCACAAACACCGGGCTGGAACTCGGGTGTGAGGGAGCAGGACCCCAAACTGCGGGCTGGAACTCGGATGTGAGGGAGCAGGACCCCAAACTGCGGGCTCGAACTCGGGTGTGAGGGAGCAGGACCACAAACACCGGGCTGGAACTCGGGTGTGAGGGAGCAGGACCCCATACTGCGGGCTCGAACTCGGGTGTGAGGGAGCAGGACCCCAAACTGCGGGCTCGAACTCGGGTGTGAGGGAGCAGGACCCCAAACTCCGGGCTCGAACTCGGGTGTGAGGGAGCAGGACCCCAAACTGCGGGCTCGAACTCGGGTGTGAGGGAGCAGGACCCCAAACTGCGGGCTGGAACTCGGGTGTGAGGGAGCAGGACCCCAAACTGCGGGCTGGAACTCGGGTGTGAGGGAGCAGGACCCCAAACTGCGGGCTCGAACTCGGGTGTGAGGGAGCAGGACCCCAAACTGCGGGCTCGAACTCGGGTGTGAGGGAGCAGGACCCCATACTGCGGGCTCGAACTCGGGTGTGAGGGAGCAGGACCCCAAACTGCGGGCTGGAACTCGGGTGTGAGGGAGCAGGACCCCAAACTGCGGGCTCGAACTCGGGTGTGAGGGAGCAGGACCCCAAACTGCGGGTTCGAACTCGGGTGTGAGGGAGCAGGACCCCAAACTGCGGGCTCGAACTCGGGTGTGAGGGAGCAGGACCCCAAACTGCGGGCTCGAACTCGGGTGTGAGGCAGCAGGACCCCAAACTGCGGGCTCGAACTCGGTTGTGAGGGAGCAGGACCCCAAACTGCGGGCTGGAACTCGGGTGTGAGGGAGCAGGACCCCATACTGCGGGCTCGAACTCGGGTGCGAGGGAGCAGGACCCCAAACTGCGGGCTCGAACTCGGGTGTGAGGGAGCAGGACCCCAAACTCCGGGCTGGAACTCGGGTGTGAGGGAGCAGGACCACAAACACCGGGCTGGAACTCGGGTGTGAGGGAGCAGGACCCCAAACTGCGGGCTGGAACTCGGATGTGAGGGAGCAGGACCCCAAACTGCGGGCTCGAACTCGGGTGTGAGGGAGCAGGACCCCAATCTGCGGGCTCGAACTCGGGTGTGAGGGAGCAGGACCCCAAACTGCGGGTTCGAACTCGGGTGTGAGGGAGCAGGACCACAAACACCGGGCTGGAACTCGGGTGTGAGGGAGCAGGACCCCAAACTGCGGGCTGGAACTCGGATGTGAGGGAGCAGGACCCCAAACTGCGGGCTGGAACTCGGGTGTGAGGGAGCAGGACCCCAAACTGCGGGCTCGAACTCGCGTGTGAGGGAGCAGGATCCCAAACTGCGGGCTCGAACTCGGGTGTGAGGGAGCAGGACCCCAAACTGCGGGCTCGAACTCGGGTGTGAGGGAGCAGGACCCCAAACACTGGGCTGGAACTCGGGTGTGAGGGAGCAGGACCCCAAACTGCGGGCTCGAACTCGGTTGTGAGGGAGCAGGACCCCAAACTCCGGGCTCGAACTCGGGTGTGAGGGAGCAGGACCCCATACTGCGGGCTCGAACTCGGGTGTGAGGGAGCAGGACCCCAAACTGCGGGCTCGAACTCGGGTGTGAGGGAGCAGGACCCCAAACTCCGGGCTCGAACTCGGGTGTGAGGGAGCAGGACCCCAAACTGCGGGCTCGAACTCGGGTGTGAGGGAGCAGGACCCCAAACTGCGGGCTCGAACTCGGGTGTGAGGGAGCAGGACCCCAAACACCGGGCTCGAACTCGGGTGTGAGGGAGCAGGACCCCAAACTGCGGGCTCGAACTCGGATGTGAGGGAGCAGGACCCCAAACTGCGGGCTAGCACTCGGGTGTGAGGGAGCAGGACCCCAAACTGCGGGCTCGAACTCGGGTGTGAGGGAGCAGGACCCCAAACTGCGGGCTCGAACTCGGGTGTGAGGGAGCAGGACCCCAAACTGCGGGCTGGAACTCGGGTGTGAGGGAGCAGGACCCCAAACTGCGGGCTCGAACTCGGGTGTGAGGGAGCAGGACCCCATACTGCGGGCTCGAACTCGGGTGTGAGGGAGCAGGACCCCAAACTGCGGGCTCGAACTCGGGTGTGAGGGAGCAGGACCCCAAACTGCGGGCTCGAACTCGGGTGTGAGGGAGCAGGACCCCAAACACCGGGCTCGAACTCGGGTGTGAGGGAGCAGGACCCCAAACTGCGGGCTCGAACTCGGGTGTGAGGGAGCAGGACCCCAAACTGCGGGCTCGAACTCGGGTGTGAGGGAGCAGGACCCCAAACACCGGGCTCGAACTCGGGTGTGAGGGAGCAGGACCCCAAACTGCGGGCTCGAACTCGGGTGTCAGGGAGCAGGACCCCAAACTGCGGGCTCGAACTCGGGTGTGAGGGAGCAGGACCCCAAACACCGGGCTAAACTCGGGTGTGAGTGAGCAGGACCCCAAACTGCGGGCTGGAACTCGGGTGTGAGGGAGCAGGACCCCAAACTGCGGGCTCGAACTCGGGTGTGAGGGAGCAGGACCCCAAACTGCGGGCTCGAACTCGGGTGTGAGGGAGCAGGACCCCAAACTGCGGGCTAGCACTCGGGTGTGAGGGAGCAGGATCCCAAACTCCGGGCTCGAACTCGGGTGTGAGGGAGCAGGACCCCAAACTGCGGGCTCGAACTCGGGTGTGAGGGAGCAGGACCCCAAACTGCGGGCTGGAACTCGGGTGTGAGGGAGCAGGACCCCAAACTGCGGGCTCGAACTCGGGTGTGAGGGAGCAGGACCCCAAACTGCGGGCTCGAACTCGGGTGTGAGGGAGCAGGACCCCAAACTGCGGGCTCGAACTCGGTTGTGAGGGAGCAGGACCCCAAACTCCGGGCTCGAACTCGGGTGTGAGGGAGCAGGACCCCAAACTGCGGGCTCGAACTCGGGTGTGAGGGAGCAGGAACCCAAACTGCGGGCTCGAACTCGGGTGTGAGGGAGCAGGACCCCAAACACTGGGCTGGAACTCGGGTGAGAGGGAGCAGGACCCCAAACTGCGGGCTCGAACTCGGGTGTGAGGGAGCAGGACCCCAAACACTGGGCTGGAACTCGGGTGTGAGGGAGCAGGACCCCAAACTGCGGGCTCGAACTCGGGTGTGAGGGAGCAGGACCCCAAACACCGGGCTGGAACTCGGGTGTGAGGGAGCAGGACCCCAAACTGCGGGCTCGAACTCGGGTGTGAGGGAGCAGGACCCCAAACTGCGGGCTCGAACTCGGGTGTGAGGGAGCAGGACCCCAAACACCGGGCTGGAACTCGGGTGTGAGGGAGCAGGACCCCAAACTGCGGGCTCGAACTCGGGTGTGAGGGAGCAGGACCCCAAACTGCGGGCTCGAACTCGGGTGTGAGGGAGCAGGACCCCAAACTGCGGGCTCGAACTCCGGTGTGAGGGAGCAGGATCCCAAACACTGGGCTCGAACTCGGGTGTGAGGGAGCAGGACCCCAAACTCCGGGCTCGAACTCGGGTGTGAGGGAGCAGGACCCCAAACTGCGGGCTCGAACTCGGGTGTGAGGGAGCAGGACCCCAAACTGCGGGCTAGCACTCGGCTGTGAGGGAGCAGGATCCCATACTCCGGGCTCGAACTCGGGTGTGAGGGAGCAGGAACCCAAACTCCGGGCTCGAACTCGGGTGTGAGGGAGCAGGACCCCAAACTGCGGGCTCGAACTCGGGTGTGAGGGAGCAGGACCCCAAACTGCGGGCTAGCACTCGGGTGTGAGGGAGCAGGATCCCATACTCCGGGCTCGAACTCGGGTGTGAGGGAGCAGGACCCCAAACTGCGGGCTCGAACTCGGGTGTGAGGGAGCAGGATCGCAAACTCCGGGCTCGAACTCGGGTGTGATGGAGCAGGACCCCAAACTCCGGGCTCGAACTGGGGTGTGAGGGAGCAGGACCCCAAACTGCGGGCTCGAACTCGGGTGTGAGGGAGCAGGACCCCAAACTGCGGGTTCGAACTCGGGTGTGAGGGAGCAGGAACCCAAACTGCGGGCTGGAACTCGGGTGTGAGGGAGCAGGACCCCAAACTGCGGGCTCGAACTCGGGTGTGAGGGAGCAGGATCGCAAACTCCGGGCTCGAACTCGGGTGTGAGGGAGCAGGACCCCAAACTCCGGGCTCGAACTCGGGTGTGAGGGAGCAGGACCCCAAACTGCGGGCTCGAACTCGGGTGTGAGGGAGCAGGAACCCAAACTGCGGGCTGGAACTCGGGTGTGAGGGAGCAGGACCCCAAACTGCGGGCTGGAACTCGGGTGTGAGGGAGCAGGACCCCAAACTACGGGCTCGAACTCGGGTGTGAGGGAGCAGGACCCCAAACTGCGGGCTCGAACTCGGGTGTGAGGGAGCAGGACCCCAAACACCGGGCTGGAACTCGGGTGTGAGGGAGCAGGACCCCAAACTGCGGGCTCGAACTCGGGTGTGAGGGAGCAGGACCACAAACACCGGGCTGGAACTCGGGTGTGAGGGAGCAGGACCACAAACACCGGGCTGGAACTCGGGTGTGAGGGAGCAGGACCCCAAACTGCGGGCTGGAACTCGGATGTGAGGGAGCAGGACCCCAAACTGCGGGCTCGAACTCGGGTGTGAGGGAGCAGGACCCCAAACTGCGGGCTCGAACTCGGGTGTGAGGGAGCAGGACCCCAAACTGCGGGTTCGAACTCGGGTGTGAGGGAGCAGGACCACAAACACCGGGCTGGAACTCGGGTGTGAGGGAGCAGGACCCCAAACTGCGGGCTGGAACTCGGATGTGAGGGAGCAGGACCCCAAACTGCGGGCTCGAACTCGGGTGTGAGGGAGCAGGACCCCAAACTGCGGGCTCGAACTCGCGTGTGAGGGAGCAGGATCCCAAACTGCGGGCTCGAACTCGGGTGTGAGGGAGCAGGACCCCAAACTGCGGGCTCGAACTCGGGTGTGAGGGAGCAGGACCCCAAACACTGGGCTGGAACTCGGGTGTGAGGGAGCAGGACCCCAAACTGCGGGCTCGAACTCGGTTGTGAGGGAGCAGGACCCCAAACTCCGGGCTCGAACTCGGGTGTGAGGGAGCAGGACCCCATACTGCGGGCTCGAACTCGGGTGTGAGGGAGCAGGACCCCAAACTGCGGGCTCGAACTCGGGTGTGAGGGAGCAGGACCCCAAACTCCGGGCTCGAACTCGGGTGTGAGGGAGCAGGACCCCAAACTGCGGGCTCGAACTCGGGTGTGAGGGAGCAGGACCCCAAACTGCGGGCTCGAACTCGGGTGTGAGGGAGCAGGACCCCAAACACCGGGCTCGAACTCGGGTGTGAGGGAGCAGGACCCCAAACTGCGGGCTCGAACTCGGATGTGAGGGAGCAGGACCCCAAACTGCGGGCTAGCACTCGGGTGTGAGGGAGCAGGACCCCAAACTGCGGGCTCGAACTCGGGTGTGAGGGAGCAGGACCCCAAACTGCGGGCTCGAACTCGGGTGTGAGGGAGCAGGACCCCAAACTGCGGGCTGGAACTCGGGTGTGAGGGAGCAGGACCCCAAACTGCGGGCTCGAACTCGGGTGTGAGGGAGCAGGACCCCATACTGCGGGCTCGAACTCGGGTGTGAGGGAGCAGGACCCCAAACTGCGGGCTCGAACTCGGGTGTGAGGGAGCAGGACCCCAAACTGCGGGCTCGAACTCGGGTGTGAGGGAGCAGGACCCCAAACACCGGGCTCGAACTCGGGTGTGAGGGAGCAGGACCCCAAACTGCGGGCTCGAACTCGGGTGTGAGGGAGCAGGACCCCAAACTGCGGGCTCGAACTCGGGTGTGAGGGAGCAGGACCCCAAACACCTGGCTCGAACTCGGGTGTGAGGGAGCAGGACCCCAAACTGCGGGCTCGAACTCGGGTGTCAGGGAGCAGGACCCCAAACTGCGGGCTCGAACTCGGGTGTGAGGGAGCAGGACCCCAAACACCGGGCTAAACTCGGGTGTGAGGGAGCAGGACCCCAAACTGCGGGCTGGAACTCGGGTGTGAGGGAGCAGGACCCCAAACTGCGGGCTCGAACTCGGGTGTGAGGGAGCAGGACCCCAAACTGCGGGCTCGAACTCGGGTGTGAGGGAGCAGGACCCCAAACTGCGGGCTAGCACTCGGGTGTGAGGGAGCAGGATCCCAAACTCCGGGCTCGAACTCGGGTGTGAGGGAGCAGGACCCCAAACTGCGGGCTCGAACTCGGGTGTGAGGGAGCAGGACCCCAAACTGCGGGCTGGAACTCGGGTGTGAGGGAGCAGGACCCCAAACTGCGGGCTCGAACTCGGGTGTGAGGGAGCAGGACCCCAAACTGCGGGCTCGAACTCGGGTGTGAGGGAGCAGGACCCCAAACTGCGGGCTCGAACTCGGTTGTGAGGGAGCAGGACCCCAAACTCCGGGCTCGAACTCGGGTGTGAGGGAGCAGGACCCCAAACTGCGGGCTCGAACTCGGGTGTGAGGGAGCAGGAACCCAAACTGCGGGCTCGAACTCGGGTGTGAGGGAGCAGGACCCCAAACACTGGGCTGGAACTCGGGTGAGAGGGAGCAGGACCCCAAACTGCGGGCTCGAACTCGGGTGTGAGGGAGCAGGACCCCAAACACTGGGCTGGAACTCGGGTGTGAGGGAGCAGGACCCCAAACTGCGGGCTCGAACTCGGGTGTGAGGGAGCAGGACCCCAAACACCGGGCTGGAACTCGGGTGTGAGGGAGCAGGACCCCAAACTGCGGGATCGAACTCGGGTGTGAGGGAGCAGGACCCCAAACTGCGGGCTCGAACTCGGGTGTGAGGGAGCAGGACCCCAAACACCGGGCTGGAACTCGGGTGTGAGGGAGCAGGACCCCAAACTGCGGGCTCGAACTCGGGTGTGAGGGAGCAGGACCCCAAACTGCGGGCTGGAACTCGGGTGTGAGGGAGCAGGACCCCAAACTGCGGGCTAGCACTCGGCTGTGAGGGAGCAGGATCCCATACTCCGGGCTCGAACTCGGGTGTGAGGGAGCAGGAACCCAAACTCCGGGCTCGAACTCGGGTGTGAGGGAGCAGGACCCCAAACTGCGGGCTCGAACTCGGGTGTGAGGGAGCAGGACCCCAAACTGCGGGCTAGCACTCGGGTGTGAGGGAGCAGGATCCCATACTCCGGGCTCGAACTCGGGTGTGAGGGAGCAGGACCCCAAACTGCGGGCTCGAACTCGGGTGTGAGGGAGCAGGATCGCAAACTCCGGGCTCGAACTCGGGTGTGATGGAGCAGGACCCCAAACTCCGGGCTCGAACTGGGGTGTGAGGGAGCAGGACCCCAAACTGCGGGCTCGAACTCGGGTGTGAGGGAGCAGGACCCCAAACTGCGGGTTCGAACTCGGGTGTGAGGGAGCAGGAACCCAACCTGCGGGCTGGAACTCGGGTGTGAGGGAGCAGGACCCCAAACTGCGGGCTCGAACTCGGGTGTGAGGGAGCAGGATCGCAAACTCCGGGCTCGAACTCGGGTGTGAGGGAGCAGGACCCCAAACTCCGGGCTCGAACTCGGGTGTGAGGGAGCAGGACCCCAAACTGCGGGCTCGAACTCGGGTGTGAGGGAGCAGGAACCCAAACTGCGGGCTGGAACTCGGGTGTGAGGGAGCAGGACCCCAAACTGCGGGCTGGAACTCGGGTGTGAGGGAGCAGGACCCCAAACTACGGGCTCGAACTCGGGTGTGAGGGAGCAGGACCCCAAACTGCGGGCTCGAACTCGGGTGTGAGGGAGCAGGACCCCAAACACCGGGCTGGAACTCGGGTGTGAGGGAGCAGGACCCCAAACTGCGGTCTCGAACTCGGGTGTGAGGGAGCAGGACCCCAAACTGCGGGCTCGAACTCGGGTGTGAGGGAGCAGGACCCCAAGCTGCGGGCTCGATCTCGGGTGTGAGGGAGCAGGACCCCAAACTGCGGGCTCGAACTCGGGTGTGAGGGAGCAGGACCCCAAACTGCGGGCTCGAACTCGGGTGTGAGGGAGCAGGACCCCAAACTGCGGGCTCGAACTCGGGTCTGAGGGAGCAGGACCCCAAACTGCGGGCTCGAACTCGGGTGTGAGGGAGCAGGAACCCAAACTGCGGGCTAGCAATCGGGTGTGAGGGAGCAGGATCCCATACTCCGGGCTCGAACTCGGGTGTGAGGGAGCAGAACCCCAAACTGCGGGCTGGAACACGGGTGTGAGGGAGCAGGACCCCAAACTGCGGGCTCGAACTCGGGTGTGAGGGAGCAGGACCCCAAACTGCGGGCTAGCACTCGGGTGTGAGGGAGCAGGATCCCATACTCCGGGCTCGAACTCGGGTGTGAGGGAGCAGAACCCCAAACTGCGGGCTCGAACTCGGGTGTGAGTGAGCAGGACCCCAAACTGCGGGCTCGAACTCGGGTGTGAGGGAGCAGGACCCCAAACTGCGGGCTAGCACTCGGGTGTGAGGGAGCAGGATCCCATACTCCGGGCTCGAACTCGGGTGTGAGGGAGCAGGACCCAAAACTGCGGGCTAGCACTCGGGTGTGAGGGAGCAGGATCCCATACTCCGGGCTCGAACTCGGGTGTGAGGGAGCAGGACCCCAAACTGCGGGCTAGCACTCGGGTGTGAGGGAGCAGGATCCCATACTCCGGGCTCGAACTCGGGTGTGAGGGAGCAGGACCCCAAACTGCGGGCTCGAACTCGGGTGTGAGGGAGCAGGACCCCAAACTGCGGGCTCGAACTCGGGTGTGAGGGAGCAGGACCCCAAACTGCGGGCTCGAACTCGGGTGTGAGGGAGCAGGTTCCCATACTCCGGGCTCGAACTCGGGTGTGAGGGAGCAGGACCCCAAACTGCGGGCTAGCACTCGGGTGTGAGGGAGCAGGATCCCATACTCCGGGCTCGAACTCGGGTGTGAGGGAGCAGGACCCCAAACTGCGGGCTCGAACTCGGGTGTGAGGGAGCAGGACCCCAAACTGCGGGCTCGAACTCGGGTGTGAGGGAGCAGGATCCCATACTCCGGGCTCGAACTCGGGTGTGAGGGAGCAGGACCCCAAACTGCGGGCTCGAACTCGGGTGTGAGGGAGCAGGACCCCAAACTGCGGGCTGGAACTCGGGTGTGAGGGAGCAGGACCCCAAACTGCGGGCTCGAACTCGGGTGTGAGGGAGCAGGACCCCAAACTGCGGGCTCGAACTCGGGTGAGAGGGAGCAGGACCCCAAACTGCGGGCTCGAACTCGGGTGTGAGGGAGCAGGACCCCAAACTGCGGGCTCGAACTCGGGTGTGAGGGAGCAGGACCCCAAACTGCGGGCTCGAATTCGGGTGTGAGGGAGCAGGACCCCATACTGCGGGCTCGAACTCGGGTGTGAGGGAGCAGGACCCCAAACACTGGGCTGGAACTTGGGTGTGAGGGAGCAGGACCCCAAACTGCGGGCTCGAACTCGGGTGTGAGGGAGCAGGACCCCAAACACTGGGCTGGAACTCGGGTGTGAGGGAGCAGGACCCCAAACTGCGGGCTCGAACTCGGGTGTGAGGGAGCAGGACCCCAAACTGCGGGCTCGAACTCGGGTGTGAGGGAGCAGGACCCCATACTGCGGGCTCGAACTCGGGTGTGAGGGAGCAGGACCCCAAACACTGGGCTGGAACTTGGGTGTGAGGGAGCAGGACCCCAAACTGCGGGCTCGAACTCGGGTGTGAGGGAGCAGGACCCCAAACACTGGGCTGGAACTCGGGTGTGAGGGAGCAGGACCCCAAACTGCGGGCTCGAACTCGGGTGTGAGGGAGCAGAACCCCAAACTGCGGGCTCGAACTCGGGTGTGAGGGAGCAGGACCCCAAACTCCGGGTTGGAACTCGGGTGTGAGGGAGCAGGACCCCAAACTGCGGGCTCGAACTCGGGTGTGAGGGAGCAGGACCCCAAACTGCGGGTTCGAACTCGGGTGTGAGGGAGCAGGACACCAAACTGCGGGCTCGAACTCGGGTGTGATGGAGCAGGACCCCAAACTCCGGGCTCGAACTCGGGTGTGAGGGAGCAGGACCCCAAACTGCGGGCAGGAACTCGGATGTGAGGGAGCAGGACCCCAAACTGCGGGCTCGAACTCGGGTGTGAGGGAGCTGGACCCCAAACTGCGGGCTCGAACTCGGGTGTGAGGGAGCAGGACCCCAAACTGCGGGCTCGAACTCGGGTGTGAGGGAGCAGGACCCCAAACACTGGGCTGGAACTTGGGTGTGAGGGAGCAGGACCCCAAACTGCGGGCTCGAACTCGGGTGTGAGGGAGCAGGACCCCAAACACCGGGCTCGAACTCGGGTGTGAGGGAGCAGGACCCCAAACTGCGGGCTCGAACTCGGGTGTGAGGGAGCAGGATCCCAAACTGCGGGCTCGAACTCGGGTGTGAGGGAGCAGGACCCCAAACTGCGGGCTCGAAGTAGGGTGTGAGGGAGCAGGACCCCAAACTGCGGGCTCGAACTCGGGTGTGAGGGAGCAGGACCCCAAACTGCGGGCTCGAACTCGGGTGTGAGGGAGCAGGACCCCAAACTGCGGGCTCGAACTCGGGTGTGAGGGAGCAGGACCCCAAACTCCGGGCTCGAACTCGGGTGTGAGGGAGCAGGACCCCAAACTGCGGGCTCGAACTCGGGTGTGAGGGAGCAGGACCCCAAACTGCGGGCTCGAACTCGGGTGTGAGGGAGCAGGACCCCAAACTGCGGGCTCGAACTCTGGTGTGAGGGAGCAGGACCCCAAACTCCGGGCTCGAACTCGGGTGTGAGGGAGCAGAACCCCAAACTGCGGGCTCGAACTCGGGGTTGAGGGAGCAGGACCCCAAACTGCGGGCTCGAACTCGGGTGTGAGGGAGCAGGACCCCAAACTGCGGGCTCGAACTCGGGTGTGAGGGAGCAGGACCCCAAACTGCGGGCTCGAACTCGGGTGTGAGGGAGCAGGACCCCAAACTGCGGGCTCGAACTCGGGTGTGAGGGAGCAGGATCCCATACTGCGGGCTCGAACTCGGGTGTGAGGGAGCAGGACCCCAAACTGCGGGCTCGAACTCGGGTGTGAGGGAGCAGGACCTCAAACTGCGGGCTCGAACTCGGGTGTCAGGGAGCAGAACCCCAAACACCGGGCTCGAACTCGGGTGTGAGGGAGCAGGACCCCAAACTGCGGGCTCGAACTCGGTTGTGAGGGAGCAGGACCCCAAACTGCGGGCTCGAACTCGGGTGTGAGGGAGCAGGACCCCAAACTGCGGGCTGGAACTCGGGTGTGAGGGAGCAGGACCCCAAACTGCGGGCTCGAAGTAGGGTGTGAGGGAGCAGGACCCCAAACTGCGGGCTCGAACTCGGGTGAGAGGGAGCAGGACCCCAAACTGCGGGCTCGAACTCGGGTGTGAGGGAGCAGGACCCCAAACTGCGGGCTCGAACTCGGGTGTGAGGGAGCAGGACCCCATACTGCGGGCTCGAACTCGGGTGTGAGGGAGCAGGACCCCAAACACTGGGCTGGAACTTGGGTGTGAGGGAGCAGGACCCAAAACTGCGGGCTCGAACTCGGTTGTGAGGGAGCAGGACCCCAAACTGCGGGCTCGAACTCGGGTGTGAGGGAGCAGGACCCCAAACTGCGGGCTCGAACTCGGGTGTGAGGGAGCAGGACCCCAAACTGCGGGCTCGAACTCGGGTGTGAGGGAGCAGGACCCCAAACTGCGGGCTCGAACTCGGGTGTGAGGGAGCAGGACCCCAAACTGCGGGCTCGAACTCGGGTGTGAGGGAGCAGGACCCCAAACACCGGGCTGGAACTCGGGTGTGAGGGAGCAGGACCCCAAACTGCGGGCTCGAACTCGGGTGTGAGGGAGCAGGACCCCAAACTGCGGGCTCGAACTCGGGTGTGAGGGAGCAGGACCCCAAACTGCGGGCTCGAACTCGGGTGTGAGGGAGCAGGACCCCAAACTGCGGGCTCGAACTCGGGTGTGAGGGAGCAGGACCCCAAACTGCGGGCTCGAACTCGGGTGTGAGGGAGCAGGACCCCAAACTGCGGGCTCGAACTCGGGTGTGAGGGAGCAGGACCCCAAACTGCGGGCTCGAACTCGGGTGTGAGGGAGCAGGACCCCAAACTCCGGTTTCGAACTCGGGTGTGAGGGAGCAGGACCCCAAACTGCGGGTTCGAACTCGGGTGTGAGGGAGCAGGACCACAAACTGCGGGCTCGAACTCGGGTGTGAGGGAGCAGGACCCCAAACTGCGGGCTCGAACTCGGGTGTGAGGGAGCAGGACCCCAAACTGCGGGCTCGAACTCGGGTGTGAGGGAGCAGGACCCCATACTGCGGGCTCGAACTCGGGTGTGAGGGAGCAGGACCCCAAACACTGGGCTGGAACTCGGGTGTGAGGGAGCAGGACCCCAAACTGCGGGTTCGAACTCGGGTGTGAGGGAGCAGGACCCCAAACTGCGGGCTCGAACTCGGGTGTGAGGGAGCAGGACCCCAAACTGCGGGCTCGAACTCGGGTGTGAGGGAGCAGGACCACAAACACCGGGCTGGAACTCGGGTGTGAGGGAGCAGGACCCCAAACACCGGGCTGGAACTCGGGTGTGAGGGAGCAGGACCCCAAACTCCGGGCTCGAACTCGGGTGTGAGGGAGCAGGACCCCAAACTGCGGGTTCGAACTCGGGTGTGAGGGAGCAGGACCCCAAACTGCGGGCTCGAACTCGGGTGTGAGGGAGCAGGACCACAAACACCGGGCTGGAACTCGGGTGTGAGGGAGCAGGAACCCAAACTCCAGGCTGGAACTCGGGTGTGAGGGAGCAGGACCCCAAACTGCGGGCTGGAACTCGGGTGTGAGGGAGCAGGACCCCAAACTGCGGGCTCGAACTCGGGTGTGAGGGAGCAGGACCCCAAACTGCGGGCTCGAATTCGGGTGTGAGGGAGCAGGACCCCAAACACCGGGCTGGAACTCGGGTGTGAGGGAGCAGGACCCCAAACTGCGGGCTCGAACTCGGGTGTGAGGGAGCAGGACCCCAAACTGCGGGCTGGAACTCGGGTGTGAGGGAGCAGGACCCCAAACTGCGGGCTCGAACTCGGGTGTGAGGGAGCAGGACCCCAAACTGCGGGCTCCAACTCGGGTGTGAGGGAGCAGGACCCCAAACTGCGGGCTGGAACTCGGGTGTGAGGGAGCAGTACCCCAAACTGCGGGCGCGAATTCGGGTGTGAGGGAGCAGGACCCCAAACACCGGGCTGGAACTCGGGTGTGAGGGAGCAGGACCCCAAACTGCGGGCTCGAACTCGGGTGTGAGGGAGCAGGACCCCAAACTGCGGGCTCGAACTCGGGTGTGAGGGAGCAGGACCCCAAACTGCGGGCTCGAACTCGGGTGTGAGGGAGCAGAACCCCAAACTGCGGGCTAGCACTCGGGTGTGAGGGAGCAGGATCCCATACTCCGGGCTCGAACTCGGGTGTGAGGGAGCAGGACCCCAAACTGCGGGCTCGAACTCGGGTGTGAGGGAGCAGGACCCCATACTGCGGGCTCGAACTCGGGTGTGAGGGAGCAGAACCCCAAACTGCGGGCTCGAACTCGGTTGTGAGGGAGCAGGACCCCAAACACCGGGCTGGAACTCGGGTGTGAGGGAGCAGGACCCCAAACTGCGGGCTCGAACTCGGGTGTGAGGGAGCAGGACCCCAAACTGCGGGCTCGAACTCGGGTGTGAGGGAGCAGGACCCCAAACTGCGGGCTCGAACTCGGGTGTGAGGGAGCATGACCCCAAACTGCGGGCTCGAACTCGGGTGTGAGGGAGCAGGACCCCAAACTGCGGGCTCGAACTCGGGTGTGAGGGAGCAGGACCCCAAACTCCGGGCTCGAACTCGGGTGTGAGGGAGCAGGACCCCAAACTGCGGGCTCGAACTCGGGTGAGAGGGAGCAGGACCCCAAACTGCGGGCTCGAACTCGGGTGTGAGGGAGCAGGACCCCAAACTGCGGGCTCGAACTTGGGTGTGAGGGAGCAGGACCCCATACTGCGGGCTCGAACTCGGGTGTGAGGGAGCAGGACCCCAAACACTGGGCTGGAACTTGGGTGTGAGGGAGCACGACCCCAAACTGCGGGCTCGAACTCGGTTGTGAGGGAGCAGGACCCCAAACTGCGGGCTCGAACTCGGGTGTGAGGGAGCAGGACCCCAAACTACGGGCTCGAACTCGGGTGTGAGGGAGCAGGACCCCAAACTGCGGGCTCGAACTCGGGTGTGAGGGAGCAGGACCCCAAACTCCGGGTTCGAACTCGGGTGTGAGGGAGCAGGACCCCAAACTGCGGGCTCGAACTCGGGTGTGAGGGAGCAGGACCCCAAACTGCGGGTTCGAACTCGGGTGTGAGGGAGCAGGACCACAAACACCGGGCTGGAACTCGGGTGTGAGGGAGCAGGACCCCAAACTGCGGGCTGGAACTCGGATGTGAGGGAGCAGGACCCCAAACTGCGGGCTCGAACTCTGGTGTGAGGGAGCAGGACCCCAAACACCGGGCTCGAACTCGGGTGTGAGGGAGCAGGACCCCAAACTGCGGGCTCAAACTCGGGTGTGAGGGAGCAGGACCCCAAACTGCGGGCTCGAACTCGGGTGTGAGGGAGCAGGACCCCAAACACCGGGCTGGAACTCGGGTGTGAGGGAGCAGGACCCCAAACTGCGGGCTGGAACTCGGGTGTGAGGGAGCAGGACCCCAAACTGCGGGCTGGAACTCGGGTGTGAGGGAGCAGAACCCCAAACTGCGGGCTCGAACTCGGGTGTGAGGGAGCAGGACCCCAAACTGCGGGCTCGAACTCGGGTGTGAGGGAGCAGGACCCCAAACTGCGGGCTCGAACTCGGGTGTGAGGGAGCAGGACCCCAAACTGCGGGCTCGAACTCGGGTGTGAGGGAGCAGGACCCCAAACTGCGGGCTCGAACTCGGGTGTGAGGGAGCAGGACCCCAAACTCCGGTTTCGAACTCGGGTGTGAGGGAGCAGGACCCCAAACTGCGGGTTCGAACTCGGGTGTGAGGGAGCAGGACCACAAACTGCGGGCTCGAACTCGGGTGTGAGGGAGCAGGACCCCAAACTGCGGGCTCGAACTCGGGTGTGAGGGAGCAGGACCCCAAACTGCGGGCTCGAACTCGGGTGTGAGGGAGCAGGACCCCATACTGCGGGCTCGAACTCGGGTGTGAGGGAGCAGGACCCCAAACACTGGGCTGGAACTCGGGTGTGAGGGAGCAGGACCCCAAACTGCGGGTTCGAACTCGGGTGTGAGGGAGCAGGACCCCAAACTGCGGGCTCGAACTCGGTTGTGAGGGAGCAGGACCCCAAACTGCGGGCTCGAACTCGGGTGTGAGGGAGCAGGACCACAAACACCGGGCTGGAACTCGGTGTGAGGGAGCAGGACCCCAAACACCGGGCTGGAACTCGGGTGTGAGGGAGCAGGACCCCAAACTCCGGGCTCGAACTCGGGTGTGAGGGAGCAGGACCCCAAACTGCAGGCTGGAACTCGGGTGTGAGGGAGCAGGACCCCAAACTGCGGGCTCGAACTCGGGTGTGAGGGAGCAGGAACCCAAACTGCGGGCTCGAACTCGGGTGTGAGGGAGCAGGACCCCAAACTGCGGGCTCGAACTCGGGTGTGAGGGAGCAGGACCCCAAACTGCGGGCTCGAACTCGGGTGTGAGGGAGCAGGACCCCAAACTGCGGGCTCGAACTCGGGTGTGAGGGAGCAGGACCCCAAACTGCGGGCTCGAACTCGGGTGTGAGGGAGCAGGACCCCAAACTCCGGTTTCGAACTCGGGTGTGAGGGAGCAGGACCCCAAACTGCGGGTTCGAACTCGGGTGTGAGGGAGCAGGACCACAAACTGCGGGCTCGAACTCGGGTGTGAGGGAGCAGGACCCCAAACTGCGGGCTCGAACTCGGGTGTGAGGGAGCAGGACCCCAAACTGCGGGCTCGAACTCGGGTGTGAGGGAGCAGGACCCCATACTGCGGGCTCGAACTCGGGTGTGAGGGAGCAGGACCCCAAACACTGGGCTGGAACTCGGGTGTGAGGGAGCAGGACCCCAAACTGCGGGTTCGAACTCGGGTGTGAGGGAGCAGGACCCCAAACTGCGGGCTCGAACTCGGTTGTGAGGGAGCAGGACCCCAAACTGCGGGCTCGAACTCGGGTGTGAGGGAGCAGGACCACAAACACCGGGCTGGAACTCGGTGTGAGGGAGCAGGACCCCAAACACCGGGCTGGAACTCGGGTGTGAGGGAGCAGGACCCCAAACTCCGGGCTCGAACTCGGGTGTGAGGGAGCAGGACCCCAAACTGCGGGTTCGAACTCGGGTGTGAGGGAGCAGGACCCCAAACTGCGGGCTCGAACTCGGGTGTGAGGGAGCAGGACCACAAACACCGGGCTGGAACTCGGGTGTGAGGGAGCAGGAACCCAAACTCCAGGCTGGAACTCGGGTGTGAGGGAGCAGGACCCCAAACTGCGGGCTGGAACTCGGGTGTGAGGGAGCAGGACCCCAAACTGCGGGCTCGAACTCGGGTGTGAGGGAGCAGGACCCCAAACTGCGGGCTCGAATTCGGGTGTGAGGGAGCAGGACCCCAAACACCGGGCTGGAACTCGGGTGTGAGGGAGCAGGACCCCAAACTGCGGGCTCGAACTCGGGTGTGAGGGAGCAGGACCCCAAACTGCGGGCTGGAACTCGGGTGTGAGGGAGCAGGACCCCAAACTGCGGGCTCGAACTCGGGTGTGAGGGAGCAGGACCCCAAACTGCGGGCTCGAACTCGGGTGTGAGGGAGCATGACCCCAAACTGCGGGCTCGAACTCGGGTGTGAGGGAGCAGGACCCCAAACTGCGGGCTCGAACTCGGGTGTGAGGGAGCAGGACCCCAAACTCCGGGCTCGAACTCGGGTGTGAGGGAGCAGGACCCTAAACTGCGGGTTCGAACTCGGGTGTGAGGGAGCAGGATCCCAAACTGCGGGCTCGAACTCGGGTGTGAGGGAGCAGGACCACAAACTGCGGGCTCGAACTCGGGTGTGAGGGAGCAGGACCCCAAACTGCGGGCTCGAACTCGGGTGTGAGGGAGCAGGACCCCAAACTGCGGGCTCGAACTCGGGTGTGAGGGAGCAGGACCCCAAACTGCGGGCTCGAACTCGGGTGTGAGGTAGCATGACCCCATACTGCGGGCTCGAACTCGGGTGTGAGGGAGCAGGACCCCAAACACTGGGCTGGAACTCGGGTGTGAGGGAGCAGGGCCCCAAACTGCGGGTTCGAACTCGGGTGTGAGGGAGCAGGACCCCAAACTGCGGGCTCGAACTCGGGTGTGAGGGAGCAGGACCCCAAACTGCGGGCTCGAACTCGGGTGTGAGGGAGCAGGACCCCAAACTGCGGGCTCGAACTCGGGTGTGAGGGAGCAGGACCACAAACACCGGGCTGGAACTCGGGTGTGAGGGAGCAGGAACCCAAACTCCAGGCTGGAACTCGGGTGTGAGGGAGCAGGACCCCAAACTGCGGGCTCGAACTCGGGTGTGAGAGAGCAGGAACCCAAACTGCGGGCTCGAACTCGGGTGTGAGGGAGCAGGACCCCAAACACTGGGCTGGAACTCGGGTGTGAGGGAGCAGGACCCCAAACTGCGGGCTCGAACTCGGGTGTGAGGGAGCAGGACCCCAAACACTGGGCTGGAACTCGGGTGTGAGGGAGCAGGACCCCAAACTGCGGGCTCGAACTCGGGTGTGAGGGAGCAGGACCCCAAACTGCGGGCTCGAACTCGGGTGTGATGGAGCAGGACCCCAAACTGCGGGCTCGAACTCGGGTGTGAGGGAGCAGGACCCCAAACTGCGGGATCGAACTCGGGTGTGAGGGAGCAGGACCCCAAACTGCGGGCTCGAACTCGGGTGTGAGGGAGCAGGACCCCAAACTGCGGGCTGGAACTCGGGTGTGAGGGAGCAGGACCCCAAACTGCGGGCTCGAATTCGGGTGTGAGGGAGCAGGACCCCAAACACCGGGCTGGAACTCGGGTGTGAGGGAGCAGGACCCCAAACTGCGGGCTCGAACTCGGGTGTGAGGGAGCAGGACCCCAAACTGCGGGCTCGAACTCGGGTGTGAGGGAGCAGGACCCCAAACACTGGGCTGGAACTCGGGTGTGAGGGAGCAGGACCCCAAACTGCGGGTTCGAACTCGGGTGTGAGGGAGCAGGACCCCAAACTGCGGGCTCGAACTCGGGTGTGAGGGAGCAGGACCACAAACACCGGGCTGGAACTCGGGTGTGAGGGAGCAGGAACCCAAACTCCAGGCTGGAACTCGGGTGTGAGGGAGCAGGACCCCAAACTGCGGGCTCGAACTCGGGTGTGAGGGAGCAGGAACCCAAACTGCGGGCTCGAACTCGGGTGTGAGGGAGCAGGACCCCAAACACTGGGCTGGAACTCGGGTGTGAGGGAGCAGGACCCCAAACTGCGGGCTCGAACTCGGGTGTGAGGGAGCAGGACCCCAAACACTGGGCTGGAACTCGGGTGTGAGGGAGCAGGACCCCAAACTGCGGGCTCGAACTCGGGTGTGAGGGAGCAGGACCCCAAACTGCGGGCTCGAACTCGGGTGTGAGGGAGCAGGACCCCAAACTGCGGGCTCGAACTCGGGTGTGAGGGAGCAGGACCCCAAACTGCGGGCTCGAACTCGGGTGTGAGGGAGCAGGACCCCAAACTGCGGGCTCGAACTCGGGTGTGAGGGAGCAGGACCCCAAACTGCGGGCTGGAACTCGGGTGTGAGGGAGCAGGACCCCAAACTGCGGGCTCGAATTCGGGTGTGAGGGAGCAGGACCCCAAACACCGGGCTGGAACTCGGGTGTGAGGGAGCAGGACCCCAAACTGCGGGCTCGAACTCGGGTGTGAGGGAGCAGGACCCCAAACTGCGGGCTCGAACTCGGGTTTGAGGGAGCAGGACCCCAAACTGCGGGCTGGAACTCGGGTGTGAGGGAGCAGGACCCCAAACTGCGGGCTGAAACTCGGGTGTGAGGGAGCAGGACCCCAAACTGCGGGCTCGAACTCGGGTGTGAGGGAGCAGGACCCCAAACTGCGGGCTCGAATTCGGGTGTGAGGGAGCAGGACCCCAAACACCGGGCTGGAACTCGGGTGTGAGGGAGCAGGACCCCAAACTGCGGGCTCGAACTCGGGTGTGAGGTAGCATGACCCCATACTGCGGGCTCGAACTCGGGTGTGAGGGAGCAGGACCCCAAACACTGGGCTGGAACTCGGGTGTGAGGGAGCAGGGCCCCAAACTGCGGGTTCGAACTCGGGTGTGAGGGAGCAGGACCCCAAACTGCGGGCTCGAACTCGGGTGTGAGGGAGCAGGACCCCAAACTGCGGGCTCGAACTCGGGTGTGAGGGAGCAGGACCCCAAACTGCGGGCTCGAACTCGGGTGTGAGGGAGCAGGACCACAAACACCGGGCTGGAACTCGGGTGTGAGGGAGCAGGAACCCAAACTCCAGGCTGGAACTCGGGTGTGAGGGAGCAGGACCCCAAACTGCGGGCTCGAACTCGGGTGTGAGGGAGCAGGAACCCAAACTGCGGGCTCGAACTCGGGTGTGAGGGAGCAGGACCCCAAACACTGGGCTGGAACTCGGGTGTGAGGGAGCAGGACCCCAAACTGCGGGCTCGAACTCGGGTGTGAGGGAGCAGGACCCCAAACACTGGGCTGGAACTCGGGTGTGAGGGAGCAGGACCCCAAACTGCGGGCTCGAACTCGGGTGTGAGGGAGCAGGACCCCAAACTGCGGGCTCGAACTCGGGTGTGATGGAGCAGGACCCCAAACTGCGGGCTCGAACTCGGGTGTGAGGGAGCAGGACCCCAAACTGCGGGATCGAACTCGGGTGTGAGGGAGCAGGACCCCAAACTGCGGGCTCGAACTCGGGTGTGAGGGAGCAGGACCCCAAACTGCGGGCTGGAACTCGGGTGTGAGGGAGCAGGACCCCAAACTGCGGGCTCGAATTCGGGTGTGAGGGAGCAGGACCCCAAACACCGGGCTGGAACTCGGGTGTGAGGGAGCAGGACCCCAAACTGCGGGCTCGAACTCGGGTGTGAGGGAGCAGGACCCCAAACTGCGGGCTCGAACTCGGGTGTGAGGGAGCAGGACCCCAAACACTGGGCTGGAACTCGGGTGTGAGGGAGCAGGACCCCAAACTGCGGGTTCGAACTCGGGTGTGAGGGAGCAGGACCCCAAACTGCGGGCTCGAACTCGGGTGTGAGGGAGCAGGACCACAAACACCGGGCTGGAACTCGGGTGTGAGGGAGCAGGAACCCAAACTCCAGGCTGGAACTCGGGTGTGAGGGAGCAGGACCCCAAACTGCGGGCTCGAACTCGGGTGTGAGGGAGCAGGAACCCAAACTGCGGGCTCGAACTCGGGTGTGAGGGAGCAGGACCCCAAACACTGGGCTGGAACTCGGGTGTGAGGGAGCAGGACCCCAAACTGCGGGCTCGAACTCGGGTGTGAGGGAGCAGGACCCCAAACACTGGGCTGGAACTCGGGTGTGAGGGAGCAGGACCCCAAACTGCGGGCTCGAACTCGGGTGTGAGGGAGCAGGACCCCAAACTGCGGGCTCGAACTCGGGTGTGAGGGAGCAGGACCCCAAACTGCGGGCTCGAACTCGGGTGTGAGGGAGCAGGACCCCAAACTGCGGGCTCGAACTCGGGTGTGAGGGAGCAGGACCCCAAACTGCGGGCTCGAACTCGGGTGTGAGGGAGCAGGACCCCAAACTGCGGGCTGGAACTCGGGTGTGAGGGAGCAGGACCCCAAACTGCGGGCTCGAAATCGGGTGTGAGGGAGCAGGACCCCAAACACCGGGCTGGAACTCGGGTGTGAGGGAGCAGGACCCCAAACTGCGGGCTCGAACTCGGGTGTGAGGGAGCAGGACCCCAAACTGCGGGCTCGAACTCGGGTTTGAGGGAGCAGGACCCCAAACTGCGGGCTGGAACTCGGGTGTGAGGGAGCAGGACCCCAAACTGCGGGCTGAAACTCGGGTGTGAGGGAGCAGGACCCCAAACTGCGGGCTCGAACTCGGGTGTGAGGGAGCAGGACCCCGAACTGCGGGCTGGAACTCGGGTGTGAGGGAGCAGGACCCCAAACTGCGGGCTCGAACTCGGGTGTGAGGGAGCAGGACCCCAAACTGCGGGCTCGAACTCGGGTGTGAGGGAGCAGGACCCCAAACTGCGGGCTGGAACTCGGGTGTGAGGGAGCAGGACCCCAAACTGCGGGCTCGAATTCGGGTGTGAGGGAGCAGGACCCCAAACACCGGGCTGGAACTCGGGTGTGAGGGAGCAGGACCCCAAACTGCGGGCTCGAACTCGGGTGTGAGGGAGCAGGACCCCAAACTGCGGGCTCGAACTCGGGTGTGAGGGAGCAGGACCCCAAACTGCGGGCTCGAACTCGGGTGTGAGGGAGCAGGACCCCAAACTGCGGGCTCGAACTCGGGTGTGAGGGAGCAGGACCCCAAACTGCGGGCTCGAACTCGGGTGTGAGGGAGCAGGACCCCAAACTGCGGGCTGGAACTCGGGTGTGAGGGAGCAGGACCCCAAACTGCGGGCTCGAATTCGGGTGTGAGGGAGCAGGACCCCAAACACCGGGCTGGAACTCGGGTGTGAGGGAGCAGGACCCCAAACTGCGGGCTCGAACTCGGGTGTGAGGGAGCAGGACCCCAAACTGCGGGCTCGAACTCGGGTTTGAGGGAGCAGGACCCCAAACTGCGGGCTGGAACTCGGGTGTGAGGGAGCAGGACCCCAAACTGCGGGCTGAAACTCGGGTGTGAGGGAGCAGGACCCCAAACTGCGGGCTCGAACTCGGGTGTGAGGGAGCAGGACCCCGAACTGCGGGCTGGAACTCGGGTGTGAGGGAGCAGGACCCCAAACTGCGGGCTCGAACTCGGGTGTGAGGGAGCAGGACCCCAAACTGCGGGCTCGAACTCGGGTGTGAGGGAGCAGGACCCCAAACTGCGGGCTGGAACTCGGGTGTGAGGGAGCAGGACCCCAAACTGCGGGCTCGAATTCGGGTGTGAGGGAGCAGGACCCCAAACACCGGGCTGGAACTCGGGTGTGAGGGAGCAGGACCCCAAACTGCGGGCTCGAACTCGGGTGTGAGGGAGCAGGACCCCAAACTGCGGGCTCGAACTCGGGTGTGAGGGAGCAGGACCCCAAACTGCGGGCTCGAACTCGGGTGTGAGGGAGCAGAACCCCAAACTGCGGGCTAGCACTCGGGTGTGAGGGAGCAGGATCCCATACTCCGGGCTCGAACTCGGGTGTGAGGGAGCAGGACCCCAAACTGCGGGCTCGAACTCGGGTGTGAGGGAGCAGGACCCCATACTGCGGGCTCGAACTCGGGTGTGAGGAGGCAGAACCCCAAACTGCGGGCTCGAACTCGGGTGTGAGGGAGCAGGACCCCAAACACCGGGCTGGAACTCGGGTGTGAGGGAGCAGGACCCCAAACACCGGGCTGGAACTCGGGTGTGAGGGAGCAGGACCCCAAACTGCGGGCTCGAACTCGGGTGTGAGTGAGCAGGATCCCAAACTGCGGGCTCGAACTCGGGTGTGAGGGAGCAGGACCCCAAACTGCGGGCTCGAACTCGGGTGTGAGGGAGCAGGACCCCAAACTGCGGGCTCGAACTCGGGTGTGAGGGAGCAGGACCCCAAACTCCGGGCTCGAACTCGGGTGTGAGGGAGCAGGACCCTAAACTGCGGTTTCGAACTCGGGTGTGAGGGAGCAGGATCCCAAACTGCGGGCTCGAACTCGGGTGTGAGGGAGCAGGACCACAAACTGCGGGCTCGAACTCGGGTGTGAGGGAGCAGGACCCCAAACTGCGGGCTCGAACTCGGGTGTGAGGGAGCAGGACCCCAAACTGCGGGCTCGAACTCGGGTGTGAGGGAGCAGGACCCCAAACTGCGGGCTCGAACTCGGGTGTGAGGGAGCAGGACCCCATACTGCGGGCTCGAACTCGGGTGTGAGGGAGCAGGACCCCAAACACTGGGCTGGAACTCGGGTGTGAGGGAGCAGGACCCCAAACTGCGGGTTCGAACTCGGGTGTGAGGGAGCAGGACCCCAAACTGCGGGCTCGAACTCGGGTGTGAGGGAGCAGGACCCCAAACTGCGGGCTCGAACTCGGGTGTGAGGGAGCAGGACCCCAAACTGCGGGCTCGAACTCGGGTGTGAGGGAGCAGGACCACAAACACCGGGCTGGAACTCGGGTGTGAGGGAGCAGGAACCCAAACTCCAGGCTGGAACTCGGGTGTGAGGGAGCAGGACCCCAAACTGCGGGCTCGAACTCGGGTGTGAGGGAGCAGGAACCCAAACTGCGGGCTCGAACTCGGGTGTGAGGGAGCAGGACCCCAAACACTGGGCTTTAACTCGGGTGTGAGGGAGCAGGACCCCAAACTGCGGGCTCGAACTCGGGTGTGAGGGAGCAGGACCCCAAACACTGGGCTGGAACTCGGGTGTGAGGGAGCAGGACCCCAAACTGCGGGCTCGAACTCGGGTGTGAGGGAGCAGGACCCCAAACTGCGGGCTCGAACTCGGGTGTGAGGGAGCAGGACCCCAAACTGCGGGCTCGAACTCGGGTGTGAGGGAGCAGGACCCCAAACTGCACGCTCGAACTCGGGTGTGAGGGAGCAGGACCCCAAACTGCGGGCTCGAACTCGGGTGTGAGGGAGCAGGACCCCAAACTGCGGGCTCGAACTCGGGTGTGAGGGAGCAGGACCCCAAACTGCGGGCTCGAATTCGGGTGTGAGGGAGCAGGACCCCAAACACCGGGCTGGAACTCGGGTGTGAGGGAGCAGGACCCCAAACTGCGGGCTCGAACTCGGGTGTGAGGGAGCAGGACCCCAAACTGCGGGCTCGAACTCGGGTGTGAGGGAGCAGGACCCCAAACTGCGGGCTGGAACTCGGGTGTGAGGGAGCAGGACCCCAAACTGCGGGCTCGAACTCGGGTGTGAGGGAGCAGGACCCCAAACTGCGGGCTGGAACTCGGGTGTGAGGGAGCAGGACCCCAAACTGCGGGCTGGAACTCGGTTGTGAGGGAGCAGGACCCCAAACTGCGGGCTGGAACTCGGGTGTGAGGGAGCAGGACCCCAAACTGCGGGCTCGAACTCGGGTGTGAGGGAGCAGGACCCCAAACTGCCCGCTCGAACTCGGGTGTGAGGGAGCAGGACCCCAAACTGCGGGCTGGAACTCGGGTGTGAGGGAGCAGGACCCCAAACTGCGGGCTCGAATTCGGGTGTGAGGGAGCAGGACCCCAAACACCGGGCTGGAACTCGGGTGTGAGGGAGCAGGACCCCAAACTGCGGGCTCGAACTCGGGTGTGAGGGAGCAGGACCCTAAACTGCGGGCTGGAACTCGGATGTGAGGGAGCAGGACCCCAAACTGCGGGCTCGAACTCGGGTGTGAGGGAGCAGGATCCCATACTCCGGGCTCGAACTCGGGTGTGAGGGAGCAGGACCCCAAACTGCGGGCTCGAACTCGGGTGTGAGGGAGCAGGACCCCAAACTGCGGGCTCGAACTCGGGTGTGAGGGAGCAGGACCCCAAACTCCGGGCTCGAACTCGGGTGTGAGGGAGCAGAACCCCAAACTGCGGGCTCGAACTCGGGTGTGAGGGAGCAGGACCCCAAACACCGGGCTGGAACTCGGGTGTGAGGAAGCAGGATCCCAAACTCCCGGCTCGAACTCGGGTGTGAGGGAGCAGGACCACAAACACCGGGCTGGAACTCGGGTGTGAGGGAGCAGGACCCCAAACACCGGGCTGGAACTCGGGTGTGAGGGAGCAGGACCCCAAACTCCGGGCTCGAACTCGGGTGTGAGGGAGCAGGACCCCAAACTGCGGGTTCGAACTCGGGTGTGAGGGAGCAGGACCCCAAACTGCGGGCTCGAACTCGGGTGTGAGGGAGCAGGACCACAAACACCGGGCTGGAACTCGGGTGTGAGGGAGCAGGAACCCAAACTCCAGGCTGGAACTCGGGTGTGAGGGAGCAGGACCCCAAACTGCGGGCTCGAACTCGGGTGTGAGGGAGCAGGACCCCATACTGCGGGCTCGAACTCGGGTGTGAGGGAGCAGGACCCCAAACTGCGGGCTCGAATTCGGGTGTGAGGGAGCAGGACCCCAAACACCGGGCTGGAACTCGGGTGTGAGGGAGCAGGACCCCAAACTGCGGGCTCGAACTCGGGTGTGAGGGAGCAGGACCCCAAACTGCGGGCTGGAACTCGGGTGTGAGGGAGCAGGACCCCAAACTGCGGGCTCGAACTCGGGTGTGAGGGAGCAGGACCCCAAACTGCGGGCTCGAACTCGGGTGTGAGGGAGCAGGACCCCAAACTGCGGGCTGGAACTCGGGTGTGAGGGAGCAGGACCCCAAACTGCGGGCTCGAATTCGGGTGTGAGGGAGCAGGACCCCAAACACCGGGCTGGAACTCGGGTGTGAGGGAGCAGGACCCCAAACTGCGGGCTCGAACTCGTGTGTGAGGGAGCAGGACCCCAAACTGCGGGCTCGAACTCGGGTGTGAGGGAGCAGGACCCCAAACTGCGGGCTCGAACTCGGGTGTGAGGGAGCAGAACCCCAAACTGCGGGCTAGCCCTCGGGTGTGAGGGAGCAGGATCCCATACTCCGGGCTCGAACTCGGGTGTGAGGGAGCAGGACCCCAAACTGCGGGCTCGAACTCGGGTGTGAGGGAGCAGGACCCCATACTGCGGGCTCGAACTCGGGTGTGAGGGAGCAGAACCCCAAACTGCGGGCTCGAACTCGGGTGTGAGGGAGCAGGACCCCAAACACCGGGCTGGAACTCGGGTGTGAGGGAGCAGGACCCCAAACACCGGGCTGGAACTCGGGTGTGAGGGAGCAGGACCCCAAACTGCGGGCTCGAACTCGGGTGTGAGGGAGCAGGACCCCAAACTGCGGGCTCGAACTCGGGTGTGAGGGAGCAGGACCCCAAACTGCGGGCTCGAATTCGGGTGTGAGGGAGCAGGACCCCAAACACCGGGCTGGAACTCGGGTGTGAGGGAGCAGGACCCCAAACTGCGGGCTCGAAATCGGGTGTGAGGGAGCAGGACCCCAAACTGCGGGCTGGAACTCGGGTGTGAGGGAGCAGGACCCCAAACTGCGGGCTCGAACTCGGGTGTGAGGGAGCAGGACCCCAAACTGCGGGCTCGAACTCGGGTGTGAGGGAGCAGGACCCCAAACTGCGGGCTGGAACTCGGGTGTGAGGGAGCAGGACCCCAAACTGCGGGCTCGAATTCGGGTGTGAGGGAGCAGGACCCCAAACACCGGGCTGGAACTCGGGTGTGAGGGAGCAGGACCCCAAACTGCGGGCTCGAACTCGTGTGTGAGGGAGCAGGACCCCAAACTGCGGGCTCGAACTCGGGTGTGAGGGAGCAGGACCCCAAACTGCGGGCTCGAACTCGGGTGTGAGGGAGCAGAACCCCAAACTGCGGGCTAGCACTCGGGTGTGAGGGAGCAGGATCCCATACTCCGGGCTCGAACTCGGGTGTGAGGGAGCAGGACCCCAAACTGCGGGCTCGAACTCGGGTGTGAGGGAGCAGGACCCCATACTGCGGGCTCGAACTCGGGTGTGAGGGAGCAGAACCCCAAACTGCGGGCTCGAACTCGGGTGTGAGGGAGCAGGACCCCAAACACCGGGCTGGAACTCGGGTGTGAGGGAGCAGGACCCCAAACACCGGGCTGGAACTCGGGTGTGAGGGAGCAGGACCCCAAACTGCGGGCTCGAACTCGGGTGTGAGGGAGCAGGACCCCAAACTCCGGTCTCGAACTCGGGTGTGAGGGAGCAGGACCCTAAACTGCGGGTTCGAACTCGGGTGTGAGGGAGCAGGATCCCAAACTGCGGGCTCGAACTCGGGTGTGAGGGAGCAGGACCACAAACTGCGGGCTCGAACTCGGGTGTGAGGGAGCAGGACCCCAAACTGCGGGCTCGAACTCGGGTGTGAGGGAGCAGGACCCCAAACTGCGGGCTCGAGCTCGGGTGTGAGGGAGCAGGACCCCAAACTGCGGGCTCGAACTCGGGTGTGAGGGAGCAGGACCCCATACTGCGGGCTCGAACTCGGGTGTGAGGGAGCAGGACCCCAAACACTGGGCTGGAACTCGGGTGTGAGGGAGCAGGACCCCAAACTGCGGGTTCGAACTCGGGTGTGAGGGAGCAGGACCCCAAACTGCGGGCTCGAACTCGGGTGTGAGGGAGCAGGACCCCAAACTGCGGGCTCGAACTCGGGTGTGAGGGAGCAGGACCACAAACACCGGGCTGGAACTCGGGTGTGAGGGAGCAGGAACCCAAACTCCAGGCTGGAACTCGGGTGTGAGGGAGCAGGACCCCAAACTGCGGGCTCGAACTCGGGTGTGAGGGAGCAGGAACCCAAACTGCGGGCTCGAACTCGGGTGTGAGGGAGCAGGACCCCAAACACTGGGCTGGAACTCGGGTGTGAGGGAGCAGGACCCCAAACTGCGGGCTCGAACTCGGGTGTGAGGGAGCAGGACCCCAAACACTGGGCTGGAACTCGGGTGTGAGGGAGCAGGACCCCAAACTGCGGGCTCGAACTCGGGTGTGAGGGAGCAGGACCCCAAACTGCGGGCTCGAACTCGGGTGTGAGGGAGCAGGACCCCAAACTGCGGGCTCGAACTCGGGTGTGAGGGAGCAGGACCCCAAACTGCGGGCTCGAACTCGGGTGTGAGGGAGCAGGACCCCAAACTGCGGGCTCGAACTCGGGTGTGAGGGAGCAGGACCCCAAACTGCGGGCTGGAACTCGGGTGTGAGGGAGCAGGACCCCAAACTGCGGGCTCGAATTCGGGTGTGAGGGAGCAGGACCCCAAACACCGGGCTGGAACTCGGGTGTGAGGGAGCAGGACCCCAAACTGCGGGCTCGAACTCGGGTGTGAGGGAGCAGGACCCCAAACTGCGGGCTCGAACTCGGGTGTGAGGGAGCAGGACCCCAAACTGCGGGCTGGAACTCGGTTGTGAGGGAGCAGGACCCCAAACTGCGGGCTGGAACTCGGGTGTGAGGGAGCAGGACCCCAAACTGCGGGCTCGAACTCGGGTGTGAGGGAGCAGGACCCCAAACTGCGGGCTGGAACTCGGGTGTGAGGGAGCAGGACCCCAAACTGCGGGCTCGAACTCGGGTGTGAGGGAGCAGGACCCCAAACTGCGGGCTCGAACTCGGGTGTGAGGGATCAGGACCCCAAACTGCGGGCTGGAACTCGGGTGTGAGGGAGCAGGACCCCAAACTGCGGGCTCGAATTCGGGTGTGAGGGAGCAGGACCCCAAACACCGGGCTGGAACTCGGGTGTGAGGGAGCAGGACCCCAAACTGCGGGCTCGAACTCGGGTGTGAGGGAGCAGGACCCCAAACTGCGGGCTCGAACTCGGGTGTGAGGGAGCAGGACCCCAAACTGCGGGCTCGAACTCGGGTGTGAGGGAGCAGAACCCCAAACTGCGGGCTAGCACTCGGGTGTGAGGGAGCAGGATCCCATATTCCGGGCTCGAACTCGGGTGTGAGGGAGCAGGACCCCAAACTGCGGGCTCGAACTCGGGTGTGAGGGAGCAGGACCCCAAACACCGGGCTGGAACTCGGGTGTGAGGGAGCAGGACCCCAAACTGCGGGCTCGAACTCGGGTGTGAGGGAGCAGGATCCCAAACTGCGGGCTCGAACTCGGGTGTGAGGGAGCAGGACCCCAAACTGCGGGCTCGAACTCGGGTGTGAGGGAGCAGGACCCCAAACTGCGGGCTCGAACTCGGGTGTGAGGGAGCAGGACCCCAAACTCCGGGCTCGAACTCGGGTGTGAGGGAGCAGGACCCTAAACTGCGGGTTCGAACTCGGGTGTGAGGGAGCAGGATCCCAAACTGCGGGCTCGAAGTCGGGTGTGAGGGAGCAGGACCACAAACTGCGGGCTCGAACTCGGGTGTGAGGGAGCAGGACCCCAAACTGCGGGCTCGAACTCGGGTGTGAGGGAGCAGGACCCCAAACTGCGGGCTCGAACTCGGGTGTGAGGGAGCAGGACCCCAAACTGCGGGCTCGAACTCGGGTGTGAGGGAGCAAGACCCCATACTGCGGGCTCGAACTCGGGTGTGAGGGAGCAGGACCCCAAACACTGGGCTGGAACTCGGGTGTGAGGGAGCAGGACCCCAAACTGCGGGTTCGAACTCGGGTGTGAGGGAGCAGGAACCCAAACTCCAGGCTGGAACTCGGGTGTGAGGGAGCAGGACCCCAAACTGCGGTCTCGAACTCGGGTGTGAGGGAGCAGGACCACAAACACCGGGCTGGAACTCGGGTGTGAGGGAGCAGGAACCCAAACTCCAGGCTGGAACTCGGGTGTGAGGGAGCAGGACCCCAAACTGCGGGCTCGAACTCGGGTGTGAGGGAGCAGGAACCCAAACTGCGGGCTGGAACTCGGGTGTGAGGGAGCAGGACCCCAAACACTGGGCTGGAACTCGGGTGTGAGGGAGCAGGACCCCAAACTGCGGGCTCGAACTCGGGTGTGAGGGAGCAGGACCCCAAACACTGGGCTGGAACTCGGGTGTGAGGGAGCAGGACCCCAAACTGCGGGCTCGAACTCGGGTGTGAGGGAGCAGGACCCCAAACTGGGGGCTCGAACTCGGGTGTGAGGGAGCAGGACCCCAAACTGCGGGCTCGAACTCGGGTGTGAGGGAGCAGGACCCCAAACTGCGGGCTCGAACTCGGGTGTGAGGGAGCAGGACCCCAAACTGCGGGCTCGAACTCGGGTGTGAGGGAGCAGGACCCCAAACTGCGGGCTGGAACTCGGGTGTGAGGGAGCAGGACCCCAAACTGCGGGCTCGAATTTGGGTGTGAGGGAGCAGGACCCCAAACACCGGGCTGGAACTCGGGTGTGAGGGAGCAGGACCCCAAACTGCGGGCTCGAACTCGGGTGTGAGGGAGCAGGACCCCAAACTGCGGGCTCGAACTCGGGTGTGAGGGAGCAGGACCCCAAACTGCGGGCTGGAACGCGGGTGTGAGGGAGCAGGACCCCAAACTGCGGGCTCGAACTCGGGTGTGAGGGAGCAGGACCCCAAACTGCGGGCTGGAACTCGGGTGTGAGGGAGCAGGACCCCAAACTGCGGGCTGGAACTCGGTTGTGAGGGAGCAGGACCCCAAACTGCGGGCTGGAACTCGGGTGTGAGGGAGCAGGACCCCAAACTGCGGGCTCGAACTCGGGTGTGAGGGAGCAGGACCCCAAACTGCCCGCTCGAACTCGGGTGTGAGGGAGCAGGACCCCAAACTGCGGGCTGGAACTCGGGTGTGAGGGAGCAGGACCCCAAACTGCGGGCTCGAATTCGGGTGTGAGGGAGCAGGACCCCAAACACCGGGCTGGAACTCGGGTGTGAGGGAGCAGGACCCCAAACTGCGGGCTCGAACTCGGGTGTGAGGGAGCAGGACCCCAAACTGCGGGCTCGAACTCGGGTGTGAGGGAGCAGGACCCCATACTGCGGGCTCGAACTCGGGTGCGAGGGAGCAGGACCCCAAACTGCGGGCTCGAACTCGGGTGTGAGGGAGCAGGATCCCATACTCCGGGCTCGCACTCGGGTGTGAGGGAGCAGGACCCCAAACTGCGGGCTCGAACTCGGGTGTGAGGGAGCAGGACCCCAAACTGCGGGCTCGAACTCGGGTGTGAGGGAGCAGGACCCCAAACTCCGGGCTCGAACTCGGGTGTGAGGGAGCAGAACCCCAAACTGCGGGCTCGAACTCGGGTGTGAGGGAGCAGGACCCGAAACACCGGGCTGGAACTCGGGTGTGAGGGAGCAGGATCCCAAACTCCCGGCTCGAACTCGGGTGTGAGGGAGCAGGACCACAAACACCGGGCTGGAACTCGGGTGTGAGGGAGCAGGACCCCAAACACCGGGCTGGAACTCGGGTGTGAGGGAGCAGGACCCCAAACTCCGGGCTCGAACTCGGGTGTGAGGGAGCAGGACCCCAAACTGCGGGTTCGAACTCGGGTGTGAGGGAGCAGGACCCCAAACTGCGGGCTCGAACTCGGGTGTGAGGGAGCAGGACCACAAACACCGGGCTGGAACTCGGGTGTGAGGGAGCAGGAACCCAAACTCCAGGCTGGAACTCGGGTGTGAGGGAGCAGGACCCCAAACTGCGGGCTCGAACTCGGGTGTGAGGGAGCAGGACCCCAAACTGCGGGCTCGAACTCGGGTGTGAGGGAGCAGGACCCCAAACTGCGGGCTCGAATTCGGGTGTGAGGGAGCAGGACCCCAAACACCGGGCTGGAACTCGGGTGTGAGGGAGCAGGACCCCAAACAGCGGGCTCGAACTCGGGTGTGAGGGAGCAGGACCCCAAACTGCGGGCTGGAACTCGGGTGTGAGGGAGCAGGACCCCAAACTGCGGGCTCGAACTCGGGTGTGAGGGAGCAGGACCCCAAACTGCGGGCTCGAACTCGGGTGTGAGGGAGCAGGACCCCAAACTGCGGGCTGGAACTCGGGTGTGAGGGAGCAGGACCCCAAACTGCGGGCTCGAATTCGGGTGTGAGGGAGCAGGACCCCAAACACCGGGCTGGAACTCGGGTGTGAGGGAGCAGGACCCCAAACTGCGGGCTCGAACTCGGGTGTGAGGGAGCAGGACCCCAAACTGCGGGCTCGAACTCGGGTGTGAGGGAGCAGGACCCCAAACTGCGGGCTCGAACTCGGGTGTGAGGGAGCAGAACCCCAAACTGCGGGCTAGCACTCGGGTGTGAGGGAGCAGGATCCCATACTCCGGGCTCGAACTCGGGTGTGAGGGAGCAGGACCCCAAACTGCGGGCTCGAACTCGGGTGTGAGGGAGCAGGACCCCATACTGCGGGCTCGAACTCGGGTGTGAGGGAGCAGAACCCCAAACTGCGGGCTCGAACTCGGGTGTGAGGGAGCAGGACCCCAAACACCGGGCTGGAACTCGGGTGTGAGGGAGCAGGACCCCAAACACCGGGCTGGAACTCGGGTGTGAGGGAGCAGGACCCCAAACTGCGGGCTCGAACTCGGGTGTGAGGGAGCAGGACCCCAAACTGCGGGCTCGAACTCGGGTGTGAGGGAGCAGGACCCCAAACTGCGGGCTCGAACTCGGGTGTGAGGGAGCAGGACCCCATACTGCGGGCTCGAACTCGGGTGTGAGGGAGCAGGACCCCAAACACTGGGCTGGAACTCGGGTGTGAGGGAGCAGGATCCCAAACTGCGGGTTCGAACTCGGGTGTGAGGGAGCAGGACCCCAAACTGCGGGCTCGAACTCGGGTGTGAGGGAGCAGGACCCCAAACTGCGGGCTCGAACTCGGGTGTGAGGGAGCAGGACCCCAAACTGCGGGCTCGAACTCGGGTGTGAGGGAGCAGGACCACAAACACCGGGCTGGAACTCGGGTGTGAGGGAGCAGGAACCCAAACTCCAGGCTGGAACTCGGGTGTGAGGGAGCAGGACCCCAAACTGCGGGCTCGAACTCGGGTGTGAGGGAGCAGGAACCCAAACTGCGGGCTCGAACTCGGGTGTGAGGGAGCAGGACCCCAAACACTGGGCTGGAACTCGGGTGTGAGGGAGCAGGACCCCAAACTGCGGGCTCGAACTCGGGTGTGAGGGAGCAGGACCCCAAACACTGGGCTGGAACTCGGGTGTGAGGGAGCAGGACCCCAAACTGCGGGCTCGAACTCGGGTGTGAGGGAGCAGGACCCCAAACTGCGGGCTCGAACTCGGGTGTGAGGGAGCAGGACCCCAAACTGCGGGCTCGAACTCGGGTGTGAGGGAGCAGGACCCCAAACTGCGGGCTCGAACTCGGGTGTGAGGGAGCAGGACCCCAAACTGCGGGCTCGAACTCGGGTGTGAGGGAGCAGGACCCCAAACTGCGGGCTGGAACTCGGGTGTGAGGGAGCAGGACCCCAAACTGCGGGCTCGAATTCGGGTGTGAGGGAGCTGGACCCCAAACACCGGGCTGGAACTCGGGTGTGAGGGAGCAGGACCCCAAACTGCGGGCTCGAACTCGGGTGTGAGGGAGCAGGACCCCAAACTGCGGGCTCGAACTCGGGTGTGAGGGAGCAGGACCCCAAACTGCGGGCTGGAACTCGGGTGTGAGGGAGCAGGACCCCAAACTGCGGGCTCGAACTCGGGTGTGAGGGAGCAGGACCCCAAACTGCGGGCTCGAACTCGGGTGTGAGGGAGCAGGACCCCAAACTGCGGGCTCGAACTCGGGTGTGAGGGAGCAGGACCCCAAACTGCGGGCTCGAACTCGGGTGTGAGGGAGCAGGACCCCATACTGCGGGCTCGAACTCGGGTGTGAGGGAGCAGGACCCCAAACACTGGGCTGGAACTCGGGTGTGAGGGAGCAGGACCCCAAACTGCGGGTTCGAACTCGGGTGTGAGGGAGCAGGACCCCAAACTGCGGGCTCGAACTCGGGTGTGAGGGAGCAGGACCCCAAACTGCGGGCTCGAACTCGGGTGTGAGGGAGCAGGACCCCAAACTGCGGGCTCGAACTCGGGTGTGAGGGAGCAGGACCACAAACACCGGGCTGGAACTCGGGTGTGAGGGAGCAGGAACCCAAACTCCAGGCTGGAACTCGGGTGTGAGGGAGCAGGACCCCAAACTGCGGGCTCGAACTCGGGTGTGAGGGAGCAGGAACCCAAACTGCGGGCTCGAACTCGGGTGTGAGGGAGCAGGACCCCAAACACTGGGCTGGAACTCGGGTGTGAGGGAGCAGGACCCCAAACTGCGGACTCGAACTCGGGTGTGAGGGAGCAGGACCCCAAACACTGGGCTGGAACTCGGGTGTGAGGGAGCAGGACCCCAAACTGCGGGCTCGAACTCGGGTGTGAGGGAGCAGGACCCCAAACTGCGGGCTCGAACTCGGGTGTGAGGGAGCTGGACCCCAAACTGCGGGCTCGAACTCGGGTGTGAGGGAGCAGGACCCCAAACTGCGGGCTCGAACTCGGGTGTGAGGGAGCAGGACCCCAAACTGCGGGCTCGAACTCGGGTGTGAGGGAGCAGGACCCCAAACTGCGGGCTGGAACTCGGGTGTGAGGGAGCAGGACCCCAAACTGCGGGCTCGAATTCGGGTGTGAGGGAGCAGGACCCCAAACACCGGGCTGGAACTCGGGTGTGAGGGAGCAGGACCCCAAACTGCGGGCTCGAACTCGGGTGTGAGGGAGCAGGACCCCAAACTGCGGGCTCGAACTCGGGTGTGAGGGAGCAGGACCCCAAACTGCGGGCTGGAACTCGGGTGTGAGGGAGCAGGACCCCAAACTGCGGGCTCGAACTCGGGTGTGAGGGAGCAGGACCCCAAACTGCGGGCTGGAACTCGGGTGTGAGGGAGCAGGACCCCAAACTGCGGGCTGGAACTCGGTTGTGAGGGAGCAGGACCCCAAACTGCGGGCTGGAACTCGGGTGTGAGGGAGCAGGACCCCAAACTGCGGGCTCGAACTCGGGTGTGAGGGAGCAGGACCCCAAACTGCCCGCTCGAACTCGGGTGTGAGGGAGCAGGACCCCAAACTGCGGTCTGGAACTCGGGTGTGAGGGAGCAGGACCCCAAACTGCGGGCTCGAATTCGGGTGTGAGGGAGCAGGACCCCAAACACCGGGCTGGAACTCGGGTGTGAGGGAGCAGGACCCCAAACTGCGGGCTCGAACTCGGGTGTGAGGGAGCAGGACCCTAAACTGCGGGCTGGAACTCGGATGTGAGGGAGCAGGACCCCAAACTGCGGGCTCGAACTCGGGTGTGAGGGAGCAGGATCCCATACTCCGGGCTCGAACTCGGGTGTGAGGGAGCAGGACCCCAAACTGCGGGCTCGAACTCGGGTGTGAGGGAGCAGGACCCCAAACTGCGGGCTCGAACTCGGGTGTGAGGGAGCAGGACCCCAAACTCCGGGCTCGAACTCGGGTGTGAGGGAGCAGAACCCCAAACTGCGGGCTCGAACTCGGGTGTGAGGGAGCAGGACCCCAAACACCGGGCTGGAACTCGGGTGTGAGGGAGCAGGATCCCAAACTCCCGGCTCGAACTCGGGTGTGAGGGAGCAGGACCCCAAACACCGGGCTGGAACTTGGGTGTGAGGGAGCAGGACCCCAAACTGCGGGCTCGAACTCGGGTGTGAGGGAGCAGAACCCCAAACTGCGGGCTCGAACTCGGGTGTGAGGGAGCAGGACCCCAAACTGCGGGCTCGAACTCGGGTGTGAGGGAGCAGGACCCCAAACTGCGGGCTCGAACTCGGGTGTGAGGGAGCAGGACCCCAAACACCGGGCTCGAACTCGGGTGTGAAGGAGCAGGACCCCAAACACCGGGCTGGAACTCGGGTGTGAGGGAGCAGGACCCCAAACACCGGGCTCGAACTCGGGTGTGAGGGAGCAGGACCCCAAACTGCGGGCTCGAACTCGGGTGTGAGGGAGCAGGACCCCAAACTGCGGGCTCGAACTCGGGTGTGAGGGAGCAGGACCCCAAACACCGGGCTGGAACTCGGGTGTGAGGGAGCAGGACCCCAAACTGCGGGCTCGAACTCGGGTGTGAGGGAGCAGGATCCCAAACACCGGGCTGGAACTCGGGTGTGAGGGAGCAGGATCCCAAACACCGGGCTGGAACTCGGGTGTGAGGGAGCAGGACCCCAAACTGCGGGCTCGAACTCGGGTGTGAGGGAGCAGGATCCCAAACACCGGGCTGGAACTCGGGTGTGAGGGAGCAGGATCCCAAACTCCGGGCTCGAACTCGGGTGTGAGGGAGCAGGACCCCAAACTCCGGGCTCGAACTCGGGTGTGAGGGAGCAGGACCCCAAACTGCGGGCTCGAACTCGGGTGTGAGGGAGCAGGACCCCAAACTGCGGGCTCGAACTCGGGTGTGAGGGAGCAGGACCCCAAACTGCGGGCTCGAACTCGGGTGTGAGGGAGCAGGACCACAAACTGCGGGCTGGAACTCGGGTGTGAGGGAGCAGGACCCCAAACACCGGGCTGGAACTCGGGTGTGAGGGAGCAGGACCCCAAACTGCGGGCTCGAACTGGAGTGTGAGGGAGACAGAGTTGCCACCAAGGGAGCAAGAAGGTGGAGAAAGGAATTGTGGATTTTGTTACACTTAATTGTTGAGTTGTTATTTATTGTTTATCTGGCCTTTTACCCGTAGCTTCCCATAAGCCTTGACGATGCCTCAGGAGTTGCAGGTGACCCAAGAATGAGTTGAAATGTTGAGTTCCCATTCCTGACAGCATCAGTGAAGGCAGCCCGAGATCACCTGCTTATATATTGGCCCACCATGCAACAGACTGTAAGATCGTCACACAGGAGCCCACACTGCCCATTAGATCTGTAGTCTTTCTGCCAGGGCTACTGCCCATGCTTTTCTTCAGTGTGCATTTATCCAATTCCTCCTTCAAGGCCTCAGTGACTCCTGCCCCCACCACATCTTCAGGCAATCAGTAATAATCGTCAGGAAAATTATAGTCATCAGGCCATCTCTGGGTGACAAACACCTATGTCTTGGACAACCTGTATATACAAATGAGTTCCCAAAATAATGAATACAAATCTCTAACTTGATTCCTACAAACAGCAACACCAACTTATCCCCGCTCCCCCTTCCCCAAGTGTTCTTTATCAATCTTGCATGCTCTTGATGCCATTTTTTTTACAACGTGTGGAGATGTGGTTACAATATTGAGGGATTCTTGTGTATTTTCCAACTGTAAAGCAAGAACAGCCTATTATGAGGCTGATTTGCTTGTCCAGTTCCAGAACCATTACCTGACAAACTCCCCTAAAACTCAAGCCTGTTTCAGTCCACAGGAGAATAATCATCTCAGAGGTCTGATCAGTGAGTTTCTGGGTAGTAATGGTGAATACTTTTGCAGAGGAGTAGAAAATTCAGCAAAAGGTTTGGATTTGTCACACAAGTCAATGCACAGAGAGTGACATTCGGCTAATACCCCAAGCAGCAGCACACTGTGGAATGCTGTTGGTTTCAGGTGGCAGGTGAAGTATAGTTTTTCTTAAATTCTAATGTTTTTTCTGTAAATGCCTGCTTGAAAATTAATCTCGGTGTAGTATACGGTGACATATACGCACTTTGATAACAAATAATTTACTTTGAACTTTGACACCTTGATGCAGAGCTGCGACCTCTCTATTCAAAGCAACACAGCTAGAGTGGGCAGTGGGTCTTCAGCCTTGCTGAGACACAGACAGCACGTGACATTTTATCCAGAAGTGTCCAACCTATCCAGTTTGCCATTATAATGTGTTACTATTCATGTAGAATATTGAAATAACAGATGTGTAAAAAGCCTTTATAATTTTATTAAAAACCTGAAGTACTTTCAAAACTGAATACAGGAGGTAGTTTTTTTCAAAATACACTGAACAGAACGGGGTACGCAGGTGGAGTTTGTGGCTGGAGTTAAATCTCTGCTGATTCATTCACAGTTGATCGTGGTGGAAGTCGAGGAGGGTTGATAGCATCCTTGTATGCAGATGATGCTGTCTCAATGTGTGATATCCATGTTTTCTGAAACAAAAAAAAACAAATTCACAATGTGTCTCCACCATTGTTCTGTCACAATGCAGACTGCTTTTATTAAAGGGAGACACACTGAGGAATTATCTCAATGAGGAATTCGTTAGTATTTCCCAGTGCAGGTTTGTGTCTGCAGAGAGCCCTGATCTAGGAGTCTGTGCAAGACTTATTGGTGACAGAGAAGTAAATCGAGATCATATATTTGTCACAAGATCTGAATTTCTTTGTTTTAAAAACTATTCTTGGCCCTCAACCATAAGACACAAGAGCAGAATTGGGCCATGCATCCAATCAAATCTGCTCCATCGTTTGATCATGGTCAATTTATTTGTCCCTCTCAACACCATTCTCCCCATAACTTTTGAAGTCCTTACTTATCAAGAACCGATCAACCTTCATTTTAAGTATACCCAGTGACTTGGCCTCCACAGCTGTGTGTAGTAATGAATTTTATAGATTCACTACCCTCTGGCTAAAGAAATTCCTCCTCATCTCCATTCTAAAGGGAAGACCTTCAATCTGAGGCTGAGGCCTCTGGACCTAGACTCACCCACTATTGGAAACATGCTCTCCACATTCACTCTATCTGGGCCTTTCAGTATTTGGTAGGTTTCAATGAGAATCCCCTCAATATTATGAGCTCCAGTAGGCACAGGCCTAGAGCCATCAAATATTCTTTATATGTTAACCCTTTGATTCTTACAATCTCATAAACCTTCTCTGGACCCTCTCCAGTGCCAGCACACCCTTTCCTAGATGTGGGAGCCCAAAATTGCTCACAATACTCCGAATGTGGTCTGATACATGCATTTTAAGAAGGCAAAAAGTGGTTGCAAATGAGTCATATTCTGCATGGAGGTCAGTGACTGGTGGTGTACCTCGGGGATCTGTTCTGGGACCCCTTCGTGATTTTTATAAATGACCTGAATGAGGAAGCGGAGGGATGGGTTAGTATATTTGCTGATGACACAAAGGTTGGGGGTGTTAGGGATAATGTGGAGGGCTGTCAGAGGTTACAACAGGACATCGACAGGATGCAAAACTGGGCTGAGAAGTGGCAGATGGAGTTTGACCCAGATAAGCGTGAGGTGGTTCATTTTGGTAGGTCAAATATGATGGCAGAATATAGTATTAATGGTAAGACTCTTGGCAGTGTGGGGGATCAGTGGAATCTTGGGGTCCGAGTCCATAGGACACTCAAAGCTGCTGCGCAGGTTGACTCTGTGGTTAAGAAGGCATACAGTGAGTTAGCCTTCATCAACCGTGTGATTGACTTTAAGAGCCGAGAAGTAATGTTGCAGCTATATAGAACCCTGGTTAGGCCCCACTTGGAGTACTGTGCTCAGTTCTGGTCGCCTCACTACTGGAAGGATGTGGAAACTGTAGAAAGGATGCAGAGGAGATTTACAAGGATGTTGCCTAGATTGGGGAGCATGCCTTATGAGAATAGGTTGAATGAGCTCAGCCTTTTCTCCTTGGAGCGACGGAGGATGAGAGGTGACCTGATAGAGGTGTATAAGATGATGAGAGGCATTGATCATGTGGATAGAGAGGCTTTTTTCCAGGGCAGAAATGGCTAACACTAGAAGGCACAGTTTTAAGGTGGTTGGAAGTAGGTACAGAGGAGATGTCAGGGGTAATTTTTGTACTCGAGAGTGGTGAGTGCGTGGAATGGGCTGCCAGTGACAGTGGTGGGGGCGGATACGATAGGGTCTTTTAAGAGACTTTTAGATAGGTACATGGAGCTTAGTAAAATAGAAGCCTAAGGGTAACCCTAGGTAATTTCTAAGTAAGTACATGTTTGGCACAGCATTGTGGACCGAAGGGCCTGTGTTGTGCTGTAGGTTTTCAATGTTTAAAGTCTCAGCATTACATCCTTGCTTTGATATTCTAGTCTCAGACAGGGTAAGCTCTCACTATTCCAGAGTTTTGGCCCTCCCTTACAATGAGCCCAGAACTAAATCAGTGTTCAGTGGAATGGACATCAACAGCCCCATTCATTTCCTACTCAGTCAGCAGGAGCGTGTTCTGACCTATTGGCTGTACCCTGCCAAGGCTTTGTTTATTTGGGGTGCTCCTTGTGCACCCATTCCACCAAACCCCAGCATTCTCTTTTTCTGCACCCTCAGATTGATAGGCCAATCCTTGTCCAGGAAGATGAAAGACCCTTACCCAAACTGTTCCCAGCTCCCTGTCTCAGGCACTATTGCCTTGGTTTGATCCTGAGCTGACTTCTAATCACCAAGACCATGCACTCCACATCTGCCTCACTGCAGCACATTACACTCCATTCCAGTGACCTCCCGCTGGCTTCCCATTGTCCACCACCTGCAAACCTCCATTCATCCTCAAGCTGTTGCTGGCATTTAGTTCTGCATCAAGTCCCAGTCACCATCAGTCCCACACTTGTTTTTCCACTGCTTGTCTAATACTGCTGCAAAGAAGGTTTACATTGCACCTGTGTATACAATAATAAACTCGTCTTTGACTTTACTCACTGCCTCCAAGAACAATCGTATTTCAAATCCATCCATGGCCCTGCTCATTAACTGGGTTTCTTCTTCGGGCCCTTGGTCCCTCAGCTGTAGCCTAAGCTCATATTGAATCCTGTACCAATACTCCAGCCCAGCCATGAGGTAATATTGCAGCTCCACAAAACCCTAGTTAGTCCACATTTGTGTTCATTTCTGGTCACCTTATTATAGGAAGAATGTGGAAGCTTTAGAGAGTGTGTGGGATCTGACCTGAACTAGACGGCTGTCTTAGGAGTTTTCTCTTTGGAGCAAAAGAGGATAAGAGAAGACTTGATAGAGGTCTACAAGATGATAAAAGGCAAAGCTAGAGTTAACCACCAGAGACTTCTTCCCAGGCCAGAATTTTAGGGGGCATAATTTTCAGGTAAATGGAGGAAAGTATGGTGGGGATGTCAGAAGGTAAGTTTTTTTTTTACACAGAGTGAGGTGGGTGCATGTAACACACTAGCAGTGGTAGAGACATTTAAGAAACTTACACAGGCAAATGGATGATAGAAAAGTGGAGGGTTATGTAGGAGGGAGGGGGTGGATTGTGGTCAGCACAACATTGTTCACCAAAGGGGCTACTATGTTGTCATGTTCTATGTTCTAACCACGCTCCCCCTCCTTTAACCGTACTATTGGGAGCCATGCCAGAATTTGCTGGTCTCTTGAGCTTCAAAATCAATTGGTCTTAGTAATCCACCATGGAAACAAGCCTGTGGGCCTAAATCATCCATTCTGACCCAGATAATAGTCCTGGCACAAAGTTCAAGTCTTCCATTTTGTAATTTAGTTTTACCTTAACAGACTCAGAGTGTGCTTGAAGGGTGAAGATTCCTATGCACTGCTGATACCTGTTTTGATGTATGACGAGAAAAGCGTCACGCAGTCCAGACCCTGCAGACAAAAGAACCGGATGTAGTATTAGTGAAAGGAATAAGTGAAACCGAGCAGCACTGGGTCCAGAAAACGTGTGGTCTCATATTGCCTGTGGACTGTGAGAGGAGGCCATCATGGACTTGCCTACAGCACTCTACATCAGCTAACATAGATGTGCTAACCTGGCCTGTCTTTAAAGCAACTGCTCCTGTTGGGAATTGCAGGTGTCTAAGTTGGCTGTGTGTTAGGAAGCTCTTGTACTCCTGTCCCTACAACGAAGGTTTCTCAGGTTAGTGAAGACTTCATTATTATTCTGTGAATACTAGAGGGTGTTGCGTACATTATGCTATCAATAAGATTATCATTATAAAGGACAACCACAAAGCAATGGCCACTCCTATTACTCTGTCCTTAGTGATGACTCAGTCTCTATTTCAGCAACACCCAGCGTATATCATTGGGCGGGTGTCACAACAATTACTGTTTTACCCACAAGCATTAAGTTTAGATGGAAACACCTAACTCACTCACATAACATAGGTAATTGCACTTGTGTAAACATAAGAGATTTGCTGGAAATCCAGAGCAACACACACACAAAATGCTGGAGGAGCTCAGCAGGTCGGACATCTGTAGGGAGAAATAATAAGTTGACATTTCATCAGGACTGGAAAGGAAGGGGGCAAAGTCCAGAATAAGAAGGTAGTGGAGGGGAAGGAGTACGAGCAAGCAGATAAAAGGTGAGACCGGGTGAGTGGGGAGGTGGACAGTTGGTGGGGGGGGGGGTAGTGATGTGAGAACGCTGGGAGGTGGAAGAGATACAGGGCTGAAGAAGATGGAGAGTGGACCATGGGAGAAGGAGAAGGAGATGAGAAGGGGTAGAAGGTGATCCAGAATGGGGAATAAAAAAAGAGAGAAGAGGGAAAATTAGCAGAAGTTAGAGAAATTGATGTTCATTCCATTGGGTTGGAGACCACCCAGAGAGAATATGAGGTGGTGCTCCTCCACCCTGACAGTTTCTGAGTATCTCTCACCCTTCGGCACCCAATAGCAGTAAAACACTCGGTACCTGTCTAAGGATCTACTCAGTTTTGTTCAAATCGTGCAGTTTTATTTTTAAACATTATTTTTAATTGTGATTGTTGACTACCTGGAGATGAAGTGTCCAGACCTGGAAATGTTGCCTGTTTTCACTTCCACAGATGCTGCCTGGTTGGGGAATTTTTTTTGTTCTATAATGATAAAACACACTCTCCTTTCCATTGTACTGCTCCCCCAGCATGCATACACGGGTAAGCTTTACATGGCTGATGTGTGATCATACACCAGTCAGAATCAGCGTGATATCGCTGATGTGATGTGAAATTTGTTTTTTTTTGTGGCAGCAGTCCAAAATTACTATAAACCTCAAACAGTGTAAGTGAAAAGGAATATCATGTCATAAACCACCACCCTCCTTCGTCTGGCAGAACTGGTCCTTACCATCAACCTTCTGCTCCTCCCTACCTTCTCCAAACTCAAGGGGTAGCCATGGGCCCCAGCTGTGCCTGCCTTTCCATTGGCTACGTGGAACAGTCCATGTTCCAAGCCTTCCCTGTAATGCTCACCAACTATTCCAATGCTGTCTCCTGCACCCAAGCTGAGCTCATCAATTTCATCAACTTTGCCTCCAACTTCTACCCTGCCATTTCTGACATTTCATTCTTTCTCGATTTCCATCTCTGGAGACAAACTTTCTACAGATATCTTCTACTGATTCCTATGGCTACCTTGACTGTACCTCCTCCCACATTATGTCCTGTAAAATTGCCCTTCCCTTTTCTCAGTTCCTCTGAGTCTGCCACATCTGTTCCCAAGATGAGGATGAGATAATTCTTTTTAGGACATCAGAGATATCCTCCTTCAAAGAATGGGTTTTTCCTTCCTCCACCATTGATGCCCCACGTACATCTCCTCCATTTCCCAGACCCCATCTTCCCACCATCTTAACAGGGATAGAGGTCCTCTAGTCCTCACCTACCACACTCGGAGCCTCCACATCCAAGACCTCATTCTCCGCATCTTCCACCATTTTCAACGGGATCCTACCACCAAACGTATCTTTACCCCACCACCTGCCCACACTGCTTTCCACTGGTATTGCTCCCTCTATGATTCCCTTGTTCACACACCCTCCCCACCAACCTCCCTCCTGCAAGTGACAGAAATGCTAAGCTTATCTATTCAGGCCCCCAAACAGCCCTTGCAGGTAAGGTTGTCCATTGTACCTGGTGCTCCAATTGTGGCTTCCTCTACATTGGTGAGACCCGGTGTACAGTGAACTGGGGTCTGCTTTGTCAAGCACCTCCATTCCATCCACAAAAGGAGGAATTTCTCAGAAGCCAGTCATTTTAATTCCTATCCCCATTCCTGTTCTGACATGTTGGTCAGCCTCATCTTCTGCCACAATGAGGCCACTCTCAGGGTAGAGAAGCAACATCTCATATTCTGTTTAGGTAGCCTCCATCCTGACGGCACGATCATCGATTTCTCCTTCTGGTATTTTTTCCCCTCCTCCTTCCCACTTCTTCATTTCCCCACTTTGTCCTCTTACCTCTTCACCTTGCCTGCCTATCACCTCTCCCTGGTGCCCCTCCTCCTTTCCTTTCTCCATGGTCCACTCTCCTCTCCTCTCCTATCATAATCCTCCTTCTCCAGCCATTTACCTTTCCCACCCACCTGGCTTCACTTACCACTTTCTAGCTATCCTCCCAACCCCTCTCTCCACCTTTTTATTCTGGCATCTTAACCCTTCTTATCCAGTCCCAATGAAGGGCCTTGGCCCAAAATGCCAACTGTTTATTAATTTCCATCGATGCAGCCTGATATTCTGAGTTCCTCCAGCATTTTGTGTGTGTTGCTCTGGATAATGAGGCAACGTTTGCCTATTATTGAATTTTTATTGGTCAGTCATAAATTCAATCGGCCAAGTCTGGATTCTAAATTAACCACGTGTAACTAATTGACTGGCCACCATTGGTCAAAGAGGTGGCAAACAAAACAATTTTGTTGCCACATGACATGCAGTGCCCACACATAATAAAAAGGTACATGATGAATATCTTTACTGCCAAATGAAGCAGCAAATTACTTTTTACAACCCGAGAGCAGGGAGATGTTTTCACAGGAAAACGCTGGATTCACTCTGCTTTTACTTTTTCTTCTGAGTTTGTGAGTGAGCACTGGATATCCAGGGATAATAACAGTTTGTGAGTGAGCACTGGATATCCAGGGATAATAACAGTTTGTGAGTGAGCACTGGATATCCAGGGATAATAGCAGTTTGTGAGTGAGCTCTGGATATCCGTGGTTAATAACAGTTTGTGAGTGAGCACTGGATATCCAGGGATAATAACAGTTTGTGAGTGAGCACTGGATATCCAGGGATAATAACAGTTTGTGAGTGAGCACTGGATATCCAGGGATAATAGCAGTTTGTGAGTGAGCACTGGATATCCAGGGATAATAGCAGTTTGTGAGTGAGCACTGGATATCCGTGGATAATAACAGTTTGTGAGTGAGCACTGGATATCCGTGGTTAATAACAGTTTGTGAGTGAGCACTGGATATCCATGGATAATAACAGTTTGTGAGTGAGCTCTGGATATCCAGGGATAATAACAGTTTGTGAGTGAGCACTGGATATCCAGGGATAATAACAGTTTGTGAGTGAGCACTGGATATCCGTGGATAATAACAGTTTGTGAGTGAGCACTGGATATCCGTGGATAATAACAGTTTTTGAGTGAGCACTGGATATCCGTGGATAATAACAGTTTGTGAGTGAGCACTGGATATCCGTGGATAATAACAGTTTGTGAGTGAGCACTGGATATCCGTGGATAATAACAGTTTGTGAGTGAGCACTGGATATCCAGGGATAATAACAGTTTGTGAGTGAGCACTGGATATATGCAGTTAATAAGTTTGTGAATGAGCTCTGGATATCCGTGGATAATAACAGCTTGTGAGTGAGCACTAGATATCCGTGGATAATAACAGTTTTTGAGTGAGCACTGGATATCCGTGGTTAATAACAGTTTGTGAGTGAGCACTGGATATCCGTGGATAATAACAGTTTGTGAGTGAGCACTGGATATCCGTGGATAATAGCAGTTTGTGAGTGAGCACTGGATATCCGTGGTTAATAACAGTTTGTGAGTGAGCACTGGATATCCGTGGTTAATAACAGTTTGTGAGTGAGCACTGGATATCCAGGGATAATAACAGTTTGTGAGTGAGCACTGGATATCCAAGGATAATAACAGTTTGTGAGTGAGCACTGGATATCCAGGGATAATAGCAGTTTGTGAGTGAGCACTGGATATCCGTGGATAACAGTTTGTGAGTGAGCACTGGATATCCGTGGATAATAACAGTTTGTGAGTGAGCACTGGATATCCAGGGATAATAACAGTTTGTGAGTGAGCACTGGATATCCAGGGATAATAACAGTTTGTGAGTGAGCACTGGATATCCAGGGATAATAACAGTTTGTGAGTGAGCACTGGATATATGCAGTTAATAAGTTTGTGAGTGAGCACTGGATATCCGTGGATAATAACAGCTTGTGAGTGAGCACTGGATATCCGTGGATAATAACAGTTTTTGAGTGAGCACTGGATATCCGTGGTTAATAACAGTTTGTGAGTGAGCACTGGATATCCGTGGATAATAACAGTTTGTGAGTGAGCACTGGATATCCGTGGATAATAGCAGTTTGTGAGTGAGCACTGGATATCCGTGGTTAATAACAGTTTGTGAGTGAGCACTGGATATCCGTGGATAATAACAGTTTGTGAGTGAGCACTGGATATCCATGGATAATAACAGTTTGTGAGTGAGCACTGGATATCCAGGGATAATAACAGTTTGTGAGTGAGCACTGGATATCCAGGGATAATAACAGTTTGTGAGTGAGCACTGGATATATGCAGTTAATAAGTTTGTGAGTGAGCACTGGATATCCGTGGATAATAACAGTTTGTGAATGAGCTCTGGATATCCGTGGATAATAACAGCTTGTGAGTGAGCACTGGATATCCGTGGATAATAACAGTTTGTGAGTGAGCACTGGATATCCGTGGATAATAGCAGTTTGTGAGTGAGCACTGGATATCCGTGGATAATAGCAGTTTGTGAGTGAGCACTGGATATCCGTGGTTAATAACAGTTTGTGAGTGAGCACTGGATATCCGTGGTTAATAACAGTTTGTGAGTGAGCACTGGATATCCGTGGATAATAACAGTTTGTGAGTGAGCACTGGATATCCGTGGATAATAGCAGTTTGTGAGTGAGCACTGGATATCCGTGGATAATAGCAGTTTGTGAGTGAGCACTGGATATCCGTGGATAATAACAGTTTGTGAGTGAGCACTGGATATCCGTGGATAATAACAGTTTGTGAGTGAGCACTGGATATCCGTGGATAATAACAGTTTGTGAGTGAGCACTGGATATCCAGGGATAATAACAGTTTGTGAGTGAGCACTGGATATCCAGGGATAATAACAGTTTGTGAGTGAGCACTGGATATATGCAGTTAATAAGTTTGTGAATGAGCCCTGGATATCCGTGGATAATAACAGCTTGTGAGTGAGCACTGGATATCCATGGATAATAACAGTTTTTGAGTGAGCACTGGATATCCGTGGTTAATAACAGTTTGTGAGTGAGCACTGGATATCCGTGGATAATAACAGTTTGTGAGTGAGCACTGGATATCCGTGGATAATAGCAGTTTGTGAGTGAGCACTGGATATCCATGGTTAATAACAGTTTGTGAGTGAGCACTGGATATCCGTGGTTAATAACAGTTTGTGAGTGAGCACTGGATATCCGTGGATAATAACAGTTTGCGAGTGAGCACTGGATATCCAGGGATAATAACAGTTTGTGAGTGAGCACTGGATATCCAGGGATAATAACAGTTTGTGAGTGAGCACTGGATATATGCAGTTAATAAGTTTGTGAATGAGCTCTGGATATCCGTGGATAATAACAGCTTGTGAGTGAGCACTAGATATCCGTGGATAATAACAGTTTTTGAGTGAGCACTGGATATCCGTGGTTAATAACAGTTTGTGAGTGAGCACTGGATATCCGTGGATAATAACAGTTTGTGAGTGAGCACTGGATATCCGTGGATAATAGCAGTTTGTGAGTGAGCACTGGATATCCGTGGTTAATAACAGTTTGTGAGTGAGCACTGGATATCCGTGGTTAATAACAGTTTGTGAGTGAGCACTGGATATCCAGGGATAATAACAGTTTGTGAGTGAGCACTGGATATCCAGGGATAATAACAGTTTGTGAGTGAGCACTGGATATCCAGGGATAATAGCAGTTTGTGAGTGAGCACTGGATATCCGTGGATAACAGTTTGTGAGTGAGCACTGGATATCCGTGGATAATAACAGTTTGTGAGTGAGCACTGGATATCCAGGGATAATAACAGTTTGTGAGTGAGCACTGGATATCCAGGGATAATAACAGTTTGTGAGTGAGCACTGGATATCCAGGGATAATAACAGTTTGTGAGTGAGCACTGGATATATGCAGTTAATAAGTTTGTGAGTGAGCACTGGATATCCGTGGATAATAACAGCTTGTGAGTGAGCACTGGATATCCGTGGATAATAACAGTTTTTGAGTGAGCACTGGATATCCGTGGTTAATAACAGTTTGTGAGTGAGCACTGGATATCCGTGGATAATAGCAGTTTGTGAGTGAGCACTGGATATCCGTGGTTAATAACAGTTTGTGAGTGAGCACTGGATATCCGTGGATAATAACAGTTTGTGAGTGAGCACTGGATATCCGTGGATAATAACAGTTTGTGAGTGAGCACTGGATATCCAGGGATAATAACAGTTTGTGAGTGAGCACTGGATATCCAGGGATAATAACAGTTTGTGAGTGAGCACTGGATATATGCAGTTAATAAGTTTGTGAGTGAGCACTGGATATCCGTGGATAATAACAGTTTGTGAATGAGCTCTGGATATCCGTGGATAATAACAGCTTGTGAGTGAGCACTGGATATCCGTGGATAATAACAGTTTTTGAGTGAGCACTGGATATCCGTGGTTAATAACAGTTTGTGAGTGAGCACTGGATATCTATGGATAATAACAGTTTGTGAGTGAGCACTGGATATCCGTGGATAATAGCAGTTTGTGAGTGAGCACTGGATATCCGTGGTTAATAACAGTTTGTGAGTGAGCACTGGATATCCGTGGTTAATAACAGTTTGTGAGTGAGCACTGGATATCCGTGGATAATAACAGTTTGTGAGTGAGCACTGGATATCCGTGGATAATAACAGTTTGTGAGTGAGCACTGGATATCCAGGGATAATAACAGTTTGTGAGTGAGCACTGGATATCCAGGGATAATAACAGTTTGTGAGTGAGCACTGGATATATGCAGTTAATAAGTTTGTGAATGAGCCCTGGATATCCGTGGATAATAACAGCTTGTGAGTGAGCACTGGATATCCGTGGATAATAACAGTTTTTGAGTGAGCACTGGATATCCGTGGTTAATAACAGTTTGTGAGTGAGCACTGGATATCCGTGGATAATAACAGTTTGTGAGTGAGCACTGGATATCCGTGGATAATAGCAGTTTGTGAGTGAGCACTGGATATCCATGGTTAATAACAGTTTGTGAGTGAGCACTGGATATCCGTGGTTAATAACAGTTTGTGAGTGAGCACTGGATATCCGTGGATAATAACAGTTTGTGAGTGAGCACTGGATATCCGTGGATAATAGCAGTTTGTGAGTGAGCACTGGATATCCGTGGATAATAGCAGTTTGTGAGTGAGCACTGGATATCCGTGGATAATAACAGTTTGTGAGTGAGCACTGGATATCCGTGGATAATAACAGTTTGTGAGTGAGCACTGGATATCCGTGGATAATAGCAGTTTGTGAGTGAGCACTGGATATCCGTGGATAATAGCAGTTTGTGAGTGAGCACTGGATATCCGTGGATAATAACAGTTTGTGAGTGAGCACTGGATATCCAGGGATAATAACAGTTTGTGAGTGAGCACTGGATATCCAGGGATAATAACAGTTTGTGAGTGAGCACTGGATATCCAGGGATAATAACAGTTTGTGAGTGAGCACTGGATATCCAGGGATAATAACAGTTTGTGAGTGAGCACTGGATATCCAGGGATAATAACAGTTTGTGAGTGAGCACTGGATATATGCAGTTAATAAGTTTGTGAATGAGCCCTGGATATCCGTGGATAATAACAGCTTGTGAGTGAGCACTGGATATCCAGGGATAATAACAGTTTGTGAGTGAGCACTGGATATATGCAGTTAATAAGTTTGTGAGTGAGCACTGGATATCCATGGATAATAACAGTTTGTGAGTGAGCACTGGATATCCGTGGATAATAGCAGTTTGTGAGTGTGCACTGGATATCCATGGATAATAACAGTTTGTGAGTGAGCACTGGATATCCAGGGATAATAACAGTTTGTGAGTGAGCACTGGATATATGCAGTTAATAAGTTTGTGAGTGAGCACTGGATATCCGTGGATAATAACAGTTTGTGAATGAGCTCTGGATATCCGTGGATAATAACAGCTTGTGAGTGAGCACTGGATATCCATGGATAATAACAGTTTTTGAGTGAGCACTGGATATCCGTGGTTAATAACAGTTTGTGAGTGAGCACTGGATATCTATGGATAATAACAGTTTGTGAGTGAGCACTGGATATCCGTGGATAATAGCAGTTTGTGAGTGAGCACTGGATATCCGTGGTTAATAACAGTTTGTGAGTGAGCACTGGATATCCGTGGTTAATAACAGTTTGTGAGTGAGCACTGGATATCCGTGGATAATAACAGTTTGTGAGTGAGCACTGGATATCCGTGGATAATAGCAGTTTGTGAGTGAGCACTGGATATCCGTGGATAATAGCAGTTTGTGAGTGAGCACTGGATATCCGTGGATAATAACAGTTTGTGAGTGAGCACTGGATATCCGTGGATAATAACAGTTTGTGAGTGAGCACTGGATATCCGTGGATAATAACAGTTTGTGAGTGAGCACTGGATATCCAGGGATAATAACAGTTTGTGAGTGAGCACTGGATATCCAGGGATAATAACAGTTTGTGAGTGAGCACTGGATATATGCAGTTAATAAGTTTGTGAATGAGCCCTGGATATCCGTGGATAATAACAGCTTGTGAGTGAGCACTGGATATCCGTGGATAATAACAGTTTTTGAGTGAGCACTGGATATCCGTGGTTAATAACAGTTTGTGAGTGAGCACTGGATATCCGTGGATAATAACAGTTTGTGAGTGAGCACTGGATATCCGTGGATAATAGCAGTTTGTGAGTGAGCACTGGATATCCATGGTTAATAACAGTTTGTGAGTGAGCACTGGATATCCGTGGTTAATAACAGTTTGTGAGTGAGCACTGGATATCCGTGGATAATAACAGTTTGTGAGTGAGCACTGGATATCCGTGGATAATAGCAGTTTGTGAGTGAGCACTGGATATCCGTGGATAATAGCAGTTTGTGAGTGAGCACTGGATATCCGTGGATAATAACAGTTTGTGAGTGAGCACTGGATATCCGTGGATAATAACAGTTTGTGAGTGAGCACTGGATATCCGTGGATAATAGCAGTTTGTGAGTGAGCACTGGATATCCGTGGATAATAGCAGTTTGTGAGTGAGCACTGGATATCCGTGGATAATAACAGTTTGTGAGTGAGCACTGGATATCCGTGGATAATAACAGTTTGTGAGTGAGCACTGGATATCCAGGGATAATAACAGTTTGTGAGTGAGCACTGGATATCCAGGGATAATAACAGTTTGTGAGTGAGCACTGGATATCCAGGGATAATAACAGTTTGTGAGTGAGCACTGGATATCCAGGGATAATAACAGTTTGTGAGTGAGCACTGGATATATGCAGTTAATAAGTTTGTGAATGAGCCCTGGATATCCGTGGATAATAACAGCTTGTGAGTGAGCACTGGATATCCAGGGATAATAACAGTTTGTGAGTGAGCACTGGATATATGCAGTTAATAAGTTTGTGAGTGAGCACTGGATATCCATGGATAATAACAGTTTGTGAGTGAGCACTGGATATCCGTGGATAATAGCAGTTTGTGAGTGTGCACTGGATATCCATGGATAATAACAGTTTGTGAGTGAGCACTGGATATCCAGGGATAATAACAGTTTGTGAGTGAGCACTGGATATATGCAGTTAATAAGTTTGTGAGTGAGCACTGGATATCCGTGGATAATAACAGTTTGTGAGTGAGCTCTGGATATCCGTAGATAATAACAGTTTGTGAGTGAGCACTGGATATCCGCAGTTAATAACAGTTTGTGAGTGAGCACTGGATATCCAGGGATAATAACAGTTTGTGAGTTTATGTGTGAACATTGGATATATGTAGATAATAACAGTTAAGGCACACTCACAAATATTTTTCAATTGTCTTTCTAAAAGATTAATATCAATAATGTTTGAGCAGGTTTTCTAAAATGCTTCATCTACTTCAATCTGTCTTTTATACTGTTATTTAGTAGTAAAACAGTGAATACAAGTAAACAAGCACTGAGACATGTTTTTTCATAAAAATGTCCATAATTATTGTTACTAATTCATTAATCAGTGATAGTCTCTGCTCAAAATTACTTTGACATGTGAAATAATTTTTTGGATTATCAGCAATTTGGGCACACACACTCAAAATGGTTCACCACCCCTGGAAAGGTAAGGCTGCCAAAAAGATACACTTAGGTGAAATGATTCACTTTGGAAAATTGAACTTTAAGGCAAAGTACAAGGTTAGTGGCAGGAGGAACAGAGGGATATTGGGGTCCAAGTCCATAGATACTTCAAAGTTGCTGTTCAAGTTGATAGGAAGACGTAGGCCTTCATTAGTCAAAGGATTGAGTGCAAGAGCCACGAGGTCACGTTGCAGCTCTATAAAACTCTGATTAGACCACGCTTGGATTATTGTGTTCAGTTCTGGTCACCTTATTATAGAAGAATGTGGAAGCTTTGGAGAGGGTGCAGATGAGATTTACCAGAATGCTGCCTGGATTTGTCAGAAAGGCTGAGCAATCTAGGACTTTTCTCTTTGGAGCAAAGGAGGATGAGAGATGACTTGACAGAGTTGTATCAGAGGTATAAATAGGACAGACAGCCAGTGCCTTTTTCCCAGGGTGGAAATGGCTAAGTCTAGAAGGTATAATTGTAACATGATTGGAGGTATGTTTGGGAGGTGATATCTGAGGTAGGATTTTTTTACACCAGTAGTGGTGGGTGTGTGAAAAGCTCTTCACAGGATGCTGGTGCCGATAAACACATTAGGGAAACATAGGAGATTCTTAGATAGGCACCTGGATGAAAGAAAAACAAAGGGCATTGTGGGATTGATCTTGGAATAGGTTAAAAGGTCAGCACAACATTGTGGGCCACAGGGCCCGTACTGTTTGATGTTCTAAAATAGTGAACTGTACCAGCTGAATAGAATGGATCGATGTTCTTCAGCATCAGTCTGTCCAGTGGAATGGGTTGGTCAAGTACACAACACACAGCTCCGTCCCTGACCATGGCTTGTAGCTCAGGACTGGATGAGGAGTTTCTGAACCCGGTGTCTAGGGCTGCAGCTTTCTGCCAGAGTATAAAATCATTAATCCATCAGCCAAAACATTCCATCATACTACTTCCAGATGCCACTTTCCCACTCCTCCCTCTCTCCCTCACTCCTTCCCTCCCCCCTTCGCTCACTCCCTCCCTCTCTCACTGCACTACAGACACCTTAATTGGAAAAAATGGACAAAGTCTTCACAGGCACAGGATCGAGGTAAGCTGCGGAGAGTTGAAAAATCAGTCAGCTCCATTTTGGGTACTAGCCTCCCTAGCATCTAAGACATCTTCAAGGAGCGGTGTCTCAGAAAGGCAGCTTCCATCAGTAAGGACCCCCACCACTTAGAGATGCCCCTTTCTCACTGCTACCATCAGGAAGAAGGTACAGAAGTCTGAAGGCACACACTCAGCAGTTCAGGAACAGCTTCTTTGCCCCACCGATTTCTAAATGGACATTGAACCCATGAACACTAACTCATTATTTTTTAAAATTTCTGTTTCTGCACTACTTACTTTAACTATTAAATAATCACATTTATGATGAATAAGCTCTTCTCAGGCTTCCAGCTGAGCACAGGTATCTATTATAACCAATGTTTCGATGACAAACGCTGCTATCTTCTTCAGGGATGAATCCTGAGAAGACTTTATTCATCCTATATACCGGGAAAGCGCTATATCCATTTTTATGCATATATACTTACTGTAAATACATAGAAACATAGAAAACCTACAGCACAATACAGGTCTTTCGGATGCAATGCTGTGCCAAACGTGTCCTTACTTTAGAAATTACCTAGGCTTACCTATAGCCCTCTATTTTTCTGAGCTCCATGTACCTATCCAAGAGTCTCTTAAAAGACCCTATCGTATCTGCCCCCACCACCATCACTGGCAGCCTATTCCACGCACTCACCATCCTCTGCGTAAAAAAAACTTGCCCCTGACATCTCCTCTGTACCTACTCCCCAGCACCTTAACCCTGTGTCCTCTTGTGGCAACCAATTCAGCCCTGGGAAAAAAGCCTCTGACTATCCACACGATCAATACCTCTCATCATCTTATACACCTCTATCAGGTCACCTCTAATCCTCCGTCACTCCAAGGAAAAAAGGCCAAGTTCACTCAACCTATTTTCATAAAGTATGCTCCCCAATCCAGGCAACATCCTTGTAATTCTCCTCTGCACCCTTTCTATGGTTTCCACATCCTTCCTAGTGAGGTGACCAGAACTGAGCACAATACTCCAAGTGGGGTCTGACCAGGGTCCTATATAGGTGTAACAGTACCTCTCGGCTCTTGAACTCAGTCCTACGGTTGATGAAGGCCAATGCACAGTACGCCTTCTTAATCACAGAGTCAACCTGTGCAGCAGCTTTGAGTGTCCTATGGACTCAGACCCCAAGAACCCTCTGATCCTCCACACTGCCAAGAGTCTTACCATTAATACTATATTCTGCCATCATATTTGACCTACCAAAATGAACCACCTCACACATATCTGGGTTGAACTCCATCTGCCACTTCTCTGCCCAGTTTTACATCCTATTGATGTCCTGTTGTAACCTCTGACAGCCCTCCACACTATCCACAACTCCTCCAACCTTTGTGTCATCAGCAAATTTACTAACCTATCCCTCCACTTCCTCATCCAGATCATTTATAAAAATCACGAAGAGTAAGTGTCCCAGAACAGATCCCTGAGGCACTCCACTGGTCACCAACCTCCATGCAGAATGTGACCCATTTACAACCACTCTTTGCCTTCTGTGGGCAAACCAACTCTGGACCCACAAAGCAATGTCCCCTTGGATCCCATGCCTCCTTACTTTCTCAATAAGCCTTGTATGAGTTACCTTATTAAATGCCTTGCTGAGATCCAGATACACTACATCTACTGTTCTACCTTCATCAATGTGTTTAGTCACAACCTCAAAAAATTCAATCAGGCTCGTAAAGCACGACCTGCCTTTGACAAAGCCATGCTGATTATTCCTAATCATATTATACCTCTCCAAATGTTCAGAAATCCTGCCTCTCAGGATCTTCTCCATCAACTTACCAACCACTGAAGTAAGACTTCCTGGTCTATAATTTCCTGGGCTATCTCCACTCCCTATCTTGAATAAAAGAACAACATTCGCAACCCCCCAATCCTCTCCTGTCCCCATTGATGATGCAAAGATCATTGCCAGAGGCTCAGCAATCTCCTCTCTCGCCTCCCACAGTAGCCTGGGGCACATCTCGTTCAGTCCCAGAGACTTATCCAATTTGATGCTTTCCAAAAGCTCCAGCACATCCTCTTTCTTAATGACTATATGCTCAAGTTTTTCAGTCCGCTGCAAGTCATCACTACAATCGCCAAGATCCTTTTCCATGGTGAAAACTGAAGCAAAGTATTCATTTAAGTAACTCAGCTATCTCCTCCAGTTCCATACACACTTTTCCATTGTCACACTTGATTGGTCCTATTTCTCACGTCTTCACTATCAGTTTTCCCCCTATGATTGCATTGTACTGCTGCCACAATGTTAACAAATTTCACAGTATATAGCAGTGAAATTAATCCTGATTCTGAAGTAATGTTGCAGCTCTATAAGGCCCTGGAATACTGAGTTCAGTCCTGGTCTCTCATTATAGGAAGGATGTGGAAGCTTCAGAGGGGGCAGAGGAGATTTACCAGGATGCCACCTGGATTAGAGAACATGTCTAATAAGGAGAAGTTTAGCAAGCTAGGACTTTCTCTTTCACGTGAAAGTGGATGAGAAATGGCTTGACAGAGGAGCACAAGGTGATAGGAGGCATAGACAGAGCCTTTTCCCCAGAGCAGAAGTGGTGAATACGAGAGTGCATAATTGGAATAAAGAATAGAGGAATGTTATTTTTTAAACACAGAAAATGGTGAGTGTGTGGGATGCCCCCTCAAGGGTGATGGTAGAGGCAGGTACATTAGGGACAGATAGGCACATGGATGAAAGGAATTAGAGGGCTATGTAGGAAGGAAGGTTTACATTGATCTTGGAATAGGTTAAAAGGACAGCATGACATTGTGGGCCGAAGGGCCTGTACTGTGCAGTAACGTTCTATTCTATATAGAACCCGCTAATGACTATTTTCTGAAGTTATAATGTGGAAATAGTTCATTACCTTTTTTGCATTTTTAATCTTTGTGATTAAGAGTAAGTCATCAAAAAGAAACAAATGCACATCCAGGAATTTTGTAGCTCCTGTTTAAAAAAAACATGAATTAGAAACAATTTATTTTACACACTTGACAATGAGCATGACTGCTTTTCCAATGTGGAATGAGAAACACTGACCTACAAGGGCTAATCTTCCTTCGTATAAAATCTGTCTGTTTGCAGGCGAGAGAAGACCATCTAAACTGTTGTCTTTGACCAGATATCGAAGACTCTGCAAAGAATCAGGAAAGGAAGAATCAGTCCAAAATCTAACCTGTTAAGCATTTCTATAGAAATGGTGAGGATTTACTGAGAGTGGCACAATGCCATTACAGTCAGAATTCAGAGTTAAATTCCAGCCTCATCTGTGAGAAGTTTCTGCATTCTCCCCATGAACATGCAGGTTTCTTCCTGGTGCAAACACGAGGAAACCTGCAGATGCTGTAAATTCAAACAACACACACAAAATGCTGGTGGATCATAGCAGGCCAGGCAGCATCTATAGGAGAAGCACTGTTGACGTTTCGGGCCGAGTCCTGACGAAGGGTCTCGGCCTGAATCGTCGACAGTGCTTCTCCTATAGATGCTGCCTGGCCTGCTGCGTTCCACCAGCATTTTGTGTGTGTTGTTTCCTCCTGGTATTCTGGTTTCCACCCACAGTCCAAAGACATACCAGCAGGTAGGTGAATTGGTGGTGCAGGCCAATCTTTGTACCAGTGTGCTGTTTTCCACTTACCACTAAATTTACTGTTGTATTTACCAGCATCTTGTACATTGTTTACTCTGAGCTTCATGCAAGAAGGAATCTCACTGCACCCTGATGTACGTGATACTGAACTAATCTGAATCGGAGTTTCATTACGTCCTCCCCGTGGAATGCACGAGCTTTCTTTATATCCGCCACTTTCTTCCCACGGTCCAAAGGTTAACAGGTCATTGAAAATGTCCCTGTGATTAGGTTATGGGTAAATAAGGATAATTGGGCATAGCTGGGGCCACATGACTCAAAAGGCCAGAAAGGCCTATGTTGTGCTGTATCATTAAATAAAGAAATAAAAATTCAGTGTTGTGATGTGACTGGATTTATGATGTTTTGGAGCCAGGGTCCATTCCAAAGACAGTGCAGTGACAGGCCCTTTGACCCACAAGTCTGCTGTTGATCTTTAAGTTGGCATTTTTACTCATCCCATTTTATTCCCCCTCATTCCCTCCAAATAACCCCCCCCCCCACAACCCAGATTCTAGCACTCCCCAATAGAGTAAGAGCAATATATGCTGAGGAAGGGTCTTGGCCTGAAACACCGACTGCCGGCTCTTTTTCAAATATTCTGCCTGGCCTGCTAAGTTCCTCCAGCATTTTGTGTGTATTACTTTGATTTCAGTATCTGCAGATTTTCTCTTTTTGTCTACCAGCCCACAAGTCTGGGGGACATTGGAACTCGCAGGGTCAGAGGGAGCAAGTGTGAACTCCACACAGGAAGAAGTGGACACCATGAACCTGGATCCTGAAGCTGTAAGGCATCAGGCCTACCAGTGTCTGTTGGGCTTACGCTGGATTTTCTGGGCCATTGCCGGTAACCCCACTGGAATTGGAGACGTGTCACTGGCGGCATGATCAAAGACCCCAGTCAGCCTGGGCATCCTCTCTTCTGCCCTTCCCTTCAGGCAGGAGGTAGAAAAGTCTGCACTCACATAACACCAGACACAAGGCAACTTCTACCTCACTTGTCAGACACTTTAACCATAAAATGAACTCTTGACATCATAATCTACCTTGTTTATAGTTTACCTGCACAACGCTTACGTTTTATTCTGCATTGTTACTCTTCAAGCCTGTTCTACCACAATGCATTGTGTAATGATCTGATCTGTACGTACAGTATGCAAGATAAGCCTTTCACTGCACCTTGGTAATAAAAGCAATACCAGTACATTCACTCCCTCACTAGTTGTTAACTATCCTGCCTCGCCAGGGAGAGTTCTTTAGCCTCCTTCCCACTCCCTTCTGTCTTGCTAATGATTATGCTTTGTGTGTGCCCTTGGCCAGAGTTGATGTTCACCTCACTGTAAGCCTGCACATTTACAGCAAGTGAACAACACAACTGGAAGAGTAGGTATGTGGGAGGGTGCAAAATCTCTCACAGCTGGTGAAGTGCAGCCTTTGGGAAAGGCAGTCAGTAGTGTGGGAGTGATGATGACAATGGACCACCCCAAACTACAGTGTGGATTGCTGAGAAATGAGCCACATATGCGCTGGATTTTCCTCATGCTGTGAATTCTGCTTTCAGACCTCCTACACTTCTCCAGTCAAGACCACAGGACTCTACAGTGCAGTACACACCTGTGACTTGCCTTGACTTGACACCTTTTGATCTTTGATGCTGTGCTGACCTTTTAACCTACTCCAAGATCAACAAAACTCTTCCCTCCTACATAGTCCTCCATTTTTTTTATCATCCATGTGTCTATTGAACAGTTTCTTAAGTGCCTCTAATGTATCTGCCTCTACTATCACCCCTGGTAAAGCACTTTACACACCCAGTACTCTCTGTGTAAAAAAAAATACCTCTGACATCTCCCCTTATACTAAGCCTAGTGTACGCTCAAGGAACAGCACCTTACCCTCTGACTGGCCATGTCACAGATTCTGGAACTCAACACTAAACTTGACAGTTTCTGAAACCAATCCTCCCTATTTTTTTTGCAGAACAGGTCAGTTCTGCTAGAAATTTGCTCACTCACCTTTTCCTCTTCATGGAGGCTGACTGACCTGCTGGGTAATTCCAGAGTTCTCTTTCATTTTAGATTTCTAGCATTTGCTGAATCTGTGTTTTTCTCTCTCTGCTGTCCTCACTCATCTCCCTCTGTCCTCACTCCTCCAGAGAGAGCAGATATGATGGACAAGCATTCATCTCCTTCCTTTAGGAGGCACCAGAAGCATCTGGGTCCCCTGGAGAACCATGGTCCTGCCCTGTAACACATGTTCTCCATTCATTTGACACCTCTCCCTCTCTGCCATTTAAAGCATATTTGCATTTTTTGGTTAAAGAGTATCATTGGCGTGTGAAATGTGCACCCTGTTTCTCTCCCACCACGGATGCTGCCTGATGTCTTAATACTTCCATTCCAGTTGTAATCTCACTCTGAGATTCTCAGGCTTGGCAAATGAACCTTCGCTGACAGCACTTGGATACCATGAAAACTTTTAAATGGTGCCTTTAAACCTAACGCAAAGCAGTGAGACCCAAAGCATTTCACTGAAAGGGTAAGTAAGTGCTTGGCATTAAATGAGAGGCACAGGAGTTTGGGGAGGTTCTTGAAGTAATGAAGTTAGAGAATGAGAAATAACAGTGGCTGCACACCTGACCTGGGCCAAAATGCCAGATAAAATAAGAAATAAATAGTTTAATACACTTGTTAAACCTCAGTCTAGGGGAAACTCCAATCTCAAACCTCCGCTGCCGTGCGGCTATACCCGCTCATGGGGAATGTGTACACCCCGAGGGAAAACTCGAGCTAGAATCCCTAAGGCAGTCCTGCATTGAGTTCAATGCTGACTGGAAACTCCGCGATGCTACTGGTACCAAACTCTATCAGTCTCTGCCGTTCCTTTGGGTTCATCAGATGTGTGGAGAGGGGGAGCTTCCTACATGGGCAACAGCTCAGTCTCCATATCGGACTGCTCAGGCTTGCTAGGACACAACATCCATGGTCAATCCTGACTGACAGAGGCCTCACCTCACAAAACCTCAGTCTGTGATATTCTTGTTCAAACTGCCCTATGTGTCTGGTCACACTTGTTTGTGGCAGAAGTGGTTGGGACATGTATGTGTATAACTTACAACCTCAAGGGCAGTTTCCACTAGAGCCGGTGAAATATTCCTTCAAGCAAGTACAATCTTGGGGATTATCTTTGATGGTATTTTATTACAGAACAGCTCTATAGATGCATAGTGGGGAACATCCTAACTGTTTGTGTTATGGCCCAGTATGGAAGCACCAATGTTCAGACAGAAAAGCTTCAGAAGAGAAGCCCTCCCCACCTTTGAGCACATTTACATGGAGCAGTGCCACAAATGCAGAGATTTTCGGTAGGCTGAAACCAGCGCAAGAGGTCGTAGACTGGTGATGTTGTCTGAGGTTTGTAAAGAGCTCACGAGCTTTCAGCAATCAATGCGGGGCCAACCAAAGGGAAGGAGCTGAGAGTGGAGCAGACATTGTGGGAGAGTCGGCTAGCTTTGGCTCAACAGGCCTAGGCAACAACAGGCAGAGTAAGAAAGTACCTAGTACGCTTTTTTTCTCTATTAATACATAGCTATAGGCATCCATTAGTCTTGTGAGACCACGGATTTGCACCTTGGAAGATTTACAGGGTGCAGGCCTGGGCAAAGTTGAATGGGAGACCAACAGTTGCCCAAGCTGTAAGCCTTCCCCTCTCCATGCCACCAATGTTGTCCAAGGGAAGGGCACTAGGACCCATGCAGCTTGGCACCGGTGTCCTCGCAGAGCAATGTGTTGTTAAGTGCCTTGCTCAAGGACACACCGTGCTGCCTCAGCTGAGGCTCGAACCAGAGACCTTCAGATCACTAGACCAATGCCTTATCCACTAGGCCATGCGCCAACGCTAATACATAGCTAGTGCACTGAGAATGGATCTGGAGTTAGTGTTATGTTCCTTGTGTGAGATGTGGGAACTCTGGAAGATCTCCAGTCTCCCCGATAAGTACACCTGCACAAAGTGCATCGATCTGCAGCTCCTTAGGGACCGTGTTAATGGAACTGGAGCTATAGCTCGGTGGCCCTCACCTCACACGGGAGGATGAGGAGGTGACAGATAGGAGCTACAGGGAGGTAGTCACTCCTAAGTTACAGGAGGCAGGTAACTGGATAACTGGCAGGAGATGGAAAGGGAATAAGCAGCCAGTGCAGAGTACCTCTGTGGCTGATCCCCTTAATAATAAGTATACTGCTTTGGATACTGTTGGGGGAGTCGTTCTACCAGGTCTCCGGCACCGAGTCTGGCTCTGTGGCTCAGAAGGGAAGTGGGGAAAAGAGGCGTGCAGTAGTAATAGGGATTCCATAACTAGATCATCAGAAAGCGGACTCTGTGGATGTGAAGGAGACAACCGGATGGTATGTTGCCTCCTGGGTACCAGGGTCAGGGATGTCTTGGATCAAGTCCACCATGTTCTAAACAGGAAAAAGCTGAAAAGCAGAAATTCAAGTGTAGTAATCTCTGGATTGCTGCCTGCCAGTAAGGGTAGGAATAGGATAATTAGGCTAAGGAACTACAAGAATAAAAAGACCCTGATAGGAGTTGCCTCTGAATAGTAGTCAGGATGTGGGCTACAAATTACAAAGGCGATAGAGAAGGCATGAATAAAGAGCATTCTGCAATACTCATGGGGGATTTCAATAAGCAGGGAGGTTGGGAAAATCTGTTTGGTGCTGGATCCCAAGAGAGGGAATTGCAGAATGCTTACTAGTTGGCTTTTTAGAGCAGCTTGTGTTTGAGCCCACTAGATGAAAGTCAATTCTGGATTGGGTGTTGTGTAATGGAGTAATGGTGGACAAACTTCTTAAGTATTTAGTGTTGGTTTTCATGTGAAAGACTCCAGCAGAATGTTGGAAATCCAGGAGTGTTGGGGGCAGCAGCGAGTGAGGTGGCTGTTACAGAAGAGGAGGTGCTTGGGAAGCTTAAAAGCCTAAAAGTCACCTGGACCAGAAGGACAACATCCAAGAGTTCTCAAAGAGGTAGCTGAAGAGATTGTGGAGATATTAGTAATCATCTTTTCACTGGATTCTGGAATGGTTCCTGAGCACTGGAAAATTGAAAATATCACTCCACTCCTTAAGAAGGGAGGGAGGCAGAAAAAAATGGTAAATTATAAGCCAGTTAGCCTGATTTCAGTGGTTGGAAAGACGTCTCAGTCTATTATTAAGGCTGAGGTTTCCAGGTACTTGGAGGTACATGATAAAATTAGTGAAGTCAGCACAATGTCCTCAAGGAAAAATCTTGCTTGACAAATCTGTTGGAATCCTTTGAGGAAATAACAGGCATGGTAGACAAAGGAGAGTAAGTGGATGTTGTTTATTTGGATTTTCAGAAGGCCTTTGACAAGGAGCTGTACGTGAGGTGTTTAACAAAATAAGAGCCCATGGTATTACAGGAAAGGTACCAGCATGGATAGAAGATTGGCTGACTGGCAGGAAGCAAAGAGTGGGAATAAAGGGCACCTTTTATGATTGGCTACTGGTAACTAGTGGTGTGCCAGTGGGGTTGGTGTTGGGACCACTTATTTCCATGTTGTATATCAATGATTTGGATGAAGGAATTGATAGCTTTGTGGCCAGGTTTGCAGATGAATTGAAGATAGGTGGAGGGCCAGGAAGTGTTGAGGAAGTAGGGTGTCTGCAGAAGCTAGACAGACTGGGGATATGGGCAAATAGGTGGCAGATGGAATACAGTGTATGGAAGTGTATGGTCATGCACATTGGCACAAGGAATAAAGGTGTGGACTATTTTTAAATGGGGAGAAAACTCAGAAATCAAAGGTGCAGAGGGACCTGGGAGTCCTTGTGCAGGATTCCCTAAAGGTTAACTTACAGGATGAGTCGGTGATAAGGAAGACAGATGCAATGTTAGCATTCCTTTTGAGAGGATTAGAGTACAAAAGCAACGATGTGATGGTTTGAGCTTATATGCCATTGGTCAGACTACACTTGGAATACTCTGAGTGGTTTTGGGACCTTTAGCCAAGAAAAGATGTGCTTGCATTGGAGACAGTCCGGAGGGGGTTCACAAGAATTACCCTGGGAATGAAAGTGTTAACATATGAGAAGCGTTTGATGGCTCTGGGCCTGTACTTTCTGGAGCTTAGAAGAATGAGAGGAAATTTCATTGACATCCATCAAATATTGAAAGGTCTGGATAGAGTGGATGTGGAGAAGATGTTTCCAATAGTGGAGGAGTCTAGGACTAGAAGGCATAGCTTCAGAATTGAGAGACCTCCATTTCGAAAAGAGATGAGGAAAAATTCTCTAGCTTGGGTGTGGTGAATCTGTGGAGTTCTTTGCCACAGGTGGCCGTGGAGGCCAAGTCATTGAGTGTATTTAAGGCGGAGGCTGATAGTTTCTTGATGAAGCATGGTGTTAAATGTTACAGGGAGAAGGCAGGGGAATAGAGTTAACAGGAATGATGGATCAGCCGTGGTGGAGCAGTCATGATGGGCCGAATGGCTGAATCTGCTCCTTTGTCTTATGGTCTTATTATTCAAGGATCCATCACCCAGGTGGATGCAGTCTTCTCACTCCTATCATTGGGAAGGAGGCACAGGAGTCTTGGTATCCACACAGCCAAGTTCAGGGACAGAATTACCCTACAGCCATCAGGTGTGGATAACTTCACTCACTACAACTCAACTGGTTCCATAGCCTACAATTCATGTTCCCAATATTTTTTAATTGCACGGTTTGTTTTCTTTTGCACATAGGTTGATGTCAGTATCTGTTTAAGTATGGCTTTCATAAAATCTATTGTATTTCTTTATTTTCTCAAAGGTAGTAAATGCTGACTTGCATGTTACTTGATAATAAATTTACTTTGCCTTTGACTTCCCAATTAATTACTGTACGTCCCATCTGCCATAAAACTTAATCATAAGAAGAAATTCTGCTTTGAACTGTGCCCCTTAAGTGTCTTGAGAGGAAGGGATAAAGTGGCTGACTGACACCAGACCCTAGTGAAAGGTGAGGCAAGGAACCAAATGAGGAGGGTTGGGTGGGCAGGTGCAACACTAGGAGGAATGTGCGGCTGATAGGCAGATGGAATGGAAAGAACCAGAGGAGGTTTACAGAAATGACCCTAGGAATGAGAGGGGATCTCATTGAAACCTATTGAATATTGAAATACCTATACTGAGTGTAGGTGGAGAGGATGGTTCCTATAGTGGGGAGTCTGGGATCAGAGGGCACAGTCTCAGAATCGAGGGAAGTCCCTTTGGTGCAGTTGAAGAGGAATTTCTTTATCCGTAGGGTGGTGAGTCTGATGCACTGATATAGTCAGCAGAGGATATTTAAATGGGATATTTAAAGCAGAGGTCAATAGGTTCTTGATTAGAAAGGCGTCAAAGATTACAGGAAGAAGGCATAAGAATGGGGACGAAAAGGGTAACTAATCAGTCCTGATGGAATGGCGGACTCAATTTGTCCCTAAGTATTATGGTCTTTACCATCTACACAGGGTGGTGGGGAACCAGCTGGTCAGACTTGCACATTGGATGTTTGTCCACCTCGTTGTGTGTGGTCTTTCATTGATTCTATTGTGTTTCTTTGTATTTACCATAGGAATCTCTGGGTTTTATATGGTGATATATATGTACTCTGATAATAAATTTGCTTTGAACTTTTGAACCAGATGCTGTTTCGGGCTGGAACCTTCTTCATGACAGATGCTGTGCTAAAAACAAATCAAGCTGTTGATGAAATGTTGCTGAGATTATTTTGGGAATGGGAATCATCTGCTTATTTGGGGTAGAAATGTTCCATATCAGCAGTGGAAAGGCAGGCTCAGAGTTGTTTAAAGCCTCAGGAGACGCTGTTTCTGCCTTGTTGGCAGGTTAGAGTTTCTGAAGCTGCCTGAGGCCAACAAGCTCTCAGGTGGTGATCATCATGTCCAGTCCTTCCTGTTCCACAGCAGGAAATCTGGATCATTACCCTGGAGAAAATGGTTTCAGTTGCCTCTCCTAACACTCTGGGCAGTTTAAACCTCTTCCGCAATAGTGCTGACAGTCTTGTTCGTTAACTGGAAAGGGTTAAATCCTTTCCCTACAGGGTTTTAATTGTAATGGTGAAGCAACTACCAGACTTAAGTCATGCTGGCCATCAGACCCTTCTCATATTAACACAATAAGACATAGGAGCAGAATTAGGCCATTCAGCCCATTGAGTCTGCTCTGCCATTCCATCTTGGCTGATTTACTATCCCTCTCAACTCCATTGTCTTGTGATGTCCTCTCCACATCCACCCTATCTAAGCCTTTCAATAATTGATAGGTTTCAGTGAGATCTCCTCATTCTTCTAAACTCCAGAGAGTCCAGGCCTAAAGCCATCAAATGTTCCTCATTCATTAATCCTTTTATTCTTGGGAGACCTCCAATGCCTTATATACCCTCAGCATTATATCCTTATTTTTATATTCTAGTTCTCTCAAAATAAATGTCAACATTGCATTTGCCTTCCTTACCACCAACTCAAGGTGAATTTTTCCCCTTTTAAAAAAAATTGCCCGTCTTTCTTCCTTCTACCAAGGTGTATGACCATACACCTCTCTACACTATATTCCATCTGCCACATTCTTCGCCAACCTCCTAAGCCATCTGGCAAACTCCCTGCTTCCTTAACACTACCTTCTCCTTTGCCTGTCTTTGTATTGTCCCCAAACTTGGCCATGAAAAGCCATCAATTCCATCATCCGAATCATTGACCAATAACGTGAAAAGAGGCGCTCCTAACACTGACCCCTAGGAAATAACGCTTGTCACCGGCAGCCAACCAGAGAAGGTCTCCTTCATTCCCACTCTTTGCCTGCTGCCAGTCAGCCAATCTCCTATCCATGCTCAAATCTCTCCTGTGATACCTTAGGCTCTTATCTTGATCAGCAGCCTTATGCATCACACTTTGTCAAAAGCCTTCTGAAAATCCACATAAACAATGTCCATTAACTCTTCTTCGTCTATCCTGCCCACTATTCCCTCAAAGAATTTCAACAGATTTGTCAGGCAAGATTTCTCCTTAAGGAGACCATGCTGACTTTGACATATTTTATCATGTGACTACAAACCTCGTCCTTAATAATGGACCCCAACATCTTCCCAAGTATTGAAACTCTCTTCTGCCTCCCTTCCTTCTTAAAGAGTGGAATGACATTTTCAATTTTCCAGTCCTCCAGAACCATTTCAGAATCCAGTCATTCTTGAAACATCATTCCTAATGCCTCCACAATCTCTTCAGCCACCTCATTCAGAACCTTGAGGTGTAGTTCATCTAGTCCTGGTGATTTATCTACCTTCAGACTTTTCAGCTTCCCAAGCACCTTCTCCTTAGTAATAGCAACCACACTCACTTCTGCCCCGATACTCTCGAATTTCTGGCATAGTGCTGGAGTCGAAAACACAGCGAAAACTGATGCAAAATACTTATTGAGTTCACCTGCCACTTCTTTTTCCCCCATTACAACCTTTCCAGCATCATTTTTCAGTGGTTTGATATCCACTTTTGTCACTCTTTTGCTCTTTATATATCTGAAAAAACATTTGATATCCTTGTTTATATTATCTTCATATTTCATCTTTCATCTCCTTATTGCTTTCTTAGTTCCCTTTAATTAATTAAATCCCAACCCATACACACAACCTGAGCTGATGGCACTGGCTATACTTGGTCACAAAATACTAGATATACTTCTGAACTATGATCACTGCAACCACAGCCTATAATTTCTCTTTAAGAAACATGCTTTTGAACTGTCTAAATGAATTAGTAAATTTATGATCTCCTGAAGGATTCAGCGAACTTGACTTTCAGGAATGCAGGTCGGCTGCTCGAAGTCAGCCATTGCTAAGATTACCAGAAGAGAGTGCACTGGGTGGATTTCAAGCCAGATGAAAGTGTTGAGGTATGAGATTACCTCTTCCAACATCCTCCTAGCCACTGGAGCACAAGACAGATCTGAATCAGAGGGAAATGAGAAATTGCCGCATTATCTGCTTCATGGAGACGTGGCACAATCGGAACATGTCAGACAAGGCGATCACGCACAAAGGCTACTTGATCGACCAGATGGATCGATCTGCATTCAGGGAAGGCAAAAAGTGGGGAACTGTTTCTCATGATAACCTCTTTCTGGTTAGATGTAGCAATCTTATCATACTCTTGTTCTCCCTACCCAGAACATCTAATGATTAAGTCCTGACTGTTCTACTTACTAAGAGAGTTCTCTATAACCCTGACCATAATTTATGTACCACCAACAACAGCTGTTAATCAAGCACTCGATGTATTGAGTTCCAAGATATGCAAACAAGAAATAGCCTACCCTGACGCCCTTCGCCTCATTGGCAGGGACTTCAGTCAGGCTTGATAGAAGAAATCTCTGTCCAAACATCATATTACTTGCAGTACCATGGGTCCCAACACACACGACCACTGTCTACCATCAGGAATGCCTACTGTTCCACCCCTAGGCCACATTCAGGAAATCAGATACTCTAGCCTACCTGCAGAGGCTAAAGAGCGAGGCTCCAGAAGTAAGGACAACAGAGAGGTCCTCATGGGGGGTGGAGACAGAGGAATAGCTACAGGTTTGCTTCAGCTCATGTTCAGGGACTCTTCAGAGGACCTGAGTGAATAGGCCACAGTTTTCACAGTCTCTATAAAGTCACTTGTGCTCGTGAATCCCCACGAAATCATTCAGAGTTTTCTGCAACTAGAAGCTTGGGATGAACCAGGAGAACTGCAATCTGTTGAGGTCTAAAATGGTGACCTTCAAGTCTGGCAAGAGATCCTTATGTGACCTATGGAAAACCATCTCTCATGCAAAATAGCAAACTCAAAACACAGCAGGGCTTGAATGCCATCACCTCCTACAAAACCAAACAAAGCAACATAAATAGGTACATATAGCTTAGTAAAATAGAGGGCTATGGGTAAGCCTAGTAATTTCTAAGGTAGGGACATGCTCGGCACAACTTCGTAGGCTGTAGGGCCTGTATTGTGCAGTAGGTTTTCTGTGTTTCTACAAAAAGGTTTCACTCCCAGATGAGTCAATGGCTTTTCTGCTCACTTTGGCTGATAACTTCATCAATTTCCACAGCCATGATGACTCTGTGATCTTGAGGCTGACGTGAAAGCTTCCTTCAGGAGGGTGAACCCATGGAAAGCATCCGGCCCGAACGGTGTACCTGGCCGAGTACTAAAGACCTGTGTTGGTCTGCAGGCTGGAGTGTCCACCCCTTACCTGAGCAGTCTGAGGTATCCACCTGCTTCAAGCAGCCTTCAATAATACCAGTGCCCAAGAACATGACACAATGACTATCACTTACATCCACTGTGAGGAAGTGCTGTGAGAGTTTGGTCATGAGCACATCAACTGCTGCCCTAGAAGAGACTTGGATTGACTCAAATTTGCTGACCATCTCATCGGATCTACAACAGATGCCATTTCATTAGCTTTCTGCTCACCTCTGCACCATCTGGACAGCGAAGATGCTCTTCATACTACAGCTCAGCATTTAACACTACCATCCCCTCAAGACTAATCAATAAACTCCATGACCTATGCCTCGTTATCTCCTTGTACAACTAGATCCTTGATTTCCTCACTTGCAGACTTCAGTCTTTTCGGATTGGCAACATCTCCTCCAGAATCACCATCAGCACAGGAGCACCACCGGGCTGAGTGTTTAGCCCCCTGCTCTACTCACTTTACAATAACGGTTTGGCACAGCTCTAATGCCAAATTAAAAGTTGTTCATGACACCACTTTGTTGGCCAAATCAAAGTTGGTGACCAATTTGCATATAGGAGTGAGATTGAAAAAACTGGTTTAATGATGTCACAACAAGAACCTCTCACACAACATCAGCAAAACCAAACAGCTGGTTATTGACTACAGGAGGAAGAAATCAGGGGTCCCTGAGCCAGTCCTCATTAGGGGATTGGTGATGGATAGGGTCAGTAACTTAAAATTCCTGGGTGTTATCATATCTATCCTGAGACCACATGTAAATGCCATTTAAAAGAAAGCACAGCAACTTCACTTTCTTAGAAGTTTGCACAGATCTGGCTTGCAATCTCATGCTTTGACAAACTTCTATAAATGCACTGTAGACAATATCCTGACTGATTGAATTGTGGGAACATTGGCTGGTGGTGTAGTGGCATCAGCACTGGACTTCAAGGCAGATGTTCAAACCAGAGTTCAAACCCAGCCGGCTCCCAACCTGGGCAGCAGCATTATCTGTGCGGAAGAGAGGCCTGGGAATCTACTGCCATATCTTGCTATGAAAACCCTATGGACCCTATGGCCCATGAGGTTACAAAGAGTTGGACACGATTAAATGATTGAACAACAACAAATGCAAACACCAATGCCCAAGAATGGAAAAGCCTACAAAAAGTAATGGACACAGCCCGGTCCATTACAAGATATATCCTCCCCACCACTGAGCACATCTACAAGGCGAGCTGCCAGAAGAAAGCAGCAGCCAGTATCAAGCACCCCCATCATCCAGGCCATACTTGCTTGTCACTGCTACCATCAGGAAGGAGGCACAGGAGACTTGGGTCCCACACTACCAGGTTCAGAAACAGTTACTTCCCTTCAACTATCAGACTCCTGAACCAGTGTGGATAACTTCACTCAACGTAACACCGAACTGACCACTGAACACAACCTCTGGACACACCTTCGAGGACTCATGTTCTCTGTGATATTTATTTATTTATTTATGTATTGTTTCTCTGTATTTGCACAATTTGTAAACTTTCATTTGCATGTAGTTTTTATTTGATTCTATCGTACTCCTTTGCTCTACTGTGAATGTCTGCATGAAAATGAATCTCAGGGTTGTTCTTGGTGACGTATATTTACTTTGAATATGGTAGATCGTCTAAATTCCAATGTCTCGGTTTAGAATGAGTTTAAATGATAGCATCTGGAGGGTGGTGGAATAGGTGGTGATGCGTTTACTTGTTACTCATGGAGATAACATTCCACACTACCACCAAGACAATGTCATCCTTCCCAGTGACTAATAACTCGCTTGGCATGCAGTGCAAAAGCAGTGAGATAGAATATGAACTCAGCAGGCCAGGCAGCATCTACAGATGAGAGTACAGTCACCATTTTGGGCCGAGACCCTTCACAGGACTGTAAGTAAAAAGCTGAGGAGTCAGAGTTAGAAGGTGGGGGAAGGAGAGCGAGAAACACACGGTGATAGGTGGAACTGGGGGCGAGGGGTGAAGTAAAGAGCTGGGAAGTTGATTGGTGAAAGACATAGAGGACTGGAGAAGGGAGAATCTGAGAGGAGAGGGTAGAAGAAAGAAAAGGTGGAGGAGCATCAGACAGGGGTGATGGGCAGGCAAGAGGTAAGGAGTAAGGTGAGAGAGGGGAAAGGGGAAGGTAAGTGGTGAAGGGGGGGGGACATTCCCAGAAGTTTGAGAAATCAATGTTCATGCCGTCTGGTTGGAGGCTACGCACTAGGGTTATATAGTGTTATTCCTCCAATCTAAGTGAGACTTCATCACTACAGTGGAGGAGGCCACGGACTGACATGTCAGAATGGGAATGGGAACTGGAATTGAAATGTGTGGCCACTGGGAGATCCCATTTTTTCTGGTGGACAGAGCGTAGGTGCTCAGTGAAGTGGTCTCAAATGTATGTCAGGTCTCTTCAATATAGGGGAGGCTACACCAGGAGCCTCGGGTACAATAGATGATCCCAACAGTCTCACAGGTGAAGTGTCGCCTCAACTGGAAGGACTGTTTGGACCCTGAATGATGGTGAGGGAGGAGGTGTAGGGGCAGGTGTGGCAAGGATAAGTACCAGGAGGGAGATCAGTGGGGAAGGACGAATGGACAAGAGAGTCACGTAGGGAGCAATCCCTGCGGAAAACAGAAAGTGGTGAGAAGGGAGAGATGCGTTTGATAGTGGGATCTCTTTGGAGATGGTGGAAGTTACGGAGAATTATGTGCTGGACATAGAGGCTGGAGGGGTGGTGGGTGAGGACAAGAGGAACCCTATCCCTGGTGGGGTGGCGAGAGGATGGGGTGAGAGCAGACTGCGTGAAATGGAAGAGATATGGTTGAGGGCAGTGTCGATGGTGGAGCAGGGTGGGAGGAGGTATAGTCCAGGTAGCTGTGAGAGTCCGTGGGTTTATAATAGACGTCAGTAGATAAGCTGGCTCCAGAGATAGAGAGAGAGAGATTCGGAAAGGGGAGGGAGGTGTCAGAAATGGACCAGGTAAGTTTGAGGGCTGAGTGGAAGTTCGAGGCAAAGTTGATGACGTCAACAGGTTCCACGTAGTTGCAGGAGGCAGCACCAATGCAGTTGTCGATGTAGCGTAGGAAAAGTTGGAGAGTGACACAAGTGTAGGCTTGGAACACGTAGCCGACAAAAAGGCAGGCACAGCTGGGACTCATGGCTACACCTTTGTTTGAAGAAGTAGTTATTGAGAATGAGGACAAGTATTCTGTCTTATATCTGGTCTGGGTACCCTCCTACCTGATGGCATAAACATTGATTTCTTGAACTTCCGGTAATTACCCTCCTTCACCATTCCCCAACCCCCTTCCCCTCTCTCACCTTACCCCTTGCCTGCCCATCACCTCCCTCTGGAGCTCCTCCACTGTTTCTTTCTTCCATGGCCTTCTGTTCTCTCCTGTCAGATGCTCCCTTCTCCAGCCCTTTATCTCTTTCACCAATTAACTTCCTTGCTCTTTACTTCACCCCTCCCCCTCAGGTGTCACCTGTCACCAGGTGTTTCTCCCTCCCCTCCCCCATATTCTAACTCTGACTCCTCATCGCTTGTTCTCCAGTCCAGCTGAAAGGTCTCGGCCTGAAACATCGACTGTACTACTTTCCACAGGTGCTGCCCGGCCTGCTCAGTCCCATCAGCATTTTGTGGGTGTTGCTTGGATCTGCAGATTTCCTCGTGTTTGTGATAAAAGATGATCTGGAAGGGGTCGGTATTTCCTCCAGTTTCCATCACAGGGGTTCAGGTACCAAAGCTGTGCCAACACCTATACTTTCTTCGAAGCCTCGGCAGATCTGACATGCCACCAAACCCTCGAACAAACTTGTATGGATGTACGTTAGAAAGTACCCTAACAGGGATGGGCTTCCAAGATGGCACTGAGATGGTCCCTGCCAAGGTCATGGCTCAGATTAGGTTGTTTTTTTTTTCAGTGATTCCTAAGGATTTATTTTTTTTGGAGATAGGGTGGGAGTTAGGGATCAGGTTCGGGTTTTGGGACCCGGATGCAGGGTAATTGGAGGACAGACCTGGCTCTAAGTCTCCTCTGCACGTTTGAAGGCCGAGGACCTGGATGTGGCTGGTTGTCCGGTCTGCTAATCAGAAAGGACCTGGATGTGGCTGGTTGTCCGGTCTGCTAATCAGAAAGGACCTGGATGTGGCTGGTTGTCCGGTCTGCTAATCAGAAAGGACCTGGATGTGGCTGGTTGTCCGGTCTGCTAATCAGAAAGGATCAGGCTGTGGCTGGTTGTCTGGTCTGCTAATCAGAAAGGACCTGGATGTGGCTGGATGTCTGGTCTGCTAATCAGAAAGGACCTGGATGTGGCTGGTTGTCCGGTCTGCTAATCAGAAAGGACCTGGATGTGGCTGGTTGTCCGGTCTGCTAATCAGAAAGGACCTGGATGTGGCTGGTTGTCCGGTCTGCTAATCAGAAAGGACCTGGATGTGGCTGGTTGTCCGGTCTGCTAATCAGAAAGGACCTGGATGTGGCTGGTTGTCCGGTCTGCTAATCAGAAAGGATCAGGCTGTGGCTGGTTGTCTGGTCTGCTAATCAGAAAGGACCTGGATGTGGCTGGATGTCTGGTCTGCTAATCAGAAAGGACCTGGATGTGGCTGGTTGTCCGGTCTGCTAATCAGAAAGGACCTGGATGTGGCTGGTTGTCCGGTCTGCTAATCAGAAAGGACCTGGATGTGGCTGGTTGTCCGGTCTGCTAATCAGAAAGGACCTGGATGTGGCTGGTTGTCCGGTCTGCTAATCAGAAAGGACCTGGATGTGGCTGGTTGTCCGGTCTGCTAATCAGAAAGGACCTGGATGTGGCTGGTTGTCCGGTCTGCTAATCAGAAAGGACCTGGATGTGGCTGGTTGTCCGGTCTGCTAATCAGAAAGGACCTGGATGTGGCTGGTTGTCCGGTCTGCTAATCAGAAAGGACCTGGATGTGGCTGGTTGTCCGGTCTGCTAATCAGAAAGGACCTGGATGTGGCTGGTTGTCCGGTCTGCTAATCAGAAAGGACCTGGATGTGGCTGGTTGTCCGGTCTGCTAATCAGAAAGGACCTGGATGTGGCTGGTTGTCTGGTCTGCTAATCAGAAAGGACCTGGATGTGGCTGGATGTCTGGTCTGCTAATCAGAAAGGACCTGGATGTGGCTGGTGTCGTCGGCATGTACTGGGATCGAAGTCCCTTGCAGGCAGGCGCCATGAAATCTGGCCACCCTCTAGGAGTGCGAACGGTGAGACCGGTGTTTAACCCCCAGGGTTCTGATCAACAAGTCTGCAGCTCATTGCCTGGGTTTCAAGTCCTCATTCGGGGTCTTCATTAATCATCATCAGCAAATCCTGGGTCAATGCCAAGGACCAGAGCCCTGGCATCGGTCAGAAGCTTGAAAGCCGACTAGATGTCCAGAAGCTGAGTCCAATAGCAGGAGCCCCAAGTCTGCACGTCCACTGGGAAGGCGAAGGCCCAGTGTCTGCAAATTCACAAGTTCATTGGTGGCTGGAAGCCAAAGTACATGGCCTGTCCTGAAGTCAGAGGATTCTTTCTGAGAATGGGTGGGTGGGAGGGAGGAGCAAAGCTTGTTTTGGTGTAATTGCTTTGACTCTGTGTTATTCCGATAAATATAGAAGAGTACAGCACAGGAACAGGCCATTCAGCCCACGATGTTGTACTGAACCAGCTAATAAGCAAATCAAAAACTCCCAAACACTCATTCCTCCTACCTACACAATCTCCTTACATCCATGTGCTTACCTAAACATCTCTTAAAAACCTCTAATATATTTGCCTCTATTGCTATACCAGGCAGTGCATTCCAGGCATCCACCACTCTCTGAGTAAAAAGCTTACCCTCACATCCCCCTTCAACCTACCCCCGCTCACCTTCCATGCATGCCCTCTGGATTTAGGCATTTCAACCCAGGGAAACGTACCCTCTCTCATAATTGTGTAAACCTCCATCAGATCTCCCCTCAGCCGCCGGTGCTCCAGAGAAAAGAACCCAAGTTCATCCAGCCTCTCGTGACTGTACGTGCCCTCTAAACCAGGCAGCTTCCTGGTGAACCTCTTCTGCCCCCTCTCCAAAGCCTCGACATCCTTCCTACAGTACTGTACGCAATACTCCAGATGAGGCCTAGCCAGAGTTTTTGTTCTACTCCAGACCAAACAGTAATGGCTGATTGAATTAGTGATGCAGGCTCTGGACTTGTGTTCCATGTACTGTGTTTTGCACCTTGGCCCCAGAAGAACAAGGTTTCATTTAGCTGTATACTCTATGTGTGTATGGTTGAATGTCAATAAACTTGAACGTGAGCTTGAACTGAGAATTCAGGAAATGGTGGGGAGGTTGTGAGCTCAGAGTAGTGAGCTGATTTTCGTTGAAGCTGACTAGTTCACCACGGGAGAACATGCACGAGGACCCTATCAGAGATGAGCTAAAGGAAATGTATGGATTGAGAGTTTAGATGAAAGCAAAGAAATTAACCAAGAGTTTAAGCAGAGGTGAGAAGTGGTTGCCGGGCAGCAATAAAACAGTACAGAGAACAGACCCACCTCAGGCACAAAGGCTTTCTTGTTCCTTTCCCAGACTGCAGGCCAAACAATAATCTCCTGGAGCTGCTGGAACTTCTGAATCCCTTCCAGCCATTTCACTTTTCCTTCAAGATCACCTGACACAGAGCACACAGACAAAGCTATCAGTAAAAGTGACTTTCACACTGAAGTGATTCCTTAAAGTTGTTATAGCCGGGGGTAGTAATGGGGACAAGCTCCCACTGCTTGTTAAATGCTCCCAGTGGTATTTGCCTCAAATAGCCTCTGACAACCAACTCTAGCTCCTGGCCTTCATGTATGGTTTAATTACTAACCTTGGCAGAACGATTGAAGGACTTGAGAAGGAGCACAGGAACAGGCCATTCTGGTGCCTGGTGCCTTGTTCATCAGCCATGGTTGGTGGCTCAAGGAAAGCCCTGATCTCCAGCCTCAGCTGCCTTGTGGCCATACCCACTCGTGGGGAAGGCTTCAGGAGTAAACCCCAAGTAAAAATCTGGAGCTGGAGTCCCTAAAGTAGTCCTATATTGAGTTCAATGTTGACCGGCAACTCCTGCAACCTCGCTGGTGCAAAACTCCATCGGTTTCTGCCATTCCTTTGGATTCATCAGCTACATGGAGAGGGGGAGCCTGCTGCATGGGAACAGCTTGCTCTCCATATTGTACTGTCTTAGCGTGAATATTGACTGAACGTAGACAGCTACGATGCATTATCCATGGTAGATCCTGACCAATACCCTGAACTATTCTTCTAGACACAGATTATTTGCTGAAACTACTTATAGTGTCCCTTCCAGAATAGGTGGCAGACCTGAGCTAGAGATCTGGCTGATCACCAATTAGCTAATCACCAGCTTTGGTTGGGAATGGCAGGCGACCACTGGGGAGAGTGGGAGATCACATCACCAAGGGAAGACTGTTCTTAAGTTCAGTTCAACTGCTCAACTGCCTGAGGGGTAAGGAGAGTTCTGTAGTGTCAATACCACCCCCCCCCCCTTTCCTCCCAGATAGGCTTCAGTAACTGCACATTATGACTCCAGCCAATCACCTGTATTTCACTATTTCACAAATCACTATTTCCTGCCATTATCTTTTTGTTTGTTTGAATAACTCAATAGAGTTCCTGTAGAAAACTTGGTCCATTGACGAACCACCCACACACAATTAATGTTTTGACTATTAATAGTCAAAGTTACCTTGTCAGGGTGTTGTATCGCTTTGTTCTGTTACTCTGGTGAACATGAATCTGTGTTGTCACACATTTCCAAGTAAAGGTGCAACAGTCTTTACTGAGAATTTTGTGTAGATCTGGCATGTCATCTAAAACTTTGACAAATTTCTATAGAAGTGGAGAGTGTCCTGACAGGTTGCATCGTTGGCTGGTAGGGAAATGGAACTGTGTACAGAAAGTGGATACAGCCCAGTCCATCACAGGCAAAACCCTCCCCACCCATGGAGCACGGCCACAAGAAAGCAGCATCCATCACCATGGCCCCCAGCGTTAAGGCCATGCTCTCTTGTCGCTACTACCATTGATCAGGAGGTACAGAAGCCTTAGGTCCCACACCACCAGGTTCAGAAACTGCAAATGCCCTAGAACTATATAACAATCACAGCACGGGAACAGGCCATCTCGGCCCTCCTAGTCCGTGCCGAACTCTTAATCTCACCTCGTCCCACCTACCCACACTCAGCCCATAACCCTCCACTCCTTTCCTGTCCATATACCTATCTAATTTTACCTTAAATGACACAACTGAACTGGCCTCTACTACTTCTACAGGAAGCTCATTCCACACAGCTATCACTCTCTGAGTAAAGAAATACCCCTTCGTGTTTCCCTTAAACTTCTGCCCCCTAACCAATCATGTCCTCTCGTTTGAATCTCCCCTACTCTCAATGGAAACAGCCTATTCACGTCAACTCTATCTATCCCTCTCAAAATTTTAAATACCTCGATCAAATCCCCCCTCAACCTTCTACACTCCAATGAATAGAGACCTAACTTGTTCAACCTTTCTCTGTAACTTAAGTGCTGAAACCCAGGTAACATCCTAGTAAATCGTCTCTGCACTCTCACTAATTTATTGATATCTTTCCTATAATTCGGTGACCAGAACTGCACACAATATTCTAAATTTGGCCTTACCAATGCCAATTTTAACATTACATCCCAACTTCTGTACTCAATGCTTTGATTTATAAAGGCCAGCGTTCCAAAAGCCTTCTTCACCACCCTATCTACATGAGACTCCACCTTCAGGGAACTATCAGGGTCTGACTTCATTCACCATAACTTTGAACTGTTTCCAAAATCTACAAGCTCACTTTCAAGGATTTTACATCTCATGCTGTCAGTATTATTTATTTTCATATTTGCAAAATTTGTCTTTCTTTGCACATTGGTTGTTTGTCAGTCTTTGTTTATGTATGGTTTTTCATAAACTATATTGTATTTATTTATTTTCCTCTAAATGCTTGTAAGAAAATCAATCTCAAGGTAATATATGGTAACATATACATACTTCAATAATAAATTTACTTAGTACTTTAATGTAAATTAACATTCAAATTAAGGTTGCAGGTCTCTCACTGTGGCAAAACGGGCAAGTTTACACTCAGTGGGAACCCTCGTCCTGACCAGTTAGAGTACGGCCCAGAGCTAGGGATGTGCACTCACAGATAGAATTGTCCACCCGCCTGATGATGGCTTCGATCTCTTTCTTTGCATTTGCATCAGTGCTTCTGTTCCAAAGACTCCTCAGGAGCAGGGGGTACCTTGTCAGCCTCTGTAGCGGTGAGACCAGCAGGTCGGAGAGGTGCAGTCGCTTGCACTGTTCGTTCTGTTCACACCACTGTCTTGTGCAAAACAAAAACAGAGGGAAACTTTTGTAGGAACAACACTGAGCAGCAGTTAGTGGAATGTGACAGTGGTACTGTGTTTATTAAAGAACTAGCAAAGAGTCATGGTGTTCTACAAGAAGGAAACAGGCCCTTTGGCCCAACTCGTCCATGCCAACCCAGGTGCCTCCCTGTCTTAGTGCCATTTGCCTGCATTTAGCCCATATCCCTCCAAACCGTTCCTGTCCATGTACCTGTCCAAAGGTCTTTGTAATTGTATCCATCTCTACCTCTTCTATGCACCCACCACCCTGTGTGTGAAAAACTTGCCCTGGGCATCTCTTTAAATCTTTCCCTTCTCAGTTTATATTTATAGCCTTTAGTTTTAAATTCCCCTACCCCTGAAACTATGACCATTCACTTCATCTGTGTCCCTGGTTATTTTGTAACTCTCTGTAAGATGTTCCTCAGCCTCGTTTGCTCCAACCACATCCAAGCAGGACTGCACACAAGTTTCACCAATCGTTTATACAGCTGCAACACACACAAAATGCTGGAGAAGCTTGGCAGGCCAGGTGGAAAAAAGTAAACAGTCACCATTTCGAGCTGAGACCTTTCATCAGGACCATCCTAATGAAGGATCTCGGCCCAGAATGTCGACTGTTTACTCCTTTCCAAAGACGCTGCCTGGCCTGCTGAGTTCCTGCAGTATTTGTGTATGTTGCTTTGGATTTCCAGCAACTGCAGATCTTCTTATTTTTTTACGGTTGTAAATTGCTATCCCAACTCAATGTTCTTTCCAATAAAAGCAAGCATGCAATATGCTTCCTTTCCTTGTCTGCCCCTGTTTCCATTTTCAGGGAACCATAATGCCTGTTAGATTAGACTGTGTAGTTGTTACTTTGCTTGTTGTTTAACTTCCTAATGCTTGTATGTATTTTTGTATAATTACCTATACAGTATACATGTCACTCTTCAATGTGTTTTCTAGTGGGTGCAGTTCCCTTTGTGCCTTTCTGGAAACTTTGTAGTTCTAGTGGTGGCTATCCCATTACTTGAATGGAGCCTATCTTATTGGTTGATTTAAGCCATGAAATTTAAAGGGAATTAGCAAACTGGTATTAGGGCCGGACCATGCTTTATGTTTTTTGTTTGTGCTCTGTGCCTTTGTCTTCCCCGTTGCACTGGGCTCAGCCTTTGCTCCTCATCTTTCCTCGTTCCTTAGTTCTTGTAGTGCTTAAAAAAAATGACCATAAGCAAAAAGTTTTATTCCTCATCCTGACTTCCAAAGAACCTTGGATCAAGGACACCAGGATCCAACGCACCCCGAGATTTCTATTCTAAAATATCCCCCAGGGAATGTGTAAGCTTGTGTAAGTGTCACCATCCTCACCCCAGCCACCTATTTTCTATTCCTCCAAATCAAAATGAAAGCCTTGAAGACTAAACTAAATGAACCAAGCTTTTCAATGCAGCATTGGACATTCAATATTGGATAAGAGCTTTCACTTTTGATGCAGAGTAGATCCCTACCAAATCTTTCAATTGCAATTCTTTATAACCACTTAATACTCCCCAAACAAATCAAAAACTCATTAATGGACTTCAAATAGAGATTTGTCTTTTTTTTGGTCTTAATTTGGCTGTTTTACATCTCCAGTCCAGTTTAAAGCTTCACACGAACTAATTCATGGTGCTTTCGTACATGACTTTTAACCTGACCTTGCACCCTGAAAGGCCCAGAATTAAATACTCTACAACTCTGCATCTGTAATACTTTAATAAACAAAAGCTTTTGAAGTAAACACAGTCTTTTGTTAATGGTTTTTCTTCAGTGTTGTTGGCAGCAGTAATTAGATTAGCATGTCATTTATTGCAAATGTTAGGTTAGTGAAATTAGCTATCAGTCCCATCTTCCCACAGTTACCACAGCTTTGACCTTTGACCAGAATAGGGACACACTGTCCAGATTCCTGATGTGACATCACTTTGATTGACAAGATACCTTTTGCTTACAACACGCACAAATTGCAGGCCAGAATATCGCAACTCTTAGATTTCCAGCCACTGTCCAGTTTTTGGCACTAAGTTAGCACACGTTAGAATGGTGTAGTGTTATTGATGTGCTATCAATAACTCTAGGAGACTGGAAGTAGAGTACAAAATGATAGGCTTTTATTAACAGTGAATACGGGTACGACCATGTTGAAGACTAAGGGAGGAGCAGTGCCCCAATCGCCTTCATACAGGGGTCTGTGGGAGGAGCCACAGGAGCAGGTAGCAGAGGGGCGTGTCCAGACAGGTATACATGGTTTACCACAGTTATCTTTACAAACTCTGACAGAAAGTCCATCTTCTGACAGCACAAGAAGTTATTCTTTTATTACTTCACTATCTGGATGTTTGCAATGGTAGCATTTATCATCCAGCTTTTTCACCCCAAGACCTGAGAAACTGAGAGATTTAATTTGTTTTACTTTCTTGGTAATACTTGCTGATTCTCAGCATTTTTCTGCTCTTGATGGGTGGGATTATTATTATGTAAACACGAGGAAATCTGCAGATGCTGGAAATTCAAGCAACACGCACAAAATGCTAGTGTAACCTAGCAGGCCAGGCAGCATCTATAGGAAGAAGTACTATCGATGTTTCAGGCTGAGACCCTTCATCAGGATTCAGGTCATCTTATAGATGCTGCCTGGCCTGCTGCGTTCTACCAGCATCTACTTAATGTCTTATCATAGGCAATGTTAGAAAGTAGGAGTCGGTACTATACATTAAGAAAGATTCCAAAGTCCTCCCTGGTCTTCAGACTATTGAGGTAGAGGTTGGCCGAAGAATAGTTCAGGCAGTACTTCTGGTGACTGCAGCACAGACTGTCCTGGAACTGACAGAAAACAAATTTCACATGAGATCGGAAAATCTTCCCCTTGCCACAGAACAATATTTTGGAAAATCCGGAAGTATGGATCAAGTCTAAACAGACCTGCATGTTCCCACCATGGACGCCAGAGTAAAATTCAAACTTACCTGTCATGACTGAGACTGCCAGAGAGGTCCAGGTCGGTCTACTATGATGGGACACAGTGCACTGAGAGCCCCTTCCGTGCCCAGTGGACAGATTGAACCCAGCCCAGAGTAAATTGAACTGACAGATATCTAAACCACAGCAGTGGGTTAGCTGGGTAGTCAGCTGAATATTAGCTGGAGCACCGGATTAAATAAAACTTACTTCAAAAAAATCTTGAAGTAAAAAACCACCTTTAAAATTAATTTCATTAACCTAACTAATACTTATCAGTTCTCTCCGGTGAAATGAACGAGAAGGCATTCTCACTATCCCAGGTCTAACTTGGTTCATGATGTTCACTCCATTCAATGCTCTTGAAGTGTGGGGAATTGCTGCAACTTTACACCCTCATGGTCAAAATGCAGTCACCAAAGTGGCTGTGGCAAACTCTGGGCTTCGATTTTTTGGGACTTCCACAAAATGTTCTTTTTTATTTTTCTAGGTGAAGACCTCACTGGTGAAGCCAGCATGTATTGCCCATCCCTTGTTGAGCTTGGTTTGCTGAGACATGGTAATTAAGTGTCAAACACATTACTGTGAGTCTCCTGAGAGCAAACATTAGCCATATTTCTAAAGAAAGATGTGCTGGGACTGGAGAGGGTCCAGAGAAAGTTCACAAGAATGAGCCTAGGAGGAGTGTTCGGTGGTTCTGGGGGGACTGTACTTGATAGAGTTCAGAAGGATGAATGGGATCTCATTGAAACCTACCGAATACAGAATGGACTAGAGTGGATATGGAGAGGATGTCTCCATTAGTAGGAAGATCTGGGATTTGAGGGGATAGCCTCAGAATAAAGAATGTCTCCTTAGAACTGAGATGAGGAGAATTATCTTTGGCCAGAGGGTAGTGAATCTCTGGGGTCATTGCCACAGACAGGCCAAGTCATTTGGTGTATTTTAAGGCAGAGATTGAGAGGTTCTTGATGGCAAGGGAGTTAAAGGTTACAGGGAGAAGGCAGGATAGTGGGGTTGAGTAAAATAACAAGCAGAGTTGCCTCAATGGGTGAAGTGACCTGATTCTGCTCCTATATTTTATGATCTGGAGTCACACAAGTCGGAACAAGGACACTGTTTCGACAAGAATTTAGTGAACCGGATGTATTTCATTTCACAACAGTTTGGTGTATATTAATGATTAGAAAGATAGAAAAAAAATTACTGGATTAGAAACTCCAAATTATTAACTCAAACTGAAGTCCACAGTTGCCATGGTGAGATTTGAATGCAGAGCTTTGGATGTTATCAAGAATGGGTCAATGGTGCCCTGGATCGAACCTCAAATGCTGCTGACAGGGAGTCAAGGCCATATCTCTCCCTCAAGCATCAATCCTTTGAGTTTCAGGTTCACCCCAGGGTGCCTGAAGAGTTGATGGAGTTAGGGAGATGGAGGGGGGGCCTTGGGAGATTCAAAGGAAGGATGAAAAACAGAATGAAAACAGAGAATGCTGGAAACAGTCAGAAATCAGGCAGACAGAGAAAGAGATTAATGTTTAATTACAACTGTGGACTCATCAATCTGAAACATTGTCACTAAGAACGGTAGCATTAAACAGGCTCTCAGTCCATTGAATGCATGCTAACTGTCAGCTATCTATTTACACTAATCCTATATTAATCCCTGCATTCTCACTGTCTATCCTGCCCTCCCCTCCTCCCCATCCCACCACCCAGTCTACCATGCACTATGTGCAATTCAAAGCAGCCAATTAATCTACTAACCCACACACCTTTGGGATGTGGGAGGAAACTGGAGAATGTGTGTGGGGGGGGGGCGGGATAAAGAGGGGAACCTCACATGGTCACAGGAAGAACGTGCAAACTCCGCACAGACAGCACCATAAATTAGGATTTGACCTGGATTTCAGACACTGTGAAGCAGCAGCTCTGCAGCTGCCACACTGTGTAATCCTCATTCCACGGTTACTGTCTGACCTGCTGAGAATTCCTAACATTTTCTGATGTTATTTCAGTTGAACAAAATCTGCCGTATTTTACTCTTGAATACCATAACAAGTAGACTTATGCTTACGTCAGTGTAAGGCAAGACCTTACAGCCCAGAAACCATGGGCACTAATTTCATTCCCCAAAGCAGACATGCTTGTACTCCTAGATTGGCTCTTGATGTATAAACAAATTCTCTTGTGATCTGCCTGTAATCTTTGCTGCCCTTGCTAATCAAGAACCTATCACCCAAATGTACCCAATGACTTTGCCTCCACAGCTGCCATTAGCAATGAATTCCAGAGATTCAACACCCTCTGTCTAACAAAATTCCTCCTCACCTCTGTTCTAAATTCTGAGGATGTCACCTATAGCCCTCGCCTCCCCCATCTTCTCCATGTCCGTTCTACCTAGGCCTTTCAATATTTGATAGGTTTCAACGAGTTCTCCTCCATTCTTGTAAACTCCAGTAAGTACAGAGCCACCAAATGCTCCTCATTAACACTTTTATTCTTGGAACCCTTGTAACTCTTGGACCTACTCTGGACTTCTCTAATACAACACATCCTTTCTTAGATAAGTGGCCCAAAACTGCTCGCAATACACCAAATGTAAGTCAGTATCTGTCATTGTTCTGGAATTATATAGAGATGAGTACCTGGCATCCTCTAAAAAATCTTCATTTTCAAGAACTGCATCGAAGTGCAAAACAGTTTGTGTGATACACTCACACTTACCATTGTGAAGATCCCGGGAGCTCATCAATGCTCAGACAACATAAGAAAAATATTCCTCATTTCTGTTCGGTCTGAATCTCCTTTACTTCACTGTCTGGGACGTTATGAGATCTTGAAAGGAGCTATATAGTAAATTTAAACTCTTTCCTTTTTCTCTGAACACTGGCTCCAGTGACATTAGGGGCACTCCGGAAGCAAATTGTGTTGCTCCTCATCTCAGTGAGAATGAAAATCAGGAGCTTAGAAAGGGCCATCAGTAATCGTGTCTCAGATTTAAAGTCTACTCCAATATATTGAGGTAGCCCCACGGAGCAGAGCCCAGTACTGAGTTTTAACCTGTTGTGACTGCCACTCTTAACCAAGTGATGCTGGGTGCGAGCTGTGTGGATATCCAGCTGGCCATGGGCAGTGACCTTTTGTGGTCCATAGGCCACAGAGCTGCTTGATAACGGATTTTATTCTAACGTTAAGTAAAATGGGCGAAGACAGGTGTAGCAGGAAGTCAGGACAGTTGATAAAGCTTTTTTCATATTAAGAGCAGGATGTTTATCTTTCAGTAAGCATTGATGGTCTGAGATATTAAATATTTAGTAACATGTACCTTTGACAGCACTGCAATGAGAGATGATAGATCCCAGCAGCTCCGTATTGCATCTAGAAGACTGCTCAAGAAGTCCAAACTCACCTGTTAAGATCAAATAATGCACAGGGTTATGTCGATTGTAATAAAGTCATAAAGTTATAGAGCAATACAGCACTGAAAAAAAAGCCCCTTGGCCCATCTGGTCCCACTGAACTGTTACTCTGCCTAGTCCCATCGACCTTCATCCAGACCATGGCCCTCCATACCCCTCCCATTTATCTACTTACCCAAATTTCTTTTGATTGTTGAAATCGAACCCATATACTCCACTTCCACTGGCAGCTTATTTCACCTTCTCACCACCCTCAGGTTCCCCTTAAATATTTCACCTTTCACCTTTAACCTATGTCCTATGACCTCTGGTATCACTCAACCTCAGTGGAAAAAGCCTGCTTGTGTTTACCCTATCTTGTTGTTGTTCCTTTCTACACTTGCCGTTTCTTTAGTTTCGTCTGTTTTACAAGACAGAGTTGCTAGCTCGACACTCAACCCAGCATGGGTGGAAAGCGTGAGAGGAACCCGCCGGTGTGCTACTTCAAGAAGGCAATGTGTATCCTTAAAAACCCCCACCACCCAGGCTATGCCATCTTCTCACTGCTACCATTTCTGCTTGTGCACTCAGGTCTTCTTCCACCCGTCTCTTAAATAGAACCAGTCTCCCTCAAAAGATACCTGGCAGGTCAGCTATTTTGAACTGTGCTCCTAAACTCTGGAATTCAATGTGTAAAGCTATAAAGGATGCAGACTCAGCTGAGACTTGTAAATGCCAACTCAAAACCTATTCATTTAACCTTGCCTTTGTCTGTTGTCTTTTATTTTTATTTTCATGCTTGCACTTTGAATGACATTGTCTCTATGAAAAATGCTCTAAAAATAATAATTATGATTATTACCATTGGGCAGGAAGTACACCAGCCTTCAGACCCACACTGCTAAGTTCAAGAAGAGCTGCCTCCCTTCAATAGTTTGATTCTTGAACATCGCTGACTGCTACCTCAAAAGAGCATCAGGATGACCACTGTAAACACTTTGCACTACAGTGAACTGCAGAGACCCCCCCCCCCCCCAGCATTACTGGAGCGGCCTCTGAAGCAATTAGGGATTAGCGCTAAAAGTTGGGATGCTGACAGAATAAAGAAGCCTAGTGACAAAGTACTTCCTTTTTTTTGTTCTTTCGTATAAAAATTGTGTCTAATTAATATTTATGTTTCCTTGTGAATGATGAGTCTCTGATGCTATGTACCCATGATGCTGCTGCACGCAAGTTTTTCATCGCACCTGCGAATGAGTATACGTACAAATGACAATAAACATGACTTTGGGCCAACTTAGCAACAAACTTTAGTGCAGAGAAAGGCTCAATTGGTTCACTGGATGTCAGGGAAGGAAAGCTGCTGACCTTGAGTGATCTGGACCAGCTGGCCTCACATCCCACATCCAGTGAAACACCACGTCCAAGCAGCCCAGTGCAGAGCAGCGAGGGGGAATGAATCGAGATGGGGTGGTAGGCAAGGATGCTAGAGAATATTTCATTGGGTGCTGGAATCAGAGTTGGGGAGGTGAAGCGAGGTCATGTTGAAGATCTGAAATTGGTAGGCAGGCGTTAACCAGAGGACACTGATTTAATGGCTCTTGCAAAGACAAGAGGCCAAATGGCCTCCTTTTGGGTAGTAAGGATCTCTGTGGGATGTAGAGAAATGAGAGTTTGGGTACCAGATAGCTGAATTTAATGTTCGGTGCTGTTTGTGGTGTGGGAGATCCACCATATTGCCTACATGAGGCATAGTGATCTTAGATCAAACCCGTGAGATAGTTACAGTAACATCCCACAACTACACTTCCTCCTTATTGATGCAGTGGTTGATGTTCTTTTGGAACAGCTCCTTCCCCTCCACCGTCAACAAACCCGTGGACTGTGTTTTTTGTTCTATTTTTGGACTATTTATTTGTTAACTCTATATTTCTTATTGTAATTTATAGTACATTTTATGTATTGCACTAAGGTGTATGGGGTGTCCAGGGAGGGGTAGCACCTCTGGTAAAGAGGCTTGTTATGTCCATTCTGGGGCAGCCCACTCACCTTTGGTCCCCACCGGACATTCAGCTCTCACCTGTGGCTCCAAGTACGAGGGTGATTGATAGGTTTGTGGCCCAAGGTAGAAGGAGATGAGCTATACAGCTCTCGTTAAATGCTCGTGCAGTTCAACTCTTTGAGTAACTATGCAGAAAGTTTGAAGTTAATAACTCATCTCCTTCTACCTTAGGCCATTAACTTATCAATCACCCCTCGTAGCTGTTTGCACGTGACAGCGGCCACACCGCGGTACACCACTTTGACAGGAGGGCTAAACCAGGTGAGAGTGGCTGGTGGCCTTGTGTCCCGGTGAGATAGGGACATGCCTGCTCACCATGTGAAACCAGCTCTGGTGGACTGGGCAGATGAGGTCTACAGTGAGATCCAACAGCCAGGAAGGTAGTACTGCAACACTCCGTGGAGAGCAAAGGGCATGACAAAATACAGAAGGCGTCAAGGTCATCCTCTGCAACCAGGAAAGACCCCAGTTTGTGGCGCTTATTTGTACCACCTGACCCAGACTTCAACGGTCAAGAGAGTGGAACTGCCCAGTGCAACAGCTTTTTGACTTTAAAAACTCTCTCACACAGGTCGTGAGTGATGGACAACCACCATGATGAACTGCTACCGCAAAACAACAAATTTCACAAGTCAATGATTCTGATTCAGTTCACCCAGCAGAGCTGCTGCCTCACAGCCCCAGAGACATAGGATCATAGAACATAGAAATCTGCAGCACACTAGAGGCCCTTCAGCCCACAATCTTGTTCCAACCACGTAACCTAATCTGGAGATCAACCCTGACCTCCCTACGAGAGCATGGACCCCTCTGGTCCCTTCCTCCAACACCCCACAAATTGACACAATCTCCAACAACAATTCTGGGGGAAGCTGTTGGAAACAAGTGGAGAATACAAACTGGATTTGTGTGGGATCAGTGTAGACAGCTGACAATTGGAACAAGCCCAATGGGCTGATGGGCTTGTTTTCAACTGTGTGGCACTGTTTTCTATTCCAACTCCAAGGGCCCAGATTACCTTGGACAATTCATTGAGGTTTGCAAACAGTCTCCAAGGGTCAACGTCCAGAAGCCATCCTCTGCTCTGCAGAATCTTCAAAGTATTCAGGAAAACCTGCAAGACAGAGTCACTTGTTGAAGCCAGGATGTGGTGTGTGTTCAAGGTTGCAGGGGATCTGACTACCTTATGGGAACATGTGGAGCAGCTGTTCTTTGTGACATTGTGCTGGGTTGTACAAGTCGGATGTGCTGTGACTTTATGGAACATTGGACAAATCTCAGCTGGAGTACTGGGTGCAGCTCTGGTCATCAGACTGTTGGAAAGATGGACAGAGTGCAGAGGAGATTCACCAGGGCTGGTGCATTTTCGGTAATGTCTGGAGAAGCTAAATCTGTTTTCCCTGGAGCGGAAGAGGTTCAGAGGGGACATATTTGAGCCATCTGGAATTATTGAGGGCTAAAGCTAGGGTAGACTGCTAGAAACTCCATATCAGAAGTAGATAATACTAAAAGACCGATTTTAGGTAGGTTAAGGGGACAGATGACTTCCTCCGACAGATGAAGGCAAGCACTCCAAATGCCTTGTAACATCTGTGAACAAGGAAGAAATACTTTAAGGGGAAGATGAGGGAGAATTTCTTCACTCCGAGAAGTGAGAATGTGGAACGAGATGCCAGCGGGTTTGATTTCAACATTTAAGAGGTGTTTGGATAAGTTCATGAACGGGAAGGGGATTGAGGGTTCTGGTATGGGTGCAGTTTAATGGAACTAGATGGAATAGTAGTTTGGCATGGACTGGATGGGCCAGCAGAAAGGACTGTAGTGACTCTACTTTCTACTACACTACGAAGTACCCACGACATCTTTAGGGAGTGGTGTCTCAGAAAGGCAGTGCCCATTAATAAGGACCTCCAGTACCCAGGGCATGCCCTTTTCTCACTGTTACCATCAGGTAGGAGGTACAGAAGCCTGAAGATACACACTCAGCGATTCAGGAACAGCTTCTTCCCCTCTGCCATCCGATTCCTAAACGGTCATTGAACCCTTGGACACTACCTCACTTTTTTTAATATACAGTATTTCTGTTTTTTGCACATTTTTAATCTATTCAACATGTAATTGATTTAATTATTTATTTTTATTATTTTTATTGTATTTTTTATTCTTTCTGCTGGATTATGTATTACATTGAACTGCTGCTGCTAAGTTAGCAAGTTTAACATCACATGCCGGTGAAAATAAACCTGATTGAGATATTTTGACACATACAGCAACACTACAGGATATCAGGAATGGCCCTTCCCTTCTGTTGATACCTCAATGTAAAATAAACCCGAGCAGTTTAGAGGGGACCTAAAGATTTTCACGCAGGAAGTGGTGAGTGGAAGGCACTGCCTGGGAGAGTGGTGAAAGCAGAGGTGCTGACAGCACTTGAGAGGTGTCTAGGTGAGCGGTTAAGTCAACTCAGCACAGAAAGCTACAGGCCAAGAGCTAGAAGATGGGATTAATATGGATGGGTTCCCCATGATCAGCAGGAACATGATGGGCCAAATGTCCTGCTTCCATGCTGCATGACTCCATGATAACTTTGCCAGAAAACTCACAGACACCAGAACGAAGATTATTGGAATGGCCTTGGGCATCTCAAAAGCAATTTGGGATCAACACTAAAAGCTGGAATGCTGAAATATTAAAGAAACCCCTTTGGTAGCACTAACCAAGTGAGGGATTGTCCCAACTGAAAAAAACATCACCCAAGTGAATGGTGATAAAAGGGTGAAAGGAAAAGGGATGAGTACATCAACTCTCCACTTGACTAACGTGAACCATGTCTCCTCAGATCCCGGGCCACCTGAGGAAACACAAACAACTCCGATCTTGGGAGCTTTACAGAGGTTATAATATTGCTTGTAACACGCTTCCAGCGAGTTGGACTCAGTCAACACAACAAGCTGTTGTCTCTCTTGATGACCCATGTTAGTGACACGCAGGTACACAAGCATGGTAGGAACCACAATGTAGACCAGGTGAGGGATGCGGAAGTGTCACGGCATGGTTGAGCTCGATGGGGCATGGCCCATGTCCCTGCGGTGGAATGACAGGCTAGATTGTGTGCGTCTGTACACCGCTGGGAGACTGTACTGTAGATTGCTCACGGTCTGTTTTTTTCCAAGTGAATATGCTTCTTTGCTTGATATTTTGAATTATGTTACTCACTATTTTTGAATGTTTTTGCACCTTGGCCCCAGAGGAACGCTGTATAGAAACATAGCAAACCTACAGCACAATACAGGCCCTTTGTGCAATATTCCAGCTGACCATGGAAGTCTCTTTCACAAGTGGCTCTAGCCCTTCAACAGAGAACAACAGCCATCACCTCCCTCGCCTGAGCAGGAGGAGTGAACCGAAACAGATGCCTCACGATTCAGATGCCAGCATAGGACAACACACAAAATGCTGGAGGAACTCAGCAGGCCAGGTAGCGTCTATGGACAGGAATAAACAGTCAGCGTTTCCAGCTGAGGCCTTTCATCTGGACTGGACAGAGAGGGGAAAAGACCAGAATAAGAAGGTAGTGGGAGGGGAAGGAGTGCAAGCTGGAAGGTTATAGGTGAGAGCAGGTGAGTGGGTAGGCGTGTGGCTGGGGGAGAGGTGACGATGTGAGAGGATAGGTGGAAAAGCTGAAAAGGAAGGAATCTGATTGTAGAGGGCACTGGAATAAAGGAAAGGAGATAGGGAACTGAGGGAATTGATGGGTAGGTCATGATGGTGGGGGAAGAGAAGGGGTGAGAGGGTCACTAGAATAGAGGAGAAGTCAACAGATGGTTGGGAGAGGGGGAGGAATGGGAAACCGAGGAGTCTGCAGGATTTGACAGGCTGGCAAGAGAAGAGAGCAACAAGGCTTCTGGTGAGAGAAACAGGAATGCTGGACGACAGGCAGCTAGGAGGAGTGGGAACTGGAATCTGGCTGGTGAAATGGGAAGCATAGAAGCAGCCATGTGAATTAGCACACACAATCTACAGATGTTCTCTTGGTAGCCATATGAATTATTTGTATGTAGAATGTGAGCACTAAATATTTGATACTCCCTTTATGGAATATTATTGATGTCCCTCAGACTTAACTGCAGGAGGTTAGAGAGCAGAAGTGGGCCATTCTGTGACAGGCACAATGACATTCAACAGGTCAGAGCAGCCCAGAGACTCACCTCCTCCATCACCAGCAACTGACCCCTGAGGTAGGTGCATTCCGTGGTGAAGATCTCCCACATGGCCTCCTGTAGCTTCTTCTCCTTCTGCTGCATCTCCGGGTGACAGTTCTGACTCCTCACCGTTTGTGGCCAGCACTCGTCCTGACAGGGCAGAAGATGGATTATAGGTGCTGCTGTGGACTGTGCAGTTACATGTGAAGATGGTGAACTGACTGCCCAGTTCATGATATGAACCAACCCCCTGCCGTCACCCCATCTCCACTTCCCGCTGCCTCAGGAAAGCAGCCAACATAATCCAGGTCCTCTCACACCATGGTCATTCTCTCTTCTCCCCTTTCCAGTCCGACAACATGTATGGAATTCCAGTGCTGGGGTCTGGTCTTTTTACAGTTTATATTAATGGCCTCAATAAAGCGATTGCTAAATTTTCTAACGATGAGAGTAAGTTGCAAAGAAGACACAAGAAGGGATATAGGCAAGTTAAGTGAGCAGGCAAGGATCTGGCCAATGGCCAGTGTGAGAAAATCTAAAATTATTTATTTTTGCAGGACATTCGAAGTTCTGGAGTGGGCTGATGGAAGCACTATCCATGCATGTGGCACTGCCAGGTGTCCAGGTTACAGAACGTACACGGGTAAGTGGAGCTCAGCTAAAGGTAAAGCTCAGTAGGGAAGCAGGCTTAAGGCTGCATGGCCAACAGCCAATCACGTGGAATTTCACCTTAACACACAAAGCAGTGAGGATCAAGACCCAGAAATACCCGATGCCAGCAGAAATCCTCCAGAACACTATAGATGAACTGCCAACCATACTATCATCAGGTGGTGAGAGAGCCTGAGTGGCCATGGGAGAAACATTTGGGCAATGAAATAGGTGTGACAGAACAATTTACCTTGTACGGTTGTGAGCCTTGATCCACACTATCTGCGATCTCCAAAGTCGCCAGAAGGTTTTCTAGATCAGATATTGACTTTTGCTTCACTTTGCTCTGCAGTCAGAAACATAAAATGAAAGCAGTGTGCTTAAAACCCCTTCACTACACACTAATACCACACCGGTCTCTTGCTGGAGCATTTTGGGATGCACGTCTCTGCTGACATGCACCCCAAAGGCTGCATATCCTTCCCAAAAATAAAACATCTTTGGGCTGAGGAAACATGTTCTTCATCAACTGAAATTTCTCACAGTGTCCTGGTGCCTATCAACTTTAGTTCAATGAGGGCTCTTTGATGAAGAACGATGTCAGTTGCAGTCGTTCTCATCTTGCCTCTGCAGTCCAGTTCTTTGGTTCATACCTGTGATAATAGGGCTTGGAGAATCGAGGTCTTGCAGACAGGTCATTGGTAAGCATGTTAATGCAGAGCAAACATGATGGGATTATTGTCAATGTCGCCTTCCATCATTACATAGAAGCAATGCTGAGCCTTTATAGAGCATTGGAGACACTGCACTCAGTGTATTGAAAGTAGTTTTGGGCTCCTTATCTAGGAAAGGATGTGCTGGCATTGGAGAGGGCCCAGAGGAGGTTCACAAGAATGATTCCGGGAATGAATGGGTTAACATATGAGAAGCACTTAATGGCTCTAAGCCTGTGCTCACTGGAATTTAGAAGAATGAGGGGCATCTCATTGAAACCTATCAAATATTGAAAGGTCTGGATAGAATGGATGTGGAGAGGATGTTTCCAATAGCAGGGTAGTCCAGGACCAGAGGGCACAGCCTCAGAATAGAAGGATGTCCCTTTAGAACAGAGATGAGGAGGAATTTCTTTAGCCAGCTGGTGGTGAATTCATTGCCACAGATGGCTATGTATATTGAAAGTGGAGGTTGATAGGTTCTTGATTAGTCAGGGCATCAAATATTGCAGGAGAAGGAGGTTGAGAGGGATAATAAATCAGCTATGATAGAATGGTGGAGCAGACTGGATAGGCCAAATGGCCTAATACCACTCCTGTGACTTATGGAGTTAGGGATCACAACAGCCATTCAACATCAACCCCCTCCCCATCACAGTGCAACAGAATGCCAGCAGTGAAGAGGCAAGCAAAATGTGGGTACGATCGTTATTCACCCAGGGTTTGGCAGATCCCACTCAATGCAATGAGTTCACCTTCATCCTGAGGTGGAATGGGAACACGGTGACTCAGGGTTCCTGGTGACATAAACTGAGCATTGATCCTGCCCCTGTCATATCTTAAGGGCTATAAATGCAAAATGCTGGAGGAACATAGCAGGTTAGGCAGCATCCATGGAGAGGAATAAGCAGCTGATGAGCTGGGCCAGGACCCTTCATCAGTCTTGATGGAAGGTCTCAGCTTGTAACGTCGACTGTTATTCCTGTCCGTAATTACTGCCAAACCTTCTGAGTTTCTCCGGCACTTTGTGTTTGCTGCTCTGGATTTCCAGCACCTGCAGAATCTCCTGTGCTTATGTCCCAAGGGCTGTTAGTTGGGGAGGCTCCTTCCTACACATTTGGAGAGACTACTTCCACTGGTGCCCATACACCATGGCCACTCATTGCCATAGTCACCGTTTGGGAGAGTAGTAATGAATAACCCAACACTTCACCGAGTCATAAAGGCCCAGAGGTTTAAGGGTACATGAAGAGGTCTGAGGAATACTGGACGATGGACTCTAGATCTGGTGCTAAGGACAGTTTTAATGATGGAAGAAGTGCATTGCTGTAAGGTCAGATAACTCATGCCATCAGTTAGCACCCGGCAATGTTGGTTTCACTGGAAAATATTTATCAATTATACATCAGTATTTAAAGTGAGGAAGAACATTTCGTCTACAGAACCTGACTGCTGACACCCCACTAAGGGTGGTGGGAGAGGCAGATGAATTATTGGGATTTAAGGAACTCTTAAATAGGTGCATGGATGATAGAAACATGGAGGGGTACTTAGAAAGGAAGGGTTACCTTGAACTCAGACAGGTTGAAAGGTTGGCAAAACATGGTAAGCTGAAGGGTCTGTCGTGTGCTGAGTGATCTGTGTCCTACCATCACAGACTCATCATTATAGGGATGAAATTAGGACTAGATGAAACAAACTTTCACCTGCTATACTGGGCAGATCCTGCCCAAGGCTCACAAGGAAGGTGGAGTAATTTCTCTGTTCTTTGGGAATGTTTGAAGCAAATCCGTTCAACCTATACCACAGTTTTACTACAATCCATACCAAATCAGTACCATATTTCATACTAGAATGTTACCAAATTTTATGTACAACATCTGAGTGAGTGATAGAATTTTAAATATGAAGACACAAACATTACCATTCCTCGTTTTGTAAAGGGCCATTTTAATTTCTTTGATTCTGAAAGAGAAAATTGAGATGGCATTATAATTTTAAAACATGCCCTGATTGTTAATCCGCATCTTATAAATCACACAGAACGTTCCACCTATCAGGCTTCTGAAACGTGACACATTTTGAACCAGGTCAATGGCTCCTAATAGGTCCACGAACTCACCTGCATTGAGAGTGGGTGTCCATGGTGTACGATAAAGATGCTCAGCATCATTGGAAATTAATAAATCCCCTGGAAATATATCAAGTTCAGGCAAACAGATAACCACTGAACTGCCTCTGCGACTGGACAAGCACCTACAACGGACAAAAAATGCATCAGGCTGGGTTTTGAACACAGTACTCATTGAATATTTCCATATGTAGAGAATTCAGAGCGGGACACAATGTACTTCCTTCAAAACTTGACTCTTGTATCTTATTTAGCCCCCAGACAGATCCTTGCTGACCAGCACACAATCCTAGCCTCTCTACAGCCTCTAATTTTACATCCTCAGAACAACACCTCTGCATAATCTCACCCCTCATTCTTCCTGTAACCTCTCCTGAAACCCTCAGGGATAGACATTGCTGTGTTTCATTTTTCAGGGGTAAAATAACTAGTGATGTTTTCACAAGCTCTCATAATTGTCAGCCTGCTGCACAGCGGGTGCAACCTCTGCAGCCAGCTCTCGAACGGACATAAAACAATATCAGAATTAGTTTTATCACCACCGACGTTTATTGTTTTGCAGCATATGAATATGTTTACAGTAAATTCCAGTTAATTGGGACACACCAGGACCAGTATATTTTGGTCCAATTAGCTGAAGTTTCATGGAAGTAGTTAAAAAGGTATAAAAAGACAAACTGTATAACAGATTAAATACTAAATGAAATACAGAACAAATTAAAACACTGCAATAGTACTACAATATTATAAAATTGGGAATTAGATATTAATATTTATTGATGGAGGAGTTTATCCAGAGGACACAATGAATGGAATCAGCACAGACACCTTGCGTAGTTAATGGACTGCCTTCATGCAATGCTATTGATGACTGCATCCTCCAAATCTTCATCTTCATTGTAACATTCAAGGTGATTGCTGATAGCTTCAAGTTCTTGGTAGTTCTAAACTTGCTGAAGTAGTGAAACTATTTCATTTCCACTCCCAGCCATTTTTCACATCTCCAAGCCTGAATGCTTAAAACCGCAGTAAGCAGAACAGTTCTGAATTGTCCTACTGCTTAATAATCACTGATTATTGAACACAAACACACACAACTGACACTATTTTAAAACTGTTTGCTGTAAGCATGGTGTAGTATCCAATGGTGTCAGGGTCTGGTCCTGAATCCCTGAATCCACATTCCGGGTCTTGATCAGGTCCAGGGGCTCCAGACTCCGGGTCCTGCAGTTGTCCCTCCCGTCACCCGTGATCTAGTTAGGACCCTCCTGGGTCAAGGAGACACACCTGTAACTCATTGAGCTGCAAGTGTTTATAAGGGGCCTTGGGACTAGGACCAAGCGGGTGGTCGTTTTGTTCTGTTTCCCCACCGGCTCTGAACTCTTCTCTGCATTCTGTTATCCTGTCCGGGCTCAGATCTACTCTTCATCATGCTTCTCTGTCCCATACCAGTACTGCCAGGTTGGTCCGCTCCCCCACCTTTCTTCCAATGCGCTGGTCCCGCTTCTCCGCTGGTTTGTTTTGTTCGCGCAGTCACGCTGTCTGCTGGCCATTCCCGATTTTCCCGTTATCATGACTGTTGTGTTGGTCACCCTGGACCTATGCCCGTTCCTACCCCTTGCCTCCGTCGGGCAGGTCTGGCTGACCTGCCGCTGCCCAGCGGGGGTTCTGCCCCGTCCTCCTCTTCCGCCCGAACCCTTTGTGCCCCACCTAGGGGTCCATGTCGTGCCCAGGCCTCCGGTGTTTCCACCTGGGAGGCAGCCCTTCCCGGGATATATGTGGCCCGCCCAGGGAGGGCTCTCCGCCAGCCTATCTAGCCAACTAAACCTGCCTGCCTGAACCCCGGGGGCCTGTCTACCTGAACTCGAACTCAGGGAGCCCGCTCCGCTCTGCCTGCCTGAACTCCGGGATCCTGCTCTGCCTGCCTGAACCCTATCTGCCTGAACCCCAGCTACCCTTAAGTGCCATGGCATCCCCATCCTGTCCACCCATAGTACCTCAGTGTCTGCTTCCTGCATTTGGGTCCATCCGGCCGTGTTCCTGACAAATGGCCACCCAAGTGTGCACGACTGATGCAGTTAGCTAGTAGTAATGACCCTCTGTGATGAGGGTCTTTAATGATGGATGCTGCCTTCTTGAGACATCACCTTTTGAAGATGTCCTCGATAGCAGGGAGGGTGGTGCCCATGATGGAGCTGGTTGAGCTTACAACCTCTGCAGCTATTTCTGATCCTGTTGAAATGATTCCTCTACACCAAATGTTGATACAACCTGTAAGAATGTTCTCACAGTACATCCACAGAAATTTGTCAGAGTCTTTGGTGACATATCAAATCTCCTCAAACTCCTAATGAAATATAGCTGCTGGTGTGCGTTCTTCATAATTACATTAATATGCTGAGCCCAGGATAGATTTTTAAATAAGCAAACACCCTTTCCACTGCTGGACCCCACCCCCACCCCCATGAGGACTGGAGTGTGTTCCTTTAATCTCCCCTTCCTAAGGACCACAATCAAACCCTTGGTCTTACTGATGTGGAGTGCCAGTGTGTTGTTGTTGACACCACTCAACCAGCTGATCTATCTCACTCCTATATGCCTCCTTGTCAGCTCCTGAGGTTCTGCTAACCACGTATGTGTTATCAGTGAACTTACAGATACAATAGAGACAACACTCTTCCAGCCACAAGGGAGAGTGGCTACTGGACAAGTGGCTGCTGTAGAGGTGAGAAATTAGAAAGTCCTCCCAGGAAGAGGGATAGAGATAGCTTGCAAGAGGCATAGTCTTTGTCTTACAAGCCAAGGAGACCTGGCAGGTCCTCATGGCAAGAGGTTATTAGTGATGGCTCAGTAGAAATGAACGCAGTTTCTGACTGCTTGTGCGGTGGGGATGCCTGTAATGCTCGTGTCTGCTCTGCCTGCTGAGCAGGAAGAAAAATAAATCCTTTCTTGAGTATGGAGCATGGGTGATACTTCTGATTCTGCAGGGATCAGCGACAGCCTGGAATGACACCATTGCAGGCAAGTTGAGACTGACCTTGACCTCCAGGGGCAGAGTAGTCCAGCAAGCTGTGAGGCTGTATTGCAGGCTGGAAAGCCACAGGCCCAATAAGGATCAAGAAAGTTCAAACTAAATCTATCATCAAAGTACAAATATGTCACCATACTTGAGATTCATTTTCTTACAGAGATTCACAGTGAACATAGAAATACAATAGAATCGATGAAAGACTACACGCAACCAATGTAAAAAACAAACTCTGCAAATAATAAATAATACTCAGAGCATGAGTTGTTGAGTCCTTAGAAGTGAGCCCATGGGTTGTAGAAACAGCTGAGTTGAGATGAGTGAGGTTATCCATGCTAGTTCAGGAGCCTGATGGTTGAAGGGTAATAACTGTATCTGAATCTGGTGGTGTGGGTCCTAAGCTTCCTATACCTCGTTCTTGATGGCAGCAACAAGAAGACAGCGTGCCCTGGCTGGTGACCTTTCAGTGATGGTTGCTGCTTTTTTGTGGCAGTGCTGACTGGTGGGGAGGGCTTTGCCTGTGACAGACTGCGCTGTATCCACCATTGTCTGTAGGCTTTTCCATTCCTGGGCTCTGGTGTTTCCACAGAGATCATGCTGCAACCAGTCAGAACACTCTTCACTCTGCATCTATACAAGCTTATCAAGATTTTAAACACCATCCCAAATCTGTATGAACTTCTAAAAAAGTAGAGGTGCTGCTGTGCCTTCTCTTTGATGGCATGAGCTGGTCCCAGGATAGTTCCTCAGACATGATAATGCCGAGGAATTAAGAGTTATTGACCTCCAATCCCCTGATGAGGACATGCTCATGGACCTCCAGATTCTTCATTCTGTAGTCGATAATCAGCTCTTTGGTTTTGCCGATGCTAAGTGAGAGGTTGTGGCTGTGGCACTATTCAGCCAGATCTTCAATCTCGCTCCTGTTTGCTCTTTGTCACCATATTTGATTTGGCCAACATCAGCCAACTTAAGTATGGCATTAGAGGTGTATTTAGCCACACAATCATTGGTATAATGTGAGTAGAGCAGGGGACTAAGTACACTACATTGGTGCACATGCGCTGATGGTGATTATGGAGGAGATGTTGTTGCCCATTTATGCTGACTAGGGTCTGCATGTGAGGAAATTGAAGATCCAGGTGCATGATGAGGCATGGACGTCTTAGTCTTAGAGCTTAGTGATTAGTTTCAAATGGATGATAATGTTGAATGAAGAGCATCCTGATGTATGCATCTTCACTGTCCATTGGTTCCAGAGCTGAGTGAAGAGCGAATGAAACTGGCAAATTGGAACTGACCACGTCAGTCATCAAGCAGAAGTGAATGTTCATGACCAGCCTCTCAAAGCACTTCATCACAGTGGATGTATATGCGACTGGACAATAGTCATTGAGGCAGGTTCCCACATTTTTGTTGGGCACCGGTGTGACTGTTTGAAGTAGTTGGGTACCTTGGGCTGCTGAAGCGGGAGTTATCACTCCAACCAGTTGAGTAGCACAGATCTTCACTACTTCATCTGGCCCAGATGCTTTCTGTGGGGTCACCCCTCTAAAGGGGGCTTTCACATCAGCCTCCGAAACTGAAATCACAGGGTTATAGGGGGCTATGGGAGCTCATGCAGCTGCCTCCATGTTCAGCAAGGCACTTTTAGCAAGGATTTCAGGACGAAGAAGTTTAATAAGTGCTGGTTGTCGAGTGCTGAAATAAAAATAGTTGCATTGAGATTGAAAATCTTACTGCAGATAAATATTTGCTGTTGCAGTACAACTGACATCATTCAGGGGAGTTTTATGCCAGTGAGAGTGAACATCCTGATGATAAGGGAGGTGACAAACATCTCGGCAGGTGCTAAGACAACCAAAGCCTGGGTAAGTAACCAGGGCTAAACCAGTTTTCAACAGAACACCATGGCTGCCGGAACTAACTTCAAGCCTCCAGCCTCAGACTCACAGACACATGACTTCACTCATCATTTGTAACCTTTCTCTGTAGTGGGGCCTCTCTCCCACAAGCAAACATCCAGAATCAGGCCCCAGCTCTTCCTTTTATGTGCTCTGAGGGATGGGCTTTTATTGAGAAGGTCTATTCAGCAGCAGAAGTCAGTGGGCCCATGGGTTTTACTGAATTTGCAAGCATAGGTCTGTGACCAAAATGATCAGCCAATGATTGAAATGCCACCCAGGAGCCAATGAGCCTCTAGTCAATTGTACTACTTCACCATTCTACCATAGTAACATCTTATCATGTTACACAGGTGTAATGAGCAGAGGGGGGCAAAACCCAAGACAAAAGGAAAGGGGTAAGGTGCAACGCAAAGGACTGGGAGATCTCCAGCTGCCCAGTGGACACTGAGATTTCTGTGTTTCTTCCATTTAGACTTCTTACACCTGCTCTTGTATCTTCTGTTCTTATTCACAGCCTCAGAATACAAAGATTTCCCTTTAGAATAGAGATGAGGAGGAATTTCTTTAGCCTTTCTGCAGAATTCATTGCCACAGAAGGCAGTGGAGTATATTTAAATCATTGGGTATATTTAAAGTGAAGGTTGATACTGTAGGTTCCTGATTAGTGAAGGTTACGAGAAGGCCGGAGAAAGGGATAAGAGGGAAAATAAATCAGCAATAATCAAATGGCAGAGCAGACTCAATGGGACAAGTGGACCAATTCTATGTCTTATGGTCTTGTTTGACCTCAGTTGTAATCGCTCTCTGTAGACAGCCATAGCTGTGGCAACTCATCTCTATGTTCTGGAATCCTCACCTTGATCCCCTTCATCTTCGCCAGTGATTTTGTTAAGCTTCTATGTGAGCAGTAAGTCCTGATTACATTTACTCATCAAATTTCCAAATCCCTTTAATCGCTTCCTTCGCTCACTCAGCACTGAGTTGACAGCCATTAACTCCTCAACTACATTCCACATCTTCGCAGCTCCGTGTGTAGACATTTCTCTCGCCCTCTGCTTTAAACCCAGTTCAATTAACCTTACACCTGTGGCCCCCTTGTCAGGACCTATGAACTTTGACATTCAGCCTATATCGAGAAGGGAATATTTGTCATCATTGAGCACCACAGCACAGAATCAGGAGCTTCGGCCCATCTAGTCTGAGCCAAACAATTTTTCTGCCTAGCCCCTTCACCCCACTTCTGGAATATAGACCCCCATACCCCTCCCATCCATATACTGTACTTATCCAACTCTCTCTTAAATGTTGAGATCGAGCCCATATCCACCACTCCTGCTGGCAGCTTGTTCCACGTTCTGAACCTAGAATCATACTGACCCAACTTTACCATACTGAAATAGTTCCTTTGAGTAAAGGCTGCTGATTATCATTTATCCTCCATTCCATCTACACGGACAGAAAGCAGAAACGGTTGAGTTGTTGTGACGTTCCGTACCTTTCAGGCTCTGAATCCTGGGTGGTCTGGGGAAAGAGAAGAGAAAGAATCCTGAGATGCAGCTAATAGTTTCCTAACCATGCAGTTATTCAGGCAAATCAAATGACCCATGAGAAGCAATCATACATTAAAGTTCATTCACTTGTATTGTATTGTATTGTATTGTATACCATTTGAAGACTGCAGATGAAATAAATTACAAGCAGATTCTCATGTGTTGATGTCCATAGTAATCTGATTGCCTTAGACCTTAATTCTCATCAGATCTGGGGAATATTTACCACTGAACATTCCTCAGCAATTTTAATTTCGATGGACAGGATGATACCTGCTCCTCAGTTCCCAACTCAGCGTGACCTCTCGCTCTCACAGCCTTGCCTCAGAGGCAGATGGTTCTGCTCAGCCGGAGGGTCCTCACTCAGTCTGCCAGAGGAACTTGGTGGCTGAGCAGCGCCCGTGGGAGGAAAACAACCATCGGGGTTTTCCTTTGAAACCCCGTATAAGGGCTATTCCACAGATGCTGCTCGATCTGCTGAGTTCCTCCAGCCGATTGTTTGTGGCTCCCGATTCCTGAATCTGTTCCTCCATTGCATCCTTATTGCTTCAGCGACAGGGTCTCCTTCAAGGAAATCACCATTGGGACACTGAGGATCGGATAGGTGTTTGAGATGTTAGGTAAGTGCAAAGTTAAACAGGATTGTTGTCATGGCTGATTTCAACTTCCCAAATATTGATTGGCACCTCCTCAGTGCAAAAGGTTTAGAATTTGTCAGGTGCGTCCAGGAAGGATTCCTTACACAATATGTGGACAAGCCATACTGAACCAGGTCTGAGGTAATGAACCAGGTCAGATGACAAATTTCATAGGTGAGCATTTCAGAGACAGTAACCACATCTCACTGACCTTTAACACAGCCATGGACAAGGACAGAAGCAGACAGTATTTAATTGGGGGAGGGCTAATTAGAATGGTATTAGGCAGGAACTTGGGAGTTCAATTTGGGAACACGGAAAAGCACAGCAGAAATGTGGAGGTCATTCAAGGAGCACTTGCATGGGATTCTGGATAGGTTTGCCCCACGGAGGGAAAGGCTGGTGGGGTAAAGGAACGAGCGAAGCAGAACATTTAGTCAAGAGGACAAAGGAATCATACTTAAGGTACAGGAAGCAAAAATCAAGCAGTGCTCTCGAGATTTATAGGGTAACCAGAAAGGAGCTCAAGAGTGGATTTCGGAGAGTTAGAGGGGAAATGAGAACCCCAAATGGTTCTACATGTATGTGAATCACAGGAAGATGAATAGAGTGAGAGTAGGACGGTTCAGGAATAAAGGGGTAAATGTGCCAGGAGGCAGAGGAGGTAGGGAAATCCTTATAAATACTTTGCTTCAGTATGCACCAGGAAGAGAAACTGTTAATCAACTAGGAGTTCAGAGTAAAACAGGCTAATGGAGCATGTCTGTAGCCAGTGGTGTTCCACAGGGATCTGTTCTGGGAAACCTGCTCTTTCTGAAATGCTATAAATGATTTGGATGAGGAAGTGGAAGTATGGGTTAGTAAGTTTGCTGATGACAGGAAGGTTGGTGGTGCTGTGTAGAAAGTTGCTGTAGTTTACAGTGTGTTAGAGATAGAATGCAGAGTTGGGTGGAGATGTAATGGACAGAGTTCTATCAAAAAGTGTGAAGTGATACACTTTGGAAGGCAGAGTACAGGGTCTATGCCAGGTCTTTTACAGCAGTCTGAAGGAACAGGCGTATTTAGAGGTCCATGTCCATGCAAAGTTTCCACGCGTTGACAGGATGGTTAAAAGACATATGGGGCACTGGCCTTCATTAGTCAGGAGACTGAGTTCAAGAGCTGTGAGGTCATGTTGCAGCTCTATAAAATCCCAGTCCTTTGTGTTCAGTTCTGGTCACCTTGTTTCACGAAGCATATGGAAGCTTTAGGGAGGGTGCAGAGGAGATTTACCAGGATGCTGCCTGGATTAGAGAGCTTGTTTTATGAGGAAATGTTGAGCAGAGGACGTTTCTCTTTGGGGTGATGAAGGATGAGAGGTGACTTGGTAGAGGTGTACAGCATTATGAGAGCTATGGATAGAGTGGACAGCTGAAACTTGCTACCAGTGCTGCAATGGCCAATATGACAGGATGTCAATTTAAAGTGATTAGTGGGCTCTTTTACACAAAGAATAGTGGGTGCCTACAATGCACTGTCTACAATAAGGACATTTAAGGAACTCTTAAATAGGCACCTGGATGTAAGAAAAATAGAGAGTTATAGGCTGTGTAGGAGGGAAGGGTGAGATTGATGGTTGAACAGGTTTCTATAGGTTGGCACAAAACTATGCGTCAAAGGGCCCATACTGTGCTCTATAGGTCTATGTTGTATGTTCCGAGTACCACGACTCCCAAAGTACTACATAGCTTAGATACATAGAGCAAAGTAGGAGAACACACAATGGTCCTCATCCAGAGGTCAGCAGTGGAAAGGATGAGCAGCTTCAAGCTCATGAGTGTCAACATCTCTGAAGATCTACCCTAGGCTTAACATATTGATGTGATTACAAAGGCATGCCAGTGGCTATTTTCCATGAGGGATTTCAGGAGATTTGGTATATCACCAATGACTCTGAGAAATTTCTACAGATGACATTCTGACCGGACTCCAATGCACAGGATCAGAAAACACGATAGAGGGTTGTAAATTCAGTCTTCATCATGGACACTAGTCTCCCCACTACCTGGGACATCTTCAAAAGGTGGTGCCTCAAGAAGGTCCATCATAAGGACCCTCACCATCCAGGGATTGCTCTCTCAAGATGCTTGGAAAGCTGAAAGGTCTGAAGGTTAGATAAATCACTTGGACCAGATGGACTACACCCCAGAAGTAGCCGAAGAGATTGCGGAGGTATTAGTGGTGAGCTTTCAAGAATCACTGGATTTTGGAATAGTTCTGGGGAACAAGAAAATTGCAGATGTCACTCCACTCTTAACTTAAGAGAGGCAAAAGACAGAATATTATATGCGAGTCAACTTGACTTCAGAAATTGGTAAGATGTTGGAGTCTATTATTAAAGATGATGTTTCGGGGTACTTGCAGACATGTGACAAAATAGGTCAAAGGCAGCACTTTTTTCCTTATGGGGGAATAATGCCTGACAAACCTGTTGGAATTCTTCGAGGAAATAAAAGGGAGACAAAGGGAAGAAAGAAAAGGATAGACAAAGGGAATATGTTGTTTACTTGGATTTTCAGAAGATTGGCTGACTGGCAGGAAGATAGAAGTCGGCTGATTGGCAGAAGGCAAAGAGTGGGAATAAAAAGGCTTTTTCTGGTTGGGTGTTGGTTTAGTGGTGTTCTGCAGAGGCCAGTGTTGGGACCACTTCTTTTCACGTTATGTGTCAATGATCTGGATGATGATCTTGTGGCCAAGCTTGTGGACAATACGTAGATAAGTGGAAGGGCAGGTAGTTTTGAGGAAGTAGGGAATCTACAAAAAGATTTAGACATTAGGAGAATGGGCAAAGAGTGGCAGTTGGAATACAATTTTGAACTTTGGTAGAAAGAATAACAGTCTGGATTTTCTAAATGGAGAGCAAGTTCAAAAATCAGAGGCGCAAATGTTATTGGGGGTCCCCATGCAAGATCCCTAAGGATAACTTTGGTTGAGTCGGTGGTAAGGAAGGCAAATGCAATCATTTTGAGAGGACTAGAATAGAAAAGCATCAGTGAATTATGATTCCTTCAACGACATCGTCCAGATAGGCAATCTCTTCAATTATTTCACTTTCTCTACATCTTCTGTGTCTTCTTTTTGTTTAGATTGTGTTTTGGAAACTGTTGGAGCCTATGATGTGCAGTTTGGAATTTGGTTCAATCTTATAGTCCTCTGCTGTCCCCGGAGAGGATCACAACCACAAGCTGATTTAGGGTCTGATGTTCTTGTTGGTGTGTTTCTGTGAGAGCCATCTGTTGATTTTTGTGTGTGAGCAAGGGAGTGGGGGTTTGATGCTATTGTTGCTATTTGTTTTTGTGAGGGAGGGTGTTGAGGGCTTGATGTCATTGATGCTGTTTTATGCAAGGGAGGAGACTGGAGTTTGAGGTTTTGATGTTCTTGCTGCTGTTTTCTGTGTGGGCGATCTGTTAGTTTTTTGTGCAAGGGAGGAAGTGGGGGCTTTTGGGGTTTGTGAGTTTTGTTTCTCTTTCTTTTTCATGTGGGGGAGGGATGAGGTCTTTTCTTTCAAGAGCTCCCATTCCTGTGCTTTTTTTTTCTGTATTTTGTGACTATCTGGAGAAGGCGAATATCAGAGTTATATTGTACATGCATACTTTGACAATAAAGTGAACCTTTGAACCTTATAGAGGCAAGGACATAATGCTGCAGCTTTATAAAATATTGATCAGACCACACTTGGAGCAGTGTGAGCCGTTTTGGGCCCCTTATCTAAGAAAGGATGTGTTGAAGTTGGAGATCCAGAAGAGGTTCACAAGAATTATCCTAGGAATTAAAGGGTTAATGTACAAGGAGTGCTTGATAACTCTGGGTCTATACTCACTGGAGTTTAGAAGAATGAGGGATCTCACTGAAACCTATCAAATATTCAAGTGTCTAGATAGAGTGGATGTGGAGAGGATGTTTCATAAAGTGGGGGAGTCTAGGACCAGAGGGCAGAGCCTCAGAATAGAGGGACATCCATTTAGAAAAGATGAGGAGGAATTTCTTTAGCCACAGGGTTGTGAATCTGTGGAATTTGTTGCTACCGACAGCTGTGAAGACTAAGCCATAAGGTATATCCAAAGTAGAGGTTACTACTCCATGTTCCTGATTAGTAAGGGCGTCAAATGTTTCGGGATGTGGCATGAGAATAGGGTTGAGACAGACAATAAATCAGCCGTGATAGATTGGCAGAGCAGGCTCAACGGTCAGAACAGCCTAATCCTGGTCCCAGGTCTTATGTTCTTTTGGTCTCTTCGCACTACAAACATCAGGGAGGAGGTCCAGGATTCTGAAGAGGCACTTTCAACATTTAAGGAACAGCTTCGTCCACTCTGCCATCACAGTTCTGAACAGTCCGTGAGCCCGTGAACACCACCTCACTATTTTTGCTTTTCAATATGTTTCATATTATAACCTACAGAATATTTTATGCACTGCACAGCTGCCACAAAGTAACAAACCTCACTAGATAATAAACCTGACTCTGATTCTGTTTCTAACCAGTTTAAAAGATTAGCTTTAGCTTTATTGGTCACAGGTGTGTTGAAGCCTACAGTGAAATGAATGTGTTGTTTGCACCACCCGAGGTAGAGACTGTAGCACTCAATTTAAATGAACAAGTGATCTGATTTACATGTGGGGGGAGACGTTGCACTCGTTCCCTGCAATTTGGGGGTTTTGTTTGCATAAATGAAAAAAGAAAATGCTGGAAACTGTACTCAGTCAGTCAGACAGCGTCTGTAGAAAGCTAGTCAGGTCTGAGAGAAAGATAAACAGGTTAGACTGGGTAAAAGAGAAGGTGGGGAGGGTAATAGGTGGAACAATAGGAATTTTTCTAGTAGGGTGAGTGTGGTGAACTACATATACCTGTCTGGACACGCCCCTGCTGACTGCTCCTGTGGCTCCTCCCACAGACCCCTGTATAAAGGCGATTGAGGCCTGAGCCCGGCCGCTCAGTCTCCAGGATGTAGTATGGTGGTCACTCACTGCTTGTTCCTTCTTCCAGTCAATAAAAGCCGATATCTTGCCTTTACGTCTCAGAGTGAGTTATTGATGGTGCATCAGTGAGATAATGCAGCAGATAAGGGGCTGTCTTGATCAAGTTATCTTAGTCCCACTCATTATCCTCTCTCACCTTTGGGACTACTTAGACTAACTTGTATCTTTCTCAGTTCTGATAAAGGTCCTGGACCTGAAAAACTAACTGTTTCTGATCCTACAGATGCTGCCTGATCTGCTGAGTGTTTCTAGCATTTTTGGTCTTTTATTTCAAATTATTAGCATCTGCATTTTTCTGGATTTGCATTGACTGTTTACGTGGCACTTTACAAACGAGATTGTACTCACTTTGATTGTAAGTCACAATGTAAACTCATCTCCGTGCTGATGCAAACTGGACACTTTTTACAAATTAATTTCTGATCATTCATCAATCCCAGATCCCAATCCCAAAAGCTCAGAGCAGAGTTGAAGTTTTGCTGAGTGTGACGATAACATTAAGTGCATTTGAACTATTTTGAGTACATGTGGTGACTTGGCTGCTGAATATATTGAAGACAGAGATCAAGAAGTTTTTAGGTATTAAGAGATATCAATGGCAATACATCTGGTGCAGGGAAGTGACGCCATGATCTAATTGACCAGTGAAATAGGAATAATGGTCTGAAAGACCTATTCTCACTTCTATTTCACACTTTCAATTCTCTAATAGTGGTTGAAGTTAACCATGTCTGTCTGGGTGAAACTGAAATGAGGGAAAAGACTGAGGGAACTGTGAAAAACTGGTGAAGAAGTATCATTTAAGAAGCATTGGGATAGGTACATGGGAGGGTAGGGCTGGAAGGGATTTTCAGCACGCAGAAATGCGGGAAGTGGAGACAGCTGCGATGGCAACATGGGCTGATCGGAACCAGGAGCCTGTGTCGGTGCTGTATTGCTCCATATCTCTATGAATGAAAGACGTGTGAAAAATAAGATTAAGGAGAGACAAGCAGTAATGAGGACAGGGTAACAGAGGAAAAAGGGAACATAAAAGGCAGCACATTGTCTGGTTTATTGCGTGATCATATGGGAGATCAGTGATGCATGGACCACATTTGCTACATTTCCCTTCACCTTTTGCTGCTTATTTCCACAATGAACAGCACCTCTTTTCCAACACAGATACAACGGGACACACGGGATAGTAGTGGGAGACACAATGAGCTGTACTGACCACATTTCCCATCCAGTTTTTGGATTAAAAATTGACGTGTTCACACTCATAATGGAGACAACCTATGGGAGTACGTGGGCAGCATGATGGCATCGTGATCAGCGCACCAGCTGTAGAGCGGGGGTTCAATTCCTGCCAATGTCTGTAAGGAGCTTGTATCTTCTCCCCATTTCCTCTGTGACCCACATTTCAAAGATGAATTGTTAGGGTTAGTGAGTTATTAAATCATCATTAACATTTCTGGACCAAATCAGATCTGGAAAATTTGCAAAGAAAAATAAAAACAGAACTATCTAATTTTAGAAAACACCATATACACTTAGATTAACACTACCGAAGACAGAAGGAGGAGGAATAACTAACATAAAGAATTGACACAGCAGTCAGATAAAACTTGTAAGTACATATATTCATCAATGAAACCGGGAATCAGCACTCTCTGTGAGCGTATGCAGTTCTGATAAGAAGTACACACCACAAAATGTAAATGAAAGCACAGCTCAGACAAATGAAGAAATTATCACTACAGATGAAGAAGTTAACCAACGGAGAAGCATGGCTGTCTGTCCATGGAAGGCAAACCCACGATCTGAACAGCCTAGATGTCGACAAGGCTCAGAGTTGGACACCTTTTCCCAGAAACAGACGCTCCTTGTGGCAATACAGGACCAGGTGGTTAACACATAAAATGATCAGAAATGCAGAATAAAAGATCAACAAATTGAAGATGATAAATGCAGAAAAGGCTAAGAGAAACCAGATAAATCCAATACATTACAGGGTCCTGCTGCAGTTTGACTCAATCAGGCACAATCATGCGGCAAGCATCATTCACCTAAACCTTATTTTAAAATACAATCTCAGAAAAGTCACCATACCTTACCAAAAATACCTTATTATAAGGCTGATCTAGTTTTAGAGTCAGAGTCCCACAAATTACATTACAACCAATCCATTATTGCAGATAGATCAATCCATAATAACTCCAGATAGAATAATACAGGGTAAACAAGGAAGAATAACTTACTTAATAGATATAGACATTCAAAACACACATAACATACAGAAATCAGTAAGTAAAAAACACCAGAAATATGCTGAATTAAAAGAGGAAACTGAAGGACTGTGGAACATGAATAGAATCTACGTTGTTCCAATAGTATTATCTACAGCTGGTAGTATCCCAAAGTCACTACACAATAGTATTAAACAATTAGGGTAACAAAGCATAATTTACATACATCTCCAGAAAGCCACAATACTAAATACAATTAGAATAGTCTGAAAGTTCGTAGCATTTGAGAAATGAGTGTGTTCGGCTGTACCTTGGTTTTACCAGCTCCAGCTGAAAAAATAATAATAATAACTTATTTATAAAATACTTTTCATACAGACGATGTAGTTCAAAGTGCTTTATACTGGGATAAAATGCAAACATGAAAATTAAAGACAAAAAGATGGCAATTACAAGCATGTTTAAATAAGTAGGTTTGGAGCTGGGTTTAAAAATGTCATCTGAGTCTGCATCCCTTATATTTTTAGGTGCGGGTTCATCAGAGCGGACCTGCCCATTGCCCTTTGAGGGATATTAGTTAAATTTAAGACAGACAGAAGAAGACCTGAGAGCTCGAGCAGGATTATAAAACAAAAGTGATTCTATGATGTACTCCAGTCCTAGGCCATTGAGAGCTTTAAAAACAAGTAAGTGAATTTTGAAATAAATTCTGAAAGAAACAGGAAACCAATTCGGACATAGCTGGCTATGTTAGTGAGTTGTGGCAATGCTATGTGGGTGATGGAAACATGGTGACACTCGCAGGTTGCTCAACACAATCCTCACTGATTTGATTTAATGCAAACAATACAATTCATTGTATGCTTTGAAGTACGTGTAACAAATAAAACTAAAGCTGATCTTTTGAAGACTGGTTCTGCCAGTTCATGACTACTAGTGGGAGAATGCTATTACAATCTGACAAGCTTGCACTGCAGTTTCCACAATAATTATAATAGAAATATGCAAAAGAGTTACAGAAAGCATGTGATTGAATTAGAAATGTATACATCTCGTTTCACCTACAGTGCCTATAAAAAGTATTCACCCCCCTTGGAAGTTTTCATGCTTATTGTTTTACAACTGGTGAAGCACCCGAGCAACAGTTGTACATGCTGTCTCTCTCATCTCAGCCACTGAATCTTGTAACTCCTCCAGAGTTGTCATAGGTCTCTTGGTGGCCTCCCTCACTAGTCCCCTTCTTGCACGGTCACTCGGTATTTGAGGACGGCCTGCTCCAGGCAGATTTACAGCTGTGACATATTCTTTCTATTTCTTGATGATTGGCTTAACTTTACTTCAAGGGATATTTTCTTGTATCCACCTCTTGATTTGCGCTTTTCAATAACCTTTTCATGGAGTTGTTTGGAGTTATTCTTTTGTCTTCCTGGTATACTTTTTGCCAGGATACTGACTCACCAGCAGTTGGACCTTCCAGATACAGGTGTATTTTTACTACAATCCATTGAAATACCTTGACTGCACACTGCACAGCCTGCATTTAACTAATTATGTGACTTCTAAAACCAAATGGCTACACCAGTGATGATTTCGAGTATCTTATTAAAGGGGGTGAATACTTATGCAATCAATTATGTAGTGTTTCAAATCTGTAATCAATTTAGATCACTTTGTGGAGATCTGTTTTCACTTTGACAGGAAAAAGTCTTTTTCTGTTGATCAGTGTAAAAAAGAAGCCAAATTAAATCCAGTGATTCAATTTTGAAAAACAATAAAACATGAAAACCTCCAGGGAAAAGGGGGAATACTTTTTATAGGCACTGTATGTTCTATAACCTTGCTTCATAATATATTTAGCCTCTCTGTGAATTAGTAGATGCATAAACTGTTGTAATATTTACCAATTATCCCTAATATTGTTAATCAGCCTGAGTCAATGGTTCCAGTTCTCAAACTTCATGTCACAACTCATGTAAAACTTTGATGTCCCCGGTTGTATTCTGACAAATATTAGCATTCATACAAAATACAAAACTATGGATGCTAAAGCAACACCATTATCTCAGCAACAGGAAATAAAGTACTGTACTACTCTTTATTATACTGGGAGTGTTTCAGAGATAACCTGTGATGCAAAAAGAACTAATAAATTTAGGATTATTAGGCAGAGAGGGATTTGCTGATGATCCCAGCCACGGGATGTGCCTCATATCTTCTTTGGAGACCTGGGCAGTAGGCACAAAGGGAACTAGTAACCTCAGGGGCTCAATTAAGGGAATTTCCACTGCAGCTCACCAATTAACCGTTGTCAGTTCTCATCCCTGACCACTTGTTGACTCATTATATTTTCCTCTTTTTGAAGCCGATGCACATGGGAAGAGTTTCTGATCCAATTGTGGCTAACTTTGCGAAAGTTCCTGCACAGTCCTACACCTGCTCAATCATCTGATGAATAATTGGGACTTTTCATTCTTTCAAAATAACCCCTGATAGAAAAGGAGTGCAGAGATCACCCGTAAGCTTATGAAACTGTGTTTTCCTGTACAAGACTAATTGTTGTGCCCAATCCGACAACGCCTTTCACTGAAGTAGCAGGCTAAATATCCCATCAAAGTTCAACTAAGGAATCCAGCAACACTGATCAGAATATTGAGGAAGGAGGAAAAATCAATGTACAGTACTGCATGTGGAACCTATGATAACCTGTTCACTTGGAAATCCCCATCAGAATTTTGCATGTTCCAGTGAGATCACATTTCATTCTTCTGGGTTTCAGAGAAGATAAAATCATCATGTCATTGAGCACAGAAATGAGCCCCTTGGCCCACCACGTTCATGCTGACACCCACACTCATCACTGGGTCTGTATCCGTCTATGTTGCTCCAATTTAAGTACCTGTTCAAATGCCTCATAATGTCAGTCATTGTGACCCCTCTGGCAGCACATTCCAGATATAAATATGAAAGCGCTTCCCGCTGATCCCCTTTAAAACTGCTTCCTCACACCCCAAAACCTATGTCCTCTTATTTTTGATATTGCCTCCATGGAAAATTTGATCATCTTCTCTACCTCTGCCTCTTACTCTCTTCTATCAGTTCTCTCCTCAGCCTTGTTCACTCTGGAGAAACAAGCTGACCCTCTACAGTCTCTTTCCAGAGGCTGCTGATCTCTCCTCATTGGACAATCCCCCCGCTACAGAAATCTATCTAGCCAACCTTCCTTACAGTCCATCTGTCACAAATATCCATGGGGCACATTTTAAGATTCTCATAGCAAATAGAAACATGGCAAGGTCTTACTTGCATTGGTAGTAACTATCGAAGCCTTGCCACTTTCTTTAAAGTATTTATCAGGTATGAGTGAAAGCTAGTTGTACAAGAGACCCACATTGACCTCACCACAGAAGCAGTAACCTCTCACCTTCTGTTTGGTGGTGTCCATGTGGGTCTCTTGTGCAGCTAAGTCAGCTGCTCCAACACAATGTTTTCAAAGGACAAAGGCACACTGCATGACCTGTTGAATGCTACTGTCAAATAGGCAGACCTGAAAAGATGATGTTGCCTGAGCTCAGTAACGGGATGGCCACTGGAAGAATTAAATTCAGTGTTGTCTTTCTGCTGCCCTGTACTGTCACAACAACCTAGAAGTTATGTAGGCCAGGACTGTATTCCCTGGAGATGGAGGAGTGACTTGCTATAGGAATACAAGCTCATGAGGGGAATAGACTAGGTGAAGGCATGGGAAAGGGGTGCTGAAAATAAAAAGGTAGCATAGCGGTTAGCACAATCTTCAATTCCTACCATTGTTCAGTTCAGTTCAGTTCAGCTTCAGTTTATTGTCATTTAGAAACCACAAATGCAATGCAGTTCAAAAATGAGACAACGTTCTCCAGAATGATATTACAAAAGCACACGACAAAACAGACTACACCAGAAAATCCACATAACGTTTGGTAATCCCCAATCCAGAGTCCAGAGAGGCTGCTGTGAGGAGTTTGTACATTCTAGTAGATTAATTGGTCACATGGGTGCAGTTGGGTGGTGCAGGCTTGATGGGCCGGAAGGGCCTGTTATCGTGCTGTATCTCTAAACAAAATAAAATTAAATTAAAAGAAAGAGCATAGGTTTAAGAGACTGAAAAGGAACATCAATGCCTCAATGCAGAGGGTGGTGCTTAAACACAAGAGATACTGGCGATTAAAAGTATGACACAATGCTGGAGGAACTCAGCAGGTCAGGCAGCATCCATGGAAATGAATAACCAGTCCATATATCGGGCTGACGCCCTTCTTCAAGACTCAGGAGAGTGGTGCTTATTTGCAATGAACTACCAGAAATTGGGGTTGAGGCAGCCACCTCAGCTACATTCAAAAGCCTTCTAGACAAGTACATGGATGGGAGAGGCTTCAAGGGTAAAGGGCCAAGCGTGGACAAATGGGACTAGCTTTTCTGTTTCCCTGCTGAGTACGGAACTTGACGATAGAAGGCACCTGCCCCTGCATATCACAGTCCTACAAACACCAACATTTGATTTAGTGACGTTGGACGATGGCAGTATACAAGGAGTATTATTCTGTTTCTTGGTCTATTAAGTCATTTTTTTGTGTGCAGACACAGTCTCATCTGAAAGGCCACACTATTGGGTGCAATTCTCCATGTGACTCATCTGTGAAGCACAGATACTGGAGGAGCAGCAACCTCTTGGGCACTTAGACACAACAAGAAGAGGGATTAGACTGATCTCGTAAGCTACCTGATGACCTTTCTAGAGCACAAGATTCAGGTTTATTTAATTATCACTATCCATGTCAAAACTTACAGTGTTATTTGCATGAACAACCGGCGCAAGCTAACGATGTGCTGAGGGTTGCCCGCAAGTGTTGGATACATTCCGGAACCAACGTAGCTTGCCCACGCGCTCGGCAGAACAACACAGGACACAACAAAGCAGTAACAGCAAAACAAGTCCCATTCCCTCCCGTCCATCCACCTCCACAAACAACACAGTCCTCTAAGTCAGGCCATCTTCAGCCTCTAATGGACTCATGGATTCACCCTCATACAGCTTCCACTTCCCCAGTGGACTCATGGCTCCGGCCACTGGGCCTCAACTTCTGGCCTTTCACCTATGCTATTGGCCCCAGGACTTGCCACTAACAATGATAGAGAACCCTGGACCAAGACCCCGATTTCTAGGCTTTGAATTCCAGACCCTCCAGTAATCAGAACCCCGAACACCAGACCTTGAATTTCAGTCTCACCAATTCACATGCCCTAGTGGCTCACTGGCGCTTGTGCCTCCTGCCTGCATGGCACTCCACTTCTGGAACTTGACCTGGGGAGAGGGAGCACCAACCCTGATTCTCGCTGAACATCCACATCACTGGCCTTCCAATGAGGACCAGAGGTCTAGACTCCAGCCTGACCTCTAGTTCCCCAACATCCCCATCCCTAAACTCTAACCTGATCCCAAGTTCTCCACTCTACCCCCAAATCTATCCCTATGAGTGGAAAAAAAATGACCAAAAAATAATTAAGTCTTAGCTACAGTCTCGACAGAGATCACAGCTTGGTGCCATCTTGTCTGGAAGAGATTCTGCAGATGCAGGAAATCTGGAGCAACACACACAAAATGCTGGAGAAACACAGCAGGCCAGGCAGCATCTATGGAGGGAAATGAACAATCCATGTTTTGGGTTGAGAGCCTTCAGCATTCCTGGTCATTGAATGCAATCTGCTTAAATTAAGCTTCCAAAAGTGTACACCACCTCTGTTTATAAAACCCCACTGCTTGGTTGGACCCAATTTCTGACGACTTTGCTCTGCTTACAACCAATCCTCATTGAGGAGTATAACGCCTAATTCAATGTGAAGGCAAATTTGGCAGAAAATTGAACTCAGCTCTTTATAATAAACAGCACTTTTCATTTCTGTTGAGATCATATTATCAAGACCTTCAAGCACAATGGAGTTGCAAGCCCCAAGCCCAACCATCCTCCTTTTGCAGTGGGCTTAGGACCGTCCATGGCAGAGTTATCATGACTCTGTTCCATTCCCCAAATTCTTGCCTCCATCATATTTGCTCCAACAACGATACTCTCCACAGAGGTACCTCTGAAAAAGTCTTTCTTCTTCCTGAACCATGGATTCCCCTCTACCACAGTCAACATCTCATCTGCGTTCCACACCCTTTCTCTTCCACACAGCACCCGAGTAGAGGTCCCTATAGTCAGTTTCTCCACACTTCAGTCTCTGTATTCAATAGATCATCCTTAGCAACATTCACCTACCTCAATGAGATTCTTCCACCATGTTTTTCCCTCTATCCCCTTCCAGAATTTTGATGGGCCCATTCCTTTGTGCATACATCTAGTCTCCTTTCTCATAACCAATTCCTCTACTCAAGACATCCTCCTGTGCAACCACAGACAGGTGATGAAAACTCGTTGCTTTACTTCTTCCCACCATCCAGTGACTTAAGCAGTCCTTGCAGGTGAAGCAAAGATTCACTTTCACTGTTGTACTGGATTCAGTGTTTATAAAGTGGTCACTGCTGCCTCTGAGAAACTAATGCAGTTCTCATTGAAGGCTCAGTTCTCTTTCTACTGTACTTAGCAGTCCTGAAATATTTTTTGTACCTTTCCTACACGTCTGCTCTCAACTTCTCTCCTGCTGGACAGAGCAAGGACAGAAGTAACCACTTTGTAAAATGACCTGCAGGGATAACATTGTGCTCCTTGCTTTTTGCCAATTCAATTCTCCTTTCCGCTCCCACTCTCACCGCTGTCTGTGGCCTGCTGCACTGTTATAATAATGCTTCAGACAGATGACCTGACACAAGAACTGTGACGGCAGCTTGGGGTACGGTGCCTCATCTTCCATCCAGGCACGTTGCAGCCTTCCAGCCTCAGTACAGAACTCTACAATGGCAGTGCAGATGCTGGAATCTGGCTTCCAACTCCATTTCCAGGCCTCCCGGTTCAACTCCAGCCCCTCCACAGTCTACCAATCGCCTCAAACTGCTGTCTCACCACTCCCCTCCTCTTTTCATTGACTATCTCCCCCCTTTCCACTCTCAGTCCTAAAGCAGGGTTCCGACCTGAAACGTTGATGGCTCCATTTCTCCCACAGGTGATGGTCGACCTGCTGATCTCCCCCAGCAGATTGTTTGTTGCATATCAGGAGGCTCATTTTCTCAGTCTGTATCATTGGCCCTCCTGTGATATTACCGTTTGTCTGTCTCCTCAGCCACCTGACAGCTCTGCATTTTCCAACTTTTACTTCCCTTCTTCTGCCCTTCACTCTTCATTGCTTTTATGTTCCTTTATCTAGATTCTCTCCCTCTCTCTCCCTCCCTCTCTCCCCTCTACAGCTTTTCCTCAAAGCAAATTTGGCCTTATCCTATTAGAGACATTTCCTTTGCCCTATCCTTCCTCTCCCCACCCTCTCCCAATTGCAGACTAACCTGCAATCTCCCTTTCCCAGTTCCGATGGTCTCCATGCTGTTTTTCTTTCCACAAATCCTGCCCGATCTGCTGCTGCCAGCATTTTCTTTATCAGTTAAGGTTCTGAGCACTTGAATATTTTTTGTTTGTCATTGCCATGAATACATTAACCAACATATTAATCACATTGACAAGTGCTGGCAAGGTGAGATTACTGTGGGTGCAATGGCAATGCTCTGAAGATGTGAGAGCCTCGGGAAATAACCACCCACTCATAACTGCTTTCATACAACTTTGTGATTTGGATAGCAGTCAGACAGCAGTTAAACGAGGCCCAGAGGAATCATAACTCAGTCCTGATGGAATAGTGGAGCAGACTTGATGGGCTGAATGGCCTAAATCTGCTCCTATGTCTAATAGTCTTACATTCCTTCTATGCTTTTATATCAACCATGCGTCAACTGACCAGAAAAGGCCACAGGACTAGATGGGCTTTTATGATGATATGGCAGCTTCAGGAACTTCTACAAATTTGGGGATTGAGTTGAACTTTCTCCGTATTGGTTGTGTGAACTTCCTGATTGGCAGGACTGGAACATCACCAGCAGATGGATATGGACAGAGCTAAAAGAAATAACACATTACAGACTCAATGGGATGAAAGGCCTAATTCTGCTCATGTCTTATGATCAGATTCCTGATATCTGAATTAGCAACCAAAAATGCTCAGCGGGTCAAGCAGCATCTGAAGAGAGAGAAAAATGGAGTGAGAAGATAAGATGCTGTTCCTCAAACTTGTATCTCCATCTAATTACCTTTCTCTCCTTCCCTGCAACTTGAATTTGCTTGTTTACTAACACTTCTGGATTCTGATAACAGATCATTTATCTGAAACATTAACTCTGTTTCCTTCTTCACACTGAATTAGCTCTGTCAGTGGAGGTGTCTGTGAGTCAGTGTGATCTGTTCAGATATCCCAGTCTGTTTGCTTTGAGATATTAACACATTTCTGTTGTAAACTGTTAAAAAGATTTAACCTCTTCGGTGAAGTTTGTGCTGAGTATTTGAGTAGGCAATGCAAAACTTCTCCAGCTACAATGACATGCCAATACCACTGCAAAGTTCCATTTATAGTTAACACACCTTGTTAAACATTATTCTAATGCAGAGATAAAGTTTCATTATTCACAGTACTTTACAGGAGGTCCTCTCCAACGTACATCAGGATCCCATTTCCGGGTTAAACCAAAACACAGTAACAGATTACTAAATAACACCAACTCCAAGATAAAGCATCCGGGCTTCTGAGAACTGAAAGGCCAAGGATGAGAAGAGGCATTGTAATATTGCAGTCTGTAAACACAGCGCTATGGAAAATAGCTCAGTTTGAGAGGCAATGTCAACATTTGCAAGTTAACGAGTAGGTGTTTCAGTGAATAACCCATGCAATGAGAAACTGCCCAGCAACCTTCCACTATTGTCTCAGTACTCAGCTTCTAGACAAAGCCCTAGCCAGCACTGATGCACCAGCCAAGCAACCGCAGCTGCTCGGAGCAACCCTTGACGGTGCTCTGATAATGCAATTCCTGGTACCTAACAGCGGACAGCAAACTTCCAGTACTGGGAAATTTGTCCATTGATGCTGTGACAGGTGAGACCCCCTCTAGGTTCAGTAATTCCATTCATTCCCAGACAGGAACGTCTCTGAGGGGAAGAGGTTACAGGAAACATACAGCCTTGAATTATTTAGTCATTTATTTACTTATTATTTAAAAATTCAGCGTGGAACGGGCCCTTCCAGCCAACAAGCTGCACAGCTCAGCAACCCTCCTATTTACCACAGGACAATTTACAATGATCAGTTAACCTACTAACTGGTATGTTGTTGGACTGGGGGAGGAAACCGGAGCACCAGGAGTAAACCCATGTGGTTTGCAGGGAGAATGTGCAAACTCCTTATAGACAGCGCCAGAATTGAACTCCGAAATACCCTGAGCTGTAACAGTGCTGTGCTAACAATACTGTGGCACCCAACTAAATGATCGCATTTAAGCATACTTAATACCTAAGTAAAAATAATTGCTTTTAGATTTTCTCATTCAGTTGTTTATTGCATTTTCACTATTGAGCATTTTAAAAAGCCAGGAAGTCGCACCTTTCCTGCAACTGCCCATAAACATTTCGCACATTTCAAGAAGACCACCTCTTATTCTTCTACACTCTGGGAAGTACAGGTACAGATCAAATCTCTTTTCACAGACCGATCTCTCCATTTTGGGAATCAATGGAGTCAGAGAGTTATACAGCCCCTCAGCTCAACTGGTCTATACTAACTAACATGACCCATCCAACCTAGTCCCATTTTCCAGCATTTGACCCATGACCTTACAAATCCTTAATCCATGCACCTGTCCAATCCAGGGGAATTTCATTGCATTCCTTCTGTTGCAAGCACACCATCTTTAGGTTGGGATTCCAGATTGTAATATAATTTTCCAGGTGTGGTCTTTCCATCGGTCTATTTAATTTCAGCAAGGAAACTGTGCTGTTGTGCTCAAACCCTCTTGTAAAATAGAAGAGCCAGAATATCTCATTGTTCAGTGAGTGATGAAAGAATTTAGCAGGATCAGAAGATCAGAAGGAACTGCTTGAAAGGATGTTTGAGGCAAAAACCCTTGCCATATTTAAAAAAGATATGTGGATGAACACTTGGAGAGCTGGGAACAGAATTCTTTTGGTTTCGACCATCACGGTCATGAGAGACCATAGAGCCACTTCATGCTGGTACAAAAACTTGTGAGATAATCTCAGCACAGCTGCATGAATTTATCTCAGCTGTGGGCAAGTGATGAGGAAATGCAACCAGTTTAAACATTAAAATACAACTGCAGATGCTGTGGATCAAAGAATACGTACACAACGCTGGAAGAACTCAGCAGGTCAGTCAGCATCCGTGAGAAAAGAGTGGCCAACGTTTCAGGCCGAGACCCTTCATCAGGAACCCATTTGTACAGTTTAAACGTTTACTCCAGGAAGATCCTAATCGGTTACCTTGCCCTGCTCATTCCCCAACAAGCGTAAATGGAAGTTTCTGAACTGGCTCCCCCTCCCCCAGACAGTTAATCTGATAATTAATCATACTAGTTACACCCCACCCCTCTCTATCTATTACCCCCATCACTGCCCTGCTCTGTAGACTCTTTAAACCACTTTCAATAATGCCGTCTACATTGTAAATATATGGTGGAATTCATTTATACATGCACAATTGATTCCATGGCCATCCTTTAACCTCCAACCTTGTTAGCTTTTTCCCCAAAATTTATATATAATTCTTCATTTTTTAATTCTTTATAATTGTTGCTTTTTGTAGCATGTCTTGCCCTGATGAATACACTACAGCAAGCTCCTAAGACATGTACAGTAAATGTATATGCTGTATCAAGTTGATCCTGGATTTTTGGAAGTGGGCCAGAGATTAGGAGCAAGATTGCTTTGTCCAGAAAGCCCACTAAGACAAAATGCCAGGATTCACATTTAAATATGTTATAGCCAGGGCATCATATCCCAGCAAAGGATCATTAGCTTCTAAGTGACCAGGTCATTCAAGCCATTTACCTGCTTCATGAAAATAATGGAGAAAGACCAAATATAAGAAGTGTTAAAGCAAAGAAATCAGAGTTTTGTTGCATGTGTAGGAAGAAATATCCCCAAAACGTGTTTGAGCTATATCAGTGGAATTAAAAGGAAGGATGTGTGGTTGTACCTGCTTAAGATCGTCCAGCATAACCTGCTGGCAGTCAGCTCTTCGTCGTGCCCACAGAGGAATGCTTGTTTCAGTCTGATGGGCCCTCAGCACCCAGTCAGTCTTACGATGGCTTGCAGATAAAGGGCCTTCGACACTTTGCACACAGTCCTCGAGTTGTTGTGGCTGTTTGAGCATCTCCTTGCCTGGTGGCATTTGCGCACTTGTGGACTGACCAGCAGGACTTGGACTCTGTGAGTCATCAGACAGTGTGGGGTCATCACTGAGTGGACTTTCTGCCTTCCAGAATTCCTGCAATGTCTGAGGTTTCAACATCTTTCTTCTCATTTTCCGAAGGGATGGAGACAAGGAGACCCTGGCAGGAGCTAACCTGTCAAATTGAAAGCAAGGGCTTTGGGAAACCTCCTGCTCCGGGCTGAAAGAAAACTTAAAGACGGGTAATGACTGAGAGTTCACTTTTTTCTCACTGCATGGGCTTTCCATTTGAATCTGATTTTCCGTTTGAGGTGGACTTGTCTGTACCTCAGCGTTGTGCTTCCAGGCATCCCGATTGTCTTTCAAACCATTATTTTCCTGAAAGAGGCTTTCATCACCTCCTAAATTCATCACCTCACATCCTTGTTCCCATGTTTCCAGATAGGTCCCACAAGGCAGATTTGGCACACTAACTTCCATGATTCATTACTCGCGAAGCCGCACCTGTTTAAGAGAAAGATATGCTTTAAGGCATGCAACATTATGTAAGTTTAATGGTTTGCATTACAGTATCTAAGGAGATAAGACCAAGCGAACACTGGTTAAGTACAAGCTACTGTAAAATAACATTCTTCAACACACTTCAACATTTTTTCATTGCTTTGTGTGAGGCTTTGGCTACATGTTCTTTGGAAAGTAGTGACCATGAGTTCTCAGTTCCCCTCAATTTCCTAGTCCTTCAAACATCTACCTGCCTGCTCTTTGAATGGTGCCAGAGATCCACCCTCCACAGATCCAATGCCCTCTGTTCAAAGACCTCAGTATTAACTACCTTGTAACTACACCCTCTTAATCAACATGGTCCCACAAGTGGAAGCATCTCTGCCTCTAGGCCTGTACTCGCTGGAGTTTAGAAAAATGAGTAGGGGATCTCATTGAAACCTATCAAATATTCAAAGGTCTAGATAAAGCGGACATGGAGAGGATGCATCCTTTAGACTCCTTCTGGGAGTCTCGAACCAGAGGGCACAGTCTCAGAATACAAGGATGTCCCTTTGGAACAGAGGTGAGGAGGAATATCTTCAGCCAGAGGGTAGATCAATCCGTGAAATTCATTACCACAGATGGCTGTGGAGGTCAAGTCATTAGGAATACTTAAAGCGAAGTTGATATGTTCTTGCTTAGTACGGGAATCAAAGGTTAGGGGGAGAAGATAGGAGAATGAGATTGAGAGGAACATGAAGGAATGGTGGAGCAGACTCAATGGGTCAAATGGCCCATTTCTGTCCCCATGGCTTTTGGTCTTATTTACCCTGTTAATCCCTTAGAACGCCCAACCCCCTTCTTCCCTAAAAAGTTACAGATTATGGTAATGACCATTTCTTTTGCTGCTGAGGAATAATCAAAGTTGAGCTGCATGTCCATTCTAAGCTTAGTAAGGCTGTAGCAATATAATGGCGACATCTATGGTGTAACAGTGCAATCTGACCTGATACTACGAAATCATGGGGTCAATGTTGTTACCTCCTCATGGTGGTGCTGCTGTGCTGGTGGGTCTGGAGATCTCCTTCTCTGTCTTAACCTCAAGGCTGTGGTACAACTCAGTGCCCTGGGTGACCATTTAACAGTCAACCACAATACTGAGTGAGGAGGGGTACCAAATAGGGCAAATGAGTGAGGTGCCAAATTTCCTCTCTGAAGGGCATCAGTAAAACAGCTGCTTTGCCCTCTTCATTACTGAGCAATTGTTGTGTCTTTTCCTTAACTATAGATTAAGAACAAGATTTAGATTCAACAGCTACCATAATAGGGTTTTGAAGCCGGGTCTTGAGCCAGTCCCCTGATGTACAAACCTGGTTAACTACTCCACCACTACTCAATCCATAAATATCCTTTATCCATTGAGTCACACAGCATGGAAACAAACACTTCAGCCCACCCAGTTACTGCTAACCATCTAGCATGTTACCCCACTGTATTTTTTTCTTATTCTCATCAACTCCCCCCCCCCCCAATTCTACCACTCAGCTACACACCAGGGGTATTTTACAGTCACTAATAAAACTCTGAGAGTCAATGGTGCCTAACGGCGACTCCTTTGCTGGCATCTTTGGAAACAGCTCTATTTCCATCTTTAATATCTCTATTTACCCTTTCAGGGTTCTTTTGAAGACCCTGACCTGGAGTTACACGTGACTTCGGTTCTTTGCGGGAATGGGACCCGCTCTTGGGGTTTCACAACCGGCCGTTGTTCAATATGTCGAGAGTGCGGCCTAAGGCTTCGTTCGCCTTCAGAGGCCGAGATTTCATGGTCTGGAGACGGGCGGGTCGAAGGTCAAGTCACGTCGCTTTTATTGTCATTTCAACCATAACTGCTGGTACAGTGCATAGTAAAACTGAGACAGGACCATGGTGTTACATGCCACAGTACAAAAACTAGACTGAAATACGTAAAAAAAAACAACACAGAGAAAGCTACACTAGACTACAGACCTACATGGGACTGCATAAAGTGCACAAAAACAGTGCAGACATTACAATAAATAATAAACAGGACAATAGGGCAAGGTATCAGTCCAGGCTCTGGGTATTGAGGTGCCTGATAGCTTGGGGGAAGAAACTGTTACATAGTCTGGTCGTGAGAGTCTGAATGCTTCAGAGCCTTTTCCCAGACGGCAGGAGGGAGAAGAGGTTGTATGAGGGGTGCATGGGGTCCTTCATAATGCTGTTTCCTTTGCAGATGCAGCGTGTAGTGTAACTGTCTGTGATGGTGGGAAGAGAGACCCCGATGATCTTCTCAGCTGACCTCACTACCCGCAGTGTCCTGGCAGAAGGTGCGTTATGGGAGATGGAACATTTACGGCTGTGTGCCCAGAGACCTGAGATCTTTAGGCACAGAGTTTGGAAAAAGTGACGTGACAGACTTTTGTCATCGTAAACCAATGAGTCGTTTGCTATGTCTCCCCTCTTGCTGTGAAACGGAGACACCTCTTTTACCCTTATCAGGGAGAGAGCCTGTGGTATGTTGAAAACTGGGTGAACGAGTAGTCTTTGGGGTACGACAAGTCCGTGTCTTTGCTTGAGTGCTCGGTGGTGGGTGCCGATGCTTTTTTTGGCCAGTGGGGGATTGTTGCTTGCTGCCGCTTACGCACGGGAGAGAGGGGAGCTGGGGGGGACTTTGGGGTTTTAACATTAAACTGTCGTTCATTCTTTGGGGCACTCCTCTGTTTTCATGGATGGTTGCGAAGAAAAAGCATTTCAGGATGTATATAGTATCCATTTCTCTGACATTAAATGTACCTCTGAAACCAATCAGCCCCAGTTTGTGATATGTGAAGAAACTGGAGCATTCAGAGGAACCTTGCACAGTCATAGAGGGAACAGACAAACTCCAGAGGTCAGGATGAAACCGCGGTTGCTGGAACTGCAAGGCAACAGCTCTTTTGAGAACTTTCTGTCCCTCATTTAAGCGTACAAAGCATACACCGGGCCCTTGCAGGATCTACTGTTACTGCTGAATGTCTCACAAAGCCAGCACAGGTTTTGATCCTTGTCAAGCGCAATACAAATTCTGGTCTCCAGGCATAAACAAGGCATATTCACGTGCTCGATCCTAGTCCTCTGTGCATATGCTGTGTGCATGCACACATCTAACTGAGCAAGTAGGCATGACTGGCACTTTATTTAAAGACTTGGCATGATAACAGGCCCTTTGGCCGAACGAGCCCGTGTCGCCCAATTAGCCCGTAGGTTTTTGCAGTGTGGTAGGTAACTGGAACACCCTGAAGAAATTTATTGTGGGAACGTACAGACAGTGGTGGGCAATGAACTCGGGTCGCTGGTGCTGTTATACTAACCACTACACGATCATCCTGCCCTAAAAATCTATGGAAAACACAAGGCTCAAGAGCAGACAGCCCCAGAGATGATTAGGGGCTGGAAGAAAACTAACCTGGTGTTCGGGATGATCCGGCCGGATGAATGACAGAAGTAAGGTAGGTCATGAATCGCAAAGACTTAACAGAGGCTTGATGCCTGCTCTAGAGCTTATAAAAGGCACTAGTCTGGAGGAATCACACATTGGTTCCCGTCAGTGCAGGTTCCCTAACTTTCATACCCAACGTGATCACCTCCATCTCTTTCCTTTCTTCTGTCCTCAACAACCCCTCCTCATCACTAGTTCAGCTATGGGCTGGAGGGTCCCCATTGCTTGCCTGGCTTCTCCTGAGCATCTCCTCAGTACTTTTCCCCCATCATCTCCTTCCACCCTCAATCAGGTCCGGTCCCCTTCCCCACAATCACTTCAGAATTCTCTCTCAACCTCAACCCCTCTTCCATGATTCTTAGAGCAGCTTCCATTTTATGAACTTCCTGTAGACACCGTTGGCCATCATACACCCCATCAGTATCCTATCTGTCCCTGTGTCCCTAATGTCCCATCCACAATCCCTTCCTATTTCTCACTGTCTCCCCTCCCCACGTAGATTTTCTAGGAAAGGTCTCTGCATGCAGTTCTGAATGGGGGCTTATCATACTCCACACAAGTCATTGGAGTGTGGATGTGAAAGAATATCAAATTATCAAGGCCCCAGCCAAAACCGGAGTGTGTCCATGTTCTGAAGAAATTCTGGCCCTTTCTTTCACAACTGACTATGCAATTTGTTTCATGTACCAACCATCATTAAAGTACCCAATCCACGCACTGCAGGCATGAAGGGACACTACAGACTTTCATACCACTACACAGCACACAACCGCCCCCCCCCACCCACGTCACAGCAAGAAGCTGAGAAGTCGCTGATTTTCCTCAACAAACTTAAGGTGAGAGGGAGGAAGTTTAGAGTGGATCTGCAGGACAAGCTTTTTTCCATGGGGGGGGGGGTGAAACCGGCTGTCAAGTGTAGTCATGGAAGCAGGTACAATAGCAACAATTAAGTGTGAGAAGAAGAGATCTAGTTTAATTTGGCTTTGTGTTCAGCACAGACATCGTGGGCCAAATGGCCTTTTCCGGAGCTGTAGTGTTTTATCTTCTACGTTATTTATGCCATAGTCAAGGGAAGTATTTTTAATTCACTGTTAATAAGAAAAGAAAGTGTTTACTATTCATTATCTTGCTCGTGATAAAGACTTGATCTGATCTTTTTATCTCTCTAATCCCCTGGATTGAACCAATTTCCTTCTGAGATTTTCATTCATGATTTTATTCCCGGTTTCTGCTATCTTCACACTCTGCAGGTAAACTGCAAGTAGAGGGAGATGGCTGAATTTAGTAATAGCTCTTTTTACCACTTTGGCTGAGCAATTGCTGAATCAACTCCAGGTTGGAAGGTTAAAGTCCGAATGCAAAACCCCGTGTGCAGCTTAGGCAGCATAATAGCACCAGGTCAACAGAGAGCTGTACTTGCAGATAAAGTGCAATGGCCAATGTGAAATAGCAGGGCAATCACAATCACTTGCAAGGACTCTCCATCTCATGTTCTCGACATTTATTGTTTATTCATTATTATTGTTTCTTCTCTTTGTACTCGCACAGTTTGTTGTCATCAGCACTTTGGTTGAACACCCTAGCTGGGTGGTCTTTATTGATTCTGTTTGAGTTATTATTTATAGATTTGTTGAGTATGCCCATAAAAATGAATCTCAGGGCTGTATACGGTGATGTATTTACTTTGATAATAAAACTTACTTTGAACTTTGAATCACAAACAGCCCTCACGGCATCATTACACAGCTGAAACTTGCTGCATGTCAATTGGCCACCATGATTCTTACAGTGAAATAGCACTTGCTTTTTGATTGACAGTGAAGTGCTTTGAGATATCCCGAGGTCAAAAAGACTAGATAAATGCTTGCATTCCTTTTCTGTTAAAAGCTTCATTTGCTCATCAGTATATAATTAAGCTTTAGTCTTTTACAAGTGTATATTGGTTTAGTGCAGTACTAAATATTTCTTTGCATTGAACAGTACAGAAACAGGCCCTTCAGCCCATAAAATTGTAACAAACCAATTAAATTAGTATTCAAATTGCCAACTAAATTAATTCCTTCTGCTACACACTGTCCATTTCCCTTATTCATGTGCCTATCTAAACATTTCTTAAACATTTCCCCAATGTATCTGCCACTACCACCACCCTAGGTACCACTGGGTAGTTTGTCTGGTTACACAAAATGCTGGAGGAACTCAGCAAGTCAGGCAGCATCAATGGAGAGGAATAAACAGCCAATATTTTGGGCTAAGACCCTTCATTGGAATGCTGCCTGCAACATGATCCTCCAGCATTTTGAGTGTGTTACTCTGGATTGTCAGCATCTGCAGAATCTCGTACTTACAGATTGCCTGGTCGTCTGCCTGTTACACCATAGGTTAGTGCTATGCCTGGATCATTGTCCATCATTGTCCGAGTTCACCGCCCTCCCCACACGAACCCCAGCCTGGTCAGCCCTTTGACTGCATTAACTTTCATGACTGTGCAGCTCTCAGTCACCTCACGTCAAATGCTTAGCTCACCATTTCTGCATTTAAAATAGCTGAAATTAATTTGAATAGTGGAAAATATTTTAAAATGCATTAAATCATTTGAAACAAATATACAATGAAATGAAGAAAAATCAGTTAAATGCATTGCCTAGATCAATTACCCTTCAGAGTTCAAGTTCAAAGTGAATTTACTCTGTAAGTACATATATGTTACCATATTCTCTCTTAAGATTCAATTTTTTGTAGGCATTTACAAGAAAATAAAGAAATACAACAGATTTTTACCAAAAAACTATACATAAACAAAGGCTGACAAAAACCGGTGTGCGAAAGACAAACTGCACAAATAAAAGTAATACTGAGAACATGAGTCGTAAAGAGTCTTTGAAAGTGAGACTGCAGATCACAGAATCAGTTCAGAGCAGTGGTGAGTGAGGTTAACCACATCGGTTCAGGAGTCTAATGGTTGAAGGGAATAACTGGTCCTGAACCTACTGGTTTGGGACCCTGGGCTTCTGCACCTCCTGCCCAGTGGTAGTAGCGAGGAGAGAGCATGATGTGGATGGTGGGAGTCCTTGATGGCAATGCTCCGTGTAAATGATGGATGGGTGGGGGGGGGGGAGGAGGTGCTTTGCCTGTGATGGACTAGGCTGTATCCACCACTTTCTAAAGACTTTTCTGTCCAGAGAATTGGCGTTTCCATAGTAGGCCATGATGCAACCAGTTAGGATATGCTCCACTATGCATTCACAGAAGTTTGTCACGGTTTTGGTCTCATGCCAAATCTATGCAATGTAGAGGCATTCTTGTGCTTTCTTTGTGATGAGACTTATGCGCTGGTCCCAGGATATGTTGATGCCAAGGAATTTAAAGTTACTGACCCTCTCCACCTCCGTTCCTCAATTGACGATTGGCTTATGGACCTCTGCTTTCTTCCTTCTGTGGTCAACAATCAGCTCTTTGATTGTGCTGATGTCAAGTGAGAGGTTGTTGCTGTGGCACCACTCAGCCAGATTTTCAGTCTGCCTCACAACTAGATCCTTCAACTAAAGTGACAGAATACTTTGAGAAGTTCCTGCTGCTCAGCATGGTTGGCCTAGGGTTTGCGGATCAAGCTGACTAACCTGACACAATATCTTGAATAGGTGATTGAGGTAGGCAGCAGAGGACGTCCAGCAGGCAATGTTAAATAAAAATGAAGATAAAAGAAAGGGGTGGATGGCTCTGTGGTGGTGCCTGACAGCTCCAGCAGCCCGATTCAGTCCTGACCTATGCTGTCGTTGTGGAGTTCTCACGTTCTTCTATGACCACGTGGGTTTCCTCTGTGGGTTGCAATGTCATGCAGGTTAATAGGTCACTAATAAATCAGTGTAAATTACTCCCAAGGTAGGAGGGTGGTTGGTGATTCAGGGGAAGTTTATGGGAAGGTGAGAGTGAATAACTTAAGAGAAAATGTGGGAGAATGGATCTGATGGAGTTGCCCAGAAAGCCAACATAGACAGACTCAATAGGCTCTTATGTCATTAATAAATATTAGATTTAAAAATTGAAGACAACAGAGTAAACATACAGAAGGAAGGTTAAAAGCAAGTACTCAGTTTACAGACCTATCACTATAGAAAACATGTTGGAGGTGCTCAGAAGGTCAGACAGCATCTATGGAGAAAGGAACATCGTTAGCTGCCTTTCACTGCTTGGCAGGATGCATCGTAACCACGTTTATAAATGGTATGATGGGAAAAGGGGCCACACATCCAAGTTCATTAATAATGCTAAATGAGACAGAACTGTAAATATTTGTGAAGGGAAACAAAGTTATAAAAGGGGTTTTAGCAGACAGAGCAAGCAGGGAAAAATTGCGGTCAGTGGATCTGAACCTATGTGATTATGAGATTATCCATTTTCAACCTAAAAATGTCACAGACATGGTGCTTCCTAAGTAGTGGGAAACTGAAAGCAGGAAATGCCAAATCAGAAGATGCTCAGAGACTTTGGGTGATGAGGAAGAGGAATTATTTATGGCTGGGGTTCACAAAAATGTCAAAAATAGAAACTAACTCCAGTTTCTTACTGAGAGGTAATCCTTCTATCTAGTGCAGGCATGGGCAAACGGTGGCCCGCGGGCCATATGCGGCCCGTTAAGCTTTTTAATCCGGCCCGCAGAACTTGATGAAATTACATTAATAAACCTTGTTAACGTTTTTCCCCGCAATTCTGGCGTTTTCCCCAATAGATGACGCACTCTATATACATTGACCTTTGTTGAGGTGCAGCGTATTACTCCACATTTGCGCTTTACTTTGTGACCTTGTGGCGACCCATTTCCTGGCACATCCAAACCGGCTCATAATTAGCCAGCGTTCCGGCTAAGGGAGATAGCCTGCGGGGATTTGCGAGCACAGAGCTCCGCATACTGGCACGCTCTCACTGTTCTGTCATTGTGCGGGTCATTGTTGAGTTTTGGCATATGGGACAATTGAATAAGAAGGAGCAGGACAAGTAGACCTGCATCTCCTACCGTTTTTGAAATAAAGACAGTCAGGAGGAGAGTGATGATGATAATATCTTGAAGGATAACAGAATTTTCAGTGCTTTAAAATAATAATTGTTACTATTAAAAAAAGCTGTATTTTATTCATTTAATTTTCAGTGTTTTAAAAGTCATTTCAATAAATACCATGGGACTTCTAAGACAGATATTTTGTTGTAATGCATTTGTTCATTTTCAATTGAAATTAAAGCACATGTTTTCTACATATCCCATGATATTTTATTTTCTCTTATGAGGTGTATTACCAAAACACTCCGTCCATCTGCTCCTGGTCCGGCCCCCCTGTCAAATTTTAGAACCCTTTGTGGCCCTCAAGTCAAAAAGTTTGCCCACCCCTGATCTAGTGGATGGAGTACCGTAGTATAGTTCTGGTGTACCATGAACAACTATTGGGCATCACACCATAGGAAGGATATTTGATTTGAAACTGAGTGCAGCAAGCATTAGAATGCAAGGAGGGATCATCAAAACTAGCTATCCTCTTCGGAATTTAAGCTACTGTGATTTGACTGAAGTTTAAGATAATAAGGAGAAGCGTAAATAAAATAGAGTGCATTTTCACTCTTACTGACATTCACTGCTGGGTCTCCCAACGCCAGCATCATGAAAATCACAGATTACTGAAATAGGTGGCCCATAGGGCTACATAACAAATTTTACAACACATGCCGGTGATAATAAACCTGATTCAATTCTGACATAATGACTACATAAGCAAAGAATTCTAGAGAATGACTTACTTTTTTGACATTCCAAAAGCTTTCCAACAACTACAGGCACTAGTTACTGCTATGGTCAAATGCAAAATTATAAAGTCAAACCAAATGTGATTACTTACTGATGCAAAGGCCAGTCTAAATTTATCACTTTAGATTAAGAGCCATTCCCTAATGAACAACCGCGTGGGATGTTTGGCCATCCAAGTACAGCTTTCACTTCAGTATATTTAAAGAGACATTAAATAGCTTTTCTCTAAAGAGCCTGGTGCCAATTAAATAGAACAGCACCTAAACAAATGATCAAAGGTGAGAAAAGGGTAATTTTGACTGACAATCAATTCTATATCTCTCTCATGGATCTGAACAGCAAATAGCCTTTTTACTTTACCATATAAACTCAAAGTTCCCAAACACCTCTCAGAGTGCTACAGCTTTAAGCTCATGGCGATAGAGATGGTGCAGATTACATTCCAAGTTATTAAATACTTTAATAGTTATTAAATAGTTGATTGCCTAATGACAATCTTGTGTAACCCTGGCTATATAACCACTCACATAATGGTTTCAACATTGAAGGATCCAAATACAGAATTCAACTGAGGCAAAAAATCATATTCTGTCATAGTTTATGTTCATAAACTGTTCTAGGTTACAATGATTTTTTTTTTACAATATTTATTCAAATGATGTGGACTTTGCAGGCTCAGCCAGCATTTAATTGCCAGAAGGTGCTTCAGAACTGCTCCAGTCCCTGAGATGTGTGTATGCCACATATTGACAGCATATTAACAGTCCACCAGCTCCTCAGTCAATATAAAGATTATAGTTTGTCCTTGGTAAAGAAGCCTGAAGTCCCACACTAACAGCTTGAAGAAGAGCTACTTCCTTTCAGCCATATAGTTCTTGAACCAACCTGCACAACTCTAATCACTTCCTTGATGTAGCACCAATATCAGAATCAGGTTTATTATTATTGATGTATGTCATGAAATTCGTTGATTGCAGCAGCAGTACAGTGCAATACATAAAATATACTATAAATCATGATAAAAATATTAAAATTAAATAAGTAGTGCAAAGGAGAGCAAAAGTACTGAGGAAGTGTTCATGAGGTCATGATCCATTGAGAAATCTGATGGCAGAGTGGAAGAAGCTGTTCTTCAGATTCCTGTATCTCCTCAGAAGAGAGCTTGATCACCCAGCACTATAAGAGATTTTGGCCTTCTGTTCAAATTGTGCTCTTGCTTATATAATTTATGTTTTCCTTATGAATATTGAGTCTGTAATGCTGCTGCAATCAAGTTTTTCATTCTATTTGTATATACATATGCAAATGACAATCATCTCATCGTCACTGACCATCAATACTGGTGCACCTCTGGGCTGTAGGCTCTACTTTCTCTATATCTATTATTCTGCAACTAAGCAGAGCTCCAAAGACATCCACAAATTTGCTGGTGATATTGGTGTTGGCAGAATCACGCTTGGTGATGAGGAGGTGAATGAGAAAAGTCAATAGGTCCCGAAATGACAATGAATGTTTAAGGAAGTAACTGTGGACTTTAGGAAGGTGAAGTCAGGCAAATATGCACCTGTCCTCATCGAAGGGCTTACGGTGGATAGGATGTCAACAACTCAGAGGATCTATCCAAGCCCAAAACACAGATGCAACCATGAAGATGGCAGACTAGCACAGAAGTTTAAATTGATTTGGCCTGTCATCAGAGACTCTGACAAATGTTTACAGATGTACATTTGGAAGCTTTCTGACCAGTTGCATCACATATTGGTACAGGAACTCTAATGTACAGGACCACAAGAAGTGGTCTCAGCCTGTTCCATTAAGGTATAACTCTTCCCACCAGCAAGGACATCTACAGCAGGCAATGACTGATGAAGATAATATCCATCATTTAAGATCCCCACCATCAGGACCTCCTCATTGCCACCATCAGGACCTCCTCATTGCCACCATCAGGACCTCCTCATTGCCACCATCAGGACCTCCTCATTGCCACCATCAGGACCTCCTCATTGCCACCATCAGGACCTCCTCATTGCCACCATCAGGACCTCCTCATTGCCACCATCAGGACCTCCTCATTGCCACCATCAGGACCTCCTCATTGCCACCATCAGGACCTCCTCATTGCCACCATCAGGACCTCCTCATTGCCACCATCAGGACCTCCTCATTGCCACCATCAGGACCTCCTCATTGCCACCATCAGGACCTCCTCATTGCCACCATCAGGATCTTCTCATTGCTTCCCTCAGCAGGAGCTATAGGAGCCAGAAGACCCACACCTCATGGTTCAAAAACTGTTTCTCCTTCACTGGCATCAGGTTCTCAAAATAACATGAAAAGCCCCGATTCTACCTCAAATTATATTTCCCTCAACTTGCACTAATGTTCCTTCATTTACTTCTGATATTCTGTCATGCATGCATAATTTATGTTAATTTAGCTTGATGCAACTTATGTTGTTATGTTTGTAATTTACTGTGCTACATTTGCAAAAATCAAATTTTATGGCATTTATACCCAGCATACGTATGCCCAGGACAATAAACTTGAAAATCAAAACTTGACAAACATGATGACTAGACCTGGTCACAGATACTTCTTTCATCACTGAGATTTTTCTCCCGCGTTTGACTGTAAACATTAATCTTTGTGTCCTAGAAACTAGTACACGTAGCTTCAAATCCAGCCTTCCACCTCTTCTTCAGGCAGCTCATTCGATCTACTCACCTTCCACTGTGTGAAAAAAGTTGACCCTCTTGTCCCTTTTAATTTTTTCCCCTCTCACCCTAAATCTATGCTCCCTAGCTTTGGACTTTTTTGCCCTGGGGAAGACTGTTACTGTCCACCTTATCTACTGCATCTCATAATCTTAATTTTAAATATGCTTCATTCTCCTGTGTTCCAAGGAATGAAGACATAGCCTTTTACTGTCTCCCTGTAACTTGGGCTCTTTAGTCCTGGCAATATCCTTCTAAATCTTTTCTGCACTTTTTCCAGTTTAACCGCATATATTCCTATAACAGGGTGACCAAAACTGTATACAGTACTCCAAATGTGGTCTCACCAAAAATTTGTACAACTACTACATAATATCAAAGTTCAAAGTTCAAAAATGTATTATCAGAGTACATTCGTGTCACTACACACAACCCTGAAATTCTTTTTTCTGTGGGCATACCTAGCAAATCCATAGCACAACAACTGTAAACATTATGAACTATAAACTAAATGAACTGTGCAAATACAGATATAAATATATAGCAATAAATAACAGGTTTTAAATAACAATACAAGAGAATCTTTAAATGAGTCCTTAGATGAGCATAGTTATCCCCTTTTGTTCAAGAGCCTGATGGTTGAGGGATAGAAACTGTTCATGGACCTGGTGGTGTGAGTCCTGGGGCTCCTGTACCTGATGGCAGCAGCAAGAAAAGAGCACGGCCTGGGTGGTGAGGATCTTTGATGATGGATGCTGCTTTCCTATGCCGATATTTTATGTAGATGTGCTCAATAGTTGGGAGGGAATTACCCGTGATGGACTGGGCTGAGGTCATTACCTTTTGTAGGATTTTCTGCTCAAAGGCATTGGTGTTCCCATACCAGGCCGTAATGCAGCCAGTCAGCACACTTTCCACCACACACCTATAGAAATTTGCCAAGGTTTTCAATGCCAAACCTTGGCAGACTCCTGAGGAAGTAGAGGCACTGTCGTGCTTTCTTCACAATTATATTCATATGAGGGGTCCAGGACTGGTCCTCTGAGATACTGATACCCAGGAATTTAAAGTTACTGACCCTCTCCACCTCTGATAATTACTGGCTCATGGACCTCTGGTTTCCCTCTCCTGAAGCCTGCAATCAGTTCTTTGGTCTTATTTACATTGAGTGAGAGGTTGTTGTTATTACACCACTCAGCCAAGTTTTCAGTCTCTCTCCTGTATGCCGATTCATCACCACCTTTGATAGGTGTAAAGCGAGTTGAGCGGGGGCTAAGTACACATCCCTGTGCTGATCCTGTACTGATGGAGATTGTGAGGAGATGTTTTTGTCAATCTGAACTGACTGAGGTCTACAAGTGAGGAAATCCAGGATCCAATTGCACAAGGGGGCATTGAGGCCCAGATCCCGTACTCAGTGCTGTGACTGACGAAGGACAGTGTGCTAAATGCCCCTGTCTACCCATGATGCTACTTTCAACAAGCTATGCTCTTACACTTCAAAGTCTCTGTTCCAGTATGCTTTATGGTGCTCTACTATTTACAGGACACGTCCTGCTTTGGTTTGATTTTCCAAAACGCGTTACCTCACACTTATCTGTATTAAAATCCACTTGCCAGTCCTCAGCCCACTTCAAGGATAACCTCCTTGGTTATCAACGATGACACCTCATTTTGTGACCTTTGCAAACTTGCTGAGCAGGCCTTGTGCATTTGTATCCAGATGTTGTACAGAAATAACAAACAACAAGGGTCCCAACACCGGCCCTTGTGGCACAAGTTACCAACCTCCACACTGATAACAATCTTCAGCCTCCACCCTTGGCTACCTACATCCGAGACAATTTCAAATCCACCCACCCCGCTCTCTTTTGCTTCGTGGGACCTCATCTTCCACCATTCCTGCAGCACAATAGTGTAGCAGCTAGTGCAACACCAGTACATCTCCAGCGATTATTGTTCAATTCCCACTGCTGTCTGTAAGGAGTTTGTACATTCTCCCAGTGACCACATGGGTTTTCTCTGGGTGCTTCCAGATTCCAGATACGGGTTAGGTTTAGTAAGCACAGGCAGGCTATGCTGACATGGCCCCGGCACAGTCCTCGGACTGTGTTGGTCATTGATAGGAATGATGTATTTTGCTGTGTACATGTGACAAATAAAGCCAATCTTTGGATCTCTGGAGTTTTTACATCGGCCTACAGGGAGCATCAAATGCCACAACACCAGAGCGTGCATTTCCAAACTGCCTGGAAGGGCTGCCAAGGCTGTGAGGAGAGCAGTCAGTGCAAATCCAGGTCATAGGACAGCCCAAGGCACGTGTGCTCCATCACGGAGGCTGCATTCACATTGTGACACTACCTGCTCAAGAAGATACATACAGTACGGGTGTCCAAAGAATAGGAGCTGTTTGGCGGTCAGTTGGCTGTGCTTTATGCAGATAAAATGCTGAAGCTGAACTTATCTAAGTTCCACTCCGGACCTTTTGTTTACAACAGGAACCACTCCACTTCAGAACTAGCCCAAAAGCAGTAAGTGATGGCAGACATCATAGTGATAACATTAAATCTTCTTGCATGATCCTTCTTGCAAAAAGATTCAATGTTTCTAAAATAAAATCAGCCTACAAACATGTTTAGCTCAAGAAAACAATCGGTAGAAAATGAAAATGGACACAACAATGGAATAATTCACAAGGCCTTTCCTGTGTGCTTCTAGCACATCGACGCAAAGCACTGTAGCATCCACCATCAGGGACCCTACCACCCAGGACACGCTCTCTTCTCGCTGCTGCCATCGGGAATAGGGCACAGGAGCCTCCGGACCTGCAGCCCCGGGTTCAGGGAGAGGTTCAATCCCTCAAACCTCAGGCTCTTGAACCAGAGGAGGGTCACATGTCCCGTCATTAACTGTTCCCACAATCTAGGGATTCACTCTCAATGACTCTTCGTCTCATGTTCTCGATATTTATGTGTTAGTTTATGAATTTATTTTCTTTCTTTCTGCATTTTCACAGTTTGTTGTCTTTTGCACTGCGGCTGTCCTTGTCGGAGCGACCGATCAGTGACTCTACCATGCTTATTGGATTTATTGGGAATTGCTGCAAGAAAATGAATCTCAGGGTTGTAGATGGTTACGTACATGTACTCTGACAATAAATAAACTTTGAAAGCGTGATGATGGTCAGTTATCGTGACAGTGATGTTGTGGGTAGGTAAGCGCTGTCCCGGACGCCTGAGCGAACTCGGTGTCCCTCACCTGCACTGTGAGGACCACTACTCAATAGGCTGGAGTGGAGATCGGTGCCGCAGCCCTGTGACACAGCAGGGGTGGCTCCGTGGATGGTTTGGGGGAGCAGTGCTCAGACTAGCTCCAGCCAACTAAGTATCTGTTTAAACTGGCTGGTAAACCCCGCTCTTTACCCTGACCCTGAACAAAACCACAAATGACAGAGATTAAGCATAAAACACAGATTATCTAGCATTTCGTAGCCTAATCGTTTTGACAATTTTAAAACACTTTTATACAAATCGGTAAGATCCACAAACCTCGATCCGACTGCCGCTCCTGATTCCGGCTCGGGCTCGCAGCAGAGAATCTCGGACGAGGGGGAAGCGGCGGCGAGTCCGAGACTGGGCTGCGGGTGGAGCCAGGAGAGAGAGGGAGGGGACTGGGCGAAAGGGGCAGTAACAGGAGATGGAGTCCGCCGCCAGTTCACTTGGCAACGCTCTGCTGCTCATCTGCGACAAACAGCAACTACTAGACCTTTGTACTGGTTATGAACTCACGTTGAGGCAACTCTATCAGCGTCACCGTTCAAATGACCCACTTAACTATCTGCTTTGCAATATTTCTGCTTTTTCCGTGTCACTAACAGGAAGCAAGGTATCGGTTACACAATGACCGATTGTGCCACTTATCCTTTTCGTTCGTCTCTTCTTTGCCTATTTTTGATGCAATGAAACCGCCCACTACTCCGAATGCTCCCTTCTCTCGCCGAACTGAGTTCAGCTGTTTGTTATTTTGCAATCCGTTTCTGTCCCCAGCCCACCTGAGCTACTGAAAGTTAATCATGTCGTACACCTTCTAAACAGAAACAAATTGTCTATCAGGTTTTGCAAATCAAAGCAATATGAACATTTACAGCTAATATGATAACATTCACCCTGCAGCTTGAGAAGCAGAGTTAAAGTGAAATCTATCAGCATTACAGTGGAGTAAACGGAATTACTGAGGCATGAGAGAGCAGCAGGATTGGAAAGCTTTTAAAAACCAACAGAAGGCAATTAAAAAGCCACAAGGAGAGAAAACAATGAAGTATGAAGCCAATATCTTAAAAGAGGATATCAGAATTTTTATCTGATATGTACAGTAAAAGGCAAGAATGGACATTGGACTGCTGGACAATGATGCTGGAGGTGTAGTAATGGGGACAAAGAAATGGTAGATGCACTTAGTAAGTATTTTGTATCATCTTCTCTAGAATATAAGAGGAAGGGTGTGATGCTGAGGCTTTATAAGATATTGGTCAGAATGCACTTGGAGTATTGTCAGCAGTTTTGAGTCCTCTATCTATGAAGAGTTGTGCTGTCATTGGAGAGTGTCCAGAGGAGGTTCACAAGTGATTCCAGGAATGAAAGGGTTAACTTATGAGGAGTGTTTGATCACTCCGTGCCTGTACTCACTGATTTAGATGAATGGGGAAGGGGGCAGTGGTACCTCATTGAAACTTAACCGAATATTGAAAGGCCTAGACAGAGTGGGAGTATATGACTAAGAGGGGACAGCATCAGAATTGAGGGACATCAATTTAGAACAGAAATGAAGAGGAATTTCTCTAGTTCGAGGGTCGTGAATCTGTGAAATTTATCAACACAGACAGCTGTGGAGGCTAAATCATTGGTTATATTTTAAATGGTGGCTGATAGGTTTTTGATTAGTTAAGGCATTAAAAGTTATGGGAAAAAGGCAGGAGAATGGGGTTGAGAGGGATAATAAATTAGCCATGATGGAACAGCAGGGTAGACTAGATGGGCTGAATGGCCTAATTCTGCTCCTATGGCTCATGGTCTCATGGTCTTATGGTCTAAGATAACAATTCGGGACATTTAAAAGTGAAATCAGAAGCAGCTTACACATGGATATAGGATTCAAATGAAGATGTCAAAAAATCAAGAGAGTCAGATTTTGTGAGAAAGATGGAGCAGATTAATGGATCTGAAGCATGGATCAAGCAGACAGAGCTCAAAAAGCTGAATATATTTATAACTAATTATAACACCAAAACTAATGTTTCTGGCAATGAAACTCATTCTTGCACTCTGGTTATTAAACAGACAGATTGTGAAAATGATTAAATATCTTTACTATCACATCTCAACAGTTTGAAACACCATCTCAGTTTGTCTCCATTCTTATCTGAGAGAGGGAGAGGCGAGACTTACAGTATACCTAAACTAGAAAAACAAGCCCTGCCACAACTTGTTGCAATTTAGAAATATTGGGACAGTGTGACAAATACTCACTTATCAAAATTAATCTTTCTGATGATGTTGGTGCTGATTCAGATGTAACTTTGCTACTTGTGAGAGTTAAGACCCAGGTTCCCTACAATAGTCAGTGAGCTTCAGATGCACTTCAATGGCCATAAGTTGTTTTGTGATATCTTGATGGGATGAGAGTTAGCAGAATTTGCCCTTTTCCTAGTGCTGTAATTAAGAATTGAATAATTTTATGTAATTCCCTGATTCACATGGTTCATATTTTTTCTCTGTCATGCTTTTCGGTTCCCTGTGTAAGCTGCTTGTTTGGGTTACTGTTGAATATAAGTGATGTGTGCCATCCAATGGGGATGTCCGGATTTAGGGGAGGTCTCTTTGATTCGATGAAGCCCGGGGAGATCGAAGGAGGATCAGTGAAGGGGAAATGGTGAGCTCCAACTTGTGCGCTTTAGACTGTTTCATTAAAATGGGCCCTTTTTTTGCTTTTTCTTTACTAACCCTTTAGTTAAATTAAGTTAGATAAAGCTCAATTGTTTAACTGTATGCGGTGTGCTGTCTGTTACTTCGTGGTATGGATTTGTAACGGTAACAAATCACACAGCATCCACACAAACCGGGGGTTTCAGGATGGTCAATCTCACACGTTTGGCAGGGCCAGAGGTTGTCTTTCCTAGACTTACGCAGCCAACAGAACCAGAGAGTTTCATTTAAATCTGATACCTATAAGAAGAAAGAACTACTGAGATTCTTTCACACTGTTTAGACATCCCAGAGGACTTTCCATCCAATAGAATTATTTCAATGAAGATAATGTGAGAAACAAAATGAGAATTCTTTTATATTTGTTGAGAGATAAGTACACTCAGTGGCTGCTTTATTAGGTACACCTGGGACATTAATGCAAATATCCAATCAGCCAATCATGCGGCAGCAACTCAGTGCATAAAAGCATGCCGACATGGTGAAGAGGTCCAGTTGTTGTTCGGACCGACCATCAGAATGCAGAAGTGACTTTGACGGTGGATTGGCCGTTGGTGCTTCCGGAGTGGCTTGAGTACCTTAGAAACTTTCACACACAACCGTCTCTAGAGTTTACAGAGAATGGTGTGAAAAACTAAAAAAGCATCCATTGAGTGGAAGTCCTGTGGAAGAAGAACCGTTGTTAATGAAAGAGGTCAGAGATTAGAATTAGATTTAAATTGGAAATTTATTTCTTGCCTCCATCTCACAGCATCAGGAAGTAAAAATCTTTATGGCCAGACTCGTTCAAGTCGACAGGAAGCTGACAGTAACTCAAATAACCATGTGTGCTCTGAACACACAACACATTGAACATTGAAGATGGATGGGCTACGACAGCAAAAGACTTCAAACATACCACTTTACTATGTACAGATAAAGTCTGTACTGAGTGTATAGGCAGGTCACTGGGAAGAACTTGGCATTTCCTTGAAGAGATCCATTTGATTTCTTACATTTGTTATAAGCAGAAATGTGAGTCATACATTTAACAACTTATTTGTAAGATGGTATTAGGTAATCATTGTTGCAAGTTTGCAACCTTTGTCTCTTAGTCCTGAAAATGCTCTTCAGTAAACATATGTCTTGTGCCTGTGACCTAAATAGCATCTTTAATTCTCAATAAAAACACAAAATGCTGGCAGAACTCAGCAGGCCAGACAGCACCTATGGGAGGAGGTAGTGACGACGTTTCAGGCCGAAACCCTTCATCAGGAGTGAAGTAACATGGGATGGTCGAGGGGGGATAAGAAGTGGGGGGAGGGATGAAGTAGAGAGCTGGGAAATGACAGGCTGGAGGGAAATGGGCTGGGGGGAGGGTGGAGCATTATGGGAAATAAAAGAGAAAGAAAGGTAGGGTTGGGGGGAGATTATAGTGAGGGGGGAAAAGAGAGAGAAAGAGAACCAGACTGAAATTATAGATAGGGATGGGGGTAGGGGGGGCAGGGGTATCAACGGAGGTCAGTGAGTTGAATGTTCATGCCGGCAGGAAGGAGGCTACCTAGGCGGGAGATAAGGTATTGCTCCATCGACCTGCGTGTGGCCTCATCTTGACAGTAGAGGAGAACATGGACAGACATATCGGAGTGGGAGTGGTCTGTGGAATTGAAGTGTGTGGCCACAGGGAGATCCCGCCACTGCTGGAGGACTGAGTGCCGGTGTTCGGCGAAACGGTCTCCCAGTCTGCGGCGGGTCTCCCCAATGTATAAATGGCCACATCGGGAGCACCGGATACAGTATATCACCCCAGTTGACTCGCAGGTGAAGTGGTGCCTCACCTGAAAGGACTGTCTGGAGCCTAGGATGGTGGTGAGGGAAGAAGTGTGGGGGCAGGTGTAGCACTTCTTCCATTTGCAGGGATAAGTGCCCGGAGGGCGGTCGGTGGGGAGGGATGGGGGGGATGAATGGACAAGGGAGTCGCGTAGGGAGCGATCCCTGCGGAAAGCCGAGAGTGGGGGGAAGGGGAAGATGTGGCTGGTGGTGGGATCCCATAGGAGGTGGCGGAAGATACAGTGGATTATACGTTGGATCTGTAGGCTGGTAGGGTGATAGGTGAGGACCAGAGGGACTCTATATTCTTAATTCTCAATGTTTGTTTGTCTACTGTTATGAAAATGAAGTTATGCAGATCATAATTTCTTACTTGCACCTATTTCTTAACTTCTGGAAGGCAACCTGATAAAGGATGATTGTGAGACTGAGCCAGATATAATTCTCTTGATCAGATCTGTTTATATCTTCCTCAGATTGTCAAAAAATATGTGACAACCTGAAATGCAACTTCAAAGTACAAGCTGTGTCGAGTTATTATCAAAGTATATATATATATGTCGCCATTCATTGAGATACATTTTCTTGCAGGCATATACAGTACAAAAAAAAGAATTTATGAAGAACTATAAATAACAAAGACTGACAAGCAACCAATGTGGAAAAAGAGGACAAGTTATGCAAATAAACAATTAAAAAGCATGTAAATTGTACTGAAAAGACGAGTTGTCGAGTTCTTGAAATTGAGACTCTAGGTTGTGGAGTCAGTCCAGCGTTGAGGTGTGTGAAATTATCCACACTGGTTCACTACCCTGATGAATGTAGGGTATTAATTGTTCCTGAACCTGGTGCTGTGGGACCTAAGGCTCCTGTATCTCCTGCCTGATGGGTAGTAGCGAGAAGGGAGCACGGCCTGAATGGTGGGGGGGGGGGGGGTGTCCTTGATGATGGATGCTGCTTTCATGTTGCTGTGCTCGATGTTGGGGAGGCTTTGCCTGTAACAGCCTGAGTTGTATCCCCCACTTCTGTAGATTCTTTCATTCCTGAGCATTAGTGTTTCCATACCACTCCACTCCACTCCACTCCGCCTCTGTAGAGTTTGTCAAAGTTTTAGATGAACTTCAGAAACATTCAGAATAAACTCACAAGGAGAAGCTAATGCCTGCTTTAAACAAATGCAAGGCAGTAAGCATTGAAATGACATTTTATTTCCTTTTGTTCAATGGTACTGCCACTAATTCACCACAATATTCTATCGTTTATATGAATCAGCTAGGAGCAACTGGATGGACAGAACTAATCAAAGTGCTCCCCCATTCCCAATAAACTGTCAGGTTCCATTATGTAATGTTTATAAGGTTGCCTAACATAGAAATAAACACTGATATGAAATCAGGCAAAATAAATATCAGTGTATAGTCAAGGGTTAATTTAATATACCTTTGGCCTCTGAAGGATTTAGGAAACAGGCAGGAAAAATATACCTAGTGATCAGCGTCCCAACTGTCCAATTCCATTCATTACCAGTGAGAATTAGACAACCAATTTTCTGGTGTAAAGTGCAAAATAAATTTATTATCAAAGTACGCATATGTTACCTTGTACTACCTTGAGATTCATTTTCTTGCAGGTATTTACAGAAAAATGTAATTTACGAAAACCTATATATACACATTGGGTGGTGGGGTGGAGGTACGTCTGTACTAAAGGAAGTGTAAGGCGCTCCTTCCCTCCACTAGCCTGCAGGTCACTTTTGGGCAAGGTGTAGCACATTCTTAGCCCCTCGATCAGGGTCACATGAAGCTTTGGGAGCAGGTGGTGGATGATCGTATGAACAGCTGGTGCATATCACGTCCTGGTTATGCAACTGCTGACACCAGGCAGACAATCTCTGAAGAGTATTGATAATGGCTGGGGTCACTCATCTTGTAAAGACACTGTCCAGAAGAAGGCAATGGCAAACCACTTCTGGAGAAAAATTTGCCAAGAATCATCATAGTCATGTAGACCACAATTGCCCACATCATAAAACATGGTACATACCATAATGATGATTGCACATAAACAACACTGACAAGCCACTAATGTTCAAAAGAAGACGAACTATGCAGATAAAAAGTAATACTGAGAATGTGTTGTAAAGAGTCCTTGAAGTGAGACTATAGGCTGTAAAATCAGTTCAGAAGAGTGTGATTGAAGTTAATCACACCAGTTTAGGAGCCTGGTGGAGATTTAGACTTCTGAATATTCTGTGAATATCCTTCCACCAGACCATGCAGGCCCTAGTGTGTAACATGAGTGTCTGTTTCATAGTATATTTGCCCAAAAACATGTTAAATTCATTTAGATAAACAGGTAATTCAATGACCAGAAGCCATGGTTCAACTCTGGTCTTGGTTTAATGCATGTTCAGAGGACAAAGGCAGTATACCACAAATAGCCAGTGCCAGTGAAGAGAGGCTGAAATACCAACTAATGTGGTTAAAATCATCACCTTGAACGTGGAAGGAAGACAGTAAACAAATTATCATACACTACAACCTCAAGAAAAAAGACTGCAATAGCTTCCTTTTTCATTTCATAATATATAATGTTAGCTTTTTTAATCTTATATAGTAGCAGGAGTACGTCACTCAGTTGTACAGCATAGAGAAAGGGCCTTCACCTCTAACCTTAAAATTATGCTCTCTGGTTTTCAGTACCCCAACCCTGAAAAAAAGATTGCTCACCCCATCTATGCCTTCATGATTTTATATATTTCTATGAGATCATGTCTCAGTCTCCTATGCTCCGACCTGTCTGACCGCTCCCTATAACTTAGTCCCATCAGTCCTGGCCACGTCTTTATAAAACTTTAATTGCACTCTTTTCAATTTAATCACATCTTTCTTATAACAGGTGACCAAAATTAAACATAATACTCCAAGCGTAGCCTCACCAACATCTTGTACAATTACTTCAGAATCTCCCAACTTCTATATTCAATGCCCTGAATGATGAAGGCCAACATGCCAAAAGCCTTCTTCACTGTCCTGTCTACCTGTGACTCCACTTCAAGGAAACTTTGCACCAGTACTCCAGGCTCCTTTCATTCTATGGAAACTTCTTATCTTGATTTGCCTTTCCAAAACATAAGTGAATTAAATTCCATTTACCATTCCTGAGCCCACAGGCCCAGCTAATCAAATTCCCACTGCAATTCTAGTCACTCCTCTTGACTATCTGCGACATCACATACTTTAGGTCATAAGACCACAAGGCATAGGAGCACAATTCGGCTCTTCAGTCCATTGAGTTTGCTGCACCATTCCATGTGGCTGATTTATTACCCTTCTTGGCCCAATTCTCCTGCCTTCTCCCAGTATCCTTTGACACCCTTTCTAATATATTTTAGTGTCATCTGTAAACCTATAAATTATTCCTCACATATTCTCATCCATATCATTAATATGGATGACAAATAATAATAGGCCCAGCGCCAATCACAGACCTCTGGACTCAGAAACATTCTTCAGATCTGGAAATTTGTATCATACTTATTATCACGTACTTACATAATGTGAAACTTATATCCCGAAAAAGGGTCTCAGCCTGAAACGTCTATTTACTTCCATCGATGCTGCCTGACCTGCCGAGTTCTTCCAGCATTTTGTGTGCGTTGCTTTGTATTTCCAGCACCTGCAGAATTTCTCATGCTTATAATGTGAATCTTATGTTTTGTAGCAGCTGTATGGTGCAAAGGTATAAAATTATTATGACAAAAAATGATAAAATTACAAGATGGATACATTATTTAAAATAGATTATAAAATTACAAAAAATAGTTAAATAGTGCAAAAAATTATAATGAGGTAGCTTTCATGGAATCTGATGACAGCAGGGAAGAAGCTGTTTCTTAATTGTTGAGTGTGGGTCTTCAGGCTCCTGCACTTTCTCCCCGATGGTAGAAGTGAGAAGAGGGCATGTCCCGGATAGTGAGGATGTCTAGTGATAGATGCTGATTTTCTGAAGCACCGACTCTTTAAGAGGTCCTCAATGGTGGGCCAATGATCTGATGGTGTCCTCAAGGAGGAATGTGCCTGTGGTGGAGATGGCTGGATCCTTCCACACTCTGTTTCCCATCATTCACTGAGTTTTACGTTCAGCTTGCTAGCTCTCCTTGGATGCCATGTGATCTAATTTTCCAGAGCAACCTATCATGCTGAACCTTCTCAAAAGCTTTACTGAAACCCATATAATACCACATCTACCACCCTCCCCTTGTCAACCTTCCTCATCACTTCATCAAAGATCTCAGTCAAATTCCTAAAACATGATATCCCACGCATGAAGCCATAATGGCTAACCTTAACCAACCCCTGTCTTTCCAAAAGTAAATATATCTTATCCTTCAACCTGCTTTCCAGCAATTCACCTAGCACAGATATTAGATGAATGGATCTATAATCACCAGTTCTGTATTCCAGTCCTTCTTAATAAAGACACAACATTTGCCATCCTGCAGTCTTCTGGCATCTCTGGCAGCTGGCCAGAGGCTAGTAAAGTTACAAATATCACAGCAAGGGCTCCCACAATTTTTGGATATACTTTGTCCAGATTAGGAGAAGTGTCTACCTTCATACATCCCAAAATGCTTCCAAAAAATCTTGAACAACTTTGCCAGGTTTCCAAGTCTTCATGTCTTTCTCCATGGTAACAACTGAAGAGAAATAATCTTCCAGAACTTTGTCCATCCCTAGCGTCTCCATGCATAGAATTCTATCTTGCTCTTTGAGGAGACCTATTCTCTCCCTGATCTCTCCTTTCCCCTTAATATACGTGATAAGTCTCTCAGGATTTTCCTTACATTTTCTTGCCAAAGCCTTCTCATGGTCCTTTTGGTCTACCTAATTTCCTTCTTGAGCATCCTATGTATAATCCAGAATGCTCCATATACCTCCAATGACTTGTTTGACTCCAGCTGCTGTATCTGACCCAAGCCTCCTTCTATTTCTCAACCAGATGTACACTATCCCTTGACATCCAAAGGTCCCAACTCTCAGCAGTTTTGCCTTTTATTTCATCAGGAACAAATAATCCTTGAACTCTTGCTAACTTGCTTTTGTAAACCTTTTACTTGCCTGAGCTCCTTTGCCCACAAACAACCAAGCCTAATCAACCTTTGCAAGCTTCTGTTTAATATCGTTAAAATTCGCCTTGTCCCTTTTCAGAACTCTAAGCTACAGACTAGGTCTCTGTCTTCATCTAAAAACTATCAGAACTGTGGTCCATGGCTCCAAAGTGCCCCTTGAGTATGACCTCAGTCACTTGCCTTTCATCATTTTCCAGAAGTAGATCAGGATTTGCCCTTACTTGTAAGGTCCACTATATACTGCCTGAGGAAACTTACCTGAATACGTTGAATACAACCCTATCTAGATCCTTAACACTGTGGTGATCCCAGTCAACATTCCAAAACTTGTAATTTCCTATGATAATTCTATTATCCTTAAAACTCTCCTAAATCTCCCTGCAATTTGTTCATCTAATTCCCAGGGTCTATTTGGTGATCTATAGTGTGATCATCCCTTTCTCATTTCTCATTTTCACCTATAAAGCTTCATCAGACAATCCTTCAGTAATGTCATCTCTAACTACTGCTGTGATGTTGTCCTTAATGAAGAAAGTAACTCCCGTCCTTGCTCCCCTCCACTTCCATCTTACCTGTAACCTGGAATGCTAACTGCTGCCCTTTCCTTAGCCCACCCCCAATCCCACATTTACCCTAAATCTTCAAATGTTTCTCAATTCAATTAAATCAAGGCTTGTTAGTATCTAAATTTTACACTTGCCTTGATATCCTTCTCTAACTGAGATTTAATGAGAGCAGCCTTGAACATTTCAATTGCTGTTTGCGGAAGACAGATGGGATTCTATTTGGCTTTCATGATGAACTGCTTCCTTATTTTACTCCTAAACAACTTAGCTTCTCTTCTCTAGCCGATCTTCCCCATTGAAACTTTTTAAAAAATCTATAAAACCTCCATAGATGTCAATCTTCTAAATGTTATTAAAAATGAACTTGTTTGGGAGTTGATATTCCGAATCAGTGCTACTTTTTCATCACATTAAGATTTACATTTATTATTGATTTCTTAACTTTTCAGTGAAAATCAATTAGCACAGTGCTTTTTGCGATTTTGGGGGGGCTTTATTTTTACTTAGATCATAACACCATAAGTTATAGGAGCAGAATTAAGCCATTTGGCCCATCATGTCTGCTCTGCCATTTCATCATGGCTGATCCAATTTTCCTCTCAGCCCCAATCTCCTGCCTTCTCCCTGTATTGCTTCATGCCTGACCAATCAAGAATCTATCAATCTCTGCCTTAAGTATACACAATGAATTGGCCTCCACAGCTGCCTGTGGCAATGAATTCCACAGATTCACCACTCTCTGGCTAAAGAAATTCCTCCTCCTTTCTGTTCTAAAAGGACACCCCTCTATTCTGAGGCTGTGTCCTCTGGTCTTAGATCTTCCCACCATAGGGAACACCTTTTCCACATTCACTCTATCAAGGCCCTTCACCATCTGATAGGTTTCAAGGACGTCATCCCTCATTCTTCTGCATTCTAGTGAATACGGGCACAGAGCCAGCAAATGCTCTTTGTATGACAAGCCATTCAATCCTGGAATCATTTTCGTGAACCTCCTTTGAACCGTCTCCAGTTTCAGCACATCTTTCTAAGATAAGGGGCCCTAAACTGCTGACAATACTCCAAGTGAGGCCTCACCAGTGCTTCTATTTCATTGAAATGGTTCAAGGATAACTACTCCAATCATCACCAAATAATACATCTGAAATATTTTCTTTAGTTTCATATCCAATTAAAGTTGAGTTTCTTAAGGTTTCTGCATGTACTACATGGCAGCTTTAACCAAAAACTATAAACGACTATTTACAATGTTGTTTTAAGCTGAAGATTCAGGACAAATTTGAGGCCCTCATTGGTGGGTGTCAACCATGGATATTGCGTCCCAGCTGTACATGTGATATACAAGCCAGGGCAGTACGGTACGTAGAGCAAACTGTTCCCATGCAGCAGGCTCCCCCTCTCCACATAGCTGATGAATCCAAAGGAACGGCAGAGACAGATACACGCATCACAGGAGCTGCCAGTCAGCAAAGTCGTACTGCCCAAAGGATTCCAGCTCTGGATTTCTCTTCCACAGCCTTTCCCATCGCAAGGCAGCAGAGGTTTGAGATCAGAGTTTTCCTTCTCCTAAGTGAGCTGCCAACCATGGCTGATGAGCCCCACCTGCCTTGTTCAAAATGAATAGAGCCCTGGGAAATATGAATCAAGAGTTAGAGATATGCATGTTGCCAAGTGTGCACTTTTTGCCCATCCCTGTTTGCTTTTGAGGAGGTGTTGATGCGTCACCTGTTTGAACCACTGCAGTGTTTTGAAGCTTTCTATAGTTGGGTAGGAGTTAGGACATTGCCTGAGGCAGTGTTCCCACTCACCTTCAGCCTGCATAAAGCAGTGGCTGATTGGCAGGAGGCAAAGAGTGGGAATAAAGGGAGCCTTTTCTTATTGGTTGCTGGTGACTAGTTACGTTCCACAGGGGTCTGTGTTGGGGCAGATTCTTTTAACCTTATATATCAATGATTTGAATGATGGAATTGATGGCTGTTGTAAAGTTTGCAGATGATACGAAGATAGCTGGAGGAACAGGTAGTTTTGAGGAAGCAGAGAGGCTACAGAAGAATTTAGGCAGATTAGGAGAACGGGCAAAGAATTGGCAGATGGAATACAGTGACAGGAAGTGTATGGTCATGCACTTCGGTAGAAGAACTGAAAGGGTTGACTGTTTTCTAAATGAGAGAAACTGAGGCACAAAGGGACTTGGAAATCCCCTAAAGATTCATTTGTAGGTTGAATCTGAGTTGAGGAAATCAAGTGCAATGTTATCGTTCATTTCAAGAGGACTAGAATATAAAAGCAAGGATGGAATGTTGAGACTTAATGAAGTCTTGGTGAGACCTCACTTGGAGTATAGTGAGCAGGTTTGGGCCCCTTATCTTAAACAGGGTGTGTTGAAACTGGAGTGTGTTCAAAGGAGTTTCACAAAAAATGATTCCAGGATTGAATGGCTTGTCATATGAAGAACATTTGATGGCTCTGGGCCTGTACTCACTAGTATTTGGAAGAATGAGGGATGACCTAATTGAAACCCATTGGATGGTGAAAGGCTTCAGTAGAGTGAATGTGGAGAGGATGTTCCCTATCACAAATAAGAGAAAAGCTGCAGATGCTGGAAATTCAAGCAAATTCAATGCTGGAGGAACTCAGCAGACCAGGCAGCACCTATGGAAAAGAGTAAACAGTCGACATTCCAGGCCGAGACCCTTCAGTAGGACTGGAGAAAAACAGATGAAAAGTAAAGTTAAATGGTGCCGGGAGGGGAGGGAGAAACACAAGGTGATAGGTGAAACTGGTGGGGGTTGTGGTGAAGTAAAGAGTTGGGAAGCTGATTGGTGAAAGAGATACAGGGCTGGAGAAGGGGGAGTCTAATAGGAGAGGACAGAAGCCATGAAAGAAAGAAAATGGGGAAGGAGCACCAGAGGGAGGCAATGGGCAGGCAAGGAGATGTGAGAGAGGGAAAAGAGGATAGGGAATGGTGAAGGAGAGTAGGAGAGAGTGGCATTACCGGAAGTTCAGAAGTCAATGTTCATGCCATCAGGTTAGAAGCTACCCAGACAGAATACAAGGTGTTGTTTCTCCAACCTGTGTGGCTTCATCACGACAGTGGAGGAGGCCATGGACAGACATAGCAGAATAGGAATGAGAAGTGGAATTAAAATGGATGGCCACTGGGAGATCCCATTTTTTCTGGCAGTTGGCCAAGTGGTCTCCCAATCTACGTTGGGTCTCATCGATATGCAGGAGTCCACGCCACGAGCACTGGACACAGTATACCAGACTCAACCAGTTCCCCTCCACCACCACTCTTCTCCGCCTAGTGGAACTTGTCCTCACTTTTAATAATTTCTCCTTTGCTTCCTCCCACTTCCTTCAAGCAGAAGGTATAGCCATAGACACTCGTATAGGTCCAGGCTATGCCTGCCTGTTTGTCGGCTATGTGGAACAGTCTACGTTCCAAGCCTACAATGGTGGCCATCCCGCACTTTTCCTACGCTACATCGACAACTGCATTGATGCTGCTTCCTGCATCCATGCGGAACTCATTGACTTCATCCACTTCGCTACCAACTTCCACCCTGTCCTCAAATTTACCTGATCCATTTCTGACACCTCCCTCCCCTTTTTCGATCTCTCTGTCTCTGTCTCCAGAGACAGCTTATCCACTGATGTCTATTACAAACCCACAGACTCTCACAGTTACCCCGACTATACCTCTTCCCACCCTGTTACTTGTAAAAACGTCCCCTTCCCTTAATTGCCCTGTCTCCACCATATTTGATCTCAATATGAGTCCTTTCATTCCAGAACTTAAGGGAGGTCATGCTGCAACTATACAGGGTACTGGTGAGGCCACAACTGGAGTACTGTGTGCAATTCTGGTCTCCATACTAGAGGAAGGATATACTGGCTTTGGAGGTGTTGCAGAGGAGGTTCACCAGGTTGATTCCAGAGATCAGGGTATTGGTCTGAGAGAGATTGAGTTGCCTGGGACTGTACTCACTGGAATTCAGAAGAATGAGAGAAGATCTTACAGAAACATATAAAATTATGAAAGGGATAGATAAGATAGAGGCAGGAAAGTTGTTTCTACTGGTAGATGAGACTAGAACTAGGGGACGTAGCCTCATGATTCAGTGGAGCAGATTTAGGATGGAGATGAGGAGGAACTGCTTTTCCCAGAGAGTGGTGAATCCGTGGAATTCTCTGCCCAATGAAGCAGTGGAGCCTACCTCAGTAAATATATTTAAGACAAGGTTAGACAGATCTTTGCATAGTAGGGGAATTAAGGGTTATGGGGAAAAGGGAGGTAGGTGGAGGTGAGTCCATAGTCAGATCAGCCATGATCTTATTGAATGGTGGAGCAGGCTCGATGGGCTCCTACTCCTACTCCTATTTCTTATGTTCTTATAACAGAGATATCCTTCTTCAAAGAAAGGGGCTCCTCTCCCTCCACCATTAATGCTGCCCTCATCTGCATCTCTTCCAATTCATGCACATCTGCCCTCACCCCATCCTCCCGCCACCCTACCAGGGATAGGGTCCATCTTGTTTTGTCATACCACCTCAGCAGCCTCCGTGTCCAGCACATAATTCTCCATGGTTTCTGCCATCTCCAGCGGAATGTGACCCCAACAGACTCACAGATGAAGTGTTGCCTCACCTAGAAGGACTGCTGGGACTCTGAATGGTAGTGAGGGAAGAGGTGTAGGGGCAGGTAGGGGCCTCCGTGTCCAGCACATAATTCTCCATGGTATCTGCCATCTCCAGCAGGATCCCATCACCAAGCACATCTTTCCCTAATCCTACCCCCCATTTTCTGCTTTTCACAGGGATCGCTCCCTACTTGACTCCCTTGACCATTCGTCCCTCCCCACTCCCTCCTGGCACTTATCCTTGCAAGCAGAACAAGTGCTTCACCTGCCCCTACACCTCCTCCCTCACTACCATTCAGGGTCCCAGCAGTCCTTCCAGGTGAGGCGACACTTCATCTGTGAGTCTGTTGGGGTCACATACCATGTCCAGTGCCCTTGGTGTGGCCTTCTATATCAGTGAGACTCTGTCCACCAGAAAAAGCAATGGCCACCCATTTTAATTCCAGACTAGCTGAAGGGTCTCAGCTCAAAACATCAACTTCTCCACAGATGCTGCCTAGCCTGCTGAGTTCCTCCAGCATTTTGAGGATGTTTCCTATGGTGGGAGAGTTTAAGATTAGAGGACACAGCCTCTGAATGGAGGTGTGTCCTTTTCAAACAGAGAGGAGGAGAAATTTCTTTAGCTAGAGAGTGGTGAATCTGTGAAATTCTCTGCCACAGGCAGCTGTGGAGGCCAGATCTTTATGTATATTTAAGGCAGAGATTGATAGATTCTTGACTGGTCAGGGAGTGAAGGGACACGGGGAAAAGGCAGAGATTGGGGTTGAGAGAAAAATTGGATCAGCCATGAAGCAGACTCGATGGGCCAAATGGCCTAATTCTGCTGCTATGTTTTATGGTCTAGTGGTCTACATCCGACTGGATGACAAAGGTAATAGGCCTTGGAGCTGCAGTTGGAAAAGACTTGTTGGCTTCTGCAGTGCGTAATGTAGGTTGTAAACACTGCAGCCACCTGCACCAGTTGTGGGGCAAATTAATGTTTTGGATAATAAATAGGGCACCAGTCATCAGCTATTTTGTCATGGGTGGCGGGGGCAGGAAGCTGGCAGTCTGCAGAAAGATTTGGACAGATTCAGAGAATGGTCAAAAAGTGGCAGATAGAATACAGTTCTGATATAGCTGGAACATTACCTCATGGGAAGTTGATTGGTGAAAGATAAGGGCTGGAGAAGGGGCTGAAGAGACAGATGGCCATGGAAATAAAAAATGGGGAGGAGCACCAGAGGGAGGCGATTGGCAGGTAAGGAGATAAGGTGGGAGAGGGAAATGGAGATGGGGATTGGTGAAGGGGGAGGGCATTACCGGAAGTTTGAGAAATTGATGTTAATGCCATCAGGTTGGAGGCTACCCAGGTGGAATATAAGGTGTTGCTCCTCCAACCTGAGTGTGGCCTCATTGTGACAGTAGAGGAGGCCGTGGATGGACATATCGAAATCGGAAGTGGAATTAAAATGGGAGGCCACTGGGAGATCCCGCTTGTTCTGGCGGATGAAGCGTAGCTGCTCGGTAAAGCGGCCTCCCAATCTAGGTCAGGTCTCACCAATGCACAGGAGGCCACACCAGGAGCACTGGACACAATGAAACTGTTTCACGGATGAACTGGAAGAAGTCACCCAGGTCCAAACAAAACCTCTGGTGCCATCTTTAGATTTTATGATGAAAGAAAAGCCATTGGTGAAGCAGCAAAAAATGATTGCCTTTGTCATTGGCCACTGAATTACCTATATATCTAAACTAATTTTTGAGTTTAGAGCTGAGATTTCTGAACTGTGAATGAACCTGTGAACCTCACTATTTTTGCTCTCCTTTTCCACTGCTTATTTATTTTTTACACTGTATGTTTATGTCTTATTGCAATTTATGTATTGCACTGAATGCTGATGCAAAACAAGAAATTTCACAACATACTCTACATCAGGGATAATACACCTCATGCTTATCTTGAGTAATAGGACTACGAACACAGTGGAAATACTTCAAACAAATTCCAATGAAATGGCACAAGTATTATAGTGACGGGCTCAGAGGACCAGAGATCCATAGTCAATCCTGAGATAGAAACATAGAAATCTACAGCACATTACAGGCCATTCAGCTCACAATGTTGTGCCAACCATGTAACCTACTCCAGAAACTGCCTAGAATTTCCCTACTGCATAGCTTTCTATCTTTCTAAGCTCCTTGTACCTATCGAGGTCTCTTAATAGACCCTATTGTATCTGTCTTTACCACCATTGCTAGCAGTGTATGCCACACCCCCACCACTCTCTGTGTGGAAAAATTAATTCCGACATCCCCCATACCTACTTCCAAGCACTTTAAAAGTATGCCCCTCGTGTTAGGCATTTCAGCCCTGGGAAAAAGCCTCTGTCTATCCACACAATCAATGCCTCTCATCATCTTATACACCTCCATCAGGTCACCTCTCATCCTCTGTGAAAAGGCCGAGTTCACTCAACCTATTCTCATAAGGTACACCCTCCAATCCAGGCAACGTCCTTGTAAATCTCCTCTGCACACTCTCTATAGTATCCACATCCTTCCTGTAGTCAGTGACATGACCAGAACTGAGCACAGTACTCCAAGTGGGGTCCAACCAAGGTCTTGAATAGCTGCAACATTATCTCATGGTTCTTAAATTCAGTCCCACAGTTGATGAAGGCCAACATACCATACGCCTTCTTAACAACACTGTCAACACATGCAGCAGCTTCAAGTGTCCTATAGAGGTGGACCCCAAGATTGAGTGCTGTCTTTGTGGAGTTTGCAGCTTTCCCCTCTGATTCCTGGGTTTTCTCCAGGTGCTCCAGTCTCCTCTCACATATAGGTCAGTGCATATTAAAAAACCAATGTACGTTGCCTATTGTGTGTAGACAACCAGAAAATTCGGGTGCAGTTGAGGAGAATGCAGGAAGGATAAAACAAATGGGATTAAGGCAGGGACAACATGAATGAGTGGTTGAAGTTCAGAGTGGGTCCGGTGGGCTAAAGGACCTGTTTCCATGTTTCCTCTCTTGACTAAATTCCTAGCTGATGACACAGTATACATGCCGATTTCTGGAAAATGAGACGCTAACTGTTAAAAATAACCCCCCTCCAGTCTTCCTATTTTTAAATAAGACAGTTCAATAGCTGAATTAGAAAGATGAATATGGTGAAAGTGAGGTCTGTAATATTCCTGAGGAAATGAGTTGTTGTATGGGGATTTAGCTGCAAATGTTTTATCATTTATAAACGTTCAGTCCAGTAACAACCAGAGAAGCAGATCTGTATTGTTAGCTGCCATCTCAATTCTATACGTTATCAGTTATACATCAGAAATTTTAAAAAACCTGCTGATGCTGAAAATCTGAAAGTAAAACTAGAAAATGCTGAACATTCTCAAAAATCAAATAACTGCAAATCTAAAATAAAAAAATAGAAAATTCTGGAATTACTCAGCAGGCCAGGCTGCGTCTATAGGAAGAGAAATAGAGTTGGACTGGACTATTAATGTCGTAGTTTTAGTAGGAAGCTTTTGCCTGCCATTGAATATTTCCTTCCACAGACTCTCTGCTTGCTGCATGTAACACTGGACAACAAATTTTTTCAAAAGTATTGCTTCCTCAGAATTTTTTTTGTTTATGGTTGACTACTTGAAGATGAACACAAATATAATTTCAGACTACTTGTATCATGTAGGAATTTGGAGAAACAACAAATGAATTTTTATTGAATATAATGTGTTTAATTGCATAATGGTGCTGATGCTTTGCAATAGTTCAACTAAGTTAAAAATATTTTGTTAATGATTTTTATTTGTACTCAGTGTCTGGAGCTTCTTGCTAAAGTGTCCAACAATAATTCACCAGCAATGATGGATTCCAGTTGAGATGGTATCTTTTCTCCATCACCGCAATGTCCTGGTGAAACCTTTCACCATGCTCGTCACTAACAGCACCAAGATTTGCAGGGAAGAAGTCTAAATGGGAATGCAGAAAATGAATCTTCAGTGACATGTTGCATTTCATGGTTTTATATGTTTGAAGCATGCTTTCAACCAGCTGCATGTAGTTTGGTGCTCTGTAGATGCCGAGAAAAATTTCAACAACTTCCTTGAATGCCTTCCATGTGATTTTCTCCGGTCCCACTAGAAATTCTTCAAATTGCCTGTCATTGATGACCTGTTTGATTTGTGGACCAACAAAAATGCTTTTCTTAATCTTGGCATCAGTTATTTTGGGAAGCATCTGTCTCAAATATCAAAATCCTTCAGAGATTTTTGTGCCTGGTGATAGCAAATTCCATCCTTACAGTTGTAACACCCAGGGCTGTCGGCTTGTGTTTGTCTAGGGGAAAATCCATCCACCCGCCAAACCATGTCTCCCATTTGCATGGATGCTGTGAAATGCACACTGGTACAAACTCGCACACACAATATCAGACAGCACACAATGTATGTTTACAGAGTACACTTTATAAATCTTACTGGAACTAGGCAATTAATAGTGATATGATATAAAAAGAAAAGAAAAAAAGGCACCAAAACTTATCAGAGTTCAATCAATTTGTGCACAACCATTGGAGCTCAATTATCAAAGCCTTTGGTCCACCATTTGATCTCCTCTGACCTCCTCGACCCGCCGCCTGGGACCAACCTCAGTGGTCGACCAGAGTGCGTCCGGCTCATCCTTCCTCTTCGGTTCTCCTCCCAAAAATCCCGCACACTCACTCCAGGTTCCCACACATACAGATATTACAACATTGCTTCCATTGGTTAGTTCCTCCATTATCAAATAATTACAACCTAAACATTCCAACTAAACAGAGCCTTACCTCACCAGTTACCCACAAAGAAGCCATTTCATTATAACGCTACAGAGAAGCCATTTTATATAAGCAGTTAACAGTTAACATTTACAGTTAATAATCTGAGAACCCTACACAGTCCTGAAGCCAATAATTATTACTAAACCTGTCCTGCCATGCAGCAGCCACACGGCCTAAGCATGTCCAAGCATGCCTGAACAAGATAGGAAACTTTTCAGCTTACAGTGTAGACAACATTTTAATTGACTTAACATACGTTTATTAAAAATGGTGCACGATAGGGAAATTTCATGCTGATTTTCATGATCAGTAGCCCAAAATTCATAAGATATACCTAAAGGTATTCAGGAAGCAAAATCTTTGTTGTCCAGTGTAATTTGTGCAGAATATAGTGTTGCAGTTAGAGAGAAACTTGGGGTGTACGTAGACAAATGAAGTGCAGGTTCTCCACGAGGTAGATTGCGTTTATCAAGGATTAATGTTTCAATGTGAAGCTCCTTTATCAGGACAGTACTAGGCAGACTGGGCAGCTTGTGTGAAAAAGGTAAATGGGTCATCTGAACAGCAACTTGTCCTCCTAGAGATGCTGGCCACAATATTCATTATCAGTTAAATATTGCCACCTAGAGATACATTTCTGCACTGCCCTTATTGGAAAATAAAACTGTCAGATGTGCAGCTGAAACCATTTTCACGGCGCAGAAAGTTATCGAGAAGTCTGGAGCACCGGAGAGATAGAGCCCGGTCCCCTCGCTCCCCTCTCTGCACCGGGCGCGCCACCGGCCCGGCGCCAGCGACGCTCGCCCCCGGGCACGTGCGCGCGGCCGACCCCAAACTCAATTATACTCGCTCCCGGCGCGCCATCTTGGAGTTCCCACCGGAAGTTCTCAACACTTCCGTCGTGGCCGAGGATGACGGTTGCCCGGCGACCGCTGCGGTTGGGCCTAAGCGCCGAGGCCTCGTCCGCTGAGGCGGCGGAGCAGAGCCTCCGCTGTGTTCTTTTGTACACTTGCTGACCCGATTCGGGCTCCACGGGAAACCAGGATGAAGCTGTTCTCTGAGGCGCACAAGACGGTGTTCGTGGTAGATCACTGCCCGTACATGGCCGAGTCCTGTCGGCAGACGGTGGAGTTCGACATGTTCACCAAGAACCGGGCCCCGGGCATCATCCCGCTCGCACCCATCGCCAAGTCGCTGTGGACCTGTGCCGTGGAGTCGGCCATGGAGTACTGCCGCATCATGTACGACATCTTCCCGACCAGGAAACTGGTGAGAGACGCCACCCGCAACAGAACTGGAGTAGAGCACGGCTAGGTAGGGGGTGAGGGAGCACCATGGGGTGCAGTCAGGTTGAGGGAGTGCACGAAGAGGGGTCAAGGTGAGGGGACGCTCAGAGAGGGAAACAGGGCAAGGGACAGGAGGGGGCATTGGGGATGTAGGATGAGGCGGGAGGGGGCGTTGGGGATGTAGGATGAGGCGGGAGGGGGCGTTGGGGATGTAGGATGAGGCGGGAGGGGGCGTTGGAGATGTAGGATGAGGCGGGGGGCGTTGGGGAAGTAGGATGAGGCGGGAGGGGGCGTTGGGGATGTAGGATGAGGCGGGAGGGGGCGTTGGGGATGTAGGATGAGGCGGGAGGGGGCGTTGGGGATGTAGGATGAGGCGGGAGGGGGCGTTGGGGATGTAGGATGAGGCAGGAGGGGGCGTTGGGGATGTAGGATGAGGCGGGGGGCGTTGGGGATGTAGGATGAGGCGGGAGGGGGAGTTGGGGATGTAGGATGAGGCGGGAGGGGGCGTTGGGGATGTAGGATGAGGCGGGAGGGGGCGTTGGGGATGTAGGATGAGGCGGGAGGGGGCGTTGGGGATGTAGGATGAGGCGGGAGGGGGCGTTGGGGATGTAGGATGAGGCGGGAGGGGGAGTTGGGGATGTAGGATGAGGCGGGAGGGGGCGTTGGGGATGTAGGATGAGGCGGGAGGGAGCGTTGGGGATGTAGGATGAGGCGGGAGGGGGCGTTGGGGATGTAGGATGAGGCGGGAGGGGGCGTTGGGGATGTAGGATGAGGCGGGAGGGGGAGTTGGGGATGTAGGATGAGGCGGGAGGGGGCGTTGGGGATGTAGGATGAGGCGGGAGGGGGCGTTGGGGATGTAGGATGAGGCGGGAGGGGGCGTTGGGGATGTAGGATGAGGCGGGAGGGGGCGTTGGGGATGTAGGATGAGGCGGGAGGGGGCGTTGGGGATGTAGGATGAGGCGGGAGGGGGCGTTGGGGATGTAGGATGAGGCGGGAGGGGGCGTTGGGGATGTAGGATGAGGCGGGAGGGGGAGTTGGGGATGTAGGATGAGGCGGGAGGGGGCGTTGGAGATGTAGGATGAGGCGGGAGGGGGCGTTGGAGATGTAGGATGAGGCGGGGGGTGTTGGGGATGTAGGATGAGGCGGGAGGGGGCGTTGGGGATGTAGGATGAGGCGGGAGGGGGCGTTGGGGAAGTAGGATGAGGCGGGAGGGGGCGTTGGGGAAGTAGGATGAGGCGGGAGGGGGCGTTGGGGATGTAGGATGAGGCGGGAGGGGGCGTTGGGGATGTAGGATGAGGCGGGAGGGGGCGTTGGGGATGTAGGATGAGGCGGGAGGGGGCGTTGGAGATGTAGGATGAGGCGGGGGGTGTTGGGGATGTAGGATGAGGCGGGAGGGGGCGTTGGGGATGTAGGATGAGGCGGGAGGGGGCGTTGGGGAAGTAGGATGAGGCGGGAGGGGGCGTTGGGGAAGTAGGATGAGGCGGGAGGGGGCGTTGGGGATGTAGGATGAGGCGGGAGGGGGCGTTGGGGATGTAGGATGAGGCGGGAGGGGGCGTTGGGGATGTAGGATGAGGCGGGAGGGGGCGTTGGGGATGTAGGATGAGGCGGGAGGGGGCGTTGGAGATGTAGGATGAGGCGGGGGGTGTTGGGGATGTAGGATGAGGCGGGAGGGGGCGTTGGAGATGTAGGATGAGGCGGAGGGTGTTGGGGATGTAGGATGAGGCGGAGGGCGTTGGGGATGTAGGATGAGGCGGGGGGCGTTGGGGATGTAGGATGAGGCGGGGGGCGTTGGGGATGTAGGATGAGGCGGAGGGCGTTGGGGATGTAGGATGAGCGGGAGGGGGCATTGGGGATTAGGATGAGGCGGGAGGGGGCGTTGGGGATGTAGGATGAGGCAGGAGGGGGCGTTGGGGATGTAGGATGAGGCGGGGGGTGTTGTGGATGTAGGATGAGGCGGGAGGGGGCGTTGGGGATGTAGGATGAGGCGGGGGGCGTTGGGGATGTAGGATGAGGCGGGAGGGGGCGTTGGGGATGTAGGATGAGCGGGAGGGGGCATTGGGGATTAGGATGAGGCGGGAGGGGGCGTTGGGGATGTAGGATGAGCGGGAGGGGGCATTGGGGATTAGGATGAGGCGGGAGGGGGCGTTGGGGATGTAGGATGAGGCAGGAGGGGGCGTTGGGGATGTAGGATGAGGCGGGAGGGGGAGTTGGGGTTGTAGGATGAGGTGGCAGGGTGTATTGGGAGCGTGTGTAGAGTGAGTGGGGTCTAAGATGAGTGTGTACATCTTAGGGGTGTACTCTTTAAGGTGAGGTGGAAGTGTGGGTTTTTTTAGGACAAGGCTAGAGTATATGTGTGTGTGTGTATATGTGGGGTCTAGGATGAGGTGGGATCATAGACTATTTGAAAGAGTGGGAGGGGGAAATTAATCTCTGTCAAGTGTGAGGGATTGGTTGATGTTGTCTTGGAGTGTAGGCTTGGGTGTTGGGAATGGATGAGCAGTGTATCATTACAATCCGGGTGATGAATAGAGGTCAGGAATGCAGCTGATGATCTGTGGAAATGGAGGATGTGCCGGGATCAGGGATGCAGCTGTGGCTGGAGGCCAGGGCCAGGGGAATTGTTGGGGAGCTGACTTGGGGTTAGTGAGTCAGTGGTCTGCATTGCAGGTGAATGGGACAGTGGTTTTGTTAGTAGTTAGAGAACAGTCATTGTGGCACACTTTTCAGGCAGGGCAGGGGTGTTGTTTTACAGAGACTGGAAAATAGCATTTTGACAGTGTGGAAGAAAGGTCAAGATTTGGGTTATGGGATGGTGGAAAGAGTTCCAGGATTACTGATGAGGAATTATTTCAAAGGCATGAGCTCTGCATTGTCAACTCATAAGTTGCTCATTTTTGACAGCAGTCATCAATGTGCCCTGCTGAAGGACATGCAATGTTAGTAGTTCGATGGATAAGGAAAACTCTTCTGTGGCTGATAATGTGCTGAAGTATCATTTTACTGTAACATCTCAGTCAGTAGCTTGGCATTTGAAAGATAGCACAGGCTGGCTTTATTCTTCAGTTCTAAGTATATGTGTTGGGATGGTTTAAAAATTGTGGGAGATGAACTGAGCAATCAACTGCAAAAGTAGTTAACAGTGTTTGATATAAAATCATTGTATTGCTGATGGCTGAAATGTGTGAGGCATAATTTTGTACATTTTATTTCTTTTTCAGCAGCGTGTAGATCAGTTAAAGAACTACCAACAAATGGGTTCTCTGTTTTAATCAATAAAACTCTTGTAATTCTTGCAAATAGAGGTTAAAATATTTTCCTGCTCTTCCTGTGGCAATGCTCATGATTTAAAGATTCTCAATACTGGATTATTAATAAGGTGTGAGTTAATTTTGGTGTTTACAAGGTGAAATTGCTGTGCGTCGATATTGAAAGCTTTGCTCACTTACAAGTCTCCCTGGAGGCTCACAACACTACTTATAGGATACTTAAATTGTGCAGTAAATTTTTATTGTTTTAAATTTAACTAAGTGGGTAGAGGGATAGGCTGGGATTGGATCAAAAAAGATTTAATGAAAAAGAGTTAATTGTACGGATGTTAACAATGTGTGGGCTGGGGGGGAGGTGGGAGGGGATAACAGTTCATTCACTTGAATGTTTGAGAAAAATAGCAAAGAATTGAGGATTATTTAAAAATCAAATTTTGGTCTGTATGGTTGAATCAGTTTTTATCATTCAGAATGGGAATTGAATACAACAATTAAAGGAAAATTTACTGGTCTATGGGGAAGAAGGTGAGTGGGATGAGTTGATTGGGTAAAGGTACAATAGAACAAAGGTAGTCTTTACACTACCGAAATATGCATTGGACTGTGGTGTGCTTCCTGGAGTGCTGACATTCCATTTTGAAGATATTACAATTCGTGCATAAAATATGTTCTATTTAATTTCCCTGTGTATCTCAGCCAGCAACATTAAGCAGCATGATGTCAGCATCTGGTGACCAAAGGCTGCTAACAGTTGCTCCAAAGCAATTAATGGGTGCAACCAGGGTAAGTAAAAATAAATGTCCATTAAGACTCTTTGATATGTACTGAATTGAAATGGAATAATTAACAATGGAAACATGAGAATTTAGAGCCTGGACAAAGGCTCAGTATTTAGTTTCTAACTTGTAAACAGGCAATTTCATAAAGAAGGGTTATCGGAGTAAAGTTAGATGTGGGTGGGGATGTAAACCAGATGGAGATGTTTCAGTTACTTAATACACATGTCTAATTAATACAAAAATTGTAATTGCTGAATAAGGAAACATTGTTGCCTGTTGCAGTCCCTGACAAATCTAATTTTGGATCAAAATGTTAACCAACAGTAATTACAAAACAAATAGCCCATAATTTGAGGGTAATTTTGAGTATTGGTTATGTTATTGGATTAGTAATCCGGAGTCCTGGAATAATGATCTAAAATGAAAATTCAGATCCTATCATTTTAAATTTAGGCTTAGTTAATTCACTCAGCAATGAAAAAAATCATAGCAATATTCATGATTTTGAAATTAAACTATGGCAAAAATGTTTCACTATTGTATCTGCTGGGTAAGTGAACCCTTTCATTACATTCCCAATTATTTCATTAATAACTCTGGATACGTCCAGACAAACCAGATCACCAGAGGATGCAACAGAAATAGCTTATGTGCTGTGAGTATGTTCTTTCGTGTTATCAAATATGCACCTGGGATCCATTGAAGAATCAGGTGAAAGTAGGATAAGGCAACTTTTTGCTACTTTCCTTTCCATCTGATTGGTCAGTACCGTTTCATGCTGAACAATCTTTTAGAAGATGCAACAATGGTACTCTGAGTGGGGGCAGTTCACACCCTACCATCAAGAAAGACTTAATACCATCACTCATAGTCAAAGGGTTGAGCTTTGAAATTCGTTGCTGCTATACTGATTTTGCAGCACCAGGTGAGAGACTCACCATGAGGTTCAAAACCTGTTTGATCTCATCTACTTTAATCCAGCTTTTGTAGCTGCTATTGACCTTGAAACACTGGGAGTGACCATGCCAAGCAGTTGACTTGTATCAAAGTTGGGAGAGCTGTTCCACAGAGCAGCCCAGAAACTGGCTAATATGTTGTACTTATTAATCAATACTTTTTGGTCAATGATTCAAGCGCTTCCATCATCACCTGTGTATATGGCCTGTACCACCGGCAGGTAGCATGCAGAAAAGGTTGACTCAGTTGTGTAGAAATGGCCATGAGAATCCTAAAATCACATTGAGATTGCCCTTCATGTGCAGTCCAGCTATGTTAACAGGAATACAAAACAGTCATGAGGCATCAACAGCAGTAGCATTGCATTCCACCACATTTACCCTTGGCTGCAAGTTCTCTAACCTGGTATATGCCTTGTTCAAACATTGACGGCTAGAAATATAACCAGCTGTAGATCAGTGTCTAAGGTGTCAGTACATGCTAGAGGCTGCATTATGCAAACAGAAAGCCAAACTGTAATGTGCATTCTTTATGTCCTAAGTAGCAGAAGCAACGTTATTGAAATAGAGAAGCAAACCTACTCTCAAACAAACAGGTTAAAGCTGTAAAGGCCCATCCCTAAATTGGTGGTATATACTTATAGAACATGAAGGAGAAAAGGATGCCATGGATGTCCCCAGCCTTAGAAGGTGACAGTAATCCCAGAAATGGGATTGGAAATATTTCCTCAACGGCTTCTAGCATTAAGGAAACCAGTCTACTTGACTCACTGTGCTCTGTAACAAAAAATTGTGTTGCAATTAGTGAAGCTTTGGCAGGTTGCTCAGGTATAACCCTGGCACTGTCATACAAGTGATATGGTGGAACATCATAAAAGGCAGGATCTGTTCAGTCTGACAAGCTACCAGCCCTTCAGTCTATTTTTATTTACATGCTCAGATTGTTTTACTTGATTCAAGTGTTTTACCACCTTTGACCAAAAACGAGAAAACAGCCAGCTGGGATGAGAGTACTGCTCATAGCGTCATGTGCAAATGCGGTGTTTTAAAAGTAGAATCAATGGGGAAAACTCAACTAGATGGAGTCAGATTTGGTGCAAAATGAAGATGGAGGCTAGTCAGGTTAGCTGCAGGACATTGCTTTTTAAGTTCCTCAGTGCTGTACCCAACCAACTGCATCTTTTGAGACCTGGGTATAGGGGTATTTGATGATATTGTACTTTGTTGAATTCAGTGCAGCTCCTGATATGGTAGAGCTGCTTGTGCCGGCACGTGGGATGGCATTCAAATTTATGCTGATAAATGACAATAATAGCATTCACATGAGTACCAGCCAGTAATCATTACTAATGAAAGAATCTAGCTCCTCACAGTGACATTTAGTGAGGTGTTAACAATCTGCCATCAATAACCTTGGGTAATCAGTAACAATTATCTAGTGCATTATGGCAAAACAAATGAACAAGTGACTCTTAGCAATCCTTTTCCAGGACATAAGCGAAAGTATGATGATGTATGTTGTACTTACCTGAATGGAGTTTCAGCAACATTAATCAAGTTTGTTGCCATCCAAAACAAGTCCATTTGATTGGCACTGCATTCATTCTCTCCCACCCCCCCAGTCCATAATTATCCATTCCCCATTAACAGCATACTTTAGCTGCAGTTCTGTCTTCGTGATGGACTTCAGCAACTTTTCGAGGCTTTAACTCTCAAGCCTGCATCACCTATCATCCACATTGTTATGGGAAGCAGGTATATGGAAACATTAGTATTCTTAAGTTTTACACAATCCTGACTCAGAAGTATAATGCTGTTCCATCTTCAGTCACTGGGTGAAAATTCCCTATCTACTGCCTTTGGGGCCTACATTTGCTGCAATTCAAGAACCTGACTCTTCACCAAAATAAAATTTAAAATGGTAATAACTGCTGGTCCTGCTGGTGTCACCCAGTGTCTTGTAAGATGCACTACAAAAAGAGTGTGCAAATGACAAGTTTTCATTATATAGTAACCTTTTTTGGAAATGTTTATTCTTTTGGTCCTAAGATACACTTTTGGCTGTTGGACCAAGCACCAAAGTACTGGAGGAACTCACTGGGTCAGGTATCATCTGTGGAAGCAAAAGAGCAATGTTTTGTATCAAGATCCTGCGTTAGGACTCGTCCCACAGCATATCCACTGCTTGCCTCCAGGCCAGATCCCCAGATGAAAATAGTTGGTTGTATTGTGCAGTCTTCTTTAAAAATGGAACTTTGATATTGGTACACATAATTCACTCGTTTTTGGAAGCCTTCATCCAATTCTTAACCTTAAGCTGCAAGGACATATGGTTAGAGTTAGTAAGTGTGGGAATCCTATGTTTGCTCCGGAAATGTGTGAGACTTGTTGGCTGCCCCCAGCACAGTCCTCACTGATTTGATTTAATGTATTTCACTGTATGTTTTGATATACATGTGACAAATAAAAATGATCTTTAAATCTTCACCGTATCTTTTTTACTTGAGATCAATTTTTTTTGTGTGGAGTATCTTGTATAACAGCAATTTAATGGTGATGGCTGCAGTAAACAATTGTTGTATTATTACTTGATTATAGATCCAGTGTAAGTGTTCTGCAAAATTCAGACTTACCACCTCTGTTAATTCTTTGGCAGGATTTGCTAAAATGGCCATATCTTTACCTCTGGCCCCCCTCTCTGCTTTCCTTCTGTGATTCCCTTGTTCATTCATCCCTTCGCTGTTGAGCAGTGAATGGTATGCCGTGTTAAGCCAGATCTGAGGATTATCAGTCCAGTAACATAACCACTACGTTGCATTTGTTAGAGATATTAAATATAGTTGACAAATATTTGTTTGAATTTTGGGACAAATTACATTTTTGAAATTAAGTAGCCAAAAATAAAAGTGAACAAACTTCTCTAACAAGTATTTTACATATATTAATAACTAATGTGGAGGAGCTCATGACTGTTTCCACCAGTGTGCTCTATGTACTTGCCAAAATGATATTTTAATGGTTTCTTCTGTAACTGTTATGTAATATAAAATGCTTTGGATTGTTTCTGATGTTCCTATGGTTAAACATATTCACTTGTGTTTCAAAAATGCTATGCAATATATAAGATGAGTAAATGACCAGAAGTAGCCATTCTTTGTTGCATAGATGATTTTGTAGATTTTTAGGCTGCAGTGTTAACATGTTTCAGTATTTTCCTCATTTCTTCAAAACTGTCATTACCCCACAGTTATTGCCAGAGTTCAATGTACTCTCTATAACATTTTCTGGGATCTTTGAATTGTATAGCCTGGCAACTTATAAAACCTTTTTGGTTTTCCTGCTCGATTGTTTATTTTAGTTGTTTCCTTTAATTGGGGTGTTAAATTATTAGTTGTTGTATATCATGTCAGCCTTTCACTGTAATAGATATTTTCAGTCTAACAGTTGATTTTCTACTTCTCCACTAAACTGGCATGCGCTGCAGTTATCCATAAGACAAAGGAGCAGAAGTCGGCCATTCGGCCCATGGAGTCTGCTCCGCCATTTTATCATGAGCTGATCCAGTCTCCTCTTTAGTCCCATTCCCCTGCCTTCTCGCCATAACCTTTGATGCCCTAACTGCTCAGATACCTATTAATTTCTGCCTTAAATACACCCAGTGACCCGGCCTCCACTGCCGCCTGTGGCAACAAATTCCACAGATTCACCACCCTCTAGCTAAAAAAATTTTTTCGCATCTCCGTTCTGAATGGGCGCCCCGCAATTCTCACGTCATGTCCTCTCATACTAGACTCCCCCACCATGAGAAACAATTTTGCCACATCTACTCTGTCCATGCCTTTCAACATTCAAAATGTTTCTATGAGGTTCCCCCTCATTCTTCTAAACTCCAAGGAGTACAGTCCAAGAGTGGTCAAATGTTCCTCATATGTTAACCCTCTCATTCCCAGAATCATTCTAGTGAATCTTCTCTGAACCCTGTCCAACGTCAGCACATCCTTTCTTAAATAAGGAGCCCAAAACTGGACACAGTATTCCAAGTGAGGTCTTACCAGTGCTGTATAGAGCCTCAACATCACATCACTGCTCCTATACTCTATTCCTCTTGAAATGAATGCCAACATTGCATTCGCCTTCTTCACCACTGACTCAACCTGGAGGTTAACCTTAAGGGTATCCTGCATGAGAACTCCCAAGTCCTGTTGCATCTCAGAACTTTGAATTCTCTCCCCATTTAAATAATAGTCTGCTCGTTTATTTCTTCTACCAAAGTGCATGACCATACACTTTCTGACATTATAATTCATTTGCCACTTCTTTGCCCATTCCCCCAATCTATCCAAGTCTCCCTGCAGACTCTCTGTTTCCTCAGCACTACTGGCCCCTCCACGTATCTTTGTATCATCAGCAAACTTAGCCACAAAGCCATCTATTCCATAATCCAAATCGTTGATATACAACGTAAAAAGAAGGGGCCCCAACACGGACCCCTGCAGAACACCACTGGTAACTGGCAGCCAACCAGAATGGGATCCCTTTATTCCCACTCTCTGTTTCCTGCCAATCAACCAACACTCTATGTAACTTTCCTGTAATTCCATGGGCTCTTGTTTAGCAGCCTCATATGCGGCACCTTGTCAAAGGCCTTCTGAAAATCCAAATACACAACATCCACTGCATCTCCCTTGTCTAGCCTGCTTGCAATTTCCTCAAAAAATTGCACTAGGTTTGTCAGGCAGGATTTTCCTTGAAGGAAACCATGCTGCATTCTGCCTATCTTGTCATATGCCTCCAGGTACTCCGTAACCTCATCCTTGACAATCGACTCCAACAACTTCCCAACCACCGATGTCAAGCTAACAGGTTTATAATTTTCTTTTTGCTTCCTTGCCCCCTTCTTAAATAGCAGAGCGACATTTGCAATCTTCCAGTCCTCCGGAACCAGGCCAGAATCTATCGACTTTTGAAAGATCATTGCTAATGCCTCCGCAATCTCCACTGCTACTTCCTTCAGAACATGAGGGTGCATTCCATCTGGTTCAGGAGATTTATCTACCCTTAGACTTCAGCTTCCTGAGTACTTTCTCTGTCGTAATTGTGACTGCGCATATTTCTCTTCCCTGACACCCTTGAATGTCCGGTATATTACTGAAGTCTTCCTCAGTGAAGACTGATGCAAAATACTCGTTCAGTTCCTCCGCCATCTCCTTATCTCTCATTACTATTTCTCCAGCATCATTTTCTACTGGTCCTATATGTACCCTCACCTGTCTTTTACTCTTTATATACTTGAAAAAGCTTTTAGTATCCTCTTTGATATTACTTGCTAGCTTCCTTTCATAGTTCATCTTTTCTCTCTTAATGACCTTCTTGGTTTCCTTTTGTAAGCTTTTAAAAACTTCCCAATCCTCTGTCTTCCCACCAAGTTTTGCTTCTTTGTATGCCCTCTGCTTTGCTTTTACTTTGGCTTTGACTTAATCTTGTCCTTTTTCCATTCGAAAATTTATTTTTCTTTGGAATATATCTGTCTTGCACCTTCCTCACTTCTCGCATAAACTCCAGCTACTGCTGCTCTGCCATCCTTCCCGCTAGTGTCCCTTTCCAGTCATAATTGGCCAGTTCCTCTCTCATGCCACTGTAATTTCCTTTACTCCACTGAAATACTGACACATCGGATTTCGGCTTCTCTTTCTAAAATTTCATAGTGAACTCAATCATGTTGTGATCACTGCCTCCTAAGGGTTCCTTCACTTCCATCTCTCTAATCACCTCTGGTTCATTACACAATACCCAATCCAGTACAGATGATTCCCTAGTGGGCTCAACAACAAGCTGTTCTAAAAAGCCATCTCGTAGACATTCTACAAAATCTCTCTCTTGAGATCCAGTGCTGACCTGATTTTCCCAATCCACTCACATGTTAAAATCCCCTACAATTATCATAACACTGCCCTTCTGGCAAGCCTTTTCTATTTCCTGTTGTAATTTGTAGTCCACATCACTGCAGCTATTTGGAGGCCTGTAGATAACTGCCATCAGGGTCCTTTTACCCCTGCGATTTCTTAGCTCAACCCATAAAGATTCTGTACCTTCCGATCCTAAGTCAACTCTTTCTAACGATTTAATATCATTTCTTACCATTAAAGTCACACCACCCCCTCTACCTAACTGCCTATCCTTCCGATACACCATGTATCCTTGGACGTTCGGCTCCCAGAGACATGCATCCTTTAGCCATGTCTAAGTGATGGCCACAATATCATACCTGCCAATCATACCATACCATATCATATCATATCATATCATATCATACCATACCTGCTGTACGACAAGATCATCCACCTTATTCCTTATGCTGCGTGCATTTAAGTATAACACCTCAAGTTCAGTATTTAGTATGTTTTGCATTGAATGCACTGCAACTCATCCCAATGGCTGCAAATTTGCTCCATCACCTGCCTGTCCTTCCTGACATCCTTACTGCTTACTACCTTAGATCTATTTCTGTTTTCCCTTTCCTCCGCTCCATCATTCCGGTTCCCACCCTTCTGCCAAATTACAAATATTTGTAGTTTAAACCCTCCGTAACAGCTCTATTAAACCTTCCCGCCAGGATGTTCGTTCCCTTAGGATTCAAGTGTAACCTGTCCTTTTTATACAGGTCACACCTGCCCCAAAAGAGGTCCCAATGATCCAGAAACTTGAATCCCTGCTCCTGCTCCAATCCTCAGCCATGCATTTATCCTCCATCTCATTTCATTCCTACTCTCACTGTCGCGTGGCACAGGCAGTAATCCCGAGATTACTACCTTTGCGGTCCTTCTTCTCAACTGCCTTCCTAACTCCCTATATTCTCCTTTCAGGACCTCTTCCCTTTTCTTACCTATGTCATTGGTACCTATATGTACCACGACCTCTGGCTCCTCACCCTCCCACTTCAGGATATCTTGGACACGAGCAGAAACATCCCAGACCCTGGCACTAGGGAGGCAAATTACCATCCAAGCCTCCTGATCGTGTCCACAGAAACGCCTACCTGACCCCCTAACTATCTACTGCCTTCCTCTTCCTTTCCTTACCCTTCTGAGCTGCAGGGCCGGACTCTGTGCCGGAGGCATGGCCACATGTTGCTTCATCAGCTTACCTACACATCTTAGGTGTTTTGTTCAAATTCCAGTGTTAATGATTATTTCCATTTCATCTTCTTAGCAGATGTTTGGCCTTAATCTGACTATTTATGTCCCTGAATTTGAAACTTATTACGTAATAAGCAAAAGCTGTTTTTTTTTGCCAGTACTTCATGGAACCCAGGTAAGTTACAGACCCCGAGGTAGCTTCCGGCCTATCATTATGATGACTCTTTGTTAAATGATCCAAAACTGATTACACAGTAATGCACCTCTATGTAACACAACTTTTTCTTGACTTCAAATTTTGATGAATTGATAGCCAAGTCTGTTTTGGGGGAAGTTGTAATATCCTAATGAAGAGAACCATATTGAAATCCACAAGCTACAGTGTATAGTTGTGTAATCATAACGTCACTGCAGGAGTCAATTGTGAGCAACAGTAGGAACAACTTAGCAAAGAATGAATTTTGCAATGTACTTAATGCTTTCCACACAATATTGTTTTCTGTGCCCAAGAGCATGGATCACTACTTGTTGGAAATAAGACAAATTTGTTTAATCAGTACATGTAATTTGAATGAAACAAGTTGTATCATGTAGGCATATTTTACATTCCCAAAAAATGTTGAAGTTGTACACATGCAACAACCATGTTCTGATGAAAGTTTACAGTATTAATTTATTTTGAAATTAATTCCAGATATTTGTACTTTGTTTAATTTTGGTTTTGATTTTTTTCTCAGGTGAATTTCATTGTAAGTGACTCAAGAGCACATACCCTGAACTCCTGGGGACAAGAAGATCAAAACTTGCAAGAGGTAAAGCAGAACTTTTAAATTTTGGAGTAAGGAGTAAATCCTCTCTGAAAATTGGCTTCAACCTTCTTAATTTTGTATTGTTAATCAATAACAAATTTTAAAGCACTAATCAAGTGAAGTTAACTTTTACCAATTTTCAACAGTAACTATTCTGGCTGCAGATTTAATCAGTTTTTCATTCTAATTTTTTATGTTAAGTATTTGAAATTAAGTTCTACAGCTGCTACAGTTTAATTGCCTAGGCTTCTGGCTGTTTATCCAGTAACTCAGCCACTTTGGTGCTGTACGTTCCATGTACAGAACGCAAACATGGAAAGGTGGTGAACCTCTGGAATTCTTTACTCTAGAAAGTTGTGGAAGTGAGATCATTGGGGATAGTCAAAGAGGAATTGGATGGAACTTTGTGTCATCAGAGAACTGAGTGACATGGGGAACATTTCTTCTTTGGTGGCTCTCCATAGTATTAGTGATGAAACAAGTGGTTTGGAACTCTTACGTTTGTATTAGTAAAGGAGGACCAGGACATGTGAAGTTTTCTGATTGATAGTAGGGTTTTGGAATCACAGAAAAGCAATTAAGTATTTCAATCTAGGGAAATTAAAGATGATTTCCTAGAAGGATAAACTCAAATGGGCTGATGGCATATAACCATATAACAATTACAACACGGAAATGGGCCATCTCAGCCCTTTTAGTCCGTGCCGAACGCTTACACTCACCTAGTCCCACTGGCCCGCACTCAGCCTATAATCCTCTATTCCTTTCCTGTCTATATACCTATCCAATTTCACTTTAAGTGACAATACCGAACCTGCTTCTGCCACTTCTACTGGAAGCCCATTCCACACAGCTACCACTCTCTGAGTAAAGAAATTCCCCCTCGTGTTACCCTTAAACTTTTGCCCCCTAACTCTCAAATCATGTCCTCTTGTTTGAATCTCCCCTACTCTCAATGGAAAAAGCCTATCCAAGTCAACTCGATCTATCCCCCTCATTATTTTAAATACCTCAATCAAGTCCCCCCTCAACCTTCTACGCTCCAAAGAATAAAGACCTGACTTGTTCAGCCTTCCCCTGTAACTTAGGTGCTGAAACCCAGGTAACATTCTAGTAAATCTTCTCTGTACTCTCTCTATTTTGTTGATATCTTTCCTATAATTCAGTGACCAGAACTGTACACAATACTCCAAATTCGGCCTTACCAATGCCTTGTACAATTTTAAAATTATATCCCAACTCCAATACACAGTGCTGTGATTTATAAAGGGCAGCATACCCAAAGCTTTCTTCACCACCCTATCCACATGAGATTCCACCTTCAGGGAACTATGCACCATTATTCCTAGATCACTCTGTTCTGGATGGCATGGAAGGGAGCAAGATCGGTTTAAGATTTCTTCTCATTTTTCATACAAAGCACTGTTAAAACCATTGTAACTTTTTTTAATGAGTTATATCTCACTGTTGGTGACAGATATTTTCAAGAACTCTCAATGTTTGAATGTTGTGACCAAATAAAGAATAAAATTGTCTACCTGCTCCAAAATACGCCATCGTCTTTTATTACACAATGTTTTATTTTCTGACGCTACAGTTCAACCGTTCACACTAAATTTGTATTCTCAGTGAAAATGCAATTTCCATAAACTGAATGAGTGTTCTATTATTGTGAACTACACTCCTGATTGAGGCCATAGGCTCCCCAGTCAACTCTTGCTTCTTGGAAATACCTGAACATATAATGTCAATATGTGTTGGCTAAAGCAAATAACAGACCGAAGCAGTACATTATAGCAAGATAGTGATGGAACTGGCTGTCAGGGAATAACATAGAATCATGGAATTAATTTCAGCATGGTGGACCAATTGGCTCATCTAATCAATGCTAGTTGTTTATAGAGTAACCCCATCAGTTTCATTCCCTTGTTGTTTCCCCACAGCCCTACAAATTATGGTCCAAAAGCTGCCTCTCTAATTGCCTCTTAGAGACTGAGATTTAGCTCCAGCTCTGCCTACAAGCACAATTTAGATCCCAAGTGTTGAATTAAAAAAAAATCCGTCCTCCTGACATGATGTGAAATGTTTCCTCAGTCCTTAAATTGCCTGCCATTAGGAAGAGCTTCCCTTTGTTGCCTTATCTTATTGTATTATAATTTTGTATGCATTCACCAAATCACGTTTCAACCTGCTTTGTTCCAAGGAGGACAACCCTTATTAATCCCTAAATGTGGCAACCAGAAATAGATCCAATTGTCTATTTATGGCATATATTTATCAACGTTACTTCTGTGCAATAGTGTGTTGGGGCAAAGGCATCAACACGGTGATGCCAACTGGCTCAATAAACTGATTTGAAAGGCTGGCTCTGTTATAGGAGTTAAACTGGACACACTGGTAGAAAAAAGGACCCTCCAGAAAATCCTGGCTATTCTGCACGATGTTTCTCATCCTCTACATGCCCGTTGGGCTGAACGGAGGAGCACTTTCAGTAAGAGACTTACGGAAACTGCACTGTTCCCTCAGTCATTAGGCTCTATAATGAGCCAGCCTATAGCCAGGGAAGTGATGACCCCCCCCCCCCATTAAGATCATTATTAACCTCTGTTTAAGTTCTGCTTAGCTCTGTTTACCGTACTCTGTTATCACAGATACCCTGTGCAATACTACCGTCACTTCTTATCTGGACAGTGTGAATGTACAGTCATTACTGTATCATGTTAATGGTAATTCTTGCACTATCATCTTATTAATGTGAACCTGTAAAGCTTGTAATTTTTGTCTTGTAAATCTTATATATTTTATTTTTAAGGTAACTTTTTTTATTCTTAATATTTATATACTTGTAATGCTACACTGTAATTTCCTTTGGGATCAATGAAGTATCTATCCATGTATCTGCTTTAGCACTCTATCTTCATTTATGATTCTGAGAATTTGACATACTTTGAATATTGTCTCAATGAAAAGAATTATGTACATGCACATAGATCATTTGCTTCTGCACACCTTTTTGAAATGTGCTATCTAGGCAATATTATTCTTTATGCCAAAATATATCCCCTCAAACTTCTCTGCATTAAGTTTCATCTGCACTTGGCAATCCATTCAGCCAGATTATGTGTGCCCTCTTGCTGTCTGTTGGCCCCTCCTGTTTGGAAACTTAACCCTGCATATCCACATGAAAGGTTTTAATAAGATTAATAAACACCTTGGCCATGAAATTGATCCTGAGGTACTCGGTGTCTCCCATTTACTGTTAAGACCCTATAATTCTGTGGTCCTTGATTTTGCTAAACTACATTTTGTGTTATCAAGTGCCTTATGAATATCCATGCAGACAATATCCTCTGCACTTTCTTCATTTAAAAAACATTACAGTTAGTTAAGCCAGCATGATTTGCCAAACTCTGCTGGCTCTCCTTTACCAACTCAAAATTCTCCTTGATTATTGTTACTAAAGCTTTGATGCACCAAGATTAGACTGACATGCCTGTAGTTACCTAGCATGTTCTTGCACTCCTTTTTTTTGATCAAGGGTGTTTTATTTATCATTTCCCTATCTTATGCCTTCCCATGTTTCAAGAGTTTTGAAGATTATGTATGGCAAGGCCTTTTGCAACTTCTGTCCATCTCTATAAGTATCTCGTCTGGACCTGTATCCTAAGCCTTTGTTTTGTGCTGTTTCATCCTATCCATCTCTACTGGTAGTCCTTCTGTTGACATCTTAGGAGCACCTTGTTACTGATTAAATCAAATAATTGCATGTTTTGTATCCAGAGCTTTTTGTGCCTATGCATAGAGCTCTTTATTTATCCTTGGCTCCAGCCCTTCTCTTTCCCGGTTCCTAATAAAATATAAATAGAAGATTTTTATATTACTTTATGTCTGCTGCCATTTTCCGTCATGAACACCCTCCTTTCATCTTGCTTTGTTCTTTGTTTCTCCATGTAGAGTACTGTATTAAGCTTGGTTCTTGAAGAAGTATTCTGTTACCTAACATGTATCATACATCCTTTGTCTTTTTTTGTCACTCATGGAGTTCTGGTTTTCCCATTGTGGGAATATTACCAAGCCTAAATCTGAAGCATCTGCTCTTCAGTGATTGCCCGTTGTTCCTTCAGTGCTTCATTTACTAATTGTCTTCTGTAATTAAAAGCATCAGTCTACTCATTTTTATCTTTCCCTTTTTTTGGAATGCCTTGTATCCTGAGAGATAAAGTGGTCTGATTTTTTTTCCCTTTTGGAGTTTTGTTTTTATTGCATCATAATTCAACAAAGTTATATGTTTCTGCAGTGGCCAGGGAAGCAAAGATAATGTGTAACTTAAAAAAGCTTAAGAACCTTAGTTTTCCTAATGGAGGAGTAAGAATGCAAGACCATGGAAGTTAAGTCTTCATTCTCCATTGACTAGAATTTTACAACTTACAATTTTGTGTCCACTTCAAACATAGAAATCCAAAAGGAGCTTGTCAGTGTGGATCTTGAACTGTTTTCACTGACAGAAAGGTCACCAACAAGGGACATAGTTATAAATTAAAGGGCCAATTGTCAGAAATAGGGGCACAAAGAACTGTCTTCAGAGAGAGTAGTGAATCTTCGGAATTCTTTATCCCAGAGGTTATTGGAAACCAAATCACTTGAGGTAGAGATAGATAAGTTTTTGAAAAATTGAGGGCCATAGGAACTTCCACAGAAGAGGAGTCAAAGCCAGCATAGATCACCTATGTTCATATAGAAACATTGGCTCAGCTTGAGAGGCCCTGCAGCCTATTCCTGCTCCTCTTGTGTTTATTTCTGAGCAGTGCATATTAAGGGAGTGTGTAAAAAGCAAATTGTTTTCACTGTTTCAAAGCACATGGGAAATAGAAATGAAGGTGTTGAGGAAGTCCAATGGAGAACAGAAAATTACAGAAATTGAGAAAGTGTGAGGGAATGAGGTTAATTGTTTGCTTTGCAAAGTAGCTGACAGATGCTGTGTTTGAGTGTTCTCCTTCCACACTTCAGAATTCATTCCACATTTTTCTGAAATAACTATTCTTTGCTTGGTCAGCTCTGTATAAAATATGGAAACTCTAATCTAAGTGTTTTGTCATTTATCAAAAATAAGACAATGATAGATTTCTTCTCCTTAACAGCTAATGGCAGCCCTTGCAGCTGTTGGGCCTCCCAATCCTCGCATGGACCCAGAATGCTGCAGTGTACTGCATGGCTTAGTTGAAGCAGTCGAGGTCCTATGTAAATGTACAGATTATCAGCATGAAGCTCGAACTACTTTAATGGAGAATGCAGACCGTGTCAGCAATCGTGGACGTATCATCTGCATAACTAATGCCAAAAGGTGTGTTGGTTAGCATCTAGTGATAAGAGTTTCATCTCTGCACTATTTACACATTTGTTAGTCATTTAAAATGTTATTACAAAAACATGCAAAATATCTCCAACAAAAGGATAACATGATAGAAATCCATTTGTGAGGTACTTCTGAGGGAAGGAAGTGTGTAATCAGTTATGTGTCTTTATCTATAAAGTTACTTCCAACATTTGTTATTCAGCAATAGTTATTACAGTGTGCTGTGGTTAAGTTCTGATGGTAATCACCTTTATGTGAACATTTAGTTATTGAAAGTGATACAGATGTCAATTTGGGTATTATGACAAAAGTTGTATGGAAAGTGATGTGATCTAGTTATGAAACTCCTGCTATTCCACCTCAGTTTTTCTACTACGGTAATAAAATTTTGTCAACAGGAATATCTAGCACCTAACATTGGATGGCCTTACTCTGAATGTCTTGGCTCTGGCAGTGTTTCCACACCCTCAGCACCCTGCATCTGAACCTTTAAAAATGTGGATCTCTTTGCACCAAGAGCAAATCATATTAACTCAGCATTGTCTCCCAGGTGCCAGCAGAGCCTTTGAGAGCGAGTGTATTCAAAAGCCAAAGTCTCAAACCCAGCAACAAACTCCCGATCTTGCAACCAGATGGGAGAATGGCAGAAGATAACTTTATGTCCTGGAGAGGTAGCATCAACTTTTTCTCCATAAAGTTCTCCACAAAACCATAAGTTATAAGAGCAGAATTAGGTCATTTGGCCATTGAGTCTGCTCAATGATCGGTTGGTTTATTATCCCTGTCAACCCCATTCTCCTGCCTTCTTGTGATTGGTTCTCCACATTAATTAATTTGCCTATCTGTCAATGTCAGTAATCTTTCCTAGCCAGCATCCCTTCTGATTGTGCTAAAGCTACTCCATTGGGTGAGCCTTATCATCCCAATAGTGGAGTCCCAAAAAAGACAATATTGTAAGCTCTGTCAAAGTAAGATGGTCCCCATAACAACCATGAAACACAACATTTCAGCACAATATTAGGCTCTTGGCCCATGATATTGTGCCAACCATTGAACTTGCTCTTAAATCAATCTAACCCTTCCCACCTAAATAGCCCTCCATTTTTCTAGCACTGTGTGCCATCTTAAGAGTTTCTTAAATGCCCGTAAAGTATCTGCCTCTAAAGTAACACACACAAAATGCTGGTGGAATGCAGCAGGCCAGGCAGCATCTATAGGGAGAAGCACTGTTGACACTTCGGGCCAAGACCCTTCATCAGGTCTCTCCTTTCAGTTAGTCCTGAGGAAGGGTCTCAGCCCAAAACGTCAACAGTGCTTCTCCCTATAGATGCTGCCTGGTCATCTCCGTTCCACCAGCATTTTGTGTGTGTTGCTTTAATTTCCAACATCTGCAGATTTCCTCATGTTTGCCTCTAGAGTTATCATTTCAATGACTTTGTCATTGTCTTCTTTATTTACAGAAATGGTCAGTATCTGACACAGCGAAATAGAGAAGGTCAGTATAGGGAGGCACTGAACACTTGTCTCAATGACAAGAGCTTGAGGGGCCATACACAAACACCAGAGAAGGATTACAATATCCTATCTATCTACCCACTTACCTTGTCTAGTTCAACCTATTCAATCCACGGCTGAATTTGTGCATCCCACGTAAAACTCTTCAGCCACTTCCTAGTGCACAGATCTGGAGTGAATGTGCAGAACTGTGACTTAATCAAGGCCTACCCAGGATGAAGATTTATCAAAACACAACTAATTATTTAGTTGGTTTATGTTTCCTCTTTTTACTATGTACTCCCTGAACAAATTTGTCCTGACTCTCATTTATTTCCCTTAAATTTGTCTTATAGTGACAGCCACGTGCGAATGTTAGAAGACTGTGTTCAAGAGACGATCCACGAGCATAACAAATTAGCAGCTAGTTCTGATAAGTAAGCTTGTCTCATATTCAATACGAAGAAAAACTTTATTGTGATTTATCGGTTACATTAAAAATATAAATTTACAGTATTGTGTTTATTTTTAAGTATTCAATTCTGTGTGCAGTTTGTGAATTAGTGGTTGACTGTTGCCAGCTGAAGATGTATGCAGCATTTAAGGTATATTATCAATGAGCTATGAAGTTTCACTGTATCAGTTTGCAAGAAAAGCTAGAAAATACTTTTACTTTAAGTAGCACTTTGAAAGTAATGTTGTTAATTTTAAATTTGAACAACAGTAATATCCATTTGCAATCCATGATGTTTTTTCCCTGTTTTGAAACATTTGAATTTGATACTTGCTTAGTCAATTGACCTACAAGAAAGGAGCTCTCTTCTGATCATTTTTCTAGGTATTCCCAGTCACACCAGAAGGTGGAGTGCTGGCCTGTGTCAGGTTTGTTGAAAGATTTCACTCTTGCACTCTGCAAGGAGGAAACAGACCACTTATTTCAACGTTTTAAAATACTTTTCACTTGTTCATTTCTTGAAATGAAAAGTTGTTGATTTAAAAAAGATGTAACTTTTGCCAATTTTTTTATTTTGGTGAGAAGTGCAATGATCAATCCAGTTGACACTATCTAACCTTGCAGATATATCACACTTTAGACAGAAGTTGGTTTGCTCAATATCTTTTGTTTCCTTTCAGCTTGATGCAAATTCAGCATTGTGAACTGGTCTTAATTCATACCTACACAGTTGGTGAAGACAGCCTTGTTTCAGATCATCCAAAGAAAGATGTGAGTTAAGTTTTCTGTGCACATTTGAAACACAGCTATATATGTGTTTTAGTGCTATGAGACTAATGGGATGAGTTGTGTACATGGTCACTTCTGCATCTCTTAAGTATGGTGATGTGTTATCAAGTGTTTCACGCCTTTAGCTTTGTGTTTTAATGGAAACAATCCTGCCACATTCTCCAGACACATTAAAATAGAAGTCTGTTAGAAAATGGGATTATCAGAATCAGGTACTTGAGTTCAGCACAGATATAGTGGGTGGAAGAGATACTTTCCATACTGTATGAGTCCACTTCAGCATTCAGTAATTAGGGATGTATATTTGAATCAGTTGATAGAAGGGTTTAGCAGGGAAATGAGAAAAAGATTTTCACTCAGTGATTAGTTTGGGCATCTAGAAGATTTGTCTGAAACACTGGGGTAGACAGTGACTCTCGAAATATACTTGAAAGAACCACAACTTACACCATTACAATCCAAATTAAGTTCACATTTCAAAATAAATTTGTTATCACATCTTATACAGTATATGTCACCATATACAACCCCGAGATTAATCTTTTGCAGGCATTATATCAAAGAACCATAATAGGATCAATGAATCTCCACAGCCAGCAGGGCAGACAAACAATGTGAAGAAGACACAAATCTCAAATACAAAAGAGAGAGAAAAAAATGAATAAATAAGTAATAAATATTGAGAACATGAGATGAAGAGTCCTAGAAAGTGAGTCAGTAGATTGTGGGAACAGTTCAGTGATGGGGCAAGTGAAGTTGAGTGAAGTTATCCCCACTGGTTCAAGATGGTTGAGGGATAATAACTCTTCCTGAACCTGGTAGTGAGAGTCCTGAGGCACCTGTACCTTCTAACTAATGTCAGCAGAGAGAAGAGAGCATGACCTAGATAGTGGGAGTCTCTAATGATGGAAGCTGCATTCCTGTGACAGTGCTCCATGTAGATGTACTCACTGGCTTTACCCATGATGGACTGGGCCATATCCACTACTTTTTGTATAATTTTCCATTCAAGGACATTGGTGTTTCAATATACTCTCCACCACACATCTATAGAAGTTTGTCAAAGTATTAGATGTCATGGAGAATCTTCGCAAACTTCTAAGGAAGTAGAAGCACTGTTGTGCTTACTTTGTAATTGCACTTGAGTTGCAAGTGCAAGACAGGTCCTCTGAAATGATAACACCGAGAAATTTAAAGTTGCTAACTCTCTTCACTTTTGATCCCCTGATGGGGACCAGCTCATGGACCTCCAGTTTCCATCTCCTGAAGTCAATAATAGCTCCTTGGTCCTGCTGATATTGAGTGATAAGTTCTTGTTATGGCACCACTCAACCAGATTTCCAAGCTCCCTTTTATATACTGATGTACTGATTCAACACCATCTTTGATTTGGCCAGTGGCAGTCATCAAACTTAAATGTGGCATTGGAGCTGTGCTTAGCTCGGTGTCATAAGTGTAAAGTGAGAAGAGCAGGGGGCTAAGCACACAGCCTTGTGGTGCACCTGTGCTGATGGAGATTGTGGAGGAGATTTTGCCAATCTGAACTGATTCGGTTCTGCTAGTGAATAAATTGAGGATCTAATTGCACAGGGTGTATTGAGACCAAGGTTTTGAAGCTCAAAGCTTATTGATTAGTTTTAAAGGGGATGATAGTGTTGTTTTGAGTGGATGATAGTATAAATTAGCTAATTTTTTGGCTCTGTGAATGTTCTAGTCTCTGAATGCAGGTGGTTCTTTATTCAGTGACGCTAGATAGGTGGAACTTAATGCAGGTAGACAGGAATGTTTGTACAAACCACTCTTTGTGGCAAGACTTTTCTGGCTGTGACTGCCCATTTCAGGCCTACAGAATAGTGCAAACAAGCAACGTAGAAAAATAGTAGGAGTAGAACTTTGCCCCTATTCCTACTTGACCACCAATTTTCTGTCCATATCAGTAATATTGCCCCTAATCTCCTGTATTTAAATTCACTAATCTCTTTTATCAAATAATTTCTGAAAATTCAGATATATTACACCACTGGCTCTCCCTTTCTGTTAATAGAAGGTGACAGCAATGTATTAACAGAAAAGAACAATGGTTAAAATGTAAGTTAACTTTAATTGCAAAGTCCTAAAGTCACAGTTTATCTCTGTAGATAAGCTAGGAGCATGCCGCCGGATAATAGGAAAAGGGTCTGTGCACTACAGATTTGTTATGCAGTGGTTGAGATCTAGAACTCACTGCTAGAGGAGGCATATAATCCAATACAATCACGATGCTTAAGAGATACTTATACAGGCACTTGAATAGGCAAAGCATAGAACAGTACTGACTAATGGGATTATAGTAAATGGGCAAAAAGATTGGCATGATTGTAATGGAATGAAGTGACTTTTACTGTGTTGTATAAGCCTATGGCACTCTTGACTGTGCAAATGCCAAATGGCAATGAAATGGGATTTATATAGCTTTTTTGTCTTATATTATGCAACATTCTTATTGCAAGTAGGTGTGTTAAAGAAATCTATTAACATTTATTGTATTTAATAAACAAGTACCAGCTTAAGTGTATATTCAAGATAGAAGCTGCTCTGATTGAGTTTACCTGGTTCTACATGAATGATTTCTGAAATATGTTTTGATCAGGAGCCCACCTTCAACTCATATGCCCTTTAGCCCTTACAAAAATGCATATATTTAGTCCTTACCATTAAGCAGTTCTGAAACTCTAATTCTAATTCTAAATTGGAGGCAATGCAAAATGACCCTTATCAGACTAACTATTAAGTATCTGATTTTTCCCCTTCCTTTGACCTCAATGTGAGCTAAATGGATAACTAATCTGATATTTTAAAATCTTCATCCGAATGGTGGAATTTTCTCCTTCTTTAACTCTTAAAACCCATCATTGTGACAGCCTATTATATTATCTTGTATGAGGTTATTTTTTGCTTGATTATGTCCCAGAATGTACATTGGGAATTAATTAAAGGTGATAAGTTCTCTACCCCAAGTGTTGTATGAATTCAATGGAAATGTTTTGGATGTATCAAATCTGTAATTTGTAGCTACCTTAGTTGAATACAAGCAGCATACAAAAACTAAGCATATGAAGAATATTGACCTGAAACTCGACTGTCCATTTCCTTTTATTAATGCTAGCTGACCCACTAAGTTCCACTAGCTTCTTGTGTGTTGCTCCAGATTCCAGCATCTCTTTTATGATTATTAGAATATTACATGATTTTTGCCTTCCAAATGTCATGATTGGTTAGAGTCCGATTTGATTGCTACAGGTCTCCTTGGTACTAACGAGTGAAGTACACAGTGTTCGTGCCGGAAGACAATTACCTGCAAAGCTCATGACACTTGTCCAACAGCATTTTGACCTTGCCTCCACCACTATTACTAACATCCCTATGAAGGTGGGTCTAATACTTTAAATATGTTTTATTTTAAGTAGATCACAGCATCTAATTGTTTTTATTTATTTTCGGTTTGTGAAAATTTAACATTTTTCAAAGTAATTTTCGAATTATTTTCTCTCCACATCATATTTCTGTTTGCTAGCCCACATTCAATGTCAGTGAACAGGTTAGTAAATTTGATTCAAAATAGAACATTAGATCATGACACTGATCAAAAGGTTATATTGCATGCAACAAGTAATGGTGTGCAATATAATCATCTTTTTGTTGTTCTTGTAGAAACATTACTGTAAGACCCTGTGTATGAAACTGTCACTGAAGCTGTTCCCTTACATCTGTATTGTTCTTTCCATTTTGTGTTTTTATGTATCTGCCCTGTATAGTATTTGTGTGGCATGCAATGATAATGCACCTTCTGCAGTTTGTTTATTGTTGGTTGCCTTCCATATGCTGTTTAAAAGGAATTGCTTAAAAGCCATGTTTCAAAATAATTAAAACATTCTAGACAAGAGATTTCACACTGGATTAACTTCTGCATAGTTTTGTGCATACTATAAGATGGTCAGTGTGTTAGCATAGTTCTGAGTTAATGTGGAAGGGTCTTACTAGGTCAAGTAGTCTAAATTCTCCTACATATTTTTATGTAGTGTCAATTTTCCTGATTGAAGTAACTGGTTTTTAAGGGTGTTAATGGGAAACTGAAAACAAAATTTTGTCACTATTGTTTTGTCATTAAAATATAGTGTTACTGAAAATATAAGACAATAAACATTATATTAAGATAAATAGTTCTTATTGTAAATTGATAGTTTTTGAGTACATAATCAAAGTGTCAAATTTGCAAATAATATTAAATGATAAGGGAGCTGAAGAGCTGCAGAAGGATGATGGCATAATTTGCAAGTGTACAAAGTTATGGTAGAGGAAATTCAGACCGGATAAGTATAAAGAATCTTCACACTTACATGATTGATACTGAAGTAATTGTGAGAGAAGTACATGAGACCCAAGACTGACAGCAGATAGTGGAATGGGCTGTGCCTTTGTTTTATACAGTGTATAAAATTATTAATAAAGCTCTGCTATCCTGTCAGATCAGCAGTTTTGTTGGAACATTATATATTGTGCTGATAAGAATACATAATGAGCACTGTACAATTTTAGTCACTGATAGTGCAAGTCCTTATGTATGGGGCAGAGAAATTCTAAGGCAAATTCCGAGTGCCAGGTAAGTTGGTTGGTTCTTGACTATTAAAGGAATTTGACTTCAGAACTTATCAATACAATTTATAAAATAAGTTTGTTTTGAATGCCTAGACGCCTAGATATTAATTATTAATTAACATTCAAACAAGCTATTAAATTATATAAAATCTCTGCAACCGGATCCTTTAAGGATGGAAATTACTCTCTTTGCCTGGCCTGTATGTAATACTAGTCTCACTTATATATGTATAACTCTCAGATCACTCAGTTATATCGAACCTTTTGCTGCCAGGGAGTGCAGCAGTTCAATAATGTGTCTTAGCATTTTTGTTCAAGGAAGCTGGAAAAGACATCAGCTTTACCAGGCAGCTTGGTGGGTTAATTAGGACCACTATTGAAATTGGCCATGATCTAAATGTGAATACATGTAGGTAAAACTTCAACTCAGAACTGATGTCAGGGATTATGTATGGAAAGTGACAATATGCAGAACATCTTTTTGACTAAAGCAAAGGAGACATGATTTCTGGATGCATTTAAAAGAGATTTCCTTAATGAGCGATTTCTAGATTGCTATAGAATATTGAGCTAGATGGGTTAAATGGGCTTCTCCAATATCTCTTAGATGCCTGCGCCAATATAAAACTATAGTAAAAGAGATTGAGATCCATTTTAAGAGGAACAAAATTAGATGATTAATCTTTTTTCTGTAAGTAGAAATGTCAAATACTAGAGGACATGCACTTATGGTGAGAGGAGAAAAAAAAATTAAAATTGATATACAACATGGAAGCCACAAAGCTATGCCGAAGATGTCCTTACTATAGGAATTACCTAGGGTCAGCCATAGCCCTCTGATTTTTCTGAGCTCCTTGTACCTGTCCCAGGAGTCTCTTAAAAGACCCTATCATATCCTCCTCCACCACCGTCACTGGCAGCCCATTCCATGCACTCACCACTCTGCATAAAAAACAAATACCCCTGATATCTCCTCTGTACCTACTTCCAAGCACCTTAAAACTGTGCTCTCTTGTGTTAGCCGTATTATGCAGGGCAATTTTTTTTTAACCTAGTGGTAGATGCCTGGAATGGGCTGTTGGTGGAAGAAGATAAATTGTGGTGTTTGAGTTTAGAATATGCAGGAAATGGAGGGATATGGATCATGTGTGGGCAGTAGAGAGTTAGTTGAGTCTGACATCATGTTTGGCACAAACATCATGAACAAAAGGCCTGTTACTGGTCTATGAAAATTAGTTTTATACCCTAATTAGCTATATTGCCACTTACACAAAAGCTAGATCAGACCTATTGATGTGTTGCAGGGCTGGTAGACTGGGGAAATTAGAATTTCATTGTTTTTGATGATCTATTATATTCAAATGTCAGATGGTTAGTGATCTTGGTGTTATAGGTGAGGAATGTATGATCTATACCAACTTATGTTCAGAAAAGAACAAAAAATGTAACCACTTGGGCCTAATGGAATTAGATTGTTCTAAATGTATTCACCACAATGAACTGCAATTCACGAGGCAGTGGCAATTCCTCTGAACTCAGTTCTATAATAGTTACATTTTAAGATGAGCACAGAACACGTTTTTAAAACTTTTTTGATCTTAAAAGCAAAATTTTTAACAAGGTCAAAAGTGGACCATATCAATTGCCTAGAGGATGTTAAATAGTAATTCTACTACCCTGCTGAGCACATGGGTGTATACATATGGTAATGCTTGTTCACTGACTGCAAACAAATCCATATTGAATTTACATATTACGTGTCTTTTATTTAAAGGAAGAACAACATGCAAATACTTCTGCAAATTATGATGTAGAACTTCTCCATCAAAAAGACGCTCATACTGAACTGCTAAGAAGTGGTAAGTCATGGTATTCACAGTTTAGCTAGAATCTGGCATAAAGTTTGTGTCCATTCTTCAGATTCTAAAAGCAACTTCCAGACAGTTTTCTACTAATGCTAGACTGAGTTCCTGCTCTCTTCTGTTTGTCTTTTTATTTCCAACCTTCATAAACTTGAATTCATCCACAATTGTTGTCACTATTCTAAATTTGGTTTTAAAATGTTTCTCCTTGCAATGGTGGGAGTATCTGGTTGCAGGTGAACACTGCCATTTTGAAGCACTTTTCTTTTAGTTTGACAGTTCAGCCTTATAACAAGCTGCTCAAGGTAGAGTAAGCCAATTCTCATGTCCAGGGCAAAAGCAAAATACTGCAGATGGAGGAAATCTGAATAAAAATGGGGAAAACACTAGGAAATCTGCAGATGCTGGAAATTCAAATAACACACACAAAATGCTGGTGGAACACAGCAGGCCAGGCAGCATCTATAGGGAGAAGCACTGTCAACATTTTGGGCTGAGTCCTGACGAAGGGTCTCGGCCCAAAACGTCGACAGTGCTTCTCCCTATAGATGCTGCCTGGCCTGCTGTGTTCCACCAGCATTTTGTGTGTGTTGTTTAAAAAAGGAGAATCTTGGAATTAGTTGTCGAATCAGGCAGCCCCTATGGAATGAAAAATATACTCGGCATTTTCTCTTGATGAATTGAACCAATAAAAACAGTGTTGGGCAGACTGAACTTAGAATATTGTGAGCAGATTTAGGCTCCTTGTTCAAGAAAGGATGTGCTGGCCAGAGGAGGTTCACAAGAGTGATCTGTGGAATGAGAGCGTTGGCTTGTGAGGAGCTTTTGGTGACTATGGGCCTGGAGTTTGGAATAATAAGAGGGGGTCTCATTGAAACCTACCAAGTGTTGAAGAGCCTAGATAGAGTGGACATGGAGAGGATGTGGAGTCTAGTGTGGGAGTCTAGGAGCATATAAACACATCCCTTTAGAACAGAGATGAGGAAGTATTTCTCGAGCTAGAGGATGGTGAACCTGGGGAATTCATTGCCACAGACAACTAAGAGGAGACTACTAATCTGCTCTATCACCTCCCAGCTTCTCACTTCACCCACCTTCCCCCTCACCTGGTTCCCAATCACCTACCAGGCTGGTACTAACTAATTAGGACTGGTAGGTACTAACTGGTACCTACTAATTAGGAGGTCATGTCATTGGGTATATTTAAAACAGAGGTTGATAGGTTCTTGATTAGTAAGGGTTTCAAAAGTTATGGGGAGAAGGCAGGAGAAAGGGGTTGAGGGAGATATTAAATCAGCCACGCTGGAATAGCAGGATGGGCTGAATGGCCTAATTCTGCTCCTACAGTATGCCTTATGGTCTTAGTTTGTAACTGTTCCCATCCATCTAACTTTCTCCAAGGCTGGAAAATATAATGCCCTGTGGTATGTGAATAAATTTAACACTTAGAATGACCACCTCCCAAGAATGAACTAAAAACACACAAAATGTTGGAGGAATTCAGCAGGTCAGGCAGCATCTATGGAGGAAAATAAAACAGTTGATGTTTTGAGCCAAGAACCTTCTTCAGGACTGAAAGGGAAGAGGGTAGAAGCCTAAATAGGAAGTGGGAGGAGGGAAAGATAAACAGCCTGGTAGGTGATAGGGAAGCCAGGTGAGGGTGAAGTGAGAAGCTGGGAGGTGATAGAGGAGATTAGTAGGCCAGGCAGCATCTTTTGAGGGGAATATATAATCAATGTTATACATAATAAATATCTGATGCAATGGGGTCAGGTTCAGATAGGAAGAAGAAAAAGATCAGGCTCAAAAAAGTCCTTACAAGTCTTGAATCATGTCCTTCGGCTTTCTTGCTTATTAGAGAATTGTGTACACTTTGCTGAATTATTAATACATTGAGGTTTTTCTGTTGTATCAGGAATATCGTTTATCTGGGTGCAACAAATCGAGAGAAATGGAATGAAAGACAGTGCAAACATCTTATTCATTTGTAAATACAGTATCAAGTGCAAAATAAAGCGTGTAAAAATTGAAAAGTTTGATCTTTGTTACTAAAGATGCTATGATCTTGGCCAACGGTCATACTATTACAATATATTAACTAGTATTACTGATTTTAAAGCGATTCAAATTCATTTGAATTCTTGGAGACACAAGAGACAGCAAGTGCTAGATTCTGGAGCAATACACAAGACACTGCAGCAACTAAGCTGGTCAGTCCGCATCAATGGAGGGCAAGTTGACAGTCAATGTTCCAGTCACCTGGACTCACCTGAATGAAGGCGGTCGATCTGAAATGTGGACTGTCTCATTTCACTCCATAGGTGCTGCCTGACCCACTGAGTTCTTCCAAAATCTTCTGTGTTGCTCTGTTGAATCCACCATTTGTTCCAAATATCCTTCTCCTTTCACCACTTCATACAAGAATGTACTTAAAGCAGGAGTTGGCCTTTGGAACCCTCGTGTCTCCTCCACTGTATAATAAGATCACAGCTGATTATTTCTTCTTGTCCTGCCTGATTTACACATTTGTGACTGGGTAGCCACTGTAAGTTTTAAAAAAAAAATTAATGAAAAATAGATGAAGTAGTGGGCCTTATCCCCTCACTCCTACTCTTCCAATCATTATGATCATGAATGATCCTTCATGTAACCATCAGAATTCTGCACTCAGTCAATAGACTTTCATTCTGTTTATATCAATAAATCTCATCAATTAAAGCCAGTCATTCAATTTATCTTTCAGTGATTTGTGTACAAGGCCACTATCAGCATTCAGTCTCTCACCATTTCTAAAATACTCTTGTATTCTTTTTTCACTTTCCTGTATATTTCATCCTCATTGAGCCATTTAGCCTCCTATATATCCCTAAAGGCAATCTCCACCCTTCATGAAAGACAGACTATTACACCTGTATATTACTCTCTAGTCCCTTGTGCTTTAATTTTACTTTTATACCTTTTTGAATGATACCTTCTCAAAACCGTTTCAGAAATCTGTGTATACATGTTCCAGTTGTTCACACTTTTCCCTCCCCTTACCCCTGTTGAAAAGGATGCAAACAGTAAAGTTTGAGCTGTAATTGGATGGGGAATAAATGATGGCTGTAAGTGATAGAGGGTCTTCTCATTTGAGCGTAAGATATTCTAATAAAGCTTGGTGGGGTAGATGTTGATATTTTCACTAGAGGGAGAATCACAAACAAGGGAACATAACTACAAAATAAAGTATGACTATTTAAAATTGAGGTGTATGAAATTTCTTTTCTTAGAGGGTATTGAGTCTCTGGAGTTCTCAACCCTGAGAGTGGAGAGATACAGTGCCTATAAAAAGTATTCAACCCCCTTGGAAGTTTCCATGTTTTATTGCTTTACAGCATAGAATCACAGTGGATTTAATTTGGCTGTTTTGACACTGATCAACAGAAAAAGACACTTCTGTGTCAAAGTGAAAACAGATCTTTACAAAATGATCTAAGTTAATTAGAAGTATACAACACCAAATAATTGCATAAGTATTCACCCCTTCAAGTCAGTATTTAGTAGATGTACCTTTAGCAGCAATTACAGCCTTGAGTCTGTGTGGATAGGTCTCTATCAGCTTTGCACATCTGGATGCTACAGTTTTTCCCTATTCTTTAGAAAACTGCTCAAGCTCTGTCTGATTACATGGGGACTGTGAGTGAACAGCCCTTTTCAAGTCCAGCCACAAATTCTCAATTGGATTGAGGTCTGGACTCTCACTTGGCCACTCCAGGATATTAATGTTGTTTTTAAGCCATTCCTGTGTAGTCTTGGCTTTATGCTCGGGGTCATTTTCTTTTTGGAAAGCAGATCTTCTCCCATGTTGCAGCTCTCTTGCAGACTGCATCAGGTTTTCCTCCAGGATTTCCCTGTATTTTGCTGCATTTATTTTACCCTCTACAGCATGATGCAATCGCCACCATGCTTCATGGTAGGGATGGTGTGTCTTTGATGATGTACAGTGTTCAGCTTACGCCAAACATAGCATTTAGTCTGATAGCCAAAAAACTCAACTTTGTTTCAGCAGACCATTGAACCTTCTTCCTGCTTACTTCAGAGTCTCCCACGTGCCTTCTGCCAAACTCTAGCCAAGATTTCACATGAATTATTTTTTTCAACATTGGCTTTCTCTTTGCACTCTCCCATAAAGCTGTGACTCGTGAAGCACCCAGGCAACAGTTCCTGCATGCGCAGTCTCTCCCTTCTCAGCCACCGAAGCTTGTAACTTCTCCAGAGTTGTCATAGGTCTCTCGGTGGCCTCCCTCACTAGTCCCCTTCTTGCACGGTCACTCATTTTTTGGGGATGGCCTGCTCTAGGCAGATTTACAACTGTGCCATATTCTTTCCATTTCTTGATGATTGCCTTAACTGTACTCCAAGGGATATTTAGTGACTTGGAAGTGTTCTTGTATCCATCTCCTGACTTGTGCTTTTCAATAATCTTTTCACAGAGATGCTTGGAAAGTTCTTTTGTCTTCATGGTGTAGTTTTGCTAGGACACTGACTTACCAGCAGTTGGACCTTACAGATGCTCTTTTATTTAAACTACAATCTATTGAATCACCTTGACTGCACACAGGTCTCTAAGAAAAGATCTCAATTTAACTAATTATGTGACTTCTAAAACCAATTGGCTGCACCATTGATGACTTAGTGTGTCATATTGGGGGGGGGGGAGGGTGTAATACTTATGCAATCAATTTTTGTGTTTTATATTTCAGTTAATTTAGATAATTTTGTAGAGATCTATTTTCACTTTAACACAAAAGAGGCTTTTTATGTTGATCCGTGTCAAAAAAGCCAAATGAAATCCAATGTAATTCAATGTTGTAAAACAATAAAACATGAAGCATTCCAAGGGGGTAATACTTTTTATAGACACTGTATGTTTAAGGTGGAAATATTTGAAAGATTGAGGAACCCGGAGTTATGGAGAGCTGTTACAGAAGAGAAGTTGGGGTTAGTATAGATCTGTTACAATCATATTGAATGGCCGAACAGGCTTGAAAGGCCTGTTAGTCTGATTCAACTCCTGTTGTGTTCTTGTTGGGACAAAGCAAGATTGGCAAATGGTGCTTGATGCAAAACGGGGGTACAGATGTGGAATCATGTGAGCCAAAAGCTTAGAGCCATTATTAACTATGTTTGTTGGTTCGCAGGAGGATATTGGAGATCCTTGAGTGATGTCCAGATGATTATTTTGTAGTTCCCTGACTGATTGATTCCTCAACGAATGACCTGATTTCCTTTTGCATTTCTTTATGTGGGATATTCTTTCCACATCTTTTTCTGATCAGTGGTCACATGCCCCTGACCAGAAACTAGAAGAACCCAACATTCAGCATCTGAAAACTGTACTGAGCACACCGTTCTGCTAATTAAATCCAAGATAAGGGTCTTTGAGGTCACTGGCTGGTTGTCTGATGAATACAGGCAGTGACTCAAGAACTGAATTATATCAGATATTTTGTGGTAGCTAAATTAAGGTAAAGAAAGAGCAGCCAAAGAATGTCATGGACAACAGCCAAAACACAGCTTTGAGATCTCTGTATGCTATCTACAAAGAACATCAAAACTCTCACCTTGTTTGATAGAGAGAAATCTTTGTGGTAAAACAGTCAGTAGTAGTTGATCATTGGAGTGTAAAATTGCTTTGATCCCTGTAATGGTTTTGTAACAATTTGTCTTTAATGCTGCCAGTATTTTTTTGCTGGGTTGATGGGACATGTATATCATCCTTCTTGCACCTGCCTATTCCTTTTTCAATTGTAGAAAGCTGGAGTGATGCTCATCTTGCAATCCCCTGGTATTAAGTCTGATGAAAGCTGGGCCTTGCATTATGAAAATTAGCACCTTTTATGTCCTGTGGTTATGTAATTAGAAGATTTTATACAGAAATAAGTTCAATGGAATTTGTACTGTGGATTCTGAAAATCATAATTTTTTTTTTGAAAGGAAAAGCATCAGTAACCAGTCCTGTCATTAGCAACTTAAAGTGTGTAAGTTTATATTTTTTGTTAATACTAATATTTTGTTTTTATTTGCAGAAGGGAAGAACATGACACCAATATCGTGTATGTCAAATTTTATTATCTTTGAATTATGACTTACTGTATGATTTTAAATTCTGGTTGCATATGCATTGGATACCCACCTTTTATGGCAGCACTCTCATCTAGACAAGCTGGATAGGGCTGCTAGAAAATGTTAAAACAGAAAAAGATTCTGTGACATTGTGTGAAAAGAGAAGGGGGTTGTCATAGAGATCACTTTTTTTTTCATTATCCCCAGAGCCAAAGCAGGTTACCTGATTTTTTATGTTACTGGCTTCTATTGAATTTGGTGTGAAGTACTTTTGTTTTAATTTCTCTTAAGTTGGGGCATGGGTGTTGAACAGTGTTCATGTGTTAAGAAATGGTACCTAGTAAGTTTATCCATTTAAAAAATATAACTTAAATTCAAATTTAATTGAATATGCACTTGTATAGTTAAATTTTAAAAACCAGTTAGGCAAAATATTTGACTGATATTGTGGAAAGTTATTTCAGGGATTGTCATCTTATAAAATTGAAATATCTGACTTTGACATGACAAACTCCTTTCATAACTTGGCACATGAATAACAGAAATTCTTTGTTGTTGTGAAAATATTATTATCCCATGTTTAAGTTGAATTTGGTGTTCCAGTGTCTGACTGAAACAATTGGAGCATAAGTTTGGATTTCTGTTGCTTGAATTCCTCTTCATGTTAGAAAAAATCTTAATATCACTTCTTACATTTATAGGTGACCACATCAAAGGAAAGAAAGGTAACTGGTAGTGTAACATAGTGTTTCATTTAACACACTTAGATTTTTATTTAACAGGATTAGAATTTCTTCCAAAGAGGATATTGAAGTCTAGTTTGACATCAGATTTATATGAATGCTATTTATCAGTGCTGGTGCATCAATGAAATTGCAAGTGAATCAAAATCTATGTTAAAATAAGCCTTAAATAATCGTTATTGTTTTAATTTTTCTTGGTTACCTTGTTTTACAAGAGATAACAAAGGCATGGAGGAAGTGCAGCAGAATTTTGAGTGATGATATCAAGAATGAGGGTCTCCTCATCAAGAGATGATGATCTTTTAAACAATTGGCTTTAAGGCCCAAGAAGGAATTTAATAGATGTCTGCAAAACAAGATGATATTGAAATAAACAAAATCAGGAGTAAATAACTGGAAGGAATATTAATAAATTAAATCAGGAATAAATCTATTTAATTTGGTTAGTTCAGTGTTAACTAGAAGACATTAAAAGAAACGGAGAGTAGAAATGGTTTCTTTATGCAGTAGGTTGTTAGGATGTTGAGTTGCTTTTCTAGTACCACATTCATCACATTGTGTAGTGTAAGTGGGGTAGGGGAAAAAAAGAAAATGAAAAGAGTTTGTGGAAAGGGTAGCAGAATGGGTTTAAATAGGTAACCCTTTCAGAAAAGAAGCATCTACATGACGATGCTTGACTGTTAAATGAATCTGCCACCACTGGAATGATCATTTAATTTTGGTTGTCTACAGGATGAATTCAAGTTCAAGTTTATTGCTATGGGCATAACTAGCCATTTGTAACAGAGCACAGTATGTTACAAACATGACAAGCATAAATTGCACAAGTTTAAATGAAGATAAATTACACGTTTTAGACTGTTGTATTCTATAAAGGCTTGCAGTTGGATGCTCAGCTAATACTTGGCCTAAATAGTGTTAGAAATGCAAAAGACTGTTGCTTACTATTTGCTTGCTAATGATAGAAAGGAATAGTTAGTGCTTCTCTCATTCCTGAAGTTGTGGCTAGGTTTGATCAACTCTTCTCAGGCTCTTTAGATGGAGTGCCAAGTATTAACATGGGATGAAAATCTGGGTATGTTCCCTTCAACCATTCCTCCTGATCCTTAAGCATAGGAGTGTTGATTGGACTCAAATCCAAGTCTGTGGAATATATTTACCATTCTCTGGATTGAAGCTATTGTTATAATACACCAAGCCATGCCTGAAATCTGGTTCGACTGTATTAAAATATTTAATTTGGTTTGTATTGAATTTTAATGAAAATAATCTGTGCAAATAATGAACTTCAAGTTTTTAGGATCTGCTTTTTCCTACTTTTTCATACTTCATCTCTTCTGGAGCATTAAGATGGAGTTTTAATTTGCTCTAAATCTTTTGACATTTCCTTGTTCATACAATTTTTTTTCTATTTGGTTTTATATTGCAGTTGATCCACATCTGTCTAATAGCAATAGAGATGGCAGCGTCAAAGAAACTGTGACGTTAAAGTGGTGCACTCCACGAACCAATAACATTGGTAGGTATGAAATTTATACTAGCTGGAAAAAGTATTATCTTGTGGCGACCCACTTTCTGTGCAGGTGAACTGGCTCACAAATAGTCAGCACGCGGGGGGAGACTTTGGTAATGCACCTCTGATGTCATTTCCGCCCGGAGAGGGCGGGCGCTAGGGATTAAATGCCAGCGCCGCGAAGTTTGAATAAACTAGGCTCCAAATGACTTACCGACTGCGTGTCGTTATTTCAGCGCTGTGTGTAGCACATCGTTACATTGGATTTGGACCAAACAGGATTTGGACCAAAGATGACGGACTCTTCATCTGTTCACGCAGTTTCGCTAAAATTGCCAACTTTCTGGACGCTGCGACCACGCATGTGGTTTAGCCAAGCAGAAGCCCAGTTCCAGATTCGGCAGATATCTTATGATTCTATGCGTTACTACCACGTGGTGAGCGCCCTTGACCAGGAGACGGCCGCCCAGCTTACGGATTTCATACAATCACCCCCGGAAGAAGGCAAATATGCAACATTCAAAGCGCTGCTCATTTTGGGACCTTTGCCTCACACGGCGTGAGCGAGGTGCCCGCCTGCTTCACCTGGATGGTTTGGGAGACAGACTGCCGTCAGCATTGATGAACGAGATGCTGGCCCTGGCTGACGGACACAAGCCCTGCCTTATGTTCAAACAAGCGTTCCTAGAGCAACTGCCTGAGGACATACATCTGCTGCTGGCCAACGCAGATTTCAGTGACCCCCGGAAGGTGGCAGCCTGGGCAGACATGCTGTGGAAAGCCAAGAGGGAGAGCTTGGCGTCTGTCAGTCAGATTACCAGACCGGGCCTGGCAGGGGGGGCGCACACAACCCAGAGGCAGGAGTGAGGAGGCCAGTGAACAGTGGCGTTTCTACCACCAGCGGTGGGGCACAAAAGCCCGCCGTTGTTGCCCGCCCTGCAAAGGCCAGTGCCAGGGCCAGGGCCAGCTGCCACTAATGACTATGGTGGCTGGCCACCAGACAGCCTCTTGTACATCTGGGACAAACAGTCGGGACGCCGCTTCTTGGTCGACACCGGAGCGGAGATCAGCGTCTTGCCCCCGACGGGGTACGACACCCGCAACAGGAAGCCAGGACCCACCCTGAGGACCGCAAACGGCAACATGATACGGACCTACGGCACCCGCACAGTGCAGCTGCAGTTCGGCGCCAGCCGGTTCACGTGGGACTTCACACTGGCCGCGGTGGCCAACCACTCCTGGGGGCGGACTTCTTGCGAGCTCACAACCTGCTGGTTGACTTGCAAGGGAAAAGACTGGTACATGCCGAGACTTTCCAGACGTTCTCCCTGGGTGAAGCCAAGTTGCCAGCCCCACACCTGAACTCCATCACGCTGTCGGACAGCGAATTCACCAGAATCCTGGCGGACTTTCCATCGATTCTGGCACTGCAGTTCACGGCAGCCATGCCCAGACACGGGGTACTGCACCACATTCCAACCCAGGGACCACCCCTCCACGCCCGCGCACGAAGGCTCGCCCCGGAAAAGCTCCGCCTGGCTAAGGAGGAGTTCAAGAGGATGGAGGAATTGGGGATCGTACGGAGGTCCGACAGCCCATGGGCCTCCCCCCTGCACATGGTGCCCAAAGCAGCCGGGGGTTGGAGACCATGCGGCGACTACTGCAGACTGAACGAGGCTACCACTCCAGAACGCTACCCCGTGCTGCACATACAGGACTTTGCAGCAAACCTGCACGGGGCAAGAATCTTTTCCAAAGTAGACCTCATCCGGGAATACCATCGAACCCCGGTGCACCCTGAAGACATCCCCAAAACAGCACTCATCATCCCGTTCGGCCTGTTCAAGTTCCTCCGAATGCAGTTCGGCCTGAAGAATGCCGCACAGACATTCCAGCAGCTAATGGATGCGGTGGGACGCGACCTGGACTTTACATTCATCTATTTGGATGACGTTCTTATAGCCAGCAGTAGTCACCAGGAGCATCTGTCCCACCTCCGCCAGCTCTACTCCCGCCTGAGTGATTTCAGCCTCATAATCAACCCGGCCAAATGCCAGTTTGGTCTCGATACCATTGACTTCCTGGGCCACAGGATTACCAAAGACAGGGCAACATCTCTGCCCGCCAAGGTAGACACGATCCGCCACTTTGCCCGGCCCAACAGTCAAAGGCCTGCAAGAGTTTGTTGGTCTACCACTGTTTCCTCCCCTCAGCAGCCCATATCATGCGCCCTTTGTACACCCTGATGTCGGGTAAAGGCAAGGACATTACTTGGGAGGAGGAGGCTGCGGCCACTTTCGTTAAAGCCAAGGAGGCCTTGGCAGATGCCGCGATGCTGGTGCACCCCAGAACGGACGTTCTGACTGCCCTCACGGTGGACACATCCAACACAGCAGTCGGTGGGGTGCTGGAGCAGCTCATCGAGGGGTACTGGCAACCCTTGGCGTTCTTCAGCAAGCACCTATGACCGCCTGAACTCAAGTACAGTGCTTTGACCGAGAGCTGTTGGCACTGTATCTGGCAATCAGGCATTTCAGGAACTTCTAAGAAGGCAGGCCGTTCACTGCGTTCACTGACACAACCTGTTGACTTTCGCGTTCACGAAGGTGTCCGATCCCTGGTCGGCTCGCCAGCAGTGACATCTGTCCTACATCTCCGAGTACACAACGGACATCCAGCATGTCTCGGGAAAGGACAACGTCCTGGCGGACGCACTCTCCAGGCCCTGTCCCTGGGGGTGGTCTATGCAGCACTGGCGGAGGCACAGCAGGCAGACGACGAGATGCCCAGCTACAGGACCACAGTCTCAGGTTTGCAGCTGCAGGACTTTCTCGTAGGCCCAGGTGATAGGACCCTCCTGTGCGACGTGGCTACCAGCCAACCTCGCCCCATCGTCCTGGCAGCCTGGAGCCAGCGGGTTTTCAACTCCATACATGGTTTGGCACACCCATCTATCAGGACAACCGTCCGGCTGGTCTCCAGCAAGTTTGCGTGGCACGGACTTCACAAGCAGGTCAGTGAATGGGCCAGAATGTGCGCTCAGTGCCAAACAGCCAAGGTGCAGCGGCACACTAAAGCCCTGCCTCAGCAGTTCGAACCCACCCACTGGAGGTTAGACCACATTCATATGGATATCGTGGGCCCCCTACCAGTGTCCTGAGGAGCGCAGTACCTCCTAACTATGGTAGACCAGTTCATGAGGTGGCCAGAGGCGGTCCTGCTCACTGACACATCTGCCGATTCCTGCGCCCGAGCACTGATCGCAACCTGGGTAGCACGCTTCGGGGTACCGGCCCACATTACCTCTGACAGAGGCGCCCAGTTCACCTCCAGCCTGTGGTCGGCTGTAGCCAGCCTGTTGGGAACACAGCTGCACCACACTACTGCCTACCACCCACAGTCGAACGGACTGGTGGAACGCTTCCACCGTCACTTGAAGTCAGCTCTCATGGCCCGCCTGAGAGGACCTAACTGAGTGGACGAGCTTCCTTGGGTCCTGCTTGGAATTCGCACAGCGCCTAAAGAGGATCTGCACGCCTCGTCGGCCGAGTTGGTGTACGGCGCGCCCCTGGCCGTCCCGGGAGAGTTCATACCAGCCCTAAGGGGGCAAGAGGAAGAACCTGCAGCAGTCCTGGACAGGTTACGCGAAAGGCTCGGCAACCTGGCCCCCGTACCAACTTCACAGCACAGACGGACCGCGACCCATATACCCAAAGACCTGCAGAACTGTAAGTTTGTGTTTGTACGAAGGGGAGACTTTGGTAATTCACCTCTGACATCATTTCCGCCCGGAGAGGGCGGGCACTAGGGATTAAATGCCAGCGCCACGAAGTTTGAATAAACTAGTCTCGAAACAACTTACCGACTGTGTGTCGTTATTTCAGTGCTGTGTGTAGCACATCGCTACAATCTAACATTTTATCAGAAAAATATTTCAAAGCATTTACATTGTCATTTTTATTTTAAGATTCCAGGCCATTTATTGTCATTCTTCAGTACACAGATGTAAAGGAGAATTAAATGATTGTTGCTGCATATCTGGTGAATGCATAAAAGATCATGATAAGCTTAAAGAACACTTTAAAAAAACACATGTACAAGCAACTGTTGTATACATAGATTGATTGTATGTGCATAAAGTGACACTATGTGATGTGTAAAGACGAGGAAGAACTAATCTATGCTTCCCATACTTTAACCAAATTGCGAACCGACTCTGCCTCACGTGAGAGAAGATGAAACAACATGTGGGAATATCTAATTTCATGACATTTGATTTGTTGTTTAACTTCTGTATCTCAAGTCTCTGGTTTGCATGGAACACAGCTGCATGGTGATTTTGCTAAAATCATGGAGTATGTAGTGCAGAATAGTCCTTTCAGCGCAATGTGCCCAGGCCATCCAAGTTGCTACCTGAGATAATGAGCAAATGCAAAAGTGGAATGTTTGGAGTGTTCATCATTTCAGTTTAATGTCTCTGTGGTATTGGCAGTGCAAGTTAAACTTTCAGAATAAAGATAAAACTTACTAACATAATATTTCTCCCCCAAATCTCTCTATACGTCCCCTCTGGCTTCAGCAGATGTTCAGGGGAGACTAGTCTGAGTTAATATCCTCCTGAGCATAATGCCTGTGGGGGCCTTGCTATAGATTTCTCAATTTTCATTTGTGCAATGCATCCATTGGGAGAAGAGACAGTGGTTTGGGCAGGAAGAACAATTAGTGATCTGTGTGGCTGCAATGAGTTCTCAGTTCTGTGCTTTTGGCTATCATAGTTGAAAGCTAATAGCATCACAGTACCTTGATGCCAAGGTGAAGAGCACCTTGAAACAGATTAGTGAAGAGTTATTAATAGGTATTTAGAGATGGAATGAGGAAAAGTTAAAAACTGCACAGTTTATTGATTCATACCTCAATGTGCTGTGGGTTGCAGTAAGGTCCCTAGCAAAATACTGGAAAACCTAATGCTGTATTAAGAAAAGGCTTAGAGGTCAGCAGCAAATGTCTGATTCTCAGTATCTGAATCCAGTACAGAGAATAGTTTTGTTACTATAGTTGTAATTCTTTTAAATCTGATAGTGTATCTCTCTAAACAGTTTTCTTATCAGTTTGTCATATAAGAACATTAGAAATAGGAACAAGAATAGCTGCAAGGCCTGTCCACTCTGCCATTCAAGAAGATTATGGCTGATCAAGTTTTGAACTTGGGTATACTTTTATGCCTAATTTCCCCACATCCTTTGACTTCTCTGTTCAAATATCTGCTTATTTTCAGTTTTAATTCAATTATCTTAACCTTAACAGCTTTCACAGCTCTTTCAGAAGAAATTCCTCCTTATTTGTATCTTGATAGGGTAACTCCTTACTCTGAAGCTGCTTCCTAGTTCTGGATTCTTCCTTGAGGGGAAGTAACCTCTGTCTTTGTTGAGCATTGGGAGGGTAGTTTTCCAAGAGTGTAATTCAGCTATATCGTCCCTGAATAAGGAGATCAAATATGATCACCCAAAACTCTGTACAAATATAGCAACACTAACTTGCTTCTGTGCAATTAAGGCAAATATTCCATCAGCTGTACTAACTGCTTCCTGTATCTGTGTGGCAACTTTCTGTTTGTGCAGGAGAACACTCAAATCCATGAGCACATTAGCATTTAAGTCTCTCTCCATTTCAATACTTTTCCATTTTTCTGATTGAAGTTGATAATCTTACCTTTCCCTATATTCTTCTCCAACTCCCAAAGTTTGCCTCTTGTTCACATACCACTTGTTTAACATGTCTGTATTGGCTATCAGGTAATTTCAATCCTCTTCATAGCTTGCATATCCAAGTATATTTCTGTCAGTTAATCAATCCTCTATCCATGGTAATACACTTGGTCACTTTATTAGATACACGTACACCTCGTTAATGCAAATATCTAATCAACCAATCACGTGGTAGCAACTCAATGTATAAATGCATGCCTTTATGGTCAAGAGTTTCAAATATCAGAATGGGAAAGAAGTGTGACTTTGACCATGGAATGATTGTTGGTGCCAGATGGGGGGATTTGAATATCTCTGAATCTGCTGATTTCTTGGAGTTCTATACGCACATGAGTCTCTTAGAGTTTACAGAGAATGGTGCAAAAACAAAAAAAAAAATCCAGTGAGCAGCAGTTCTGTGGACAAAACACCCTTCTTAATGAGAGAAGTCAGAGGAAACATAGAAAACCTACAGCACAATACAGGCCCTTCGGCGTACAAAGTTGTGCTGAACATGTCCCTACCTTAGAAATTACAAGGCTTACCTGTAGCCCTCTATTTTACTAAGCTCCATGTACCTATCTAAAAGTCTCTTAAAAGACCCTATCGTATCTGCCTCCACCACCATTGTCATCACCTTGTACACCTCTATCAGGTCACCTCTCATTCTCCATTGCTCCAAGGAGAAAAGGCCGAGTTCACTCAACCTATTCTCATAAGGCATGCTCCCCAATCCAGGCAACATCCTTGTAAATCTCTGCACCCTTTCTATGGCTTCCACATCCTTCATGTAGTGAGGCGTCCAGAACAGAGCACAGTACTCCAAGTGGGGTCTGACCAGGGTCCTATATATCTGCAACATTGCCTCTCAGCTGCTAAATTCAATTCCACGATTGATGAAGGTCAATGCACTGTATGCCTTCTTAACTACAAAGTCAACCTGCGCAGCTGCTTTAAGCGCCCTATGGACTCGGACCCCAAGATCCCTCTGATCCTCCACACTGCCAAGAGTCTTAACATTTATACTATATTCTGCCATCATATTTGGCCTACCAAAATGAACCACTTCACACTTTTCTGGGTTGAACTCCATCTGCCACTTCTCAGCCCAGTTTTGTATCCTATCAATGTCCCGCTGTAACCTCTGACAGCCCTCCACACTATCCACAACCCTCCAACCTTTGTGTCATCAGCAAACTTACTAACCCATCCCTCCACTTCCTCAACCAGGTCATTTATAAAAATCACGAAGAGTAAGGGCCCCAGAACAGATCCCTGAGGCACCCCACTGGTGACTGATCTCCATGCAGAATATGACCCATCTACAAGGTGATAGCAGCTTGAATAACCAAGTGTTAGAACGGTGGTATACAGAAGAGCATCTTTGAATGCCCGACACATTGGACCTTGGAAGTAGCTGAGCTACAGTAAGAGAAGACACAAACATACATTCATTGGCCACTTTATTAGGTTCAGGAGGTATATTGCTACCAATGCCTTGACCTCTTAGCTTGTGCATTAACATTATATGAAACCCTTTATCCAATGCCTTTTAGAAATCCAGACACTGCATCTACTGATTCCTGTTTTTCCTCACCTGCTTATGATATTCTTGGAGAATTCTAGTAAATGCAAAACACATGTTCCTGTTAAAAATGTTGATTCTGCTTGATTGAATTCCAATTTTTCAACAGTCCTGATACTACTGCCTAATAGTGTTCAATAATTTCCCATTGGCAGATGTTAGATATTGGCTTGTAATTTCCTGCCTTTCTTTCCCTAAGTCACTAGGAATTTGTGCCAAAATCTAGAGGATTTTGGAAGATTCAAGGGTGCCTTGTCATACCAATCTTCATAAACCAGTTTCAGCTACACTCACAATTCTATTTCAGTCTAATTCAATTTCCCTCTGTTTATTGGTTCAATTCTCATGAATCCTTGAGCAAATTTGCATTTTTAATGAATCCTTACGGATGTCACCTACTTCTCAGCACATCCTCTGATGTGTGGCAGTACCACTTGTGAAGCATCTGCTTGATAGTGACCTGCAGTGACTGTGAAAGAGTTAGCTTCCAATCGCATACTCTTCACATGTTCTTTAAACCATCAATTCTCTTCCTTTTCCACAGACACTGCCTTATATGAGTTTCCAAGTTGTTTTTATTTCAAGTTTCAGCAGTTTCTGAAGTTAACATGTCACTTGATCTGTAGTTTCTGTTTCCTATTTTTAGCTGTTATGTACATGCAGCGATGATTTGCTCTCTCTGAGAGATTGCTCTGAACAATTTTTGTTTTAAGAAATGTAATGTGTATTTCTTTCAGAATTGCACTATTGCACAGGAGCTTACAGAATATCACCCGTGGATGTAAACAGTAGACCCTCTTCGTGCCTGACAAACTTTTTACTAAATGGTGGGTAATTTTACCATATTAAGTAGTTGAAGCCCTTTTGTAATATTTCTTTCAACGCACTTGGCATTACTTTATTGTTTATAGGTTTAATATATTTCTGTATATGTCGTAACGAGAGCTTTTGGCTCTCTTTAATCAAAGTAGAGAGTACAGCAGAGGGGATGTTATATTGAAGTTGTATAAGCCCCAATTTGGAGTCTTGTGTGCAGTTCTGGTTACCAACTGGGGGGAAAATATCAATAAGATTGAAGGAGTGCAGGATAAATTTTACACGGATGCTCTTCGGTCTTTAGGATCAGGGTTCTAGGGAAAGGTTGAATGGTTAGGACTTTAATCCCTGGACGTAGGAGAATGAGGAGAATTTCAGCCCTGGGAAAAAGCCTCTGACTATCCACAAGTTCAATGCCTCTCATCATCTTGTACACCTTTATCCAGGTCACCTCTCATCCTCCATCACTCCAAGGAGAAAAGGCTGAGTTCACTCAACCTATTCTCATAAGGCATGCTCCCCAATCCAGGCAACATCCTTGCAAATCTCCTTTACACCCTTTCCATGGCTTCCACATCCTCCATGTAGTGAGGCAACCAGAACTGAGCACAATACTCCAAGTGGGGTCTGTCTAGGGTCTTATATAGCTGCAACATTATCTCTCGGCTCCTAAATTCAATTCCACGGTGATGGAGGCCAATACACGGTACAATTTCTTAACCACAGAGACAACCTGCACAGCTGCTTTGAGTGTCCTATGGACTCAGACTCCAAGATCCCTCTGATCCTTCACACTGCCAAGAGTCTTACCATTGATACTATATTCTGCCATCATATTAGACCTACCAAAATGAACCACCTCACACTTATCTGGGTTGAACTCCATCTGCCACTTAGCCCAGTTTTGCATCCTATCAGTGTCCCACTGTAACCTCTGACGGCCCTCCACACTATCTGCAACACCCCCAACCTTTGTGTCATCAGTAAACTTACTAACCCATCCCTCCACTTCCTCATCCAGATCATTTATAAAAATCACGAAAAGTGTCCCAGAACAGATCCCTGAGGCACACCACTGGTCACCGATCTCCATGCAGAATATGACCCGTCTACAACCACTCTTTGCCTTCTGTGGGCAAGCCAGTTCTGGATCCACAAAGCAATGTCCCCTTGGATGCCATGCCTCCTTACTTTCTCAATAAGCCTTGCATGAGGTACCTTATCAATTACCTTGCTGAAATCCAAATACACTACAACACACACAAAATGCTGGTGGAACACAGCAGGCTAGGCAGCATCTATAGGGAGAAGAGCTGTCGACATTTCGGGCCGAGACCCTTCGTCAGGACTAACTGAAAGGAAAGATAGAAAGAGATTTGGAAGTAGTGGGGGGAGGGGGAAATGCAAAATGATAGGAGAAGACCGGAGGGGGTGGGATGAAGTTAAGAGCTGGAAAGGTGATTGGCGAAAGTGATGCAGAGCTGGAGAAGGGAAAGGATCAAGGGACGGGAGGCCTCAGGAGAAAGAAGGGGGGGGGGGCGCGGGAGCACCAGAGGGAGATGGAGAACAGGCAAACAACTAATTATGTCAGGGATGGAGTAAGAAGGGGAGGAGGGGCATTAACTGAAGTTAGAGAAGTCAATGTTCATGCCATCAGGTTGGAGGCTACGCAGCCGGTATATAAGGTGTTGTTCCAACCTGAGTTTGGATTCATTTTGACAATAGAGGAGGCCATGGATAGACATATCAGAATGGGAATGGGACGTGGAATTAAAATGTGTGGCCACTGGGAGATCCTGCTTTTTCTGGCAGACCGAGCGTAGGTGTTCTGCAAAACGGTCTCCCAGTCTGCGTCAGGTCTCACCAATATATAAAAGGCCACACCGGGAGCACTGGACGCAGTATACCAAACCAGCCGACTCACAGGTGAAGTGTCGCCTCACCTGGAAGGACTGTCTGGGGCCCTGAATGGTGGTGAGGGAGGAAGTGTAAGGGCAGCTGTAGCACTTGTTCCGTTTACAAGGATAAGTGCCAGGAGGGAGATCAGTGGGAAGGGATGGGGAGGGGGGGACGAGTGGACAAGAGAGTCACTTAGGGAGCGATCCCTGCGAAAAGCAGAAGGGGGGGGGGCGGAAATGTGTTTGGTAGTGGGATCCCGTTGGAGGTGGTGGAAGTTACGGAGAATTATATGTTGGACCTGGAGGCTGGTGGGGTGGTAGGTAAGAACAAGGGGAACCCTATCCCGAGAGGGGTGGCGGGTGGATGGGGTGAGGGCAGATGTGTGGGAAATGGGAGAGATGCATTTGAGAGCAGAGTTGATGGTGGATGAAGGGAAGCCCCTTTGTTCTCCTTTGTCCTGGAAAGAAAAGCCTCATCCTGAGAGCAGATGCTGCGGAGATGGAGGAATTGTGAGAAAGGGATATCCTTTTTGCAAGAGACAGGGTGGGAAGAGGAATAGTCCAGGTAGCTGTGAGAGTTTGTAAGTTTATAGTAGATATCAGTAGATAGGCCATCTCCAGAGATGGAGACAGAAAGATCAAGAAAGGGGAGGGAGGTGTTGGAAATGGACCAGGTAAATTTGAGGGCAGGGTGAAAGTTGGAGGCAAAGTTAATGAAGTCGACGAGCTCAGCACGCGTGCAAGAGGCAGCGTCAATGCAGTCGTCGATGTAGCGAAGGAAAAGAGGGGGATGGATACTGGTATAGCCTTGGAACATGGACTGTTCCACAAAGCTAACCAAAAGGCAGGCATAGCCGGGACCCATACGAGTGCCCATGGCTACACCCTTGGTTTGGAGGAAGTGGGAGGAGCCAAAGGGGAAATTATTGAGAGTAAGATCTAATTCCGCAAGACGGAGGAGAGCGGTGGTAGAGGGGATTTGGTTAGGTCTGGAATCCAAAAAAAAACCGAAGAGCTTCGAGACCATCTCAGTGGGGGATGGAGGCATATAGGGACTGGACGTCCATGGTAAAAATAAGACGGAGGGGGCCAGGGAACTTAAAATCATTGAAAAATTCAAAGCATGAGAAGTGTCACGAACATAGGTGGGAAGAGATTGAACAAGGGGGGATAAGACAGTGTCAAGGTATGCAGAAATGAGTTCTGTGGGGCAGGAGCAAGCTGAGACAATAGGTCTACCTGGACAGGTAGGTTTGTGGATCTTGGGTAGGAGGTAGAAAACGGAAGTGTGGGGTGTGGGAACTATGAGGTTTGTGGCAGTGGATGGAAGATCCCCAGAGTTAATAAGGTTGGTGATGGTATTGGAGACAATGGCCTGGTGCTCCTTAGTGGGATCATGATCAAGGGGTAAATAAGAGGTGTTATCAGAGAGTTGTTGCTGTGCCTCGGCCAGGTAGGGGTCAGTACGCCAGACAACAACAGCTCCCCCCCTTATCAGCGGGTTTTATAGTGAGGTTGGGATTGGTGCGGAGGGAGCGGAGAGCAGAGCGTTTGGAAGGAGTGAGGTTGGAATTGGAACAGGGTGTGGTAAAGTCAAGACAGTTGTTGGCCCGTATGCAATTAGCAATAAAGAGATCCAGAGCAGGTATAAGACCAGAGTGGGGTGTCCAAATTGCTAATTGCTGACGGGACATCAACTGTCTTGACTTCACCACACCCTGTTCCAATTCCAACCTCATTCCTTCCGAACGCTCTGCTCTCTGCTCCCTCTGCACCAATCCCAACCTCACTATAAAACCCGCTGATAAGGGGGGGAGCTGTTGTCTGGCGTACTGACCCCTACCTGGCCAAGGCACAGCGACAACTCTCTGATACCTCCTCTTATTTATCCCTTGATCATGATCCACCAGCGTTTTGTGTGTGTTGTTGTTTGAATCTCCAGCATCTGCAGATTTCCTCGTGTTTGCTCCATGTACACTACCTTCAGATTCAGATTCAGTTTATTGTCATCTAGAAACCACAAATGCAATACAGTTAAAAAATGAGACAACGTTCCCCCAGAATGATATCACAAAAGCATATGACAAAACAGACTGCACCAAAAAATCCACATAACGTTTGGCAATCCCCAATCCAGAGTCCGGAGAGGCTGCTGCCTATTAATATCGCGCTACTATCTAGCGCATTCCCCAGAAAGGAGGTCCAAATCCACCAGACAAAACAAGGTGAAAAACTAAAGCTACAAGACCTGCACAAAACCACATAATTACAACATATAGTTACAACAGTGCAAACAATAGCATAATTGATAAAAAAGCAGACTATGGTCACAGTAAAAATAGCCCAAGATGTTAAAGGACTGCAAGTTTCCACAAGTCCCCAGGGTCCCAACAGACTCGCCATACCACGCTGGCGGCAGAAGGGAATACCCCCACTATGGACTTCCAAGGCGCCACCCGACTCAGCCTCGCAGATGCAGCACACAATGGAAGCTCCATCGAAACCAGCCTCGCAGACGCAGCACACACCGAAAGCGACCTGAGTTCGTCGAAAGGACTCTTAAGTCCGTCGAACCTCCGAGCCGACGAGCACCATCCTCTGCCAAGCGTATTAAGACTACTGCTCTTCCTTCATCAATGTGTTTAGTCACATCCTCAAAAAATTCAGTCAGGCTAGTAAAGCACAACCTGCCCTTTACAAAGCCGTGCTGACTATTCCTAATCATATTATACCTCTCCAAATGTTCATAAATCCTGCCTCTCAGGATTTTCTCCATCAACTTACCAACTACTGAGGTAAGACTCACTGGTCTATAATTTCCTGGGCTATTTCTACTCCCTTTCTTGAATAAATGAACAACATCCGCAACCCTCCAATCCTCAGGAACCTCTCCCATCCCCATTGTTGATTCAAAAATCATCACCAGAGGCTCAGCAATCTCCTCCTTCGCCTCCCACAGTAGCCTGGTGTACACTTCGTCCGGTCCCAGCAACTTATCCAACTCGATGTTTTCAAACAGCTCCAGCATATCCTCTTTCTTAATATCTATATGCTCCAGCTTTTCAGTCTGCTGCAAGTCATCACTACAATCACTAAGATCCTTTTCCATAGTAAATACTGAAGTAAAGTATTCATTAAGTACCTCTGCTATTTCCTCCGGTTCCAGACACACTTTCCCACTGTCACAGTTGATAGGTCCTATTCTTTCACATCCTATCCTCTTGTTCTTCACATACTTGTAGAATGCCTTGGGATTTTCCTTAATTCTGCCCACCAAGGCCTTCTCATGGCCCCTTCTTGCTCTCCTAATATCCTTCTTAAGCTCCTTCCTAGTAGCCTTATAATCTTCTAGATCTCTAACATTACCTAGCTCTCTGAACCTTTTGTAAGCTTTTCTTTTCTTCTTGACTAGATTTATTACAGCCTTTGTACACCACGGTTCCTGTACCCTACCATAACTTCCCTGTCTCATTGGAATGTACTTATACAGAGCTCTACACAAATATCCCCTGAATATTTGCAACATTTCTTACATACTTTTCTCTGAGAATATCTGTTTCCAATTTAAGCCTCCAATTTCCTGCCTGATAGCCTCATAATTCCCTTTACTCCAATTAAATGCTTTTCTAACTTGTCTGTTCCTATCTCTCTCCAATGCTATTGTAAAGGAGATAGAATTATGATCACTGTCTCCAAAATGCTCTCCCACTGAAAGATCTGACACCTGACCAGGTTAATTTCCCAATACCAAATCAAGTACAGCCTCTCCTCTTGTTGTCTTATCTACAAACCCCATTTCCAGAAAAGTTAGGATATTTTCCAAAATGCAATAAAAACAAAAATCTGTGATATGTTAATTCACGTGAACCTTTATTTAACTGACAAAAGTACAAAGAAAAGATTTTCAATAGTTTTACTGACCAACTTAATTGTATTTTGTAAATATACACAAATTTAGAATTTTAGAATTCAGCCTTCGGTCTGAGCATGTCCCTTCTCTATCACCTGCCTATCCTCCCCCTTGCACTGTCTACAAGCTTTCTCTATTTGTGAGCTAGCCTCCTCTTCCCCAGTCTCTTCAGTTTGGTTCCTACCCCCCCCAACAATTCTAGTAGCCTTAACAAACCTCCCCGCCAGGATATTGGTCCCCCTGGGATTCAAGTGCAACCCATCCTTTTTGTACAAGTCACATCTGCCCCAAAAGAGGTCCCAATGATCCAGGATTCTGAATCCCTGCCCCCTGCTCCAATCCCTCACCACACATTTATCCTCACTTCATCCTATTCCTATTCTCACTGTCGCGTGGCACAGGCAGTAATCCTAATATTGCTACCTTTGTGGTCCTGCTTTTCAACTTCCTTCATTAACTCCCTGTAGTCTTTTTTCAGGACCTCTTCCCTTTTCCTACCTATATGCACCACAACCTCTGGCTGTTCTTCCTCCCACTGCAGGGTATCTCGGACGCAATCCGAAACATCCCGGACCCTGGCACCTGGGAGGCAAACTACCATCTGAGTTTCCTTCCTGCGTCCACAGAATTGCCTGTCTGACCCCCTAACTACAGAGTCCCCTATCACTACTTCCTTCCTCTTCCCTTCCCTACCCTTCTGAGCCACAGGGCCAGACTCTGTGCCAGAGGCACGGCCACTGCCACTCCCCCCAGATAGGCTGTCCCCTCCAACAGTACTCAAACAGGAGTACTTATTGTCAAGGAGTACAGCCACAGGGGTGCTCTCTAGTACCGGACTCTTCCTCTTCCCCCTCCTGACTGTGACCCACTTGTTTGTCTCTCATGGCCATGGTGTGACCAGCTGTCTGTAACTCTTCTCTATCACCTCCTCACTCTCACTGACCAGACGAAGGTCATCGAGCTGCATTTCCAGTTCCCTAACTCGGTCATTCAAGAGCTGCAGCTCGACACACCTGGTGCAGATATGGCCGTCCAAGAGGCTGGGAGACTCCAGGACGTCCCACATCTGACAGTGAGCAGAAAAAACTGGCCTCACACACATACTTCCTACCTCGCCTCAGTCTGTTACCGCCTAAGTCCGTTGGGCCAAAGCCCTACCACTCTGCTGCCCGCTGGATATGGCGGTCTTTTTAAACCTTTCATGCTGTCTTGGCTGACATCACGCGCCTGCGCAGTCTCATCTCTCTTTAACCCGAGTAGTAAAAAAAAATCTCCCTTCACTCCGAAAAATCAGCAGTTCACTCGCAGCCTTCTTGCTCCGAATTTCAAAGCATGCTGTAAAAAGGAGTCCTACTATGAAAATCAATTCCACTCCTACTCTAATCTGTCATTCTGTGGTCTCCTGTATGTTACAGTAAGGCACAGTGCAAGTTGGAGGAACAGCACATCATCATCTGTTTGAGCATATTGTAGTGTTCTGGATATGGTTCTGAATTCTACAACTCCAGATAGCGACTTCTGTCTGTATTAGTCATCTGTCAGTAATACTAGCTCAGATTATGTGTTACAGGCAGTCCCCAGGTTACGTATGAGTTCTGTTCCTGAGTCCGTCTTTAAGTCAGACTTGTACATAAGTTGGAACAAGTACATCCGGTATTACTTAGCGTCAGTTAGTCAAACATTTGTCTTAGTGTGTGTGTGTGTGTGTGTGTGTATATAACCTTTCTATGCATACAAAACACTTAAGAAGCGTATGTATTCCAATAATTAAACCACTGCGTTGCTTAGTAATAATTGTAGCTTTTATCGGGGCAGGGTCTTTCTCATGCTCCATTATTCTCACTTTATCTGTAGCCTGAAGCTTTTCCAATGACTGATGGCATTTCACCTCTTTCCAAAAGCTTTATTATTTCCACTTTATTTTCACTTTCCGTCAGTAGAACAGAAACACTGTGGGCAGCGGGTCCCGAGCTGCGCCGGCTCCCAAGGTCCACTGGGTCCACTGAATTCCCCTGGTCCTAAACTCCACTGCACTGAGACAAGTTAAATGGGACAAATGGGGGGCTGTGCTGGGTTTGGGTATTTGGTCCTCCACAATATCCCGCGTGAGAATTTAAACTGGAAGTGGCAGTGCCTTTTGTACAAGGTTGAGTTGTGAGCTTGACATCAGCCTGGCACGGATGGTACGGGAGTCACTGGATCGACATTAGCCCGGCATGGGAGCATTCTGTCACTAAATCGAACTCGGGAACCTCCGTTTGGCAGCCCGGCGCTGATCTGACTGCACCACCAGGCGACTGGAACGGGGTGGGGTCAAGGTGAATCTTACTAAGAAAAATTTAAGCCAAATAGAAAGTTAAACACTCAACACAGTGTCAACGGCACTGACTTAAAATGGCGAACGGCGTCGTGATCCGACTTAAAATGGGGGATAGTGTCGCAATCTGACTTAAAATGGCAGACGCCGTTCACCTTCCTCGGTTTGTAAGTACGAGTTGTCCGTAAGTTGGACGTTCGTAACTCGGGGACTACCTGTATTTTGTTTCCTCTTTTACTTCTGGAAGTGCAAGACATGCTCAGTCTGATCTACTGGAATGTCTTCCTGCCATTTGCAACTCCCAGATTCTTTCATCTATGTTTTTCGACTATAACTGATCCCATTCATTCGCTGACCAAGTAATTTTGTTTACAGTTTATTCCTCTGGTCACCACAGTTTTTTCCCATCTGTGATATTTGATCTCCCCCCCCCCCCCCCCAACCACCTCCAAAGCTTAACAAGTTTAATTTGTCTCTTCTCAGTTCTGACAAGGGTCCTCAATCTGACAGTTTAACTGTTTCTTTTCTCACAGGTCGGAATGGCGTTTAATATCACTAACATATGTTTGAAATTTTTGTTTTGCAGCAGCACAGTGCAATACATTTAAAAAAAAACAAACTATAAATTACAATAAGAAATGTACATATAAAGTATAGTGAGGTAGTGTTCATGTGTTGGTTCATTATCCCTTTTAAATTCTTATGGCGAAGGGGAAAAGCTGTTCCTGAAATGTTGAGTGCGTATCTTCAGGCTCCTATACTTCCACCCTGATGGTAACAATGAGAAGAAGGGTGATGGAGATCCTCAGTGATGGATGCCCCTTTTTGGGGCATTGCCTTTTGAAGATGTCCTTGATGCTGGGGAGGTTACTGCGCATAATGGAGCTGGCTGAGTTTGCAACATTCTGCAGCTTTTTCCAATCCTGTGCATTGCGGCCTCCATCCAGATGGTGTTGCAACCAGTTAGAATGATCTCCACAATGTATTTGTAGAAGTTTGCTAGTCTTTAGTGACATATTAAAATCTTTTCAACTTGAAACTGAAACTGCTCACCCTCCAGTGCTGACCCCTTGATGAGGACTGGTGTCTGTTCCCTCAACTTCCACAATTAGTTCCTCCATCTTACTGGTATTGACTGCAGAGATATTGTTGTGACACCACTAAACTAACTGTTCTATCTCCTTCCTATACGTACCCTCCTCAATCACCATCTGAGTTTCTTCCTGCAATAGCTGTGTCATTGTCAATTTTATAGTCTAACTTGCAGATTATTTCTGTATTTTCTGCTTTTATTTCTGATTTCACTCTTAGATGACTCGTCTACATTTTGAGATTATTTTCTTGATCGGGGTTAAGTAATGAATACAGCCGGCCCTCCTTATCCATGAGTTCCGCATCCGTGAATTCAACCAACCGCGAATCGAGAAAACCCGGAAGTGCTCTTCCAGCACTTGTTGTTCGAGCACATACAGACTTTTTTTCCTTGTCATTATTCCCTAAACAATGCAGTATAACAACTATTCTACATAGCATTTACATTGTATTAGGTATTATAAGTAATCTAGAGATGATTTAAAGTATACGGGAGGATGTGCGTGGGTTATTGTGGATTGGGATCGAAAAAAATCGGAAGTTCTCTTACTAATTAAGTCAGAACAGGTACATCTGGTATTATTTAGCGTCAGTTAGTCAAACGTTTGTCTTAGTATATAGTTTATATTTTACTTTTCTATGCGTATAAAACACTCAGAATGTATCTTTCAGTGCCGGGCTCAGGAACGGAAGTTCCCAAGTTCACTCCAGTCACAGACCGCTATCAAGTGCGCTCTCCATCCGTGGCGGGCTGATGTAGAGGATCAAAAACTCAAATCCCCAAAACCAATAATTAAACTACTGCTTTGCTTAGTAATAATTGTAGCTCTCATCGGGGCAGGGCCTTTCACATGCTCCATTAAGATTGCTCCAGCAATAGTTTGCAATATGTATTTCTTTTGACTTTTTAAAGTGTCCAAAGCTTGTAACAACAAATGAAGTATTTTTGAAATCTTGACACAGTTGCAATGTAGTAGTATGGGAAGTTGACATTCATGTTTGTCTCTTTTTTATGTCAGGTCGATCAGTATTGTTGGAGCAACCTCGAAAGTCGGGTTCCAAAGTGATCAGTCATATGCTTTGCAGCCATGGTGGTGAGATTTTCCTGCATGTTTTAAGCAGTGTCCGTTCTATTCTGGAGGACCCCCCATCAATTAGTGAAGGGTGTGGAGGAAGGGTTACTGATTACAGGATTACGGTTAGTCACCTTGCAAAAATACATTTATGATTTGCTTTTGGGACCTTTTGTTAGATGATTGTAACTTTGTGGGTTGCATGTCTGAAAGCTGATACAGCAATGTGCATTGAAAAATCAATACTTAGACAAATTTGTATCCATTCTTTCACTGAATGTGCTATGTTCAAAGAGCCTCTGAAACTTTAAATGTTTGCATTTAGTTACCTATTTCTTGTAAACAAACTGTACTATTGTCCAATTCATACTAAGAATCAAATCCTGTAATGAACTTTCTTAAAATGCTATAATCAGCAATATTAGAAAATTATATTAATGGGAATATAAATGAAAATACTTATATTCACTTCATTTGGTTTAATGTTTTAGACCTTTGTTCATATATGGAACCTGATATTTACCTGAAGCTTTAAACTAAAATAATTTAAACTGTTTGTGATTTGTGTGAATGAATAAGAATGGAGGCTAGGAAGTTGACAGTTTTCCTCTTTCAAAACTATTAAAGTTGCTTTTGTTAGCTACACGTAGTCATTCGGTTAAAGGGATTGGTTGGAGAATCTTTTGTGGCTCATGCATTTTGTTTGCATATAGAACAAAGTTATTTAACATCTATATTCCCATTAATGCAGTTTTGAATGTTCTTAGAATCTTACGTAGACATTATAAGATTAACAAGTGTTTCTGCAATGAGTTACTAGGACCTATAGCACAAACTGTTGTTCACATATTTTTCCCATTTTTTGCCAGGACTTTGGAGAGTTCATGAGGGAAAACAGATTAGCTCCTGTACATGAAACACGTTACATGCTGGATGGGAATATAGAAGTGCCGTTAGAGAAAGCTAAGTCCCAACTAGAGAGACATACTCGGTATTGGCCGATGATCATATCTCAAACTACTATCTTCAACATGCAAGCTGTAAGAAAATTTCATGTGATGTTTATTTCATAACAGTATCTTATGCAAGTTGTGGGTGCATGCATGAGTTAATCTCTTCAGTAATCGCTTGTTTTGTTTACAAGTGACAAAGTTTGGAAGCAGCTCTATCTTTATACTTTTGGTTACTGTTAAACATTTTTGGCATTAATAAGAGACTCTTATTTTGGAAATGTAAAACCCAAACCTAAAAAAGAAAAAAATATACAACTATTGATCCTTCAGTAGTAGTTTTAAGGTGCACTATAATAATGTTAGACCATCTTCATTCTGTTGAAATTAAAGCCTTCAGTATTAATCAAGCTGAGAGTGTGCCTTGTTGTATTCTGCAAATTATTTTCTGGATATTGTTAGTTACTGGGTCAGTTCTATTGAATCAGAATCAGGTTTGTTATCACTGACATATGTCATGAAGTCTGTTGTTGTTGCAGCAGTACAGTGCGATACATAAAATAGACTATAAATTATAAATATGAATATACAAATATTCATATTATCTCAAATTAAATAAACAGTGCAAAAACTGTAAGGTAGTGTTTATGGGTTCATAATATGTTCAGAAATTTGATGGTGGAGGCAGAAAAGCTGTTGCTATAACATTGAATGTGTATCTTCAAGTGCCTGTAACTCCTCTTTGGCAACAATGAGAAGAGTGCTTGGCCTGGATGGTAGGGGTCCTTGTTGATGGATGACACCTTTTTGAGGCATCATTTGAAGATGTCCTTGATGGTGATAAGGCTTGTGCCCATGACGGAGCTGGCCGAATCTACAACCCTCTGCAGGTTTTTCTGTTGTGGCTGTGATAATTATTATTTGGTAGATTGCCATAGTAGTTGGCACTGCAGCCTCACAGCTTCAGAAAACCAGGATCAATCCTGATCTTGGGTGCAGTTTGTGTGGAGTTGCACGTTCTCCCACAATTTCCTGGGTCTTCCGTATGTGTTCTAGTTTTCTCCTATGTCTCAAAAAGTGTACAATTAGATTATAGTCTGCTCTAAATTATAAGCTGTCAAAGGGAAGTCAAGCATATCAAACTGAGTAACTTGTGTGGAATTAAGGAAATGAGGAAGATGACTGAAGGTATATTTCTGCTTGGAGCATCCAAAGACCCAATGGGCCAGGAAGTCTCCTGTAATAAGTGGGAAATTCTCAATCATAATCATATTTCTTTTAAAAGGTTTCTACCTTTGTGATTTCACTGCTGTACTAATAGGATAACTCCATAGCAAGTAACATCAAGCCAACAATGACACAGCTAATATGTGTTAAGTATCCTAAACCTTTGCAAAAAATATATTAAGGTGTGAACAGGAATATTTCAACTTAAGAAGAAAGGCATTTGCAAAGATATCAGATATGCAATCTCAAAGGATGTTATGAGTTGAATATTATTTTGAAGGGGTTGAGAGAATCCCTCTACCTCTTCAAAAGGTGCAATGAAAATTTAATCTTACCAGTTCCTCTGAAAGAAATAGAACAACGCCCTGGTTGATAGAGCAGGATACTTAGTTGGCAAAATGTCTGCTTAAATTTAATGCTCACGTTCTTGAGAAATGTTTTAAATTTGGTGAAGTGACTGTACTAAACCCAGATAGCACAAGCACGGTTTGTAAACTCTACATTATTACGTTCCATCTCTGTGATAACTCAAAACAGAACAACGTAGAAATCAGCCTTTGAAGTTTACTAAAGATGGAATCAAACCACAGTAGATCCCTTTCAGCATGATTCTTGATCTAATTTTGTTAAACAGTCTTCGCTTTGCAAAGAAACGTGATCAATGATCCACAGTGTGTACCAGGCTAGTATTTCAATAGGAAATGTCATTCAATAGTGACCTTTTGGAATTTCTACAGCTGCTGTATGCCTAGTTGTTCAATTTACTCTTCATGTTTTGATGTTCAGGTTGTACCATTAGCTAGTCTAATCGTGAAAGAGAATCTGACAGATGATGATGTCCTCAACTGCCAAAAAACTATCTACAATTTAGTAGATATGGAAAGAAAAAATGATCATTTACCCATTTCAACAGTTGGCACCAGAGGCAAAGGCTCCAAGAGGTAAATGCTTCCATTAAAATTTACTGTCACACAAATATTGTCTGTATGTGGTGTCTTCCTAAGTGACTTGACTGGATAGATGCAGAGTTGATATTTACTCTAGGTGTGTTGACTTGAACATGTGGTCACAGGTTTAAAATAGATGTCAGCTATCAGGACAGGTAAGAAGGAATTCCTTTACCCAGAGGCTATTGAATGGAGGCTGGTTAACAAAATACATGATGGATCTGCAGATTTGTACATAATAAAGGGAATTGCACAATTCCCTTATTACCTACAATATAGGCTGATGTGGGAAAGTGATGCTGTGGTAAGAAATCAGCCTTGATCAAAATGAATGGTATGTGGTGTTGAAAGAATGTGCTCCCTTTTCCTGTGTTCTCTGGTTCTTTTGTTCTCATGAGTGTCTCAACACAACTCCAATGTGCGTGTGTTCTCTAAGTGCTCTGACTTTTTGAGATAAACTTACCAGAATCCTGTACACTAGTGTTAGTTCCACACCAACTAAATTCTCTGTTGGTCCTGTCATATAAGAGCCTAAGGGTTCTTCCAGTAAATTGAATTGTTATTATCTTAAGATCCCTGTAACATTTTCTCTTTTTCCAGACACTGAACAGACTATTTGTTTTCGAATCAGAATCAGGTTTAATATCACTAGCATATGTCGTGAAATTTGTTGTTTTGTGCCAGCAGTACATTGTAATACATAATTTTAAAGACCTATATAAATTCCAATAAGAAGTATATATTAAAAAAAAATGCAGTGCAAAAAAAGAGGGAAAAACAAGTGAGGGTTCATGGGTTCAATGTCCATTCAGAAATCTGATGGCAGAGGGGAAGAAACTGTTCCTGAACTGAATGTGTGTCTTCAGGCTCCTGTACCACCTCCTTGATGATAATAACCCAAAGAGGGCATGTCCGGGGTTAATGATGGATGCCACCTTCTTGTGGCATTGTCTTTTGAATGTGTCCTGAATGCTGGGGAAGCTAGTACCAATGATGGAGCTGGTAGAGTTTATAACTTTCTGCAGTTTTTTTTCCAATCCTGTGCAGGGGCCCCTCCATTCCAGATAGTGATGCAGCCAGTTAGAATGCTGTCCAGGGTACATCTGTAGAAAATTGTGAGTCTTTGACAATGTACCAAGTTTCCTCAAGTTCCTAATGAAATGTAATCACTGCTGTGACTTCATGGTAATTACATCAAAATGTTGGGCCCAGGATAAATCTTCAGAGATGTTAACACCCAGAAACTTTAAACTGCTCACCCTTTCCAGTGCTGATCCCTTGATGAAGACTTGCCCTTGCTGAAGTCCACAATCAATTCCTTGGTCTTGTTGATGTTGAATACAGGCTTGTTTTTGCGACACCACTCAATAAACAGCAGCCTTACAAAGGTGTTGGTACTATTCAGGTGATCCAGTGCTGAGGTGGAGAGCCAGTGGAATTGTATCCACTATGGGCCTATTGTGGCGATAGACAAATTGCAGTAGGTCCAGGTCCGTGCTTAGGCAGGAGTTGATTCTTATCATGACCAACCTCTCAAAGCACTTCATCACAGTAGATGTGAGTGCAACTAGGTAATAATCATTGAGACAGTTCACCCTGCCGTGGACACTGGTATGATTTTGCCCTTTTGAAGCAGGTGGGAACTTAGGAGTGCAGCAGTGAAAGATTGAAGTTGTCCTTGAACATTCTTACCAGTTGATTAGCACATGTTTTCAGTGCCTGGTACACCATCAGGGCTAGGCATCTTGTGAGTATTCACCCTCTTGAAAGATATTCTACATCGGCCTGTAAGACAGAGATCACAGGGTCACCAGATGCCCCAGGGATTTTCAAAGGTGTAGTTTTATTCTCCCTTTCAAAACATGCAGAAAGGGTGTTGAGCTCATCTTGGAGTGAAGCATCACAGCCATTCATGTTGTTAGATTTTGCTTTGTAGGAAGTAATGGCCTGCAAGCCCTAGCACAGCTGGCATGCATCTGATTCCGTCTCTAACTTCAATCAGAGCTTTTTTCGTGCTCTTGAAATAGCCTTCCATGGGTCATTCACAGTCTTGAATGCCACAGATCTGGTCCTCAGTCTACATACTACTAAAACTCTCATGCTCTGTTTGTCTGTCTGTAATCTCCAATTAGCCCAAACAGTGCATTACAGCGGCACTTTTTTTGACTAAATCGACTTAAAATGCGCTAACTTACAGAATGCAGGCAAAGTTCGGGGTTATATATTCATATAAAAATGCTCACTCGCCAAAATCAACAGCCCCACTTTCACCCGAGAGCCGATGTCAGCCATAATGGAAACCGCAACGCGACACCATGATGCATGCGCACCACCAGCCTCAGAAGCGACTCAAGATGCTCAAAGCAGCGACACCAACCGGAGCACAAGGGCAGGGCAGCTCTATTTCGAGCAATCATCATCATCATGTGCCATACTCTCCAGAGCCTCAGCAACCACTTTCTTCCACAGTGATCTGTCAGCAGTCAAACCTATTGCATCTCTGGTGGTGAGGCTGGTCCTCTTCTTGATGTTGTCGATCCAGGTTGTCCTCTGTCTGCCTCCGGAGCGGCTTCCTTCTACTCTGCCTTCAAGCACAGTGTGTTCCAGTGTGTCATCAGTTCTTCAGATGTGTCCAAAATAACAAAGTTTCCTTTGGATAACGGTTTCCAGGAGTATTGGTTTTGTGCCATAGGATGAAATTGTTGGATCTCCTTTCAATGTATGACACCCTGAGGATCTGTCTATGTGTGCTCACCTCAAATGCTGTCAACTGCTTTTCATCAGCTGCTTTTAGGGTCCATGTTTCACAGCCACATGGGGTTACTGGCCAGACGAAACTTTTGAGGAGGCATATCTTGGTGTCAGTGCTCACAGATCTATCTTTCCAGATGTTCCAGAGTTTAGTAGTGCTTGTGCGTACCATTGCTAGCCTTCGCCGTATTTCCTTGCTGCACTCATTCGTGATTTCGAGTGGTCACACTCTGCTAATCACCATCAGCATGTGCAGGATTGGGACAGATCAAACTGCGACCCATTAATAAGAGATAATTATATCTTCTTATAATGACACACTGTACTTTGAAATACGCATCAAACCCTTTGCCGCAGTCAAAGGACAATGGTGACTATATCACTCCATTTAGGAGAGCGCCAACCACGTCATCAAGAATAATCAGCATCCTGGAGGCTTTGGTGTTTCTAGTTCGTATCTTCTGTCCAGCATTAAGATAAAAAAAAATATGGTCAGCCTATTTATGCTGTGTGGAAGGAGAAGGGGGACATTATGGTCAAGAGATGATGCCAAACGTCATTGGGAAGCAACAAGGAGAGGGAGAGAACAAGAATTGGATGAGGCCAGGGCTGCACGACTCCAGGATCAAATAGTCAGGACAAAAAAGATGAGAGAAGAGACAGAGGAGGAGAGGCATCCACATCTCCAAAACGACAACAGTAGGCACAGAAGGAGGAGAGAACGAGAATCAGATGAGGCCAGGGCCAGGATCAGAGAAAACAAATGATAGAAGAGATGAAGAGACAAAGGATGAAAGGGCTGGGGGACGTCACTTGACGACGTAGGGTCGAGACGTTGGGAATCCAGCTCCCTCTTAAAAAGTAATGAAATAGGGTTTAAATGAACAAGAGTTAACAAATATCTATCAGAAACTATTTATAAGCAATTCAGGATTATCTTTTGATATGGCTCCTAAACTGAAACAGAAGAAAGCAACTACTTCGAAGACTGCGCAAATCGGCGGGGAAAAAGGCCTAACCGTCTCGGCGAAGCCTCGGACTCAAGTTGGATCATCTCCCGGCGAAGTGCATGGCACTTCCGATGATGCGGAAAGGAAGTTGCAGCAATGTTGGCAGTCTCCAAGAAGAAACGGCAAGAACAACGCATGCGCAAAAGTATGCCTGAACAGATATTCGCAAAACTATAAATCCCAACTGTGGCTGGAAGTGGATCGGAAGTAGAAACAGACTCTTTGGTAAATTCAGAGGAAGAAGAAGAGGAAAAGAAGGAAGAGATTAAAGGAGACATAAAAGATATCCTGATATATATGACGAATGAATTAAAAGCTATAAGAACAGATATGATGAATGAATTAAAAGCTATAAGAACAGATATGAAGAATGAATTTAAAGCTGTAAGAACAGATATAAGAAGGATGCAGAATACACTTGATAATGGAAAAACAAAAAGATGGATAATAAAGTTAAAGAGATGGAAGTAAAAGTGGAAGAAAACACTGAAAAAATAGACAAGATAGAAGTGAATAATCTTGCCTGGACAATAGAAAGAAAACGGATGTTGGAAAAAATGGATGCGCTTGAGAACTCTAGTAGACGGAATAATATTAAAATTGTTGGTCTTATGGAAGGTACAGAGGGAGAAAATCCAATAAAATTCTTTCAAGAATGGATTCCGAAAATTTTGGAAATGAAAAAAGGAAGTCAAGTAATTGAAATTGAAAGAGCACATAGAGCATTAAGACCAAGATCTCAACAAGATCAAAATCCAAGATCAATTTTGATAAAATGTTTAAGGTACCAAGATAAAGAAATGATCCTGAAGGCAGCTACTCAGGGTGCTAAAAATAGAAATGGGCCATTGATAATAGAAGGGAAAAGAGTTTTTTTTTATCCAGACATAAGTTACGATCTTCCGAACAGGTGGAAGGAATTTAATCCAGTGAAAAGATCTTTATGGGAAAAGGGCTATAAATTTTTATTGAGCCACCCAGCAAAATTGATAATTTTCCTGAATAATGGAGAAAGAAGTTTCTTCGTTGACTACCGAAAAGCGGAGAAATTTGTACAAGAATTACCTGATGTCCATGAAGAGGAGTAAAGAATTATAGAAATGAAATGGACTAATGATGAAGACTGAAACAAGGTTGGACTTGATGGACATTTATAAGGGAAAAAAATAGTCGAGTATTAATTGGGAGTAGAGACATTAATTATTTGTTTTTTTTCTTCACTAATATATTTTCTTTTTTTTTGCGGGGGAGCTGGAGGAGCTCCTGATCGATGGCTTCGAGTTTCACGTGTACAATCATGGCGATTGCCATGACCCGTAAAAATGGGGGGGGGGGGGGTAATGTTGTGTTCTTTTTATTCGCAACATTAGAGGGGGGGTATTTTGTTTTTTTCTTATATATTAGTTATCTTTCTTCTATTTTTCTTCTTTTTTGCCTGGATGGTTGGGGAGAGACTCATAGCAACATGGAGAATTTTAAAGAGTTCCCAAGGTACTATGAATGATTAATTTACTTAATTTATTAAGTTTTAATGTTAAGGGAATTAATGGACCTGTGAAAAGAAAAAGAGTTTTAACATATATTAAGAAAATGAAAGGAGATATAGCTTTTTTACAAGAAACACTTTTAACAGAAACAGAACATAAGAAATTAAAGAGAGATTGGGTTGGAAATGTTATTGCAGCTTCATTTAATTCAAAATCGAGAGGAGTTGCAATTTTGGTTAATAAATCTTTACCAATCAAAATACAAAATGTAATAATTGATTCTGGGGGGAGATATGTGATTATACATTGTCAAATTTTTTCAGAATTATGGACTTTTATGAACATTTATGCACGAAATGAAAATGATGCAAAATTCATACAAGAAGTTTTTTTGAAATTGGCTGATGCACATGATAAAATATTAATAGGTGGAGATTTTAATTCTTGTTTAGATCCAGTTTTAGATAAGTCAACTAAAGTTGCTACAAAATCAAAAGTAACAAAATTAACTTTATCATTAATGAAAGATTTAAACCTGATTGATATATGGAGAAAAATTAATCCAAGAGAAAGAGGTTATTCATTTTATTCAAATAGACATAAAAACTTACTCAAGGATTGACTTTTTTTTATTATCAAAAAATATTCAAGGTAGAGTGAAAAGTGTGGAATATAAAGCAAGAATACTGTCAGATCATTCCCCCTTGATAATGACAATGATAATGATGGATAAGGAGGAATCGATCCATAGATGGAGATTTAATTCAATTCTATTAAAACGTCAAGATTTTTGTGATTTTATGAAAAAAACATTCAATTTTTTTTGGATATAAATCTACATTCAGTTGAGGATAAAATTGTATTATGGGAAGCGATGAAAGCATATTTAAGGGGTCAGATTATAAGTTAGACATCTAAAATTAAGAAGGAATACACAGCAGAAATAGATCAATTGGAAAAAGATATCATAAAGTTAGAAAAAGAATCTCAAAGATATATGACAGAAGAAAAACGAAGATAACTTGTTAATAAAAAAATTACAATATAATACACTTCAGACATACCATACAGAAAAAGTAATTATGAGAACTAAACAGAAATATTACGAATTAGGTGAAAGATCACATAAAATTCTTGCTTGGCAGTTTGAAACAGAACAGGTTTCTAAAACAATAAATGCAATTAGAACAAGTGTAAATAAGGTTACTTATACGCCTTTAGAAATTAATGAAACTTTTAAAAATTTTACACTGAACTATATCAATCAGAATCAAAGAATAAGATTGCTGAGATAAATTTTTATCACAAATAACTTTTCCAAAATTAAATTTGGAAGAACAGAAAGGATTAGATTTGCCTTTTACATTAAAAGAGGTTGAAGAAGCTTTAGGATCACTTCAGAGTAATAAATCTCCAGGAGAAGATGGTTTTCCTCCTGAGTTTTATAAAGAATTTAAAGATTTATTAATTCCTCCTTTTATGGAATTAATACACCAAGTGGAAAGAATGCACAAACTCCCACAATCTTTTTTAACAGCAATCATAACTGTATTGCCAAAAAAAGATAGAGATCCTTTAAAACTAACATCATATAGGCCTATTTCTTTGTTGAATACAGATTATAAAATACTAGTAAAAATTTTATCTAATAGAATATCTAAATATTTGCCAAAATTAATACATATGGATCAAACAAGTTTTATTAAAAATAGACAATCAATAGATAATATAACCCAGTTACTTAGTATAATTCATTTGGCACAAAAAAGAGAGGAAATGAGTGTGGCAGTTGCTTTGCAGAAAAAGCATTTGATAGATTGGAATGGGATTTTTTATTTAAGGTATTGGAAAAATATGAGTTAGGAAAATCTTTTATACAATGGATTAAAATTTTAAATACTAATCCTCAAGCTGAAGTAGTTACAAATGGTCAGATTTCAACATCATTTTGCTTAACAAGGTCAACTAGACAAGGCTGCCCGTTATCACCTGCTTTATTTGTATTGGCAATAAAACCATTAGCTGAATTAATTAGAACAGATTCAGATATTGGGGGCTTTAGAGTTAATCAAGAAGAATATAAGATTAATTTATTTGCTGATGATGTTTTGATTTATTTAACAAACCCATTGCAATCTTTGCAAAGATTATCTTTTAGATTGGAAGAATATGGGAAAGTATCAGGCTATCAGGTAAATTGGGATACAAGTGAAATTTTACCCCTTACCAAAGGAAATTATAATCAATGTCAATTAGCAACTCAATTTCGATGGTCAATAAATGGGATAAAATATTTAGGTATTAGAGTTGATAATGATGTAAAAAATTTATATAAACAAAATTATTTGCCATTATTAAAAAAAATAAAAGGATCTTGATAAATGGATGATGTTACCAATAACATTAATAGGTAGAGTTAATGCTGTAAAAATGAATATATTTCCTAGATTGCAATATTTATTTCAAACTTTACCAATACAATTACCTCAGAAGTTTTTTCAAGAACTGAATAAATATGTAAGGAAATTTCTTTGGAAAGGAAAGATGTCAAGAATATCATTGGAAAAATTGACATGTAAATTTGATTTAGGAAGGTTACAGCTTCCAAATTTTAAGAATTATTATAAAGCAAATCAACTTAGATTTATTGCGTCTTTTTTTGATGAAGAAAAACCAGCATGGATTAGAATAGAATTAGATAAGATAGGAGAAAATATACCAGAAGATTTTATATATAAATGGGAATCCAAATGGATACGGAAAAAAAAGAATCTCCTATATTAAGACATTTGATTGATTTATGGAATAAGGTAAATATGGACGATGAGATAAAGAAATCTTTATTAGCAAAAAGAACTTTAATTCAAAATAGGCTTATTCCTTTTACAATGGATAATAGACTTTTACATAATTAGTTCCAAAAGGGGATTAAATATATAGGTGATTGTTTTGAAGGAGGTATATTGATGTCATTTGATCAATTAAAAAATAAATATAAAATATCAAATAACACTCTTTTCTGTTATTTTCAATTAAAAGCCTATTTACAAGAAAAGTTGGGACAAACAATGTTGATGCCAAAACCTAGTGAAATAGAAATATTAATCCAGAAAGGAAAAATTAAAAAAATTACATCTTGTAAGTATAATTTGATTCAAAAGCAGACAATTAAATTAGGAATTCATAAATCAAGACGAAAATGGGAATCTGATTTGAATGTTAAAATTGATGGAAAAAACTGGTCAAGATTATGTTCTGATAGTATGAGAAATACAATAAATGTTTGACTTAGATTAATACAATATAATTTTTTACATCAATTATATATAACACCACAGAAAATAAATAGATTAAATTCAAATATGTCTGACAAATGTTTTCGATGTAATCAAGAAATTGGTACTTTTTTACATTCTACTTGGTCTTGTTTTAAAATTCAGCCATTTTGGATAAACTTAAGACTTTTATTGGAACAAATTATTGGAGTACAACTCACACATAGTCCATTATTATTTTTATTAGGAGGTATTGAAGGGACAATAACGAAACTTAAATTGAATAAGTATCAGAAAAAATTTATAAAAATTGCATTGGCAGTAGCCAAAAAAGTTATCGCAGTTACTTGGAAATCTGATTTATATTTAACTATGGATTGTTGGAATAATGAAATACATAGTTGTATTCCACTTGAAAAAATTACGTATAATCTAAGAAATGAATGATATATTTTCAAAAATTTGGTTCCCATACTTACAAAAAATAGGATTAAATACATAGGTCCTTTGAAGATAAAATTATAGCAATTGGGGAAAGTAAAACTAAGTATCAAAATTATTTTGAACTCCATGGAGCATGTGGGGATCCTCTGATATCCAGGTAATCCTTCTCTTGTTTCCTTTTTTTCTTTCTTTAGATAAGGGTTAAGGGGGGGGGTCAATATTATTTTTCTTACTATTTTATTACCACATTTATTCTTTGTAATTTCTAAAATTTAATAAATAAATATTTTTAAAAAAGGATGAAAGGGCTGTGTGTCTTCAGAATGACAACGAAAGGCACAAGAGTGGCAGATCAATCAGAAATGTTACCATCAGAAGTGTCCTTCATTAAACGAGAAGGAGTTATATTTCCCTTGCTACGCGTCTTTCTTCTTTAATAAACTGAGTTTTTCTTCTTCAATTTCCAAAGCAAAGTGATAGCAATAGCATTCAGGAAAATTTAATGTTCATTCCGGTCACATCAGACTGCACTACCTTTTTCTCAAAGGGTGCCCCAACAGGTCACCCGGTTGTCTAGTAGACTACAAATCTCTTGGTTCATCCATGGCTTTTGGTTTGGGTATGTCTGGTATGTTCTCAAAGGCACACACTCATCCACACAGGGCTTTAGATAAATCCCTGAATATTTTTCAGTTCATCAACTTAAGACAGCACTCTTCCACCTCCCTTGACCATATCTTCCTGGTCCTCAAGAAGGTGATGCAGCCTTTAGTCTCTACCTAATATAAGCCAGAAGTAGAAGCACAGCCAAATGATCAGATTTTCTGAAGTGTGGGTGTGGGTGTGGGGTGGCATGGCATGGTAAGCATTCGTGATGGTGGTATAACTGTGGTCAAATCTGTTGAGTTCTCTGGTTCTACAGGTGATTTATTGGTGATTGTTGTTCAGAGACTTCTTCAAGCTGATTCAAATCCCCTGCAATGACAGGGAAGGCATCTGGGTGTGTTGTTTGTGCCTGCTGATCACAGAGCTCAATTCTCTAGTGCCTACCTGATGTTGGCCTGAGCTGGAATGTACAACACTACCAGGATGATGGCAGAAATCTCCTGCAGCAGATAAAATGGACATTTGATTGCTAAATGTTCCAGTTCGAATGAGCAGAATTAAGACAGAACTGCCACGTCTGTGTACCACAATGAGTTACTCATAAAATATACTGCACCTCCTTTATGTTTAAAAGATTGAACTCTCCTGTCTTTGCTGAGAATGTTGAAGCCATGAGGCTACCATGCTGTATGTGAAATAAATCAAATTTCCGTGAAGCAAAGTATATAACAGTCCCTGATGCCCCTCTGGTGTGTCAGTCTTGCTCTAAGGTCTTCAGTTTTATTTTTCAGAGATTGCATATTTGCCAGCAGTATAGTCAGGAAAGGGAGTCCATTCTAGAGACTACGTTTGCCAGCAGGATAGCCGGGAGTGGGAATCCAAGACCTCCGCATTTCAATTGTACCAGGAGCAAAATAGACCAGCTAGTTGAATGGTGTTGCAGCAGCAACTTTGCACTCAATGTCCGTAAGACCAAAGAGCTGATCGTAGTGGGATCAGAAGTAGAGAGTTAGCAATTTCAAGTTCCTAGGTGTTAAGATCTCTGAGGACCTAACCTGGTCCCAACATATTGACATAGCTATAAAGAAGACAAGACAGCAGCAATATTTCATTAGGGGTTTAAAGAGTTTTGGTATGTTACCTAAAACACTCACAAATTTTTACAGATGTACCATAAGAAGCACTCTTAACTGGCTGCTTCGCCATCTGCTACGGCACAGAATCAAAGAAAGCTGCAGAGAGTTGTAAAATTGGCCAGTTCCATCATGGGCGCTAGCCTCCGTTGTATCCATAGAAACATAGAAAATAGGTGCAGGAGTGCACCATTTGGCCCTTCGAGCCTGCACCGCCATTGAGTATGATCATGGCTGATCATCCAACTCAGAACCCTGTACCTGCTTTCTCTCCATACCCCCTGATCCCTTTAGCCTCAAGGGCCATATCTAACTTCCTCTTAAATATGGCTAATGAACCGGCCTCAACTGTTTCCTGTGGCAGAGAATTCCACAGATTCACCACTCTCTGTGTGAAGAAGTTTTTCCTCATCTCAGTCCTAAAAGGCTTCCCCTTTATCCTTAAACTGTGACCCCTCTGGACTTCCCCAACATCAGAAACAATCTTCCTGCATTTAGCCTGTCCAATCCCTTTAGAATTTTATACGTTTCAAAGCCTGTCCAATCCCTTTAGAATTTTATACGTTTCAAGAAGTGGTGCCTCAAAAAGGCAGCTTCCATCACTAAGGGCCCCCACTACCCAGAACATGACCGCTTCTCATTACCACCAGGAAGAAGGTACAGAAGCCTGAAGGCATACACTCAGCGTTTAAAGAACAGTTTCTTCTCCTCTGCCCTCTGATTTCTGAATGGACATTGAACCTATGAACATTTCCTCACTATTTTTTTATTTCTGTTTTTGCACTGCTTATTTAATTTAACTATTTAATTAATATATTTACTGTAATTCAGCTTTTTTTCTACATTATCATGTATTGCGTTGTGCTGCTGCTGCCAAGTTAACAAATTTCACAATGTATGTTAGTAATAAAGCTGATTCTGCTTCTGAGACTGGCGTGCCTTCTGTGCTTGTGTTTCCTTAAAGGGCATCTGCACTTGTGACCCAGTCTGCAGATGCGATCTGCTGATAGAGTATTGATAGATTCTTTAAAATGTTTTAAAATGATGCTGCTTACTGGACGATCCATAGCTGTGACTGTGGATTTCAGTTGTAGTAGTCCTAAATGGGAGAATTTGATGGAGTGCAGTGCATGCAGAGAGTCACCATGTGTCTCTGCCACCTTGGCATCTGCTAGCATCAATTTTAATTGCTGTATATATTTATTTGTATTTGGAATTTGCTGTGGTGTGTTGGCATGACATGCAACAAAAAACAACTTTCAACCATTGTAGAATAATTATATAAAAATAAGCTTGGAGGTTAAAGTGCAGATATGGAATAAAATGTGCATAAACTCATAAAGACCATTGTGTATTTCCAAAATAAACAGCAGTATTAAAGTGGGCTAGTGTTTACAGTTCAGTGATGGGGTAGTAGATGATCAAGTTAACTGCCTAATGGTGTGAACTTTTTATTTTAATAGCCCTATAGTGTTTTCTAGAAGGGAGCTTTTGCTGGGTGGATAGTGTCCATAATGCTTTAGCTTGCTTGATTCTTTGTCCTGGACACATACAAGTCCTGCAGTGATGATAGGCTACAGCTAGTGACCTTTCCAGCTGATCTGACAGTTTGTTGTAATTTTTGTATGCTGGGAGAGGATGCTGCACCAAACTAGGCAGTATTAGTTGATGTGAGGATGCTCTCTATGATGGCCATGTAGAATTGCATCAGTATATTCTGGGGAAGATGGAATTTTACCAACTGCTGCAAGAAGTACATCCTCTGCCGTGCCTTTTTGTTATTGAAAGAGATAAAGTTCTCCCATGAGAGAGAAATCATGATGCCCAGGAACCTGAATGCTGGAGCAGTTGTTGATAATAGTGGATGAAAAGGAGACTAACTTCAAGAGAATAAATATATACATCTCCATGGTTTTGAGGGCATTTATCTCAAAGTTGTTGAGATTGCACAGGGCACTAGCCTGTATAATTCCTGGTGGTACTAGGATTCATCTGCTCTAGTGATTAGTCTAATAACAGTAGTGTCCTCCACACTCCTGGGTGTTGTTGTACAGAGAACGTAAGAGAGGGGAATGAGTGTTAACTGAGTCAAATGTGGAGATGTTCTTACCTAGTCTCATATACTGCCTCCTGTCACAAAATAAGTTTGTGATCCAGCTACAGATGGAACCATGAGCTTGAAAGCTGCACTTCCCATCAGTTGATGCTGCATATATTAAATGACAAAAGAGTTGGTGGGAGTAAATAAAAACAGGAAAGGCTTAGCAGGCTGTAATTATTTAAATACCTTACACCATCATCCCATTTCCCATTTCATTTCTCCTCTGATTCTACTGCCTTCTTCTCTCATCTTTCCATCTTACTTAAAAAAATTTAACTATATCCAATTTCATTGCTTTTTGAAACACTCATTCTGTTTCTCTCCCAGTGCTTGCAGAGCCTACAAGTTTTTTTCTGAACTTTCTGTAGTTGTGGAAGTAACAGAAGTACGGGAGTTTTCAGTGTGTTCCTGCCCTCCCCCCATCCATGGCAATTAACCCTTTTTGTGCTAATTATACCATTTTGTTCCACACTTTTGATATATGTTTCAGTGATTTCAGTTCCTTTTTGCTTATCTACCATCCATCTGAGAGGCAAATTGTCTTCATTTCAAGTCGGTCAGTATTTGTGCCATTTTAATGTTCAGAGGTTCAAAGGTTCAATTTGATGTTAGAGAAATGTATACAATATATATCCTGAAATGCTTTTTCTTCACAACCATCTACGAAAACAGAGAAATGCCCCAAAGAATGAACGACAGTTTAATGTTAGAACCCCAAAGTCCCCCAGCTCCTCTCCCTCCCATATGTAAGCGGCAGCAAGCAACAATCCCCCACTCCCCCCACCGGTAAAAGAAAAGCACCAGCACCCGCCACTGAGCACTCAAGAGAGAGCAAAACAATAGCAAAGATACAGACTTGCAGTTACCCCAAAGACTTTGCGTTTCACCCAATATAGGAAATACCACTCTGTGTGTGTGTGTGGGTGTCTCCCTGTCTCTCTCCCCCCCCCCTCCCCCATCCTCGCTCTCTCCCTCCCTCCTCCCCCCTCCCTAATATGGGAGAAGGAGGTGTCTCTCTTTTCCCAGCAAGTAGGAAGACATACCAAACAACTCGCTGGTTTACGATGTTAAAAGTCCATTATGTCACTTTTTCCGCGCTCTGTGCCTAAAAATCGCAAAGATCTCTGGTCTCCACACATGTACAATAGTTGTAGATATCCCAACTCCCCCAACACACGGGTCTCCTGCCGTGACACTGACTTTTGATCCGCCCATCTCCAGAGCCCCGAGATCCTAGTCTTCCAAATCTGAGCCCTCGGCATGCAGAACAACGGCCGGTTGTGAAACTCTGAGAGCAAGTCCCATTCCCGCAAAGAACTGAAGTCAGCGTGTAACTCCAGGTCAGTGTCTTCAAAAGAACCCTGAAAGAGGAAAATAAAGATATTAAAGATGGAAATAGAGCTGTTTCCGAAGATGCAAGCAAAGCAGTCGCTGTTTAGGGCCATAATGTTGATGGCATTATGACAGGAAATATGGTAACAACCTATTTTTGAGTCAAACTAAAATTTAAAATGGTTACTCTTGACTCTTCTGATGAATATCAGGAAGGAGTTGGAGAGCTTAGTAATATGGTATCATGTCAATGACAGTAAAGCAAAACAGCTGGTCAATGACTTCAGGATCAAGTTCTACATCAATGGCGTTAAGGTTGAGAGGTTCACGTTCCAAGAAATGAACATACCAATAGCCTGTCCAACTATGTTGATGTCATAGTTTAAAAAGAATAGCTCACCAATGACTCTAGTTTCTCAAGAGGCTAAAGAAATTTGGCATGTCCCCGTTGTCCTTTACTAATTTTCATAGAAAGCATCCTGTATGGATGCATCACGGCTTTGTATGGCAACCGCTCTGCATTACATTACATTACAGCACAGAAACAGGCCTTTTGGCCTTATTGGCTGTGCTGAACCATTTTTCTGCCTAGACCCACTGACCTGCACCTGGACCATATCCCTCCATACACCTCTCATCCATGTACCTGTCCCAAGTTTTTCTTAAATGTTTAAAGTGAGCCCACATTTATCACTTCATCTGGCAGCTCATTCCACACTCCCACCACTCTCTGTGTGAAGAAGCACCCCCCAATGTTCCCTTTAAACTTTTCCCCCTTCACCCTTAACCGACGTCCTCTGGTTTTTATCTCCCTTAGCCTCAGTGGAAAAAGCCTGCTTGCATTCACTCTATCTATACCCATCATAATTTTATATACCTCTATCAAGTCTCCCCTCATTCTTCTACGCTCCGGGGAATTCAACTTTTCTCTGTAACTCAGTTTCTCAAGTCCCCGCAACATCCTTGTAAACCACCTCTGCGCTCTTTCAATCTTATTAATATCCTTCCTGTAATTCAATGACCAAAACTGTACTCAATACTCCAAATTTGGCCTCACCAATGCCTTATACAACCTCACCATAACATTCCAACTCTTATACTGAGTTCTTTGATTTATAAAGGCCAATGTACCAGAAGCTCTCTTTACTACCCTATCTACTTGTGACACCACTTTTAGGGAATTTTGTATCTGTATTCCTAGATCCCTCTGTTCTACTGCACTCTTCAGGGCCCTGCCATTTACCTTGTATGTTCTACCTTGGTTTTTCCTTCCAAAGTGCAATACCTCACATTTGTCTGTATTAAACTCCATCTGCCATTTTTCTGGCTGGTCCAGATCCCTCTGCAAGCTTTGAAAACCTTCTTCACTGTCCACTCCACCCCCAATCTTTGTATCATCAGCAAATTTGCTGATCCAATTTACCACATTATCATCCAGAGCATTGATATAGATGACAAATAACAATGGACCCAGCACTGATCCCTGTGGCATACCACTAGTCACAGGCCTTCACTCAGAGAAGCAGTCCTCCACTACCACTCTCTGACTTCTCCCATTGAGCCAATGTCTAATCCAATTTACTGCCTCACCATGTATACCTAGCAACTGACTCTTCCTGACTAACCTCCCATGTGAGACCTTGTCAAAGGCCTTACTGATGTCCACGTAGACAACATCTACTGCCTTCCCTTCATCCACTTTCCTGGTAACCTTCTTGAAAAACTCTAATAGATTTGTTGAACATGACCTACCATGCACAAAGCCATGTTGACTCTCCCTAATAGTTCCCCATCCATACCAATACTTGTAGATCCTATCTCTTAGTACTCCTTCCAAAAATTTACCTACTACTGACATCAAACTTACACCAGCCTATAATTTCCCGGATTACTTTTTGAGCCTTTTTTAAACAATGGAACAACATGAGCTATCCTCCAATCCTTCAGCACCTCACCCGTGGATAACGACACTTTAAATATATCTGCCAGGGCCCCTGCAATTTCAACACTGGTCTCCTTCAAGGTCCAAGGGAATACCCTGTCAGGTCCTGGAAATTTATCTGCTCTGAATTGCCTCAAGATAGCAAGCACCTCCTCCTCTTCAATCTGTATAGGTTCCATGACCTCACTACCTGTTTGCCGTATTTCCATTGACTCCATGCCAGTTTCCTTAGTAAATACAGACGCAAAAAACCCATTTAAGATCTCCCCCATTTCTTTTGGTTCCATACAAAGCCGACCACTCTGATCTTCAAGAGGACCAACTTTATCCCTTACTATCCTTTTGCTCTTAATATACCTGTAGAAGCTCTTTGGATTATCCTTCACCTTGACTGCCAAAGCTACCTGTGTCTTTTAGCCCTCCTGATTTCTTTCTTAAGTATTTTTTTGCACTTTTTATACTTTTTGTACCTTATTTGCTCCGTTTCTTATACATGTCATACATCTCTCTCTCTCTCCTTCTTTATCAGAGTTCCAATATTCTTATTCACTTTGCCTTTAATCCTGACAGGAACATACAAACTCTTCTCAAAATGTCTCCTTTGAAGGCCTCCCACTTACCAATGACATCCTTGCCAGAGAACAACCTGTCCCAATCCACGCTTTTTAATCCTTCCTCATTTCTTCAAATTTGGCCTTTTTCCAGTTTAGAACCTCAACCCGAGGACCAGATCTATCTTTATCCATGATCAAGTTGAAACTAATGGTGTTATGATCACTGGAACCAAAGTGTTCCCCAACACACACTTCCGTCACCAGTCCTAACTCGTTTCCTAATAGGAGACCTAATATTGCATCCTCTCTAGTCGGTACCTCTATGTATTGATTTAGAAAACTTTCCCAAAAACATTTTACAAACTCTAACCCGTCTAGACCTTTAACTGTATGGGAGTCCCAATCAATACATGGAAAATTAAAATCCCCTACTATCACAACTTTATGTTTCCTGCAGCTGTCTGCTATTGCTCTGCAGATTTGCTCCTCCAATTCTCGCTGACTATTGGGTGGTCTATAATACAACCCCATTAATGTGGTCATAACTTTCCTGTTTCTCAGCTCCACCCATATGGCCTCGGTAGACAAGCCCTCTAATTCGTCCTGCCTGAGCACTGCTGTAACATTTTCCCTGACTAGCAATGCCACCCCCCCCCCCCCCCCACCCAACCCTTCATCCCTCTGCCTCTATCACATCTGAAACAACAGAACCCCGGAACATTAAGCTGCCAGTCCTGCCCCTCCTGTAGCCAAGTTTCACAAATGGCTACAATGTCATAATTCCAAGTGTCAATTCACGCCCTCAGCTTGTCAGCCTTCCCCACAACACTCCTCGCATTGAAATAGACACACCTCAGAAGATTATTACTACCACTCACAACCCTTCTATTTGTGACTTTGCATGAAACTTTAACATCATTTATTTTCAGCCCCGCTCCACTATCTACTCTGGCACAGTGGTTCCCATCCCTCTGCAAGTCTAGTTTAAACCCCCCCCCGTCCTCAAAGCACTAACTAGCCTCCCTGAAAGGATATTGGTCCCCCTGTAGTTCAGGTGTAACCCATAGGTCCCAATGATCCCAAAATCTGAAACCCTGCCCCCTACAACAGTTCCTCAGCCACATGCTTATCCTATTCTTACCCTTACTAGCACGTGGCACAGGTAGCAATCCTGAGATTATCAACCTCAAGGTCCTGCTTTTTAACTTCCTACCAATCTCTCTATACTCACTCTTCAGGACCTCACTCTTCCTTCTTACATTATTGGTACCGATGTGTACCATGACATCTGGCTGCTCACCCTCCCATTTCAGAATGCTGTGCTGGCGATCAGAGACATCCCTGACCCTGACACCCGGGAGGCAACAAACCGTCCCCGTCGCAACCACAGAACCTCCTGTCTGTACCTCTAACTATCGAGTCCCCTATCACTACCGCTCTTCTCTTCTTCCCCCCTCCCTTCTGCACTGTAGAACCAAACTCAGTGCCAGAGATCCGGCTTCCGCAGCTTGTCCCAGGTAAGTCATCCCCCCAACAGTATCCAAATCGATATACTTGTTGAGGGGAATGGCCACAGGGGAGACCTGCTCTGCCTGCCCTTTCCTCTTCCCTCGCCTGACGGTAACCCAATTACCTGTGCACTGCTCCTTTGGCATAACTGCCTCCCTGTAGCTACTATCTATAAACTCCTCATTCTCCCGAATGATCTGGAGGTCATCCAGCTCCTGCTCCAGTTCCCTAATGCGGTTGGTTAGGAGCTACAGTTGGATGCACTGCTTGCAGTTGTCGTCAGGGAGACCTGACTTCCCACATCCTGCAAGAGGAGCATTCCAACATCCTGCCTGGCATTCTCTCTACTCTAAACAAACATAACAAAACTTACCGGAACCTACCCTCACCTCTGCCTGTTCACGCTGAAGCCTGTTGAGCCAAAGCCGTCTCACTTTGACTCAGTCCTCTCCGACGATGGCTGCTGTATAGGCGGTCTTTTTTTTAAACCTTTGGTGCGCTACATCACATGCCTGCGCAGTCTAGCCTCTTTTCCCCAATCAGTTTTTTAAAAAATGGCTTCTCTCCAAGATGCCTTTACTACTTCACTCTCCACCTCTTGCTTCAATTTAAACTGCAAAACAAAACTACAGAGAGTTGTGGACACAGCTTAGCTAAGCAGGAAAGCCAGTCTCCCCTCCATGCACTCTGTCTGTCTATACTACTTGTTGCATCAACAAACAGCCAGGATAATCAAAATATTCACCCGCATGGGACATTCTCTCCTCTACTCTTCCATTGAGTTAAAGATACAAAAGCCAGAAAGTGCATATCACCAGGCTCAAGGACAGCTTCTACCCTGTTATAATATTACTAAATAGTTCCCTACTATGATACATTGGACATTTGACCTCATAATCTACCTTGTTATGATCTTGCAATTATTGCTTGCCTGCATTACACTTTATTCTGTATTGCTATTGTTTTACTTTGTTGAACAAATGTACTATGTAGTGATCTCATCTTATGAACAGTATCCAAGACAAGCTCTTCAATGTATCTCAGTACATCAGACAATAATAGACAAATTCCAATTCCATTGAAACTGATTCTTTCATCAGACAAAAGTTGATGAAGAGAGATAGGTTTCATAAATAGAAACGATATTTTTCCAATATCTCCATTCTAATCAGGACTCAGAGTGTTAACATAGGTGACATAAAAAACAGTTCATATTAAAGCCAGTGTACCCAAAGTATTGTTGAGGAAGAAATAGTTTTACGTCTCTGAACATTTACCACCGTTTCTGGAAAGCAGTAGTTCAAGGCAATACAGTGGTGCTAGAATTTTATCTATTTCTGCATAAGTACGACCTAAAATGTGATCAGATCTTCACATAAAGTTCTAAAACTAGATGGAGCACCCAATTAAGTAAATAGCACAAAAAAAAATCATAGTTATTTATATATTTATTGAGAAGAATGATCCAATGTTGCATGCTCTTGTTGGAAAAAGTATGTGAACCTTTGCTTTCAGTAATTGGTGTGGACCTCCACCCCCACCACCCCTTGTGCAGCAATAACTTCAATCAAACGTTTCCAGTACTGTTGATCAGTCCTGCACATCGGCTTAGAGGAATTTTAGGCCATTCCTCCTTATAAAACAGCTTCAGCTTTGAGATGTGGTGGGCTTCCAAACTGCCTGTTTCATTTTCTTCCACAACATTGCTATAGAATTAAGGTCAGGACTTTGACTTGGCCATTCCAAAACACAAATGTTCTTCTTTTTCAACCATTCGATTGTTGATTTACTCTTGCCTTTTGGATCATTGTCTTGTTGCATTGTCATGTATTCTGAACCCTTTCTCTTACAGGGATGAACAATACAGGGTAATGTGGAATGAGTTAGAAACCCTTGTAAGGGCACACTTAAATAACTCTGAGAAACATCAGCGTGTACTGGAATGCTTGCTGGCCTGTCGGAGCAAGCCTCCGGAAGAGGAGGAGCGCAAAAAGACTCGGAGGAAAAGAGAAGATAAAGAAGATAAATCTGAAAAATCAGCAAAGGAATACGAGTCTGACAAATCCTGGCAAGATTCTGAACGGTGAGTGCATTATCTAAATGAAGAGGCTATGGAAGTCAATAGAATGCTCTACTAAGAGGAGAAACAAATAATTTCTTGGTGCCCTATACAGTAAACGTAGGGCACTGAGAAGTGTGATAAAACAAAGGGATCTGGAAATGCAGGTACATATGTAATTCATAAAGAAAGCTTTTTTGGCACATTGGCCTTCATAAATTAAGGTATTGAGTGCAGGAGCTGGGATGTTATGCTGACATTGGTGAGGCGTAACTTAGAGTATTGTGTGCAATTTTGGTCACCTACCTACAGGGAAGATGTTCATAAGTTTGAAAGAGTGCAGAGAAAATTTACAAGGGTGTTGCTGGGCCTGGAGGACCTGCGTAATCAGGAAAGATGGAGTAGATTAGGACTGTATTCCTTAGAATGTAGAGGACTGAGAGAAGATTTTGGAGGTATACAAAATTAAGGTGTGTAAATAGGGTAAATGCAAACAGACTTTCTCCATTGAGGTTGGGTGGGATAACAGCCAGAGGTCATGGGTTAAGGGTGAAAGGTGAAAAGTTTAAAGGGAACATGAGGGGAAACTTCTTCACTCAGTGTACCATGAGAGTATGGAACGATCTGCCAACACAAGTGGTGCTTGCGAGCTCGATTAAACGTTTAAGAGAAGTTTGTATAGGTACATGGATGGTAGGGTTATCGAAGGCTAGGATCCTGGTGCAAGTCAATAGGAGTGGGGAATTTAAATAGTGTGTAACACTTACCCAACAGGCTGGTATATGTCTAGGGGAAAAGGAGATTCAGCCACTCACCAACCCCACCTCCCGTACACGCAGGTGCTGTGAGAATCAAGTTTATGCCGCGTGTACACACACAATATCAAACTCACACCAGATACCGTAATGGAATACACTTTAAAGATTTTACTAAAACTAAAAGAGTACTATGCAATACAGTACATATAAAGGAAAAGAAAATAAAGTAAAAGGCGCCAACTTATCAAAGTTCAGTCAGTTTAGTGTACATCGTTGGAGCTCAACCATCGAACCATTCGACCCCTCATCACTTTCCTCTGACCTCCATGTCCTTGCACCTGGGACCACCCCCGGTGGTCGACCGAGCAGTGCAGCGCACGTCCACCTTCCTCGGCATCTCCTTCCCACACCCCCTGAAAAGACCGCAAAACCCTCAAGCTCCCAGCCTCACAAGACAAAATAACATTCCCCATTGGTTAACAAATGAATACAATCCCCATATCAGCAAGTCCAAAGCTAAACAACTGCGAGAGAAAACACCTATCAAACATAAAAGCATTCCTACTCTAGAAAAACAAAGAAGCCATTTTGATTAACATACACAGTACATTGTACAGGTGTCTGGTGTCCACATGGACTAGATGGGCCAAATGGCCTACTTCTGTGCTCTACTTCTCATTGACTCTAAATTTGGGATTACTTTTATTTTAAAATACTCCTGTTCAATCTCTTTTTTTAAATAAAATGATTTGTTTTACATAACTTCCATTATATTGTAGACAAAAATATCTTTGAGTAGGTTATTTCATCCTGTTTAACCTTCCCAGTCATGTTGCCCAAAGGGGACTAGTTGGCAACTTAAAGTAAAAGCAGACAATTCTGGGAAAATTCAGCTGATCAGGGACTGTGTGTGAAGAGAAAAGATATGTTAATGTTTCAGACTGATGATTTTTTTTTTATTAAACTGGGAATGGTTAGAAATAAAGCGAATATGTTTTTGGGAGATAGGGGGAATGAGAGCTCAGGGCAGAGTAAACAAATTGGGTCGAGACCAAAATGTTTGAACAGTTGCAAATTGTGATTTCAAAATCAATCACTTCTAAGTGTCAGTACATTCAATGAAAGTTCTTAGTAATGTAATAACATTCCAATATGACTATTCAGAAGTTCCAAAGCTCAACAAACGGAACACCCAGGTTCATAGGAAAATAGGTTATACTGTATTGGCATATTTTTTTAAAGGAATTAATAGTGTGTGTCATATTAATAATATATATTATAATATTATACAGAATATATTAATATGAAATATATTAAATAATATTCAATAGCCCAGAAAATCTGCCAGTTCAAAGCCTCGAGTGTGTGGATATCACAGAATTTCCTTTTAAGTATTTTGGTGTTTTTATTCATTTCAGATAACACTTTTAGACTAGATTTTTACCCTTACCACTTTTAGAGTAGATTTATGTTCATTTAAGGTTGTATTTGTTAGAAAGAAAGATGCCTTTTTTTTTTGCATTTTTCTTACTTTTCAATGATAATTTTTCATGCTTTTTGCATGTTTTACTACCTGCCCCTATTCCTTGCAGAAGACAAAGTATTGATGTATGTGCAACACACACAAAATGCTGGTGGAACGCATCAGGCCAGGCAGCATTTATAGGAAGAAGTACAGTCGATGTTTCAGGCCGAAACCCTTCATCAGGACTCCTGACGAAGGGTCTCGGCCCAAAACATTGACTGTGCTTCTTCCTGTAGGTGCTGCCTGGCCTGCTGCGTTCCACCAGCATTTTCTGTGTGTTACTTGAATTTCCAGCATCTGCAGATTTCCTCGTGTTTGCGTTCTTGATGTATGTATGTATGTATGTCAGTATGCCAAATATATAGAGCACACATACCTATAATGCACCTTGCTCCAGTAAAAGATGCCTGGACAAGAACTGCAGAATGACTAGACCCTGCAATAGAAACATAGAAAACCTACAGCACAATACAGGCCCGTTACCTGCTCAATAGAGCATTGTTAAGATATGGTCATTCACAAGGAAATTAATACGTTCTAACTAAAGAATGAATAAGTAATCCAATATTTAAAGTAGATTAAATTACAGTAATATCATTGCTTCTGCTGTAAGCCGTTTGTTTCAGTGTTTCTGTTCACCTGTAAGGGTACAGCACTCTAAGGTACCTTGAGCTACATTAGAATATATCTGGAGTTGGAACAGAGGCTGTGCGACTACCTCTTCTTCAGAAACTAACAAAGCACACTCCGTTCCTACTTCCCTGAAGACTAATAGGAATTAACCACATAACGTGGAGCACAAGGGAAAATATTTTTGAGAATTTGAAATGGTGAAAAAGAACTTGTACTTGCTGCATTTTTTTTAAACTATCTGCTCCTTCATTCTTCGTATATAGTTCAAAAATAAACTTTATTCATGATAAATAAAAACAAAAGAAGAAACGGTTGTATATCTTCATGGTCAATGCATTCACTAGTGTTAATGTATATTTTAAAACCATAACACTAAACCCTTTATGCAGCCCCAAGGTGATAAACTGCTTTGTGTTTGAGGGGCATCCCTATACAACTCAGTCCCTTCACGTGCAGAAGCGAAAGGAGCCTAGACTGTGGTCCTTTCCTACACAGCCTTTGCATTGGCTGCACTGAGCTTCAGTGCATCTCTCAGCACACACTCTGTAGCCTGGAAAGTGCCTGTTGGCAACATTCTCTGACAGATACCTTGCTGTGCCCCATTTTGGCCCCATCTCTCTTATTTGTTCCCGTATGCTTGGGATCAGGACAAGTATATAGTCTCTGTTAAAGTAATGCCTAGTATTAGGTCAAGCTTGCTACTCTGAGAAACATTTTAGGTCACCATTACCTAAGTAGCAGATTAATAATCCAGAAACTAAGATTAAACTCCAATTGATGGTTTTGAAATGATAATTTGTAAAAATGTGTCAAAAAAGAGGTCCGAGAAAGTTGATGTTTTGTTGTAAACACAAAGAATATATGGATAGCATTTTGGGAAAAATACTATGCCTGCATGTGTCAGGACTCTTATACCATGTGGTTATAGTCTTACAGGAGTGAGGAGCATTAAATAAATTTTGTCCAAATCTCAAAAACATATTGTCATCTGCCAGCTTCTGTTCAATCCTTAGCAATGTCATTGTTAGGATTTGACCTATTTCTCCTCCATTGTAACATACAGGTTCTCTGATTCTACACCTGTTTAGTGTACATTTACCGCAATTTCACATTGACAGGAGCGAATTGTGTTAACATTCACAGCAAAATGTGAACGGTAACACAATTTAATCTTATCTGTACACTATTTAATGAAAGTTTGAATTTATTTGTAAAGACAAAAGGGAGCACTGGAACGAGAAAAAGATGAAGTGGCTGAAGCTGAGATAATCAAAGACTCTCCTGACTCCCCTGAACCACTGAACAAAAAACCACGGGTTAGCGTAGGAGAAACACAGCCTGTAGAGAAGGTTAAAGGTGAGTTGACTTCATATTTAAAGCAGGTACTTAATATGTCATTTAAGTGTGACATCACAGTGGATTCCAGTTGATTGGACCATTGTTAATCGGGGGCAGCCACTTCTTTGGGGCAACTATTAAGGAACAGAAACTAATGAAAAAAATAGCCAGGATTCCCTTTGTTTATTTGGGACACCATGATGCTCAATTAGGATAGGAGACAGATACTGAACAGTTTCTAACTGGCGTCAGTCACTTGCACTTATGTGATCGTTAGACACTACACTGTACTTGATACGAAAAATAGTGTAAGTTTGTGTTCAAAAAGCAGTGATTTTTACTCACCACGATTTCAAGCATTCAGGTTTGGAGGTGCGAGAGATGGCAGGAGTGAAATTGAAATGATTTCATTACTTCAAGTTAGGAACTATGAATAATTTAAAGATATAATCAGTTTGAATATTACAATGAAAATTAAGATTTGGAGGATGCATTTGTTGAAAACATTGTATGAAGGCATTCCATTATCTGCACTTGGTGCCTGCATTGATTTTGGTCATTTACTGTCAATCAAAAGATCGTGGCAGCATACAATTCCTCTGTCCATAACTATTAAGAACTAATATAGTTTTACAGTATTATAGTGTATTGTTCTGTATTTCATTTAAATACATAATTTGTTGACTCAATTAAAACTGATTTGTTTCTTATTCTTTTTAACTATTTCCATGAAACTTTGGCTAATTGGGCAGCTACTTAATTGGGCCAAGATGTACTGGTCCTGATTTGTCCCAATTAACCAGAATCCACTGTATATAAAAATGCATTATAAAGTTATAGGTAGATAGATAGATACTTTATTGATCCCAAAGGAAATTACAGTGTCACAGTAGCATTACAAATGCCCAGATATGCAAAATTACAAATATTAGAAGAGAAGTAAGAAAGAATGAAAAATGTTACTTCAAACAGCAGGGTCATCACTTCTCCAGCTATAGGTCAACTCATTACAGAGCCTAAAGGCTGAGAGCAAGAATGACCTCATATAGCGCTCTTTGGAGCAGTGCAGTTGTCTTAGTCTATTACTAAAAGTGTTCCTCTGTTCAGCCAAGGTGGCATGTAGAGAGTGAGAAACATTGTCCAGAATTGCCAGGACTTTCCATAGGGTCCTTTGTTCTACCACAGCCTCCAGTGTGTCCAGATTGACTCCTATAACAGAGCCAGGCTTTCTGATCAGTTTATTGAGCCTGTTAGCATCACCCATGTTGATGCCATTGCCCCAGCACATCACCACCTAGAAGATTGTATTGGAGACAACAGACTGGTAGAACATGTGAAGAAGAGGTCTACATACTCCAAAGGACCTCAGTCTCCTCAGGAAGTAGACGTAACTCTGGCCCTTTCTGTACACAGCCTCTGGGTTGGTGCTCCACTCAAATCTGTCATCCAGGTGTACCCCCAGGTACTTGTAAATCCTCAGCATATCCATGTCCTCACCATCAATTGTAACAAGGAGCAGTGCAGGCTTAGTCTTCCTAAAGTGTATCACTATCTCCTTTGTCTTACTGATGTTGAGCTGCAGATGATTCCCTGTGGGGCCCCAGTGCTGCTTATAGCCATGCATAACACACAGCTCTGAAGCTGCGCAAACTGTGGTCCATTATCCAGGACTTATGGAAGTGCCATTCTACACTGAACAGAGCTTTGAGGGCTGTATGGTATTGAAGCCACTTGAGAAATCAAAAAAACATGACCCACACAGTGCCAAATGGGAGTAGGCTCTGTCCAGCAGGTAGATGACAGCATCGTTGACTCCAGTGCAGGGAAACTGCAGGGGATCAAGAGCTGATCTGACCAGGGGTCGGAAGTGAGCCAGGACCAGCCTCTCTAGGGTCTTCATGATGTATGAGGTCAGGGCCACTGGATGGTAGTCTTCCAAGACTTTTGGTTGTGGCCCTTCTTGAGTACTAGGTCCACACATGATGTTTTCCACAGTCGAGACCCTTTCCAGGCTGAGACTCGGGATTGAAAATGCTCTGGAGAACTCCACACAGCTGCTCAGCACACTCCTTCAGGACTTTGCAGTTCACACCATCTGGTCCCAATGCTTGGCCATGTCGGTGTTTCCCCAGAGTCCTTCTCACCTGCTCAGTAGTGAAGGTGAGTCCATGATGATTGGGGAGTTGGTGGAAAATGGGGGCTGGGGAGTGTGGATGAAGATCAGGATGATGGCAGTTAGTATGTGGCGGTGTGGATGGTAGGTGCAGAGCAAGGAGGGGATGTAGACAGTGGTAGCCTATGTTGTTCATCCTTGTGTAAAACTGGAGGGCGGAGAGGAGGCATTGCTGCTTAGGGAGTACTGGGCACCTTGGCACCTGGACTGGTGTGCTGAGGAGGGCAGTTGTCAAACCTGTTGAAGAATCGGTTTAACTCATTCATGGCTGCATTCTGAGGCTCAACAGCAAGGCTGGTTGTAGCCAGTGATGTTCTTTCTTCATGCCTGTCCACATCTCCCGTGTGCTTTTCTGCTCAAGCTTGTTCTCCAGCTCTGTCCTATATTCTTCTTTAGCCACCTTGATCTTCTCCTTTAGCTCCCTCTGCATATTTCATTTACTCCTTGTCTCCTGATCTAAGAGAAGAGCCTTTAGTTCACTGGAGACCCATGGTTTGCTGTTAGGGAAGCAGCGAACAGTCCTTGATAGTATAAAAATGTCCACACAGAAGCTGATGTAGCCAGTGATGCAATCAGTAAGTCCGTTAATGTCCTCCCCGTATGGTTCACAAAGCAAAGCATGTAAAGGTTTAGTCTACATGGAGCTTCAGGGAAGCACTGTAAAGACATTTTAGAGGAAGGGGATGTTTAAAATGGATCACAAGTGTAAATCGTCAATTTTCTTTACAAATATGTACTGGAATATATAATCCATAAAACATTGAAACTGATATTACAGAACTGCAAAATAGGAAGTTGGGTGTTAAGTAGGAAGTGCACAGATGCAAGAGCAGTGTATTAACTACATAGTTTCTGGTATTGTAATGTATTGAACAGAAATTGGGATGATGACCAATTCGTACAAGTGAATGGGTTACTGGCTCTCTTGCTGTTGTCTCTGTCTCTAATGTCATCTTTTGAGGGCAGAACAGTGGTGCAGTTGGAAGAGCAAAATACAACCCTCTCCTGATGGGAATATGCTGAAACTTAAAATTCTGAAATTACAGACAGATAAAAATCCACTGTGTTTGAGGGATGAGAGGGCTCATTTGTGTGCATTTGTCCTGCTTTAAATCTGTTCTTTCTGTCACAACAATCTCCAGGTCCAGTCTCTTTGCTCACTCTCTGGACAAATAGGATCAATACAGCAAATTCAAGAAAGCATCAGGAATTTGCTGGCCGTTTGAGTTCCATTAACAACAAAGCTGAATTGTACCAACATCTCAAGGAGGAAAACGGGTCAGTAGCATGTTCTATATTGCTTTAGAAATTTTGAGTTGCTCCTTGTATAGTTAAAAAAATAAGCTAAATAAGTTCTCAAAGACTTTTAAAGTTTTTTTTATATTAGTGTAACAAACTATATAGAGTCAACTCCAATAATTTACACCACTGTTCAAAAATGCAGTGGTTTGGCAACTGGATTTCCCATTCCCACACTCCCTTAGATCGCTGTTGTCCCTATACCCTTATTGCCTTTAAATTTGCTGGGGCTCCCTATTCCCACACTCCCTATAACCTCGCTGGGATCCCATTCCTGTGCTCTGTTTCATTACCATACTCCATTTAAATACCAGCTTCTTGGGAAAGTATGTTAGTATGTAAAACTTAAAAACTGATGAATTAGAAATTTGTAGTTTGTCAATAGGAATATAGCAATATATGGGAATCTGTTGGTCTGGCATTACCAAATCCCAAGTGTGCCAGATTATTAACTATTATAAAATATTGTATTCTGTAATATGAGCTCATTTCTTTGTGACATGGTGTCATTGTATTTTGCTCCTTTGTGTCTCATAGAATGGATACACACGAAAACGGTAAAGCCAGCAGGCAGTAAGGAGAAGCTTCAACCAAGCTGCTTCAAAAGTGCCTAGTCAGTTGGCATGCTATTTTTGTAATTTACAAACCTGAAGTATTTAAAGAAAATTGAGCATGACCTCCCAAAATGCATCTGTTGAGAGACTTGTGACAAACTGTATGAAATTTTCAAGCTGGATCAAGAAGTTTACTTAGTTGTCATTTTTTACTATGAAATTTGTCAACATTTTTAGACTTATTACATTGATTAAAAAATAAACATTATGCTTCTACACATTTAATTTTTCTGTTTGTTAGAATTGTTCTTGAGTATATTCTACAGTCACTCACTATATCTCATAAGGTAGTTTGCCGTTGTACTACATTTAACTTCCTGCTTTGTTACTGAAAGTAGTTCCCCAAATTTATCTTTGGTTTTGGGATTAACTGATGTACTTTCTGTCCATTTAGATGCTTTCTGATGATTCACAGCTTGTGAATAGTTTGGCTCCTTTAAAGGGTATTAATCTTGATGGAGCACTGGGGTCATGTGAAGGACAGTTGTTTAGCAGTCCTACAACCCATTGTCATCTTGTTTTGGCAATTCCTCAGGATGAAGAAGTAATTTGAGTCTGGTTTTGTGGGTTCTGGAGTGGCTGATGAGGTCAGTCTGGGAACTGCTGGCTCTTCCACAGTGGAACAGGAGATGGCTTTTGGAATGATTGAGTGAGTGGTTTACAAAGTGGTGAGCTCCTTCTGCTTATGCAGGACCCAAGTGTGCTCCCAGTGCGTGGCACTGAGGTTCTCAGTATCAACCTGAATAGAAACGTAGAAAATAGGTGCAGGAGTAGGACATTCAGCCCTTTGAGCCTGCACTGCCATTCAGTATGATCATGGCTGATCATCTACTATCAATACCCGGTTCCTGCCTTGTCCCCATATCCTTTGATTCCCCTATCCATAAGATACCTACCTAGCTCCTTCTTGAAAGCATCCAGAGAATTGGCCTCCACTGCCTTTCAAGGCAGTGCATTCCAGACCCCCACAACACTCTGGGAGAAGAAGTTTTTCCTTAACTCCGTCCTAAATGACCTCCCCCTTATTCTCAAACCATGCCTTCTGGTACTGAACTCTCCCAGCATCTGGAACATCTGTACCTGCTTTCTCTCTATACCCCCTGATCCCTTTAGCCACAAGGGCCATATCTAACTTCCTCTTAAATATAGCCAATGAACCGGCCTCAACTGTTTCCTGTGGCAGAGAATTCCACAGATTCACCATTCTCTGTGTGAAGAAGTTTTTCCTCATCTCGGTCCTAAAAGGCTTCCCCTTTATCCTTAAACTGTTACCCCTCATTCTGGACTTTCCCAACATCGGAAACAATCTTCCTGCGTCTAGCCTGTCCAATCCCTTTAGAATTTTATACGTTTCAATAAGATCCCCCCTCAATCTTCTAAATTCCAGCAAGTATAAGCCTAATCAATCCAGTCTTCCTTCATATGAAAATTCTGCCATCCCAGGAATCAATCTGGTGAACCTTCTTTGTACTCCCTCTATGGCAAGAATGTCTTTCCTCAGATTAGGGGACCAAAACTGCACTCAATATTCTAGGTGTGGTCTCACCAAGGCCTTGTACAACTGCAGTAGAACCTCCCTGCTCCTGTACTCAAATCCTTTTGCTATGAATGCCAACATACCAGTTGCCTTTTTCACCACCTGCTGTACCTGCATGCCCACCTTCAATGACTGGTGTACAATGACACCCAGGTCTCGGTGCATCTCCCCTTTTCCTAATCGGCCACCGTTCAGATAATAATCTGTTTTCCTGTTCTTGCAACCAAAATGGATAACCTCACATTTATCCACATTAAATTACATCTGCCATGAATTCTCCCACTCACCTAACCTATCCAAGTCACCTTAGCATCCTCCTCACAGCTAACACTGCCACCCAGCTTTGTGTCATCCGCAAACTTGGAGATGCTGCATTTAATTCCCTCGTCTAAATCATTAATATATATTGTAAACAACTGGGGTCCCAGCACTGAGCCTTGCGGTACCCCACTAGTTACTGCCTGCCATTCTGAAAAGGTCCCGTTTACTCCCACTCTTTGCTTCCTGTCTGCCAACCAATTCTCTATCCACATCAATACTATACCCCCAATACCGTGTGCTTTAAGTTTGCACACTAATCTCCTGTGTGGGACCTTGTCAAAAGCCTTTTGAAAATCTAAATATACCACATCCACTGGCTCTCCCCTATCCACTCTACTAGTTACATCTTCAAAAAATTCTATAAGATTTGTCAGACATGATTTTCCTTTCACAAATCCATGCTGACTTTGTCCGATGATTTTACCTCTTTCCAAATGTGCTGATATCACATCTTTGATAACTGACTCTAGCATTTTCCCCACCACCAATGTCAGGCTAACCGGTCTATAATTCCCCGGTTTCTCTCTCTCTCTCTCCTTTTTTAAAAAGTGGGGTTACATTAGCCACCCTCCAATCCTCAGGAACTAATCCAGAATCTAAGGAGTTTTGAAAAAATATCACTAATGCATCCACTATTTCTTGGGCTACTTCCTTAAGCACTCTGGGATGCAGACCATCTGGCTCTGGGGATTTATCTGCCTTTAATCCCTTCAGTTTACCTAACACCACTTCCCTACTAACATGTATTTCCCTCAGTTCCTCCATCTCACTAGACCCTCGGTCCCTTACTATTTCTGAAAGATTATTTATGTCCTCCTTAGTGAAGACAGAACCAAAGTAGTTATTCAATTTGTCTGTCATGTCTTTGTTCCCTATGATCAATTCACCTGTTTCTGACTGTAAAGGACCTACATTTGTCTTGACCAATCTTTTTCTTTTCACGTATCTATAAAAGCTTTTACAGTCAGTTTTTATGTTCCTTGCCAGCTTTCTCTCATAATCTTTTTTTCCCTTTCCTAATTAAGCCCTTTGTGTCTGCTGGTCTCTGAATTTCTCCCAGTCCTCAGGTGTGCTGCTTTTTTTTGCTAATTTATATGTTTCTTCTTTGGACTTGATACTATCCCTAATTTCCCTTGTCAGCCACGGGTGCACTACCTTCCCTGGTTTATTCTTTTGCCAAACTGGGATGAACAATTGTTGTAGTTCATCCATGCGATCTTTAAATGCTTGCCATTGCATATCCACCATCAACCCTTTAAGTATCATTTGCCAGTCTATCTTAGCTAATTCACGTCTCATACCTTCAAAGTTACCCTTCTTTAAGTTCAGAACCTTTGTTTCTGAATTAACTATGTCACTTTCCACCTTAATGAAGGATTCCACCATATTATGGTCACTCTTACCCAAGGGGCCTTGCACAACAAGATTGCTAACTAACCCTTCCTCATTGCTCAATATCCAATCTAGAATGGCCTGCTCTCTAGTTGGTTCTTCAACATGTTGGTTCAGAAAACCATCCTGCATACATTCCAAGAAATCCTCTTCCTCAGCACCCTTACCAATTTGGTTCACCCAATCTATATGTAGATTGAAGTCACCCATTATAACTACTGTTCCTTTATTGCACGCATTTCTAATTTCCTGATTAATGCCATCCCCAACCTCACTACTACTGTTAGGTGGCCTGTACACAACTCCCACCAGCGTTTTCTGTCCCTTAGTGTTATGCAGCTCTACCCCTATCAATTCCACATCCTCCAGGCTAATATCCTTCCTTTCTATTGCGTTAATCTCCTTTTTAACGAGCAATGCTACCCCACCTCCTTTTCTTTCCTGTCTATCCCTCCTGAATATTGAATATCCCTGGATGTTGAGCTCCCATCCTTGGTCACCCTGGAGCCATGTCTCTGTGATCCCAACTATATCATATTCATTAATTACTATCTGCACATTCAATTCATCCACCTTGTTACGAATGCTCCTCGCATTGACACACAAAGCCTTCAGGCTTGTTTTTACAACACTCTTAGCCCTTATACAATTATGTTGAAAAGTGGCTCTTTTTGCTTTTTGCCCTGGATTTGCCTGCCTGCCACTTTTACTTTTCACCTTACTACTTTTTGCTTCTACCCTCATTTTACACCCCGTCTCTTTGCACTTGTTCCCATCCCCGTGCCACATTAGTTTAAAGCCTCCTGAACAGCAGTAGCAAACGCTCCCCCTAGGACATTGGTTCCAGTCCAGCCCAGGTGCAGACCATCCTATTTACACCGGTCCCACCTCCCCCAGAAATTTGAATCCCTCCCCCTTGCACCATTTTTCAAGCCACGTATTCATCTGAAATATCCTCCTATTTCTACTCTGACTAGCACGTGGCACTGGTAGTAATCCAAAGATTATTACCTTTGTGGTCCTACTTTTTAGCTTATTTCCTAACTCCCTAAATTCACCTTGTAGGACCTCATCCCATTTTTTACCTATGTCGTTGGTACCTATGTGCACCACGGCTACTGGCTGTTCACCCTCCCATTCCAGAATGTCCTGCAGCCGCTCAGAGACATCCTTGACCCTTGCACCAGGGAGGCAACATACCATCCTGGAGTCTTATTTGCGGCCGCAATCGAATCCCCCATCACTATAGCTCTCCCACTCCTTTTCCTTCCCTCCTGTGCCGCAGAGCCTCCCATGGTGCAATGAACTCGGCTGCTGCTCCCTTCCCCTGATGAGACATCTCCCCCAACAGTATCCAAATCAGTATATCTGTTTAGGAGGGAGATGACCTCAGGGGACTCCTGCACTACCTGCCTACTGCTACGCTGTCTAGTGGCCGCCCCTTCCCTTTCTGCCTGTGTAGCCTTTACCTGCCGTGTGGCCAACTCACTGAACGTGCTATTCACGACTTTCTCAGCATCGCGGATGCTCCAGTATAAATCCAATCGCAGCTCCAGACGCTCAAAGCTGTCTGCCAGAAGCTGCAGTTGGGCACACTTCCTGTACACATAGTCATCAGGGACACTGGAAGTATCCCTGATTTCCCACATGCTGCAGGATGAACAAACACAGGGCCGATCTCAGCTGCCATGACCTACCCAATACTTGCCTCAATTTTTGAAACTTTATTCTTTGAAAGGAACTTTAGTGAAGCTCGTCCTCAGTCTCTTCTCGCCGAAGCCACTCGAGTCAAAGCCTCAAATCTCCACTCCTTCACTGGCCGCTTTCCACAGGCCAGTGGAATGTTGCTTGTCACTGAGTGTCATGGGCCAGAAGTCACTGGGGAAGTTTCCCAGTGTGGTTGTGTATCATGTTGAGTCTTTCTTGCCATAAGGGAATCTGAATTTATAACATCTTGTCTGGTGCTATAATTACACTGTTGTTACTTTGTGTCTGTCGAGCAGTTCTGAGAATTTTATATACTCAGTAGTCTTAAAAGCCAGTTTTTATTTCCTTGAATTTAAAATAAGGAATGCTCGTATTGCAGAAAGACAGTTATAAAGATGCAAATTATCAAACATAAAAATACCTAATTTATATGGGTTGGGATTTTTTAATGGAAATCCTTGTCATAGAGTCATACAAAAAATACAGCACAGAAACATGCCCTTCAGCAAATCTAGTCCACGCCAAAACCATTTAACCTGCCTACTCCCATCGACCTGCACCCAGACTATAGCCCTCCAAACCCTGACCATCCATGTACCTACCCAAACTTCACTTAAACATTGAAATCAAGCTCACATGCACCACTTGTGCTGGCAGATTATTCAACACTCTCACAACCCTCTGAGTGAAAAAGATTCCCCTCGCGTTCCCCTTAAACTTTTCACCTTTTACCTTTAAATCATGACCTCTGGTTGTAGTCCCACCCAACCTCAGTGCTTTTACCCTTATCTATACCCCTCATTATTTTGTATATCTCTATCAAATCTCCCCTTATTCTCCTGTGCTCCAGAAAATAAAGTCCTAACCTTTTCAACCTTTACTCAGCTCCTCCAGTCCTGGCAATCTCCTTGTAATTTTTCTCTGTACTCTTTCAACCTTATTTACATCTTTCCTGTAGTTAGGTGACCAATACTGCAAATTAGGCCTCACCAACATCTTGTACAACTTCAACATAACATCCCATCTCCTGTACTCAGTACTTAGATTTATGAAGGCCAATGTGTCAAAAGCTTTCTTTACGACACTATCTGCCTGAGATGCCACTTTCAATGAATTATGGACCTGTATTTCCAGATTCCTTTGTTCTACTGCACTCCTCAGTGCCCTGCTGTTCACTGTGTAAAACCTACCCTGGTTGAACCTACTGAAGTGCCACTCTTCTGGATTAAGTTCCATTTGCCACTTTTCAGCCCATTTTCCCAGCTGATCCAGATCCCTCTGCAAAATATGATAGCCTTCCTCGCTGTCCACTACACCGCCAATCTTGGTGTCATCCTCAAATTTGCTGATCCAGTTAACCACATTATCATCCAGGTCATTGATATTGATGACAAACAACAATGGATCTAGCACTGATCCATTAATCACAGGCCTCCAGTCAGAGAGGCAACCATCTACTACCACTCTCTGGCTTCTCCCACAAAGCCAATGTCTAATCCAATTTACTACCTCATCTTGAATGCTGAGTAACTGAACCTTCTTGACCAGCCTCCCATGTGGGACCTTGTCAAATGTTTTTCTAAAGTCCATGAAGACAACATCCACTACCTTGCTGTCATCAACTTCCCTGGTAACTTCTTCGAAAAACTATAAGATTGGTTGGACATGAACTACCATGCACAAGGTCATGCTGACTATTTAACCAGTCCATATCTATCCAAATATATGTCTGGTCCTGTAGAATACCTTTCATTAACTTTCCCACTACTGATATCAACCTTACTGGCCTAAAACTTCCTGGTTTCTACTTAGAGCCTTTTTCAAACAGTGGAATAAGATTGTCTATCCTCCAATCCTCTGGTACCTCTCGTGCCACTATGGATGATTTAAATATCTCTGCTAGGGCCCAGGCAATTTCTGCATAACTCCTGCAGGGTGTGAGGGAGCACCTTGTCAGGACCTGGGGATTTATTCACCCCGATTGGCCTCAGGACAGCAAACACCTCCTCTGTAATTTGTACAGGGTCCATGAATTTGATGCCACTTTGCCTCACTTCTATAGAGTCTCCTGAGTAAATAAAGATGCAAAAACTGTATTTAAGATCTCTCCCATCTATTTTTTGCTCCACATATGGATTACCACTCTCATCTTCCAGAGGACCAATTTTGTCCCTTTTGCTCTTAGCCTATCTGTAGAATCCCTTAGGACTCCCTTTCACCTTTTCTGCTAGAGCTACCTCATGCCTTCTTTTAGCCATCCTGATTTCTTTCTGAAGTGTTCTCTGGTATTTCCTATACCCCATAAGCACCTCATTTGTTCCTACTTGCTTATACCTGCTATACACTTCCCTTTTTTTTCTTAAACAGGGCCTCAATATCTCTTGAGAACCAAGGTTCCCTACACTTGTGATCTTTACCTTTTATTCTGACACATACAAGCTTTGTACTCTTAAAATTTACTTTTGAAGTCCTCCCATGTACCTTTGCCAGGAAACAGCCTGTCCCAATCCACACTTGCCAGATCATTTCTGATACCATCAAAATTGGCTTTTCTCCAATTTAGAATCTTGACATTTCTTTGTGCTAATCGCTAGATCACCAGATGCAAAGTGTTCCCCTACGCAGATTTCTGTCACCAGCCATGTCTCATTCCCTAATAGCAGTTTAGGTATCACACTCTGTCATTGGGACTTCTGTGTACTGATTAAGGAAACTTGTCTGAACTCATTTGATAAGCTCTATCCCATCTAGTCCTTTTATAGTATGGGAGTCCCAGTCAATATATATGAAGTTAAAATCACCTACTATAGCAACTTTACTTGCAACAGACTGTTGGGTGGCCTGTAATACAGCCCTATTAACATGGTGATGCCTTTCTTATTTCTCAGTTCCACCCATAACACCTCACAAGACAAGTTCTTCAGTCTGTCCTGTGTGTGGAAAGTAGATGCTGTGCTGTTCTTCTTTGTGTGTTAAGTGTACTTGGTGAATACAGTAGAGGGCATTTCATCCACAGTTGTGATGACAGGAATGTCAGGAATGAATATGGTTCACTTCATTAGACTTACTCAAATGTAATTGATAACAATTTGAAAGCTTTTGTTTGTATATATTCTTTAAGAAAACTCCTTTGCCACCTGAATACATATATTCATACATACATACATATACACACACACCCTCCCCCACCCTTCCCGCTTTTGCCCTCTCCCCCCCCCCCCCACCTTTAAAAGCACAAGAGATTCTGCAAACGTTGCAAATCCAGAGCAACACACAAAATGCTGGAGGAACTCAGCAGGTTAGGTAGCATCTATGGGGTGGGGGGTGGGGAAGAATATACAGTCAATGCTTGTGGCCAAGATCCTGATACTTGCTCAAAGAATTCGAGGAAAAGTTTAAGATTCTTTACCCGGACCTAAGCACAGTGCACAAAGCCATTTAACATTTTAAATGCTTTACTGCAGAAAAAACATATAAATGTTATTCCTTTATTCAATAGGCAATAGGAATAATTGTAGGGATTATAAACCAGCAAGTTTTACATCAGTAGAAGGTAAACTATTGAAGAGGGTTCTTAGAGACAGTATTTATAAGCATTTAGAGAAACATAAGCTGATTAAGGATAGTTGATATAGCTTTGAGGAGCGGGGCAGGTCATGCCCCAAGAACCTGATGAAGGAACTTGACTTCTTGGAGACTCCCAAGGAAGTGACAAAACAAATTGAAGATAGAGCAATGGATGTGGTTCATGTGGACTTTGGTAAGATGTTTGACAATGTTCCCTATGGTAGGCTCATGCAGGAAGTCGGGAGGCATGGGATCCAGGGAAATATCTATGTGGATTCAGAATTGGCTTTCCATAGAAGGCCAGGGGTGGTAGCAGATGGAGTGTTTTCTGCTGAAGGTTGGTGACCAGTGGTGTTCTGCAGGGATCTGTTCTGGGACCTCTGCTTGTTTTATAATTGACTTGGATGAGATATTGGAAGGGTGGGTTAGTAAGTTTGCAGATGACACGGAGGTTGGTGGTGTTGTGGATAGTGTAGAAGTTGACTGAGGTTGCAACAGGACATTGACAGGATGCAGAGCTGGGCTGAGAAGTGGCAGATGGGGTTCAACCCAGAGATGTGTGAAGTGATTCATTTTGGAAGGTCAAACCTGAATGCCAAATACAGAGTTAATGGCAGGATTCTTGGCTATGTGGGGGAACAGTAGGATCTTGGGGTCCACGTCCATTGATCCCTGCAAGTGGATAGGATGTTAAAAAGGTGTATTGTGTGTTGGCCTTCATTAGTCAGGGGACAGAGTTCAAGACCCATGAGGTAATGTTGCTGCTTCAGGGAACTCTGGTTAGACAGTATTGTCTTATGTGAAAAGGTTGAGTGAGCTAGGTGGAGCAAAGGAGGATGAGAGGTAACTTGATAGAGATGTATAAGATGATAGGAGGCATAGTCAGAGTTCCCAGGACTGCAATGTCTAACAGAAGAGGGCATAATTTTGTGGAGTAACATATAGGAGAGATATCAGTCAGGTTTTTCACACAGTGGTGGATGTGGAACAATCCTCACTGATTTGATGCAACTGATGCATTTCACTATATGTTTTGACAAACGTGTGCCAAATCTTTAATCTTTAATTTCACTACAAATGGGAAGGGAAAGCAAGAAATTTGCCGTATAAAATACACTAATGTTTGTGTCACTGAATTAACATCAGAGGTGAGATTTGAAATGAGTTGTGCAAAGAATCAAAATCAGATTTATTATCACTGACATGTTGTGAAATTTGTTGTTTTGTGGCAGCAGTACAGTGCAATACATAAAATATACTATAAATTATAATAAATATATATTTAAAATAAGTGGGGTAAAGTGCACTGGAGCAAAAAGTACAGAGGTATTGTCCAAGCAGAAATCTGATGGTGGAGGGGAAGAAGCTGTTTCTAAATGCTGAGTGTGTGTAACTCCTTCCTAATGGTCGTAATGAGAAGAGGGCATGTCCTGGGTGATGGAGTTTGTGATGAGTAGGAATTGCAAAAGCAGTTGTGGTGGTGCATGGTACTCGGGCCGATGTGATCAGCAACCACTTCTTAATGACTTACATAATTTAAGTAGGTAGCGTACAATTGTACATGTGCTCTTTCAAGTCAGCAATACCCTTGGTGGTTTGTGGGCCTTTCACTGTTTGATCTTCAGCACATGCCATTTTCTTTGACCTCTAAGGGCTGTGTTTGCAAACTTGAAGAAAAATAAGTAAACTGAGAGTCCAAATTCAGAGGGCACAGATGGAAGTTAAGGGAGAGATTTTAAGGAAACCTCAGAAGTAATTTCTTTACACAAAGGGTAGTGAGTATTGGGTACAATTGCAACAATTAATGGGTCATCAAGGATACCTTCCAAAGGTGTCTCAAGAAGACAGCATCCAGCATTAAAGATCTTTACCATCTGGGACATGCTCTCTTCACATTAGTACCATCAGGGAGAAGGTACACACTCAGCTTCTTCCCTTCTGTTATGAGATTTCTGAACAGTCCATGAAGCCAGGAACACTCCCTCACTATTCCTCTTTTGCACTATTTGTTTTTATTCAAACAGTGTAATTTTTTATGCGCTGTACTGCTGCCACAAAACAAATTTCATGGCATGTGTCAGTGATAATAAACGGATTCTGTGTCAGTGATAATAAACGGATTCTGATTCTGGATGGAGCTTGGAGGGTTTTGAGCCTAACATGGGCAACTGGGACTAGCCAGGATGCTGTGGTTGTTGTCGACAGTTTCTGCCAAAGGGCCTCTTTCCGTGCTGTAGTATGGCTATGACTCAATGAGAAATTTGCTTCTGCCTTTTATGTACGTAACATCGTCAATGAATAAAGCTGTTCCTGAAGCTGGGTGACGCCAGAGAGAAATAAACAAAATGGAGAGGACAAACAATTAACAACTGTTCTCAGAAAAGAAGAAAGGAAGGAGGTTCAGTAGCAAATTTTGACAGCCAAATCCAGGCTTGGGAGTAATGTTGCAAGATTCTGTCATATATCATTGTTGAAGATGATACAATATAAACAGTGGCCTCTCCTTATTAGTGTAGTTTGAATCCCTACATGTAGTTTACCAAGAGAATTGCTGAGCCCAGAGAAATACAGAAATTAAAACAAAATTAAGGAACTTGTGGATTTGTTGAATAATCACTTTTGCCTCAAGCCAAGTTAGTTTGACTTAGAGGTGTGCAAAGCTAATGAAGCCGTGCCTGAGTATACAAGTGAGGTGAGGAAGTTGCACAGGCCCACAGGTGGTGAGCGAGTGGGCAGTGTGTGGAATCATTGATCACTTTCAGAGGTTCTTCACGTTAGAATAACACTGAGAGGGCACAGAAAAATTGTCCAAGCAGTCGACATGGCAGGACTTGCAAATGAGGTGGGCTGCTACTTGCAAACACAAAATGCTGAAGAAACTCAGCCAGTGTCACATGGTTCATAAGCTTACATTGCCAGATATTGCTGGAATGTGTGAAACTGGACAAATCATATCAAAGGAAGATATAATCACAATATTTAATGAAACTTAACGAGGCAGACCCACTGCTATCATTGAAGTGAATGGGCTGTGACATTTGCACTTGGCTCTGGGTCCAGTACTACTCTGATAACCCAGAACAAATAAGCAGCTAGAGGCCCTCCATCGATTGGGGCGACCACGGATGTTACATCCTAGCTGTATATGCAAGCCGGGGCAGTACGATATGAAGAGTGAGCTGTTCCCGTGAAGCAGGCTTCCCCCCCCCATCCACCCACCCTCCATGCAGCTGATGAATCCAGGGGCACAACAGAAACCAATGCAGTTTGCACCAGCAGCATCATAGAAGTCGCCAGTCAGTGTTGAACTTGCCTGTATTTTTCCATGGGTTTTACCCCTGATGGGTATAGCCACAAGACAGCAGAGTTCTCCTTCTCCAAGATGAGCTACCATCTATGGCTGACTCGCCCCATCTACCCAGAGCAACTGGTTTTAAGGCCCAAGATGCCTTGGCCCCTTCTGTCTGTAGAAACAGTTCCACTGAGTTTAGTAGCTAAGCCACACATGAAGGCCAGGAGCTGGACTGGGTTTTCAGAGTCTAGTTGACACTCACACCATTGGGAGCACTTAACAGGCAGTGAGAGCTTACCTCCACTACCACTGCACCACCACCACCACCCCCCAGCCTACCCTGGCTTTGACAGCCTTAAGGAACCAAATATGCAGCTGGCTGGGCAGCAAGCACTAAACTGAATTTAAATTCCACTGTTAAAGTGGAGAGCAAGGTGATTGGCACGCCACTCCTACCAATAGTTTCATCACATTAATGTAATACAAAGGAAAATAAATTAACAGGATATGGAATAAAGCACTGTATGCAGAGAAAGTGCAGGTAGACAATAAGGTGCAAGACCTTGACAGTGCAGAGACCAAGGTTAAGAATCCATCTTAATCTGCAAGAGATCTGTTTAATAGTCTGATAACAACTGGATAGAAGCTGTCCTTGAACCTGGTGGGTATATGCTTTCAGAGTTTTGCATCTTCTGCCTGATGGGAGGAGGGGTAAAAGTGAGATTGTCTCGAATAGATGGCGTTTTTGATTACACTGGCTGCTTTGTTGAAGCACTGACGTATAGATAGGGTTCTGCCCATAATGCCTCACGAGACGTTCTCCAGAATGTTCTAACTGAGCACTGCTGTGACATTTTCCCTGGTTAGTAATGGTACCCCTCCTCTATTAAACCTTCCCCACCCCACCAGCTCTGTCATGTCTAAAACAATGGAACCTGGAATATTGAGCTACGAGTCCTGCCCCTCCAAGTCTCACTAATCCCCTCAATATCATAATTTGATGTGTTGATCCTTGCCCTGAGCTCACCTGCCTTTCCTATTATACTCCTTGCATTGAAACATACAAATTCTCAACCTTTTGATTCCTGACTTGGTCTGAGGTCTTAACAAAGTCTGTTGATCACAAACAATATCGTCTGATTGCAAAAGCATCAGAATCCGACAAAAATCAATAGATGCTGGAAATCCAAGCAACACACACAAAATGCTGGAGGAACTCAACCGGCCAGTCAGCATCTACGGAAAAGAGTGAACAGTCAAAGTTTCGGGCTGAGACCCTTCACTAGTACTGGAGAGAAAAGCCTAACCAAAAAACACCAAAAGAATCCGAACAGTGATGATCAGAACTGTGCAAAATACACCAAGTGTGGCCTGACCAGTGTTTGTGAACTTGCAACATGACATCTGAATTCTTGTATTTTAGGCCTGAACGGTTAAGTCAGTGAGAGTGCCTGGAATAGATGGGGTCTTTGATTATACTGGCTGCTTTGCTGAGGCACCAAGAATATAGATTGGATCTATTGAAGGGAAACTGGTGTTTGTGATGAGCTGAATATGTCCACTGTTGCTGGCAGTGCCGTGAGGTCATGCAGAGCAGTTGCCCTACCAGGCTGTGATGCATCCTAATCAGATACCTTCCGTGGGACTTTTGATAAAAGGGTCAGTAGGGATATGCCAAATTTCTTTAGCTTCGTGAGGAAGTGGGCATGTTGGCGAGCTTTCTAGAAGACTGCGCCATGGTCAGTAGTACATGATGGCAGGACACAATGGAAGCAGGGACAAGATGAGAAAGTGTGTGAAAATCATGTACAAGCTGCTGATCTGAAATGGTGTTGCAAGAGTGCGACACCAATGGAAAAGGACGTAGAACACCACAGCACAACACAGCTTGCTCCACCTGTCCTCATAACCTCACCCTCTCATCCAAGCAGCACCCTGGTAAATCTGCTCTGCACCCTCTCCAAAGAAGGATATGACTGCACTGGGAAGGGTGCATAGTTTCACTGGAACGTTCCCGAGGGCGGAACACCTCAGCTGTGAGGAGAAGCTGAGGGGAGACCTGAGCAAGGTGTATAAAGTTTTCAGTGGGAGAGATAGTGAGAAGCCTAGCAGAGGTACCTGGAACCAGAGGTTAAGATAAAGGCCAGGGATTTTAAGAAGGATTCTTTTCCATCAGGAGGGTGGTCAAGGCAGCCTCTTTTGCAAAACTTCAATGGTGAGCACTTGTGCTGAGAACACAGGCTGAGTGCTGGAAAATGGATTTGATAAAGAACACACACAGTCAGTGGGGCAAGGAGCCATTGTTTAAACTGTATCCGACGATGACAGTTTGAAACCCATGCAGGAGAGCATTCAAAATAGAAAAGCAGCTGCACCGAGACAGTTTCATTATCTTGACTTCGGAAATCCAGGTTCAGGAGTTTCACAACTGGGGTCTTCCTTGGTTGCAGTGCATGACCATGACTGTGACTTCTTCGCTCTCCACGAAGCGTTGCAGAACTGCTCTCCTGGCCGTTGGATCTCACTGTTGGTCTCATCCACCCAGTCTGCTGGAGCTGACTTTGCATGCAAGGCCAGGCATGTCCCTATCTCACTGGGGTGTGAAGCCCCACCTCCCAGCTACCCTCACCTGCTATGCACCTCCAGGCTACATGACTCAATGAAAGGACTTGTTTGCGATTAGAGGGAAGTGTCTGATTTTTCAGATAAGGCAGACTCTGAGAGCTTTCAGTCTGAGCTCAGGAATCCAATATTTGTGGCTGTTGATGTAACTGTATCAGTATGTGATTGAATGTGCCTTGATGTTCTATGTGAGTGCTTTAGTATACTTGGTTTGTTAGGTAAGACCTGAACCATTTTGGTTGCTGCTAGATTTTATTTGTAGTCTTTAGCCAGAGGGTGGTAAATCTGTGGAATTCATTGCCACAGATCGCTTTGGAGGCTAAGTCATTGGGTATATTGAGATTATAAGACCATAAAACATGGGAACAGAATTAGGCCATTCAGCCCATCAAGTCTGCGCTGCCATTCCACAGTGGCTGATTTATTTAAAGCAAAAGTAGATAGGTTCTTGATTAGCAAGAGTACCCAAGGTTATAGGGAAAAGGCAGGAGTATGGGGTTGAGCAGGATAATAAACCAGCCATGATTGAATGGGCTGACTGGTCTAATTCTGCTGGTCTTACGGTAACTTCTTCATTGCTGCCACTAAATTCCTATACGGATCAGTGCTTGGTTTCAAGTTGGTTTTCTGTGTTTCCTAAGGTAAGCCTTCCACAATCTGTTAAAACTAGTTTGGTTGACCAAAGCATAGAATAGAGAGGCAAGTCCTTCTGTGTTAGTGTGTCTTGAGTTAGCAGTGTGGAGCAGACTACAAGTTACCCAAGCAACACACAAAATGATGGGGGAATTCAGCAGGCCAGGCAGCATCTCTGGAAAAGAGTACAGTTGACGTTTCAGGCTGGGACCCTTCAGCAGGACTGATCTTCTCTTGTTTGTACAAGTAATCACTTCATGCTAGGATAGCTTGTCAAGGGGAAAAGTTAACATTAGTGTAGGATAAAATGAAACATTGAAGTGCAACAAGGTGTGTTCTCGGAAGAGTGAAGTTTTATTATTGGTACCTGATTCGAAAATATCTTTAGTATTTTGCATACTGGTTGCACTCCCTGTTGGTGCAGTCTGTTATTGATTCTATTATGGTTATTGGATTATTGAGAATGCCCACAGGAAAATTAATCTCAGGGTTGTATGTATATGGTAACCTACAGTATATGAAGTTTGATACTAAATTTACTTTGAACTTTAGCAACGTTAGTCTAAGTTCATCAGTAAACTTGGTCAGTTTAAGTTGTTCAACATGTATACCTCTCTTGTGGAAGAACAGAGGGGTCCACATCCATGAATCCGTCCAATTTGGTATGCAAGTCGATAAGGTTGTTAAGGCATATGGTGCTTTGGCCTTCATCAGTCAGGGGACTAAGCTCAAAAGCCATGAGGTAACAGTGCACTCTATAAAACTCAGAGTATTGTACTCGTCACCTTATCACAGCAAGAATGTGGGAGTTTGAAAGAGATTTACCATGAAATTTACACAAGAAATTCTACAGATGCTGGAAATCCAGAGAAATACACAAAATGCTGGAGGGACTCATCAGGCCAGGCAGCATTAATGGAGAGGGATAAACAGGCAACATTCTGGGCTGAGACACTTCATTAGCACTTTGTCTTAATGGTTTACCAGGATGCTGCCAGGAATATGTCTGATGAGAATAGGTTGAGTGAACTCGGGCTTTTCTCCTTGGAGTGAAAGAGGATGAGAGGTGACCTGATAGAGGTGTACAAAATGATTCGAGGCATAGATTGAGTCGATAGCCAGAAACTTTTTTCTCAGGCTGGAAATTACTATTATGGGGATTGGAGGAAAGTACAGAGGAGATGTCAGAGGTAAGGTTTTTACACAGAGAGTAATGGGTGTGTGGAAGGCACTGCCAGGGGTATGGTAGAGGCAGATACATTAGGGGCATTTAAGAGACTCGTCGACAGGCACATGTTGATAGAAAACTTGAAGGCTATGTAGGAGGAAGAGATTAGATTGACCTTAGAGGAGGTTATAAGTTTGGCACAACGTTGTGAGCCAAAGGGGCTGCACTGTGCTATAATGTAATAACGACCTAGAGTCATAGAACAGTACAGCACAGAAACAGGCCCTTCAGCCCATCTAGTCTGTGCTGAACCATTTAAACTGCCTACTCCCATTGACCTGCACCAGGACCATACCCCTCCATACCCCTACTATCCATGTACCTACCCAAACTTCCCTTAAATGTTGAGATCGAGCTTGTGTGCACCACTTGCACTGGCAGCTCATTTCCCACTCTCATGACCCTCTGAGTGAAGAAGTTTCCCCTTGTGTTCCCCTTAAAATTTCCACCTTTCACCTGTAATCCATGACCTCTAGTTGTAATCCCACCTAACCTCAGTGGGAAAAAAACCTGTATATCTCCATCAAAACTTCTACATTCCAAAGAATAAAGTCCTAACATTTCAATCTTTCCTTAAACTTCAGGTCCTCCAGACTCGGCAACATCCTTGCAAATTGTCTCTGTATTCTGTCAACCTCTTTCCTGTGGGCAGGTGACTACTCCAATGAGGTCCTCTCTTCCAGGGAAGGTAGCATCTGTACAGAAGGGACAAGTTCACACCTGAACTGGAGAGGGACTAATATCCTAGTGGTAAGGTTTGTTAAAAGCTGTACAGCAGGGGATGGGAAACAAAGTGCCAGACCTCAGACAAAGTTAGGAATCAAAAAGCCGAGCATGGTGCAACTAGAGTCCCAAGTTGCCTAAATTTCAATGCAAGAAGTATCGCAGGAAAGGCAGATAATAGTGCTGAAGATGAGGTAGCTGGTTTATAAACAGACAATGTGTAGTGGGGAGAGGTTGATGATAGGACAAAATTGAAGTCAACAGGATAAGTTGCAAAGTATTAGGCTGACAAAATCAACAAGGGTGAATACAGGGATGAAGGTGTTATATTTGAAAGCCAGCAGTATACAGAATAAGGTAGTGGAACTTAGCACAGTTACAGATTGGCAGGTATGATGTAGGCATTACTGATGTAGGCATCGTGGCTGAAAGAAGATTATAACTGGGAGCTTAATCTCCAAGGATACACATGGTATTGAAAGGACAGGCAGGAAGACAGAGGGGGCCACGTTTCTCTGTTAGTAAGAAAATGGAATCAAATCATTAGAAAGAGGTGATGTAGGGTCAGAAAGGATTGAATCATTGTGGATAGAGCTAAGGAACTGCAAAGGTAAAAAGATCTTTGTGTGAGTTGCATTCAGATCCCCAAAAGTAGCATACAAATTACAATGGAGATAGAAAATGCATGCCAAAGTTACAATAGTCATGGGAGATTTCAATATACAGGTAGATTGGGAAAATCAGGTTGGTGCTGGATTCCAGGAGGAGGAGTTTCTAGAATGCCTGTGAGATGGCTTTTTAGAGCAGCTCATGGTTGAGCCCAGTAGTTAATCAGCTATTCTGGATTGGGTGCTGTGCAATGAACCACAATTGATTAGAGAGCTGAAGGTAAAAGAACCCTTCGGGGATTCATCCTGAAATTTGAGAAGGAGAAGCTAAAGACAGATGTATCAGTATTACAGTGAATTACAGAGGCAAGATAGAGGAGGTGGCCAAAACTGATTGGAAAAGAACACTGGCAGGGATGACAGCAGAGCAGCAATGCAGAAAGTTTGAAGTTAATAACATCTCCTTCTACGTTAGGCCACAAACTTATCAATCACCCCTCGTACAAGCTTTGTACTTTCAAAATTTCAGTTTTAAAGTACTCCCACTTACCAAGTTCAGAATTCAGAATTCAAAATCGGGTTTATTATCACCGGCATGTGACGTGAAATTTGTTAACTTAGCAGGAGCAGTTCAATGCAATACATAATCTAGAAGAAATAAAACAAAATAAAATAATACTAATAATAAATAAACAGCTAAATCAATTACAGTGTATGTATATTGAATAGATTAAAAATTGTGCAAAAACAGAAATACTATATATTAAAAAAGTGAGGTAGTGTCCAAGGGTTCAATGTCCATTTAGGAATCAGATGGCAGAGGGGAAGAAGCTGTTCCTGAATCGTTGAGTGCACCTCTGCCAGAAAGCAGCCTCTCCCAATCCACACACATCAGATCCTTTCAGATGAATCTCAACCTGTGGACCAGACCGATCTTCATGCATATTTACTTTGAGACTAATGGCATTTTGACCACCAGATGCAAAGTGTTCCTCTGCACAAACTTCTTTGCAAACAAAAGTTTAAACAACACACAGGCACTTCATAGTTTTACACAATAAAAAAAAATGTTCTTTTTACCCAGAAGGATTAGTCAAAGTAAATTTGCTATTGAAGTGTGTACTGTATATGTCTCCCTGAGTTTCACTTTCTTGCAGGCATTTACAGGAAAATAAATACTATAAAATGTATGAAAAACTATACAAAAAAGACTGACAAACAACCTGTGTGTGAAAGAAGACCAATAATACAAATTAAAAATAGATAAAAGTGACTCTGAGAATGTGAGTTGTGGTGTACTTGAAAGTGAGTCTGTAGGTTGTGGAATTAGTTCAGAGTATTGAGTGAGGTTATCCATGCTGGTTGGTTGTAGGTTAATAACTTTTCCCCTGAACCTAATAGTGTGACTCCTATTTCCTGGCCAGTGAAAGTCCTCGATAATGAATGCTGCTTTCTTGTGGCAGCGCTGCTTGTGAATGCGCTCAGTGGTGGGGAGGACTTTCTCTGTTTTGGACTGGGCTGTATCCACCATTTTCTGGAGAGTGGTGTTTCCGTATCAGGCCCTGATGCAATCAGTTAGGATACTCTCCACTGTACAGCTATAGAAATTTGTCAAAGATTTAGGTGCCAGATCTACACACTACTTCTCCCATTGCCTCACTTACCTGTGTCTCTAGCGGATTAATCCCTGCTGTTTTGTATCCTTTAACTTGCACTGCATCCAGGCTAATACATTGCACCCCTCCTCGCTCCACCAATTAACTCAGACCATAAACTCTCAGCGCTCCTTTGTACTGCCATCTCCCTCTCCTCTTTCAATCCTGATGTAGGGTTTCAACCCACACCTAGAACATAGTCCTCTATACCTCTCCCATCCACCTACCTATCCAACCCTCTCCCTAGTCCCATCAACCCACACCTAGAACATAGTCCTCTATACCTCTCCCATCCACCTACCTATCCAACCCTCTCCCTAGTCCCATCAACCCACACCTAGAACATAGTCCTCTATACCTCTCCCATCCACCTACCTATCCAAACTTCTCCCTGCTCCCATCAACCCACACCCGGACCGTAGCCATCCATACCCCTCTCATCCACGTTCTTATCTAAATTTCTCTTAAAGTCTGAAATTAAATTTGCTGGCAGTTCATTGTACACTTTAATCACCCTCTGAATTAAGAAATTCCCCTTACATATTTCACCTTTCACCTTCAGCCTATAACCTCTTGTTCTCATTTCACCCAACACTATTTGGTGCAATTATTCTTCTTGTGATTCGGAGAGACAATATTGCTGAGCCCCTCTTTACTCCTCTAGAGCTCTTGCATTTGGTGTGTGTTATTTCCTTTTCTTAAAACTGTATTCATTAGAGCAAAGTTTACTAAGATGTTGCTATAAAGGTATACAAAATCATGAGGGGGATAGATAGATTTAATACTTCCCTGAGGTTGGGTGAGACTAGAACTAGAGGTTTAAGGTGAAAGGTGGTATATAAGGGGAACTTCATTCACAGGATGGTGCAAGTGGGGAACAAGCTGCCAACAGAAGTGCTGGATGTAGATTCAATAACAACATTTAAGGGAAGTTTGATAGGCTGTAGTGCAGGTGAACACTGTAGTTCTCCATGACTATAAATTGTACTGGTGTAGAGGGATTCAACTGCTCCCGTATAAAGTAAGTCCTGGATTTATATTGATGTGCTTTAGGCCTGGGAGATGCTGACAGAACTCAACTATGCTGGGGTTCCCTGTCATTGAGTTAGGCCTTGGGCATGATAAAAATCCACATTCATCTGAATAAGGATTCCTGATTTGACGCTCAGAGGGAAAGAAATCAAGGGTTTTTTTGTGTTTATTTTCAATATTTTGAATAACTGCCAAGCGTTCTAATATGTTTGAAAATATTTATAGCTCTTATTATTTTGAATCAAGGTGACTGTGATAATGATTCAATGTTTGAATATCCGAGCCATTTGGAAAGCAGCTTCGTTGCCAACATTATTTCCTTTTGAAATCCGTCGGGAGCTTCCGAAGATAGAGCTTCAACTCAATGCCACTAGCGTTTCACCAGACACTTTCCGTTTCAGATCGGCCCTGAGTGGCAAGACTGAGTAATGGGCCACACCCACTTTGACCCAGTCATCCTGAATCCTAAGTAGCTGGTTGACAGATCCTTAGTGATGAGTTTTAGAATCTTCCTAGTTGCTGATATCGGATTAACTGGCTTGACGTACCCAGGCTTCTTTCCCCCTTTAAAGAGAGGTTGACTGAGCTAGGGCTTTTCCCTTTGGAGCAAAGGAGGATGAGAGGCAACTTGACAGAGCTGTGTAAGATTATGAGGACCACAAACAGAGCGTTTTTCCCAAGGCAACAGTAGCTAAAACCAGAGGACATCCTTTTAAGGTAAGTGGAGGATAGTTTAAGGCAGATGTTGGAGGTAGACTTTTGCACAGGGAGCTGTAGAGCACACTGCTGGGCTGGTGGGAGAGGCAGATACACATTTAAGAGACTCTTAGACTTGCACATGGATGACAGAGAAATGGAAGGTTATGGGTTTTGTGAGTGGGAAGGGTTAGGTAGATCTTGAAATAGGTTGAAAGATCAGTACAACCTTGTGGGCCAAAGGGCCTGTACACTGTTGTACTGTTCTATGTTCTTAATTTAAGCAATTCTAGAAAATATAGCTCATGTATTTGGTGTTTCTGCAACCACCCTGTCTTCTCATAAAACTTCAATGCCTTGAATTATCATTCAATTGAGACTATTCAATATACTGTACGTAATTGATTTACTTGTTTCTTTATTTATTACTATGTTTTATTTTAATTATTTTTTCTCTCTCTACTAGATTATGTATTGCATTGAACTGCTGCTGCTAAGTTAACAAATTTCATGTCACATGCTGGTGATAATAAACCAGATTCTGATTCTGACCTGATCTTACTCCGGAGTGAATTGTGTTTGTTTCGCACTTGCCTGGAAACTCAGCAGGGCTCTTCCCATCATGGACGTGGGATGTAGATCTTAAACCAAGTTGTCCCAGAGAGGAGTACCCATGGCTGGGCACACTTGGGATAATGCAATCTCTGCAGTGTCTGACTGGGTCACCACACAAGTTGGTCCATTAAGTACCTTTGCCCTTGGTGCACCCCAGACACTTCCAACAATCACCTCCAACTTTCAGCCTATTTCTGACCTGCTAGCCCTCCCCATTCCCGCAGACAATGGCAGCCTAATCCAGTCTCGGTGACCTCCGCAGCTGCAAAGGTTATCCCTAATGTTCACTTCCGCTGCGTGTTGGCATCTGAGAGAATCTGGCATGGGCCCAACATATAGATGCAATCGTGAAGGGGGCACTCCAGCAGGTTTACTCCGTTAGAAGCTTGAGGAGCTTTGGTATGTCCCTAAAGACACAATGGCAGATTTCTACAGGTTTACCGTGGAGATCACCGGCTCAAACAGAGGCTCCAGTGCACAGGTTCAAACGAGGTGGCAGAGGGTCGTAGGCACAGCCAGACCTTCACCAGACAAAGCTCAGAATCATCAAGGTCATCTTAAAAAGCTGGCATCCATCATCAGATCCCCTCACCACGTGCCCTCTTCTCATTGCTACCATCAGGGAGGAGGTACCCACCCTCATTAATTCAGGAACAGCTCCTTTCCCACAGCCACCCACTTTCTGAACAGTCCACAAGCACTACCTCACAATTCCTCTTTTCCTGCTTATTTTACTTTTTATTGTAACCTGTGGTGGTTTTTAATGTGCTGCTCTGTTCTGCAGCCACACAACAACAAATTTCACAACTTACTTTAGTGGTAATAAATCTGAATCTAATTCTGCCCCACGTAATGGTTGTTCCCCCACTTGCTCATTGCCCTGATCCAGCATCTGGGGATAGTAATGAAATGCAGACTTTGACCCCGAGTATTTGTGTGAAGCATTTGTTACGTGCTTGTACCTGCGGCGTGGGCCAGGGCACTGTGAAAGCAGAGGCTGACGTTTTTGGCTTCCAGCTCTTCCAAACCAGTCAGACGGGATCTGTTCCCATCGTGAGGCTTCACTCTAAGCTTTAAACACAAATAAAGCTCGTGGCCGAATTCCATCAACCAAATCTGGGTCACCTGTCAGGTAATTGAATTAGGACTGGTGGAGTTATTGCCACATAAGCACACTGACAGTTTCTCCAACACTTATTGTGCTTTTAAAATGAGGTCACTTTGAATTCCCGACCTTTCTGGAATGGAAGACCGTGCGTGTGGAGAGCGGTGTGGGAGGAACGGGGCTTGATTTGCTGCTGTTGTGTTTGTTCTGCCGAGCACAACGGGCACGCTATGTTGCTGCCGGATTATGAGGTCTGCCCCGACGCATCCTTAGCTTGCGTTGTTGTTACCAGACCTTTTGCTGTATGCTTTGATGTACGCACGACTCATAAGATCCCATAATTTTGTGAGATTTCCGGTACGGAAAGGGGTCTCAATCCAAAACGTCAACTGTCCGTCTATGCTGCTAACCTTCTCCAGCATGCAGTGTGCAGCTCCGGATTCCAGCGCCTGCACTCTCTTCTATCTGCATTACTCCTTCTGTGAAGCTCTAAATGTTTCCCGTTGCTCCATCTCCTTTTCCTGCCTCTGTTGGTGCCACACTTACTTTGGCTGTGTACTATTTACAGATTTGTAGAAACAGATTCAGAGAGCTCTGTAATTGCCAATTTATTCTTGATCTCTTTCCTCCTTGTCAGCATTTTTTGATCATCCCTTGCTGGCCTCCTGATTCTCAGGCTTGCCATTTATAGAAAAGCACAGTACAGGCCCTTTGGCCCACAATGTTGTACTGACTTTTTCCTACTCTAAGATCAATCTGATCATGAGATCACAAGACAAAGAAGTAGAAGTAGGCCATTCGGCCCATCGAGTCTACTCCGCCACTCCACCATGAGCTAAACTATTCTATCTTCTTCCAATTTCTGGCTTTTTCCCCATATCCCTTGATACCCAGACTAATTAGATACCTATTAATCTCCTCCTTAAACACCCTCAATGATCGGGCCTCCACAGCTGTATGCGGCAACGAATTCCATAAATCCACGTCACTCTGGCTAAAAAAATTTCTCCTCATCTCTGTTTTAAATGGGTACCCTCTAATTCTAAGACTGTGACCTCTTGTCCTGGACTCACCCACCAAGGGAAACAGCCTTTACACATCTACTCTGTCCAACCCTTTCAACATTCGAAATGTTTCTATGAGATCCCCTCTCATTCTTCTGTACTCTAATTAATACAATCCAAGAGCCGACAAACGCTCCTCATATGTTAGCCCCTGCATTCCAGGAATCATCCTCATAAATCTTCTCTGAACTCTCTCCAACATCAGTACATCCCTTCTCAGATAGGGGGCCCAAAACTGCACACAGTATTCCAAATGAGGTCTCACCAGTGCCCCATAGAGCCTCATCAACACCTGCTTACTCTTATACACTATTCCTCTTGAAATGAATGCCAACATATCATTCGCATTCCTTACTGCCAATCCAACCTGGTGGTTAACCTTTAGGGTATCCTGCACGAGGACCCCCAAGTCCCTTTGCACTTCCGATTTTTGAATTTTTTTCCCCATCTAAATAATAATCTGCCCAATTATTTCTTCTTCCAAAATGTACAACCGTACATTTCTCAACATTGTATCTCATCTGCCATTTCTTTGCCCACTCTTCTAAACTGACCAAGTCTCTCTGCAACCTTTCCATTTCTTCAACTCTTCCTGGTCCTCCACCTATCTTGGTGTCATCCACAAACTTAGTCACAAAACCATTTAATCAATAATCTAAATCAATGATATACAGTGTAAAAAGAAGTGGCCCCAACACCAACCCCTGCGGAACACCACTAGTAACCGGCAACCAACCCTTCATTCCCACCCTTTGTTTTTTGCCTATCAGCTAATGCCCCACCCATTCCAATAACCTTCCTGTAATTCCGTGGGCTCTCACCTTATTAAGCAGCCTCTTATGCGACACCTTATTGAAGGCCTTTTGAAAATCCAAATATACAGCATCCACAGCCTCTCTTATTGTCAATCTTATTCGAGATTACCTCAAAAAATTGCAATAGGTTGGTGAGGCAGGATCTTCCCTTCATGAAACCATGCTGGCTTGGACCTATCTTGTCATGCACCTTGAGGTATTTCATAACCTCATCCTCGAGGATCAACTCCAATAACTTTCCAACTACTGGTGTCGGACTAATAGATCTGTAGTTTTCTTCTTGCTGCCTCCCTCCTTTCTTAAACGGTGGAACTACATTTGCGACCTTCCAGTCCTCAAGAACCATGCCAGGGTCTATCGATTCCTGGAAGATCATTTCCAATGCCTCCACAATCTCCAAAGCCACCTTCTTTAGAACCCAAGGATGCACCTCATCCGGTCCAGGAGACTTATCTATCCTTTGTCCATTTAGCTTCCCAAGCACTTTCTCTCTAGTAATCTTGACTGTACCTAATTCTATTCCCTAAGACCTCCAGCTATCAGGTATGTTGCTGATGTCTTCCACTGTGAAGACTGATGCAAAATACTCATTTAGTTCCTCTGCCATCTCTTTGTTACCCATTATAATTTCTCCAGCATCATTTTCAATTGATCCTATATCTACCTGTATCACTCTTTTACTCTTCATATATTTAAAAATATTCTTAGTATTCCTTTTTATGTTAATTGCCAACTTCCTTTCATAATTCATCTTTCCTTTCCTAATGACTTTCTTAGTTCCCTTCTGTAAGTTTCTAAAGGTCATCCAGTCCTCAGTTTTCCCACTAATTTTTGCATCCTTGTACGCCGTCTCTTTTGCTTTTATTTTAGCCTTAACCTCTCTCATTAGCCACATTTGTGCCATTTTCCATTCATGATTTTCTCTTTTCTTGGAATATATTTTTCCTGCACTTTCCTTATTTCTTGTAGGAATTTCATCCAATTCTGCTCTACTGTCCCTCCATCTAGCTTACTTTTCCAATCAACTTGGGCCAGTTCCTCTCTCATACCACTGTAATTCCCTTTGTTCCACTGAAATATTGATACAGTTTCAAATATGAAACTGAACTCAATCATATTATGATCACTACTCCAAAGGGGTTCCATTACCTCTAGCTCCCTAATCGCCTCAGGTTCATTACACAGCGCCCAATCCAAAACAGCTGATCCCCTGGTGGGCTTATGGACAAGCTGCTCCAAAAAGCCATCCCGTAGGCATTCTACAAACTCCCTCTCCTGAGATCCAGTACACTTTCATATTAAAATCCCCCATAATTATCCTGACATTTTCCTTCTGACACACTTTTTCTATTTCCAGCTGTAACTTGAAGACCACATCCCGGCTGCTGTTTGGAGGCCTGTATATAATTGCTATTAGTGTCTTTTTACCCTTCCCATTTCTTAACTCGACCCATAAGGATTCCACATCTTCTGATCCTATGTCCATGCCACCCCCTTTACCTACCTTCCTATCTTTCCTATGCAGTGTGTATCCTTGGACATTCAGCTCTCAATCATATCCATCATTTAGCCATGACTCGGTGATGGCCACAATGTCATATCTTTTAACCTGTAGCTGTACAAGGTCATCCATTTTTTTATTTTTAATGCTGCATGTATTTAAGTACGGTACATTTAGATCAGTATCTGTTACTGATTTTGCTATATTTCTATCGCACAGCAAATTATCCTGCCTGTCCTTCTTGCCATCTTTGCTGCACAGTATCTTTGACTTATTTCTATGTTCCTCTTCCTCAACCCTAACACCCTGGTTTCCTTCCCCCTGCCAACTTAGTTTAAACCCTCCCTAACAGCTATATTAAACAATCCTGCCAGGATATTATTATCCTTTGAGTTCAGGTGTAACCCATCGTTTTTGTATAAGTCATACCTCCCCCAAAATAGATCCCAATGATCCAAGAATTTGCAGCCCTGCCTCCTGCACCAGTTACTTAGCCACACATTCATCTGCTTAATTCTGCTATTCTTACCTTCATTAACACGTGGCTCAGGCAATAATCCTGAGATTATTACTCTGGAGGTCCGGCTTTTCAATTTTCTTCCTGGCTCCCAGTAATCTTCCTTCAGGACCTCCTCTCTTTTCCTGTCTATGTCATTGGTACCAACATGTACCAAGACTGCTCACTCTCTCTCCACAGAATACTCTGGACCTGATCTGAGACATCCCGTATCTTGGCACCAGGGAGGCAACACACCATTCGGGTATCCTTGTCTGGCTCGCTGAACCTCTTGTCTGTTCCCCTTACTATGGAATCCCCTATAACTACCACATTTCTCCGTGCTCTCTCGATCACGGCACTGGGCAGAGTGCCAGAGCCCCGTTTGCTGTGGTCTTCCTCTGTCAGGTCAACCTCCCCAACGGTATCTAAAATGATATATCAATTTCTGAGGGGGACTGTCACAGAGGTGCTGTCTACTATCTCTCTATAGGTATTATCAATAACCTCCTCACTTCCCCTAATTAGCTGAAGGTCATCAAGTTGCAGCTCCAGATCCCAAACACGGTCCTTAAGGAGCCTCACCTCAATGCACCTGGTGCAGATGTAATCCTTGGGGAGGCTGGGAGTCTCCCAGGGTCCCCACGTCTGGCACTCCAAGCACAGCATTAATCCTAGATGCATACCTCGAATGCTACTGTTATTACTAAATAAATAAACCTCCCCCTTTACAGGAAGGAAGCCTCTTCCCGTTTCCGCCTAGGCCCTATCACTCTGCACCCCCTCACTCCGCTGCCCGCTGGATATGGCGGTGTTCTTGTTAAGCCTTCCGTGTCTGAGGTCACGCGTCTCTGTTATCCCAGGTAGTTACAAAAAAATCTGAATTTTCTCCTGAAAAACGGCGACTGCTTTCTGTGAATGGAAAAATCCTTCCTTCCTCCGTGGCTCTCTATCTTCTACCATCCATGTGCCTATCTAAGAGTCTCTTAACTGCCCCAATGTATCTGCCTCTGTCACCACTCCTGGACTGATTGATGTTCCACGCACCCTCCATTCTATCATTTTACTCTGCAGGTATCCGGCGTCCAGTAATCCTCAATTTACATGTGTGGCAACAGGCAATGAAATGTTCCCAGCTGATAATCATAGAACATTACAGCACAATAAAGGCCATTCAGCCCACAATGTGGTGCTGACCTTATAACCTACTCTAAAATCACTCTAATCTTCCTTCCTACATAGCCCTCCATTTTCCATCATCCAGGTGCCTATGTAAGAGTTTCTTAAATCCCCACGGCAAGACATTCCACACACCAACTGCTCTCTGTGGAAGGAACTTAACTCTGACATCCGCCCTATACTTTCTTCCAATCAGTTTAAAATTATGCCCCTCGTATTCGCAATTTCTGCCCTGGGAAACGGTCTCTGACTCACCACTCAGCTCTTGGCAGCATTATAACTCTCTTTTAATTAGATGCTGTCATTAGTGTTTAGCCATGGACAGATTGTATTTCCTGTCAGTAATCAAGGTTGTTTCACTTGTTGACACTGATTAAGACATCAGCAGGAGAATTTTATCCCTGCTCTTTCAACAGTACTGGGGGATCTTTTGTACAGCACAATCTACTGACATAAGGAATCGGTTTAATATCCCAGTGATGATAAGAGTGTGGCTTTCTCGTAGTAACGTCATGTAGTATCTGTTTTAATTATATGCTCAAGCCTGTAAACTCGGCCTTTAAACTGTAACCATCTGTCTCTGTGAACAGCCATGTTGAGCCTTGATGGCTTTATCACGCAAAGCATATTCATGTACCACCAATATAAACCATTTCTGATACATTTATTCCTGTGGTACTGGAGGTGTCCTTTGAGGAGAGATCGAGTCGAATGAGCTTGTCATCTGTCACTTGACAGAGGTGATCTAACCTACATTTATAGAACCCTAATAAAGTGTGACATGCTGGGAGATGAAGATTAGCTTTATTTGACACACGCACATCGAAAAATACAGTGAACTGTGTCATTTGTGTCAAATCAAGTCAGTTAGGATTGTGCTGGGGAGCCTACAAATGTCTCCTGGCTTCCAATGCCAACATCGCTTGCCCGCAACTCACCTACCCTTACTATATGTCTTTGGAATGTGGGAATAAACCGGAACACCTGGAGGAAACACATCGGTCACAGGACGAACATACCAACTCCTTATAGGCAGAGGCGGGAATTGAACCGCAATCAGTGATCATTGGCGCTGTAACATGATGTGGTAAACACTACTCTGCTGAGCCATTCCTAAGAGGCATTTTCTGTCTGGAGAGTCTACCTGATGTGAGGATGTGAAGCTGATCGTTTAGAGATGAGATGTGGAATATAAAGGTCTTCATCGGACTACAGCAAGGTTCTGTTCCAGTGACCTGTCCGGAACAGCAGCCGTAGGCCATGTTTCCACCCAACAGTGGCTGGAAAACCCACCCCTCATGTATGTAAGGTAACCTGGGGAGGACCTGTAGCTTGAAGGCTGAGGCAGTGGGTGTTGTGTAGCAGGAAAATATGAAGCTGGGGCAGGGAAGTGCACTTGAAAAATTCCAGCCCAGATGCTGAATAACTGCATAGAATCCAAAACACAGGAGATTCTGCAGGTGCTGGAAATGCAGAACAAGACACACAGAATGCTGGAGGAACTCAGCCAGTCAGACAGCATCTATCGAGCTGAGGCCCTTCATTGGGACGAGCAAGGAAGGGGGCCGAAACCAGATTCAGAGGGTGAGAGGAGGGGAAGGAGTATATGCTGGCAATGATAGGCAAGGCCTGGTGAGGGGAAGTGGAAGGAGGGAAAACACAGGAGCTGTTGTTGGTATGCCTATTTGAAAGGGCTGTAGGCTGCACATCTGCAAAGGAAGGGACTGGTGTTGAGCCTCATGAACATAACCTCTCTTCTCTCATCTTCTATCACGCCAAAGACTCAAAACTGTGTCAGTGTGTGCCACCAAGTGCAATGACAGTTTCTACCCTCTTGTTAAAAGATTAGTAAATTGTTTCCTAGTGTGAGAAGCTGCACTCTTAACCTCACCATCTATCTCGGTGCTATGTTGCACCTTATAGTCTACCTGCACTCCACTTTCTCTGGAGCTGTTACACGTTGTTATTTTTATTTGCCCTGTGTATATTTAAACACCCAGTGAAATGTGTCATTTACGTTCATGGCCAATACAGTCTGAGCAGCTGGTAAATGTTGCCATGCCCCCAGTGCGTGCTCACGGCTTGATAACCTTAGCCCATACATCCTTAGACTGGGGCAGGAAACCCACACGGTCACAGGGAAAACGCTCAGACTCCTTACAGGCAGCAGTGCGAATGGAGCCCAGCTGGTGACTGCCGATGCTGTACAGCGTGGCTGTGCTAACCGGCCACCCCATTCAGAATCAGGTTTATTATCACCGGCATGTGACGTGAAATTTTTTAACTTAGCAGCAGCAGTTCAATGCAGTACATAATACAGAAGAAAAAATTAATAATAATAAATACATAAGTAAATCTTATTCAGTATATTTATACAGTATATGCATATTGAATAAATTAAAAATTGTGCAAACATCAGAAATACTATATATTTTTTTGAAAAAGTGAGGTAATGTCCAGGGGTTCAATGTCCATTTAGGAATCGGATGGCAGAGGGGAAGAAGCTGTTCCTGAATCACTGAGTGTGTGCCTTCAGGCTTCTGTACCTCCTACCTGAAGGTAACAGTGAGAAAAAGGCATGCCCTGGGTGCTGGAGGTCCTTAATAATGGACACTGCCCTTCTGAAACTCTGCTCCTTGAAGATGCCCTGGGTACTGAATCATCCCTCTTGTGCTTCTTGATTTCGTCACTCTAGATTCAGTGCCACTCGACCCTGCCACTTTGATCTGGCCCGCGCCTTCGTTAACCAGCTCCAGCACTTAATTTGATTGGATCTTGCTCCTCCTTACACAAGTCATCGGGTTTGTGGGGGTGTGGCAAGATCTACTCGGGCTGTGCCTTCGGTTAGTGGGAGGGGGTGTGCCCCCTTGGGCTTTAGGGTTAAATTTGAGGTTGGATTTCCTGTTAGGGAATGCAACAGGTCAGCTGACAGATGTATGTGTTGGGGAGCACTTCGGGTCCAGTGATCACAATAGAATTAGCTTCAATATAATTATGGAGAAGGACAGGACAGGACCGAGTTGAGATTTTTGATTGGAGAAAGGCTAACTTTGAGGAGATGCGAAGTGATTTAGAGAGAGTGGATTGGATCAAGTTGTTTTATGGGAAGGATGTAATAGAGAAATGGAGGTCATTTAAGGGTGAAATTATGAGGGTACAGAATCTTTATGTTCCTGTTAGGTTGAAAGGAAAGGTTAAAGGTTTGAAAGCACCATGGTTTTCAAGGGATTTTAGAAATTTGGTTCAGAAAGAGAGAGATCTACAATAGATATAGGCAGCATGGAGTAAAGGAATTGCTCGAGGAATATAAAGAATGTAAAAGGAATCTTAAGAAAGAGATTAGAAAAGCCAAAAGAAGATACGAGGTTGGTTTGGCAAATAAGGTGAAAGTAAATCCGAAAGGTTTCTTCAGTTATATTAAAAGCAAGAGGATAGTGAGGGTTAAAATTGGCCCCTTAGAGAATCAGAGTGGTCAGCTATGTGTGGAGCCAAGGGAGATGGGAGAGATTTTGAACGATTTCTTCTCTTCAGTATTCACTAAGGAGAAGGATATTGAATTGTGTAAGGTGTGGGAAACAAGTAAGGAGGTTATGGAACCAATGACAATTAAAGAGGTGGAAGTACTGGCGCTTTTTAAAAATTTAAAAGTGGATAAATCTCCGGATCCTGACAGGATATTCCCCAGGACCTTGAGGGAAGTTTGTGTAGAAATAGCAGGAGCTCTGACGGAGATCTTTAAGATGTCATTAGAAACGGGGATAGTGCCGGAGGATTGGCGTATTGCTCATGTGGTTCCATTGTTTAAAAAGGGTTCTAGAAGTAAGCCTAGCAATTATAGACCTGTCAGTTTGACATCAGTGGTGGGTAAATTAATGAAAAGTATTCTTAGAGATAGTATTAATAATTATCTGGATAGACAGGATCTGATTAGGAGTAGCCAGCATGGATTTGTGCATGGAAGGTCATGTTTGACAAACCTTATTGAATTTTTTGAAGAAGTTACGAGGAATGTTGACGAGGGTAAGGCAGTGGATGTAGTCTATATGGACTTCAGCACAGCATTTGACAAAGTTCCACATGGAAGGTTAGTTAAGAAGGTTCAGTCGTTAGGTATTAATGCTGGAGTAATAAAATGGATTCAACAGTGGCTAGATGGGAGATGCCAGAGAGTAGTAGTGGATAATTGTTTATCGGGATGGAGGCCGGTGACTAGCGGGGTGCCTCAGGGATCTGTTTTGGGCCCAATGTTGTTTGTAATATACATAAATGATCTGGATGATGGGGTGGTAAATTGGATTAGTAAGTATGCCGATGATACTAAGGTAGGAGGTGTTGTGGATAATGAGGTGGGTTTTCAAAGCTTGCAGGGAGATTTATGCCGGTTAGAAGAATGGGCTGAACGTTGGCAGATGGAGTTTAATGCTGAAAAGTGTGAGGTTCTACATTTTGGCAGGAGTAATCCAAATAGAACATACAGGGTAAATGATAGGGCATTGAGGAATGCAGAGGAACAGAGAGATCTAGGAATAACAGTGCATAGTTCCCTGAAGGTGGAGTCTCATGTAGATAGGGTGGTGAAGAAGGCTTTTGGAACGCTGGCCTTTATAAATCAAAGCATTGAGTACAGAAGTTGGGATGTAATGTTAAAATTGTACAAGGCATTGGTAAGGCCAAATTTGGAATATTGTGTACAGTTCTGGTCACCGAATTATAGGAAAGATATCAATAAATTAGAGAGAGTGCAGAGATGATTTACTAGGATGTTACCTGGGTTTCAGCACTTAAGTTACAGAGAAAGGTTGAACAAGTTAGGTCTCTATTCATTGGAGCGTAGAAGGTTGAGGGGGGATTTGATCGAGGTATTTAAAATTTTGAGAGGGATAGATAGAGTTGACGTGAATAGGCTGTTTCCGTTGAGAGTAGGGGAGATTCAAATGAGAGGACATGATTTGAGAGTTAGGGGGCAGAAGTTTAAGGGAAACACGAGGGGGTATTTCTTTACTCAGAGAGTGATAGCTGTGTGGAATGAGCTTCCTGTAGAAGTAGTAGAGGCCAGTTCAGTTGTGTCATTTAAGGTAAAATTGGATAGGTATATGGACAGGAAAGGAGTGGAGGGTTATGGGCTGAGTGCGGGTAGGTGGGACTAGGTGAGATTAAGAGTTCGGCACGGACTAGGAGAGTCGAGATGGCCTGTTTCCGTGCTGTGATTGTTATATGGTTATATGGTTAGGGCTGGTGGATGTATATGTGGGGCTGGGAGAGGTATGGTTGAGGAGTTTAGTGTGGTGAGGTGTGAGGTGCTATGCCAGATAGGGTAGTGTGGTGGAGCCACTTTAATCTGGCTCATGCCTTTCACTATCATGGTCTGACACCACTTGGTTAACGAACTGTGTGTGCACTGGAACACATCATCAGTAATGCATCCCAGGGTCATTCGGTGTTTTGGGTCCTCCACTAAAATGCAATTGATTAGATTTGTATTAACAATATGCAAGACAAGCTTTTCACAGTATCTCGGTATAGGGGACATGAATAAACCAATTTGAAACTCCCTGCTGAATTTGTATTTGCAAAGCATTGATGTACACAGAGTGCCCACTGATCTCTATAGAATCAACAAGGGTAAAATTGAGGCAACTTAACCTCAAGGAATTGGAATCCACTCATTACAGTACTTGTGGCGAGTATCTGCCCCCGATCTTTAAGCCTATCTTCTTTAAATATGATTCACGCTTCTGTGTGTCTTGTTTAAAGATATGATTACCTAAGCTAATGCAAGAACTACTATTATTGACTGTTTACTCCTCTCCATAGATGTGGCCTGACCTGCTGAGTTCCTGCACCGTTTTGTGTGCATTGCTCTGGATTTCCAGCATCAGCAGAGACTCCTGGGTTGGAGAACTTTAATTTCCTTAATAAAAAGATTATTGAATTCTACAAAGTGGGTTTATTTTTACTCCCAGACCCTCGGTGGTTTGGTTAATTTGATCCATTTTTGTTTTCCAGGACAGGACTCACTCAAGCCTCGTCCCCATTTAACCTTTGTCCACATGAACAATATCATCTACGGATACATCTTTAATGATTACATATATTCAGTGGCCACTTTACCTGCTCATTAATGTAAATATCTAATCAGCCAATCACGTGACAGCAAGTCAATACTTAAGAGCATGCAGAGACAGTCAAGAAGTTCACTGATTGTTCAGACCAAATGTCAGAATGGGAAAGAAATGTGATCGAAGTGACTTTGACTGTGGAATGGTTGTTGGTGCTGGATCTCAGAAGCTTCAAGTTCAAGATTATTGTCATCTGATTGTACATTTATACAACCAAATGGCACAACCTTCCTCCAGACCACAGTGCCCCCACAAAATATATATAATACAAAATATTACCATAAATAAGGCAATAAAATATAGATCAATGCAAATGCAGTAAAGCACAGCACAGGAAAACAGTTCACTGTACAGTTAACAGCTCGCTGTCCGAGTGATGAGACCCCGGTGGTGACAAAGTATTCATTAGCGTCACAGCCTCGGGGAAGAAGCCGTTACACCATCAGGAAGTCTTAGTCCTGATGCTCCTGTACCTCCTTCCTGATGGTGGTGGGTCAAAGAGATGGTAGGGATACTCAGCAAAGCTTCCGGCCCCTTCTGCATAATGATCCCAGTAAATGTCTCAAATTGGGGGGTAGGTGGAGGGAGACCCCAAAGATTCTCTTAGCAGTGTTCACTATCTCTGTCGGGTCTTGCAGCTCAATAACTTACAGTTTCCTTGCCAATGATGGAGCCAGACAGGACACTCACCAGTGTTAAGGTAGAACATTATTAGAATGAGGCCAGGAGTGCTGAATGTCTCAAACTTTTCAGAAAGTGCAGACACTACTGTGGCTTCTTCACAAGTGAGGAGATGTTGTGGGTTCAGGGTGGATCATCCATAGTGTGCACATCAAGGAGATTTGTGCCTTCACTCTCTCCACGGCAACGGAGAGTACCTCCCTGAAGAACACAGTCATCTACTTTGTCTTGTCCAATTCAGACTCATGCGAATGTTCGCACAGCACTTACTCAGCTCCTGGGATTTTCACACACAGCAGTCTCTAGAACTGGCAGAGAATGGTGCGAGAAACAAAAACACATCTATTGTGTGGCAGTTCTGTGGGTGAAAACCCTTTGTTAATGAGAGGGGTCACAGGAGAATGGCCAGACACGTTCAAGCCTACAGGAAGTCTACAGTAACGCAAATAACCACGTGTTACATGTGGAGTGTAGAAGATACAATACATCGAACCTTGAACTGGATGACCTACAGCAGCAGAAGACCACGGACAGACACTCAGTGCCCACTTTACTAGGGGCAGGAGGAACGAATAAAGTATCCACTGAGTGCGTATCCCAGCTCCATGTACGCCGAGAGTGTATCCCAGCACCATGTATGCCGAGAGTGTATCCCAGCTCCATATACATCGAGAGTGTATCCCAGCTCCATGTACGCCGAGAGTGTATCACAGATCCATATACGCCGAGAGAGTATCCCAGATCCATATACGCCGAGAGTGTATCACAGCACCAAATACGCCGAGAGTGTATCCCAGCTCCATGTACGCCGAGAGTGTATCCCAGCTCCATGAACGCCGAGAGTGTATCCCAGCTCCATATACATCGAGAGTGTATCCCAGCTCCATATACACCGAGAGTGTATCCCAGCTCCAAATACGCCGAGAGAGTATCCCAGATCCATATACATCGAGAGTGTACCCCAGCTCCATATACGCCGAGAGTGTATCACATCTCCAAATACGCCGAGAGTGTATCCCAGCTCCATGTACGCCGAGAGTGTATCCCAGCTCCATGAACGCCGAGAGTGTATCCCAGCTCCATATACATCGAGAGTGTATCCCAGCTCCATATACACCGAGAGTGTATCCCAGCTCCAAATACGTCGAGAGTGTATCCCAGCTCCATGTACGCCGAGAGTGTATCCCAGCTCCATGTACGTCGAGAGTGTATCCCAGCTCCATATACGTCGAGAGTGTATCCCAGATCCATGTATGCCGAGAGTGTATCCCAGCTCTATGTACGTCGAGAGTGTATCCCAGCACCATATACGTCGAGAGTGTATCCCAGATCCATATACATCGAGAGTGTATCCCAGCTCCATGTATGCCGAGAGTGTATCCCAGCTCTATGTACGTCGAGAGTGTATCCCAGATCCATATACATCGAGAGTGTATCCCAGCTCCATGTACGTCGAGAGTGTATCCCAGCGCCATATACGTCGAGAGTGTATCCCAGATCCATATACATTGAGGGTGTATCACAGCTCCATATACGCCGAGAGTGTATCCCAGCTCCATGTACGCCGAGAGTGTATCCCAGCTCCATGTACGCCGAGAGTGTATCCCAGAACAATGTACGCAGAGAGTGTATCCCAGCTCCATGTACGGCGAGAGTGTATCCCAGCTCCATGTACACCGAGAGTGTATCCCAGCTCCATGTACGTCAGAGGATATCCCAGCTCCATATATGCCGAGAGTGTATCCCAGCTCCATGTACGCCGAGCGTGTATCCCAGCTCCATGTACGCCGAGAGTGTATCCCAGCTCCATGTACACCGAGAGTGTATCCCAGCTCCACGTACGCCGAGAGTGTATCCCAGATCCATGTACGCCGAGAGTGTATCCCAGCTCCATGTACATCGAGAATGTATCCGAGCTCCATATACGCCGAGCGTGTATCACAGGTCCATATACGCCGAGCGAGTATCCCAGCTCTATATACGCCGAGCGTGTATCCCAGCTCCATATACGTCGAGAGTGTATCCCAGCTCCATGTACTCCGAGAGTGTATCCCAGCTCCATATACGCCGAGAGTGTATCCCAGCTCCATATACGTCGAGCGTGTATCCCAGCTCCATGTACGCCGAGCGTGTATCCCAGCTCCATATAGGCCGAGCGTCTATCCCAGCTCCATATACGCCAAGAGTGTATCCCAGCTTCATGTACGCCGAGAGTGTATCCCAGCTCCATGTACGCCGAGAGTGAATCCCAGCTCCATGTACGCCGAGAGTGTATCACAGATCCATATACGCCGAGAGAGTATCCCAGATCCATATACGCCGAGAGTGTATCACAGCTCCAAATACGCCGAGAGTGTATCCCAGCTCCATGTACGCCGAGAGTGTATCCCAGCTCCATGTACGCCGAGAGTGTATCCCAGCTCCATATACATCGAGAGTGTATCCCAGCTCCATATACGTCGAGAGTGTATCCCAGCACCATATACGTCGAGAGTGTATCCCAGATCCATATACATCGAGAGTGTATCCCAGCTCCATGTATGCCGAGAGTGTATCCCAGCTCTATGTACGTCGAGAGTGTATCCCAGATCCATATACATCAAGAGTGTATCCCAGCTCCATGTACGTCGAGAGTGTATCCCAGCGCCATATACGTCGAGAGTGTATCCCAGCTCCATGTATGCCGAGAGTGTATCCCAGCTCTATGTACGTCGAGAGTGTATCCCAGATCCATATACATCGAGAGTGTATCCCAGCTCCATGTACGTCGAGAGTGTATCCCAGCGCCATATACGTCGAGAGTGTATCCCAGATCCATATACATCGAGAGTGTATCCCAGCTCCATGTATGCCGAGAGTGTATCCCAGCTCTATGTACGTCGAGAGTGTATCCCAGATCCATATACATCGAGAGTGTATCCCAGCTCCATGTACGTCGAGAGTGTATCCCAGCGCCATATACGTCGAGAGTGTATCCCAGATCCATATACATTGAGGGTGTATCACAGCTCCATATACGCCGAGAGTGTATCCCAGCTCCATGTACGCCGAGAGTGTATCCCAGCTCCATGTACGCCGAGAGTGTATCCCAGAACAATGTACGCAGAGAGTGTATCCCAGCTCCATGTACGGCGAGAGTGTATCCCAGCTCCATGTACACCGAGAGTGTATCCCAGCTCCATGTACACCGAGAGTGTATCCCAGCTCCATATACGCCGAGAGTGTATCCCAGCTCCATGTACGCCGAGAGTGTATCCCAGCTCCATGTACGTCAGAGGATATCCCAGCTCCATATATGCCGAGAGTGTATCCCAGCTCCATGTACGCCGAGCGTGTATCCCAGCTCCATGTACGCCGAGAGTGTATCCCAGCTCCATGTACACCGAGAGTGTATCCCAGCTCCACGTACGCCGAGAGTGTATCCCAGATCCATGTACGCCGAGAGTGTATCCCAGCTCCATGTACATCGAGAATGTATCCGAGCTCCATATACGCCGAGCGTGTATCACAGGTCCATATACGCCGAGCGAGTATCCCAGCTCTATATACGCCGAGCGTGTATCCCAGCTCCATATACGTCGAGAGTGTATCCCAGCTCCATGTACTCCGAGAGTGTATCCCAGCTCCATATACGCCGAGAGTGTATCCCAGCTCCATATACGTCGAGCGTGTATCCCAGCTCCATGTACGCCGAGCGTGTATCCCAGCTCCATATAGGCCGAGCGTCTATCCCAGCTCCATATACGCCAAGAGTGTATCCCAGCTTCATGTACGCCGAGAGTGTATCCCAGCTCCATGTACGCCGAGAGTGAATCCCAGCTCCATGTACGCCGAGAGTGTATCACAGATCCATATACGCCGAGAGAGTATCCCAGATCCATATACGCCGAGAGTGTATCACAGCTCCAAATACGCCGAGAGAGTATCCCAGATCCATAAACATCGAGAGTGTATCCCAGCTCTATGTACGTCGAGAGTGTATCCCAGATCCATATACATCGAGAGTGTATCCCAGCTCCATGTACGTCGAGAGTGTATCCCAGCTCTATGTACGTCGAGAGTGTATCCCAGCACCATATACGTCGAGAGTGTATCCCAGATCCATATACATCGAGAGTGTATCCCAGCTCCATGTATGCCGAGAGTGTATCCCAGCTCTATGTACGTCGAGAGTGTATCCCAGCACCATATACGTCGAGAGTGTATCCCAGATCCATATACATCGAGAGTGTATCCCAGCTCCATGTATGCCGAGAGTGTATCCCAGCTCTATGTACGTCGAGAGTGTATCCCAGATCCATATACATCGAGAGTGTATCCCAGCTCCATGTACGTCGAGAGTGTATCCCAGCGCCATATACGTCGAGAGTGTATCCCAGATCCATATACATTGAGGGTGTATCACAGCTCCATATACGCCGAGAGTGTATCCCAGCTCCATGTACGCCGAGAGTGTATCCCAGCTCCATGTACGCCGAGAGTGTATCCCAGAACAATGTACGCAGAGAGTGTATCCCAGCTCCATGTACGGCGAGAGTGTATCCCAGCTCCATGTACACCGAGAGTGTATCCCAGCTCCATATACGCCGAGAGTGTATCCCAGCTCCATGTACGCCGAGAGTGTATCCCAGCTCCATGTACGTCAGAGGATATCCCAGCTCCATATATGCCGAGAGTGTATCCCAGCTCCATGTACGCCGAGCGTGTATCCCAGCTCCATGTACGCCGAGAGTGTATCCCAGCTCCATGTACACCGAGAGTGTATCCCAGCTCCACGTACGCCGAGAGTGTATCCCAGATCCATGTACGCCGAGAGTGTATCCCAGCTCCATGTACATCGAGAATGTATCCGAGCTCCATATACGCCGAGCGTGTATCACAGGTCCATATACGCCGAGCGAGTATCCCAGCTCTATATACGCCGAGCGTGTATCCCAGCTCCATATAAGTCGAGAGTGTATCCCAGCTCCATGTACTCCGAGAGTGTATCCCAGCTCCATATACGCCGAGAGTGTATCCCAGCTCCATATACGTCGAGCGTGTATCCCAGCTCCATGTACGCCGAGCGTGTATCCCAGCTCCATATAGGCCGAGCGTCTATCCCAGCTCCATATACGCCAAGAGTGTATCCCAGCTTCATGTACGCCGAGAGTGTATCCCAGCTCCATGTACGCCGAGAGTGTATCCCAGCTCCATGTACGCCGAGAGTGTATCCCAGCTCCATATACGCCGAGAGTGTATCCCAGAACAATGTACGCAGAGAGTGTATCCCAGCTCCATGTACGCCGAGAGTGTATCCCAGCTCCATGTACACCGAGAGTGTATCCCAGCTCCATATACGCCGAGCGAGTATCCCAGCTCCATATACGCCGAGAGTGTATCCCAGCTACATGTACGCCGAGCGTGTATCACAGGTCCATATACGCCGAGCGAGTATCCCAGCTCCATATACGCTGAGCGTGTATCCCAGCTCCATGTACATCGAGAGTGTATCCGAGCTCCATATATGCCGAGCGTGTATCACAGGTCCATATACGCCGAGCGAGTATCCCAGCTCTATATACGCCGAGCGTGTATCCCAGCTCCATATACGTCGAGCGAGTATCCCAGCTCTATATATGCCGAGCGTAAATCACAGGTCCATATACGCCGAGCGAGTATCCCAGCTCCATATATGCCGAGCGTGTATCCCAGCTCCATTTACATTGAGAGTGTATCCCAGCTCCATATACGCCGAGAGTGTATCCCAGCTCCATATACATCGAGAGTGTATCCCAGCTCCATATACATCAACAGTGTATCCCAGCTCCATATACGTCGAGCGTGTATCCCAGCTCCATGTACGCTGAGAGTGTATCCCAGCTCCATATACATCGACAGTGTATCCCAGCTCCATATACGTCGAGCGTGTTTCCCAGCTCCATGTACGCCAAGAGTGTATCCCAGCTCCAAGTACGCCGAGAGTGCATCCCAGCTCCATGTACGCCGAGAGTGTATCCCCGCAACATATACGTCGAGAGTGTATCCCAGCTCCATGTACGCCGAGAGTGTATCCCAGCTCCATGTACGCCGAGAGTGTATCACAGATCCATATACGCCGAGAGTGTATCCCAGCTCCATATACGCCGAGAGTGTATCCCAGCTCCATGTACGCCGAGAGTGTATCACAGATCCATATACGCCGAGAGTGTATCCCAGCTCCATATACGCCGAGAGTGTATCCCAGCTCCATGTACGCCGAGAGTGTATCACAGATCCATATACGCCGAGAGTGTATCCCAGCTCCATATACGCCGTGAGTGTATCCCAGATCCATATACACCGAGAGTGTATCCCAGCTCCATGTACGCTGAGAGTGTATCCCAGCTCCATGTACGCCGAGAGTGTATCCCAGATCCATATACATCGAGAGTGTATCCCGGGTCCATATACGATGAGAGTGTATCCCAGCTCCATGTACGCTGAGAGTGTATCCCAGCTCCATGTACGCCGAGAGTGTATCCCAGCTCCATGTACGCCGAGAGTGTATCCCAGCTCCATATACACCAAGAGTGTATCCCAGATCCATATACATAGAGAGTGTATCCCCGCTCAATGTACGTCGAGGGTGTATCCCAGCTCCATGTACACCGAAAGTGTATCCCAGCTCCACGTACGCCGAGTGTGTATCCCAGATCCATATACATCGAGAGTGTATCCCGGGTCCATATACGCCGAGAGTGTATCCCAGATCCATGTACGCCGAGAGTGTATCCCAGCTCCATGTACATCGAGAATGTATCCGAGCTCCATATACGCCGAGCGTGTATCACAGGTCCATATACGCCGAGCGAGTATCCCAGCTCTATATACGCCGAGCGTGTATCCCAGCTCCATATAAGTCGAGAGTGTATCCCAGCTCCATGTACTCCGAGAGTGTATCCCAGCTCCATATACGCCGAGAGTGTATCCCAGCTCCATATACGTCGAGCGTGTATCCCAGCTCCATGTACGCCGAGCGTGTATCCCAGCTCCATATAGGCCGAGCGTCTATCCCAGCTCCATATACGCCAAGAGTGTATCCCAGCTTCATGTACGCCGAGAGTGTATCCCAGCTCCATGTACGCCGAGAGTGTATCCCAGCTCCATGTACGCCGAGAGTGTATCCCAGCTCCATATACGCCGAGAGTGTATCCCAGAACAATGTACGCAGAGAGTGTATCCCAGCTCCATGTACGCCGAGAGTGTATCCCAGCTCCATGTACACCGAGAGTGTATCCCAGCTCCATATACGCCGAGCGAGTATCCCAGCTCCATATACGCCGAGAGTGTATCCCAGCTACATGTACGCCGAGCGTGTATCACAGGTCCATATACGCCGAGCGAGTATCCCAGCTCCATATACGCTGAGCGTGTATCCCAGCTCCATGTACATCGAGAGTGTATCCGAGCTCCATATATGCCGAGCGTGTATCACAGGTCCATATACGCCGAGCGAGTATCCCAGCTCTATATACGCCGAGCGTGTATCCCAGCTCCATATACGTCGAGCGAGTATCCCAGCTCTATATATGCCGAGCGTAAATCACAGGTCCATATACGCCGAGCGAGTATCCCAGCTCCATATATGCCGAGCGTGTATCCCAGCTCCATTTACATTGAGAGTGTATCCCAGCTCCATATACGCCGAGAGTGTATCCCAGCTCCATATACATCGAGAGTGTATCCCAGCTCCATATACATCAACAGTGTATCCCAGCTCCATATACGTCGAGCGTGTATCCCAGCTCCATGTACGCTGAGAGTGTATCCCAGCTCCATATACATCGACAGTGTATCCCAGCTCCATATACGTCGAGCGTGTTTCCCAGCTCCATGTACGCCAAGAGTGTATCCCAGCTCCAAGTACGCCGAGAGTGCATCCCAGCTCCATGTACGCCGAGAGTGTATCCCCGCAACATATACGTCGAGAGTGTATCCCAGCTCCATGTACGCCGAGAGTGTATCCCAGCTCCATGTACGCCGAGAGTGTATCACAGATCCATATACGCCGAGAGTGTATCCCAGCTCCATATACGCCGAGAGTGTATCCCAGCTCCATGTACGCCGAGAGTGTATCACAGATCCATATACGCCGAGAGTGTATCCCAGCTCCATATACGCCGAGAGTGTATCCCAGCTCCATGTACGCCGAGAGTGTATCACAGATCCATATACGCCGAGAGTGTATCCCAGCTCCATATACGCCGTGAGTGTATCCCAGATCCATATACACCGAGAGTGTATCCCAGCTCCATGTACGCTGAGAGTGTATCCCAGCTCCATGTACGCCGAGAGTGTATCCCAGATCCATATACATCGAGAGTGTATCCCGGGTCCATATACGATGAGAGTGTATCCCAGCTCCATGTACGCTGAGAGTGTATCCCAGCTCCATGTACGCCGAGAGTGTATCCCAGCTCCATGTACGCCGAGAGTGTATCCCAGCTCCATATACACCAAGAGTGTATCCCAGATCCATATACATAGAGAGTGTATCCCCGCTCAATGTACGTCGAGGGTGTATCCCAGCTCCATGTACACCGAAAGTGTATCCCAGCTCCACGTACGCCGAGTGTGTATCCCAGATCCATATACATCGAGAGTGTATCCCGGGTCCATATACGATGAGAGTGTATCCCAGCTCCATGTACGCTGAGAGTGTATCCCAGCTCCATGTACGCCGAGAGTGTATCCCAGCTCCATGTACGCCGAGAGTGTATCCCAGCTCCATATACGCCAAGAGTGTATCCCAGATCCATATACATAGAGAGTGTATCCCAGCTCCATGTACGCCGAGAGTGTATCCCCGCTCTATATACATCGAGAGTGTATCCCTGCTCCATATACGCCGAGCGAGTATCCCGGCTCCAAAAACATTGTGAGTGTATCCCAGCTCCATGTACACCAACCGTGTATCCCAGCTCCATGTACGCCGAGAGTATATCCCAGCTCCATATACGCTGAGAGTGCATCCCAGCTCCATATACGCCGAGTGTGTATCCCAGCTCCATGTACGTCGAGAGTGTATCCCAGATCCATATACGTCGAGAGTGTATCCCAGCTCCATATACGTCGAGAGTGTATCCCAGATCCATATACGTCGAGAGTGTATCCCAGCTCCATGTATGTCGAGAGTGTATCCCAGATCCATATACGTCGAGAGTGTATCCCATATCCATATACATCGAGAGTGTATCCCAGATCCATGTACATCGAGAGTGTATCCCGGGGTCCATATACGATCAGAGTGTATCCAAGCTCCATGTACGCCGAGAGTGTATCCCAGCTCCATGTACGCCGAGAGTTTATCCCAGCTCCATGTACGCCGAGAGTGTATCCCAGATCCATATACATCGAGAGTGTATCCCAGCTTCATGTACGCCGAGAGTGTATCCCAGCTCCATATACGTCGAGCGTGTATCCCAGCTCCATGTACGCTGAGAGTGTATCCCAGCTCCATATACATCGACAGTGTATCCCAGCTCCATATACGTCGAGAGTGTATCCCAGATCCATATACATCGAGAGTGTATCCCAGCTCCATGTATGCCGAGAGTGTATCCCAGCTCTATGTACGTCGAGAGTGTATCCCAGATCCATATACATCGAGAGTGTATCCCAGCTCCATGTACGTCGAGAGTGTATCCCAGCGCCATATACGTCGAGAGTGTATCCCAGATCCATATACATTGAGGGTGTATCACAGCTCCATATACGCCGAGAGTGTATCCCAGCTCCATGTACGCCGAGAGTGTATCCCAGCTCCATGTACGCCGAGAGTGTATCCCAGAACAATGTACGCAGAGAGTGTATCCCAGCTCCATGTACGGCGAGAGTGTATCCCAGCTCCATGTACACCGAGAGTGTATCCCAGCTCCATGTACACCGAGAGTGTATCCCAGCTCCATATACGCCGAGAGTGTATCCCAGCTCCATGTACGCCGAGAGTGTATCCCAGCTCCATGTACGTCAGAGGATATCCCAGCTCCATATATGCCGAGAGTGTATCCCAGCTCCATGTACGCCGAGCGTGTATCCCAGCTCCATGTACGCCGAGAGTGTATCCCAGCTCCATGTACACCGAGAGTGTATCCCAGCTCCACGTACGCCGAGAGTGTATCCCAGATCCATGTACGCCGAGAGTGTATCCCAGCTCCATGTACATCGAGAATGTATCCGAGCTCCATATACGCCGAGCGTGTATCACAGGTCCATATACGCCGAGCGAGTATCCCAGCTCTATATACGCCGAGCGTGTATCCCAGCTCCATATACGTCGAGAGTGTATCCCAGCTCCATGTACTCCGAGAGTGTATCCCAGCTCCATATACGCCGAGAGTGTATCCCAGCTCCATATACGTCGAGCGTGTATCCCAGCTCCATGTACGCCGAGCGTGTATCCCAGCTCCATATAGGCCGAGCGTCTATCCCAGCTCCATATACGCCAAGAGTGTATCCCAGCTTCATGTACGCCGAGAGTGTATCCCAGCTCCATGTACGCCGAGAGTGAATCCCAGCTCCATGTACGCCGAGAGTGTATCACAGATCCATATACGCCGAGAGAGTATCCCAGATCCATATACGCCGAGAGTGTATCACAGCTCCAAATACGCCGAGAGAGTATCCCAGATCCATATACATCGAGAGTGTACCCCAGCTCCATATACGCCGAGAGTGTATCACATCTCCAAATACGCCGAGAGTGTATCCCAGCTCCATGTACGCCGAGAGTGTATCCCAGCTCCATGTACGCCGAGAGTGTATCCCAGCTCCATATACATCGAGAGTGTATCCCAGCTCCATATACACCGAGAGTGTATCCCAGCTCCAAATACGCCGAGAGTGTATCCCAGATCCATAAACATCGAGAGTGTATCCCAGCTCCATGTACGCCGAGAGTCTATCCCAGCTCCATGTATGCCGAGAGTGTATCCCAGCTCCATATACGCCGAGAGTCTATCCCAGCTCCAAATACGCCGAGAGTGTATCCCAGCTCCATGTATGCCGAGAGTGTATCCCAGCTCTATGTACGTCGAGAGTGTATCCCAGATCCATATACATCGAGAGTGTATCCCAGCTCCATGTACGTCGAGAGTGTATCCCAGCTCTATGTACGTCGAGAGTGTATCCCAGCACCATATACGTCGAGAGTGTATCCCAGATCCATATACATCGAGAGTGTATCCCAGCTCCATGTATGCCGAGAGTGTATCCCAGCTCTATGTACGTCGAGAGTGTATCCCAGCACCATATACGTCGAGAGTGTATCCCAGATCCATATACATCGAGAGTGTATCCCAGCTCCATGTATGCCGAGAGTGTATCCCAGCTCTATGTACGTCGAGAGTGTATCCCAGATCCATATACATCGAGAGTGTATCCCAGCTCCATGTACGTCGAGAGTGTATCCCAGCGCCATATACGTCGAGAGTGTATCCCAGATCCATATACATTGAGGGTGTATCACAGCTCCATATACGCCGAGAGTGTATCCCAGCTCCATGTACGCCGAGAGTGTATCCCAGCTCCATGTACGCCGAGAGTGTATCCCAGAACAATGTACGCAGAGAGTGTATCCCAGCTCCATGTACGGCGAGAGTGTATCCCAGCTCCATGTACACCGAGAGTGTATCCCAGCTCCATATACGCCGAGAGTGTATCCCAGCTCCATGTACGCCGAGAGTGTATCCCAGCTCCATGTACGTCAGAGGATATCCCAGCTGCATATATGCCGAGAGTGTATCCCAGCTCCATGTACGCCGAGCGTGTATCCCAGCTCCATGTACGCCGAGAGTGTATCCCAGCTCCATGTACACCGAGAGTGTATCCCAGCTCCACGTACGCCGAGAGTGTATCCCAGATCCATGTACGCCGAGAGTGTATCCCAGCTCCATGTACATCGAGAATGTATCCGAGCTCCATATACGCCGAGCGTGTATCACAGGTCCATATACGCCGAGCGAGTATCCCAGCTCTATATACGCCGAGCGTGTATCCCAGCTCCATATACGTCGAGAGTGTATCCCAGCTCCATGTACTCCGAGAGTGTATCCCAGCTCCATATACGCCGAGAGTGTATCCCAGCTCCATATACGTCGAGCGTGTATCCCAGCTCCATGTACGCCGAGCGTGTATCCCAGCTCCATATAGGCCGAGCGTCTATCCCAGCTCCATATACGCCAAGAGTGTATCCCAGCTTCATGTACGCCGAGAGTGTATCCCAGCTCCATGTACGCCGAGAGTGTATCCCAGCTCCATGTACGCCGAGAGTGTATCCCAGCTCCATATACGCCGAGAGTGTATCCCAGAACAATGTACGCAGAGAGTGTATCCCAGCTCCATGTACGCCGAGAGTGTATCCCAGCTCCATGTACACCGAGAGTGTATCCCAGCTCCATATACGCCGAGCGAGTATCCCAGCTCCATATACGCCGAGAGTGTATCCCAGCTACATGTACGCCGAGCGTGTATCACAGGTCCATATACGCCGAGCGAGTATCCCAGCTCCATATACGCTGAGCGTGTATCCCAGCTCCATGTACATCGAGAGTGTATCCGAGCTCCATATATGCCGAGCGTGTATCACAGGTCCATATACGCCGAGCGAGTATCCCAGCTCTATATACGCCGAGCGTGTATCCCAGCTCCATATACGTCGAGCGAGTATCCCAGCTCTATATATGCCGAGCGTAAATCACAGGTCCATATACGCCGAGCGAGTATCCCAGCTCCATATATGCCGAGCGTGTATCCCAGCTCCATTTACATTGAGAGTGTATCCCAGCTCCATATACACCGAGAGTGTATCCCAGCTCCATATACATCGAGAGTGTATCCCAGCTCCATATACATCAACAGTGTATCCCAGCTCCATATACGTCGAGCGTGTATCCCAGCTCCATGTACGCTGAGAGTGTATCCCAGCTCCATATACATCGACAGTGTATCCCAGCTCCATATACGTCGAGCGTGTTTCCCAGCTCCATGTACGCCAAGAGTGTATCCCAGCTCCAAGTACGCCGAGAGTGCATCCCAGCTCCATGTACGCCGAGAGTGTATCCCCGCAACATATACGTCGAGAGTGTATCCCAGCTCCATGTACGCCGAGAGTGTATCCCAGCTCCATGTACGCCGAGAGTGTATCACAGATCCATATACGCCGAGAGTGTATCCCAGCTCCATATACGCCGAGAGTGTATCCCAGCTCCATGTACGCCGAGAGTGTATCACAGATCCATATACGCCGAGAGTGTATCCCAGCTCCATATACGCCGAGAGTGTATCCCAGCTCCATGTACGCCGAGAGTGTATCACAGATCCATATACGCCGAGAGTGTATCCCAGCTCCATATACGCCGTGAGTGTATCCCAGATCCATATACACCGAGAGTGTATCCCAGCTCCATGTACGCTGAGAGTGTATCCCAGCTCCATGTACGCCGAGAGTGTATCCCAGATCCATATACATCGAGAGTGTATCCCGGGTCCATGTACGCCGAGAGTGTATCCCAGCTCCATGTACGCCGAGAGTGTATCCCAGCTCCATATACGCCAAGAGTGTATCCCAGATCCATATACATAGAGAGTGTATCCCCGCTCAATGTACGTCGAGGGTGTATCCCAGCTCCATGTACACCGAAAGTGTATCCCAGCTCCATGTACACCGAGAGTGTATCCCAGCTCCACGTACGCCGAGAGTGTATCCCAGATCCATGTACGCCGAGAGTGTATCCCAGCTCCATGTACATCGAGAATGTATCCGAGCTCCATATACGCCGAGCGTGTATCACAGGTCCATATACGCCGAGCGAGTATCCCAGCTCTATATACGCCGAGCGTGTATCCCAGCTCCATATACGTCGAGAGTGTATCCCAGCTCCATGTACTCCGAGAGTGTATCCCAGCTCCATATACGCCGAGAGTGTATCCCAGCTCCATATACGTCGAGCGTGTATCCCAGCTCCATGTACGCCGAGCGTGTATCCCAGCTCCATATAGGCCGAGCGTCTATCCCAGCTCCATATACGCCAAGAGTGTATCCCAGCTTCATGTACGCCGAGAGTGTATCCCAGCTCCATGTACGCCGAGAGTGTATCCCAGCTCCATGTACGCCGAGAGTGTATCCCAGCTCCATATACGCCGAGAGTGTATCCCAGAACAATGTACGCAGAGAGTGTATCCCAGCTCCATGTACGCCGAGAGTGTATCCCAGCTCCATGTACACCGAGAGTGTATCCCAGCTCCATATACGCCGAGCGAGTATCCCAGCTCCATATACGCCGAGAGTGTATCCCAGCTACATGTACGCCGAGCGTGTATCACAGGTCCATATACGCCGAGCGAGTATCCCAGCTCCATATACGCTGAGCGTGTATCCCAGCTCCATGTACATCGAGAGTGTATCCGAGCTCCATATATGCCGAGCGTGTATCACAGGTCCATATACGCCGAGCGAGTATCCCAGCTCTATATACGCCGAGCGTGTATCCCAGCTCCATATACGTCGAGCGAGTATCCCAGCTCTATATATGCCGAGCGTAAATCACAGGTCCATATACGCCGAGCGAGTATCCCAGCTCCATATATGCCGAGCGTGTATCCCAGCTCCATTTACATTGAGAGTGTATCCCAGCTCCATATACGCCGAGAGTGTATCCCAGCTCCATATACATCGAGAGTGTATCCCAGCTCCATATACATCAACAGTGTATCCCAGCTCCATATACGTCGAGCGTGTATCCCAGCTCCATGTACGCTGAGAGTGTATCCCAGCTCCATATACATCGACAGTGTATCCCAGCTCCATATACGTCGAGCGTGTATCCCAGCTCCAAGTACGCCGAGAGTGCATCCCAGCTCCATGTACGCCGAGAGTGTATCCCCGCAACATATACGTCGAGAGTGTATCCCAGCTCCATGTACGCCGAGAGTGTATCCCAGCTCCATGTACGCCGAGAGTGTATCACAGATCCATATACGCCGAGAGTGTATCCCAGCTCCATATACGCCGAGAGTGTATCCCAGCTCCATGTACGCCGAGAGTGTATCACAGATCCATATACGCCGAGAGTGTATCCCAGCTCCATATACGCCGAGAGTGTATCCCAGCTCCATGTACGCCGAGAGTGTATCACAGATCCATATACGCCGAGAGTGTATCCCAGCTCCATATACGCCGTGAGTGTATCCCAGATCCATATACACCGAGAGTGTATCCCAGCTCCATGTACGCTGAGAGTGTATCCCAGCTCCATGTACGCCGAGAGTGTATCCCAGATCCATATACATCGAGAGTGTATCCCGGGTCCATATACGATGAGAGTGTATCCCAGCTCCATATACGTCGAGCGTGTTTCCCAGCTCCATGTACGCCAAGAGTGTATCCCAGCTCCAAGTACGCCGAGAGTGCATCCCAGCTCCATGTACGCCGAGAGTGTATCCCCGCAACATATACGTCGAGAGTGTATCCCAGCTCCATGTACGCCGAGAGTGTATCCCAGCTCCATGTACGCCGAGAGTGTATCACAGATCCATATACGCCGAGAGTGTATCCCAGCTCCATGTATGCCGAGAGTGTATCACAGATCCATATACGCCGAGAGTGTATCCCAGCTCCATATACGCCGTGAGTGTATCCCAGATCCATATACATCGAGAGTGTATCCCAGGTCCATATACGATGAGAGTGTATCCCAGCTCCATGTACGCTGAGAGTGTATCCCAGCTCCATGTACGCCGAGAGTGTATCCCAGATCCATATACATCGAGAGTGTATCCCGGGTCCATATACGATGAGAGTGTATCCCAGCTCCATGTACGCTGAGAGTGTATCCCAGCTCCATGTACGCCGAGAGTGTATCCCAGCTCCATGTACGCCGAGAGTGTATCCCAGCTCCATATACGCCAAGAGTGTATCCCAGATCCATATACATAGAGAGTGTATCCCAGCTCCATGTACGCCGAGAGTGTATCCCCGCTCTATATACATCGAGAGTGTATCCCTGCTCCATATACGCCGAGCGAGTATCCCGGCTCCAAAAACATTGTGAGTGTATCCCAGCTCCATGTACACCGACCGTGTATCCCAGCTCCATGTACGCCGAGAGTATATCCCAGCTCCATATACGCTGAGAGTGCATCCCAGCTCCATATACGCCGAGTGTGTATCCCAGCTCCATGTACGTCGAGAGTGTATCCCAGATCCATATATGTCGAGAGTGTATCCCAGCTCCATATACGTCGAGAGTGTATCCCAGATCCATATACGTCGAGAGTGTATCCCAGCTCCATGTATGTCGAGAGTGTATCCCAGATCCATATACGTCGAGAGTGTATCCCATATCCATATACATCGAGAGTGTATCCCAGATCCATGTACATCGAGAGTGTATCCCGGGGTCCATATACGATCAGAGTGTATCCAAGCTCCATGTACGCCGAGAGTGTATCCCAGCTCCATGTACGCCGAGAGTTTATCCCAGCTCCATGTACGCCGAGAGTGTATCCCAGATCCATATACATCGAGAGTGTATCCCAGCTTCATGTACGCCGAGAGTGTATCCCAGCTCCATGTACGCCGAGAGTGTATCCCAGCTCCATGTACGCCGAGAGTGAATCCCAGCTCCATGTACGCTGAGAGTGTATCCCCGCTCCATATACATCGACTGTGTATCCCAGCTCCATATACGTCGAGCGTGTATCCCAGCTGGATGTACATCGAGAGTGTATCCCAGCTCCATATAGGCCAAGAGTGTATCCCAGATCCATATACATAGAGAGTGTATCCCAGCTCCATGAACGCCGAGAGTGTATCCCCGCTCTATATACATCGAGAGTGTATCCCTGCTCCATATACGCCGAGCGAGTATCCCGGCTCCAAAAACATTGTGAGTGTATCCCAGCTCCATGTACACCGACCGTGTATCCCAGCTCCATGTACGCCGAGAGTATATCCCAGCTCCATATACGCTGAGAGTGCATCCCAGCTCCATATACGCCGAGTGTGTATCCCAGCTCCATGTACGTCGAGAGTGTATCCCAGATCCATAAACGTCGAGAGTGTATCCCAGCTCCATATACGTCGAGAGTGTATCCCAGATCCATATACGTCGAGAGTGTATCCCAGCTCCATGTATGTCGAGAGTGTATCCCAGATCCATATACGTCGAGAGTGTATCCCATATCCATATACATCGAGAGTGTATCCCAGATCCATGTACATCGAGAGTGTATCCCGGGGTCCATATACGATCAGAGTGTATCCAAGCTCCATGTACGCCGAGAGTGTATCCCAGCTCCATGTACGCCGAGAGTTTATCCCAGCTCCATGTACGCCGAGAGTGTATCCCAGATCCATATACATCGAGAGTGTATCCCAGCTTCATGTACGCCGAGAGTGTATCCCAGCTCCATGTACGCCGAGAGTGTATCCCAGCTCCATGTACGCCGAGAGTGAATCCCAGCTCCATGTACGCTGAGAGTGTATCCCCGCTCCATATACATCGACAGTGTATCCCAGCTCCATATACGTCGAGCGTGTATCCCAGCTGGATGTACATCGAGAGTGTATCCCAGCTCCATATAGGCCAAAAGTGTATCCCAGCTCCATCTACATCGAGAGTGTATCGCAGCTCCATGTACATCGAGAGTGTATCCCAGCTCCATATACACCGAGCATGTATCCCAGCTCCATATACATCGAGAGTGTATCCCGGGTCCATTTACGATGAGAGTGTATCCCAGCTCCATGTACGCTGAGAGTGTATCCCAGCTCCATGTACGCCGAGAGTGTATCCCAGCTCCATGTACGCCGAGAGTGTATCCCAGCTCCATATAGGCCAAGAGTGTATCCCAGATCCATATACATAGAGAGTGTATCCCAGCTCCATGTACGCCGAGAGTGTATCCCCGCTCTATATACATCGAGAGTGTATCCCTGCTCCATATACGCCGAGCGAGTATCCCGGCTCCAAAAACGTTGTGAGTGTATCCCAGCTCCATGTACACCGACCGTGTATCCCAGCTCCATGTACGCCGAGAGTATATCCCAGCTCCATATACGCTGAGAGTGCATCCCAGCTCCATATACGCCGAGTGTGTATCCCAGCTCCATGTACGTCGAGAGTGTATCCCAGATCCATATACGTCGAGAGTGTAACCCAGCTCCATATACGTCGAGAGTGTATCCCAGATCCATATACGTCGAGAGTGTATCCCAGCTCCATGTATGTCGAGAGTGTATCCCAGATCCATATACGTCGAGAGTGTATCCCATATCCATATACATCGGGAGTGTATCCCAGATCCATGTACATCGAGAGTGTATCCCGGGGTCCATATACGATCAGAGTGTATCCAAGCTCCATGTACGCCGAGAGTGTATCCCAGCTCCATGTACGCCGAGAGTTTATCCCAGCTCCATGTACGCCGAGAGTGTATCCCAGATCCATATACATCGAGAGTGTATCCCAGCTTCATGTACGCCGAGAGTGTATCCCAGCTCCATGTACGCCGAGAGTGTATCCCAGCTCCATGTACGCCGAGAGTGAATCCCAGCTCCATGTACGCTGAGAGTGTATCCCCGCTCCATATACATCGACAGTGTATCCCAGCTCCATATACGTCGAGCGTGTATCCCAGCTAGATGTACATCGAGAGTGTATCCCAGCTCCATATAGGCCAAAAGTGTATCCCAGCTCCATCTACATCGAGAGTGTATCGCAGCTCCATGTACATCGAGAGTGTATCCCAGCTCCATATACACCGAGCATGTATCCCAGCTCCATATACGCCGAGAGTGTATCGCAGCTACATGTACGCCGAGCGTGTATCACAGGTCCATATACGCCGAGCGAGTATCCCAGCTCCATATACGCCGAGCGTGTATCCCAGCTCCATATACGCCGAGAGTGTATCCCAGCTACATGTACGCCAAGCGTGTAGCCCAGCTCCATGTACATCGAGAGTGTATCCCAGCTACATGTACGCCAAGCGTGTAGCCCAGCTCCATGTACATCGAGAGTGTATCCCAGCTCCATTTACTCCGAGAGTGTATCCCAGCTCCATATACGCCGAGCATGTATCACAGGTCCAGGTCCATACACGCCGAGCGAGTATCCCAGCTCCATATACGCCGAGCGTGTATCCCAGCTCCATATACGCCGAGTGTGTATCCCAGCTACATGTACGCCGAGCATGTATCACAGGTCCATATACGCCAAGCGAGTATCCCAGCTCCATATACGCCGAGTGTGTATCCCAGCTCCATATACGCCGAGTGTGTATCCCAGCTACATGAACGCCGAGCGTGTAGCCTAGCTCCATGTATAACGAGAGTGTATCCCAGCTCCATGTACGCCGAGTGTGTAGCCCAGCTCCATGTACATCGAGAGTGTATCCCAGCTCCATGTACTCCGAGAGTGTATCCCAGCTCCATATACGCTCAGAGTGTATCCCCGCTCAATGTACGTCGAGGGTGTATCCCAGCTCCATGTACACCGAAAGTGTATCCCAGCTCCACGTACGCCGAGTGTGTATCCCAGATCCATATACATCGAGAGTGTATCCCGGGTCCATATACGATGAGAGTGTATCCCAGCTCCATGTACGCTGAGAGTGTATCCCAGCTCCATGTACGCCGAGAGTGTATCCCAGCTCCATGTACGCCGAGAGTGTATCACAGCTCCATATACGCCGAGAGTGTATCCCAGATCCATATACATAGAGAGTGTATCCCAGCTCCATGTACGCCGAGAGTGTATCCCCGCTCTATATACATCGAGAGTGTATCCCTGCTCCATATACGCCGAGCGAGTATCCCGGCTCCAAAAACATTGTGAGTGTATCCCAGCTCCATGTACGCCGAGAGTATATCCCAGCTCCATATACGCTGAGAGTGCATCCCAGCTCCATATACGCCGAGAGTATATCCCAGCTCCATATACGCTGAGAGTGCATCCCAGCTCCATATACGCCGAGTGTGTATCCCAGCTCCATGTACGTCGAGAGTGTATCCCAGATCCATATACGTCGAGATTGTATCCCAGCTCCATATACGTCGAGAGTGTATCCCAGATCCATATACGTCGAGAGTGTATCCCAGCTCCATGTATGTCGAGAGTGTATCCCAGATCCATATACGTCGAGAGTGTATCCCATATCCAAATACATCGAGAGTGTATCCCAGATCCATGTACATCGAGAGTGTATCCCGGGGTCCATATACGATCAGAGTGTATCCAAGCTCCATGTACGCCGAGAGTGTATCCCAGCTCCATGTACGCCGAGAGTTTATCCCAGCTCCATGTACGCCGAGAGTGTATCCCAGATCCATATACATCGAGAGTGTATCCCAGCTTCATGTACGCCGAGAGTGTATCCCAGCTCCATGTACGCCGAGAGTGTATCCCAGCTCCATGTACGCCGAGAGTGAATCCCAGCTCCATGTACGCTGAGAGTGTATCCCCGCTCCATATACATCGACAGTGTATCCCAGCTCCATATACGTCGAGCGTGTATCCCAGCTAGATGTACATCGAGAGTGTATCCCAGCTCCATATAGGCCAAGAGTGTATCCCAGCTCCATCTACATCGAGAGTGTATCGCAGCTCCATGTACATCGAGAGTGTATCCCAGCTCCATATACACCGAGCATGTATCCCAGCTCCATATACGCCGAGAGTGTATCGCAGCTACATGTACGCCGAGCGTGTATCACAGGTCCATATACGCCGAGCGAGTATCCCAGCTCCATATACGCCGAGCGTGTATCCCAGCTCCATATACGCCGAGAGTGTATCCCAGCTACATGTACGCCAAGCGTGTAGCCCAGCTCCATGTACATCGAGAGTGTATCCCAGCTCCATGTACGCCGAGCGTGTAGCCCAGCTCCATGTACATCGAGAGTGTATCCCAGCTCCATTTACTCCGAGAGTGTATCCCAGCTCCATATACGCCGAGCATGTATCACAGGTCCATATACGCCGAGCGTGTATCCCAGCTCCATATACGCCGAGTGTGTATCCCAGCTACATGTACGCCGAGCATGTATCACAGGTCCATATACGCCAAGCGAGTATCCCAGCTCCATATACGCCGAGTGTGTATCCCAGCTCCATATACGCCGAGAGTGTATCCCAGCTACATGAACGCCGAGCGTGTAGCCTAGCTCCATGTATAACGAGAGTGTATCCCAGCTCCATGTACGCCGAGTGTGTAGCCCAGCTCCATGTACATCGAGAGTGTATCCCAGCTCCATGTACTCGGAGAGTGTATCCCAGCTCCATATACGCTCAGAGTGTATCCCCGCTCAATGTACGTCGAGGGTGTATCCCAGCTCCATGTACGCCGAGCGTGTAGCCCAGCTCCATGTACATCGAGAGTGTATCCCAGCTCCATTTACTCCGAGAGTGTATCCCAGCTCCATATACGCCGAGAGTGTATCCCAGCTCCATATACATCGAGCGTGTATCCCAGCTCCATGTACGCCGAGCGTGTATCCCAGCTCCATATAGGCCGAGCGTCTATCCCAGCTCCATATACGCCAAGAGTGTATCCCAGCTTCATGTACGCCGAGAGTGTATCCCAGCTCCATGTACGCCGAGAGTGAATCCCAGCTCCATATACGCCGAGCGTGTATCCCAGCTCCATATACGCCGAGTGTGTATCCCAGCTACATGTACGCCGAGCATGTATCACAGGTCCATATACGCCAAGCGAGTATTCCAGCTCCATATACGCCGAGTGTGTATCCCAGCTCCATATACGCCGAGAGTGTATCCCAGCTACATGAACGCCGAGCGTGTAGCCTAGCTCCATGTATAACGAGAGTGTATCCCAGCTCCATGTACGCCGAGTGTGTAGCCCAGCTCCATGTACATCGAGAGTGTATCCCAGCTCCATGTACTCCGAGAGTGTATCCCAGCTCCATATACGCTCAGAGTGTATCCCCGCTCAATGTACGTCGAGGGTGTATCCCAGCTCCATGTACACCGAAAGTGTATCCCAGCTCCACGTACGCCGAGTGTGTATCCCAGATCCACATACATCGAGAGTGTATCCCGGGTCCATATACGATGAGAGTGTATCCCAGCTCCATGTACGCTGAGAGTGTATCCCAGCTCCATGTACACCGAGAGTGTATCCCAGCTCCATGTACGCCGAGAGTGTATCCCAGCTCCATATACGCCGAGAGTGTATCCCAGATCCATATACATAGAGAGTGTATCCCAGCTCCATGTACGCCGAGAGTGTATCCCCGCTCTATATACATCGAGAGTGTATCCCTGCTCCATATACGCCGAGCGTGTATCCCGGCTCCAAAAACATTGTGAGTGTATCCCAGCTCCATGTACACCGACCGTGTATCCCAGCTCCATGTACGCCGAGAGTATATACCAGCTCCATATACGCTGAGAGTGCATCCCAGCTCCATATACGCCGAGTGTGTATCCCAGCTCCATGTACGTCGAGAGTGTATCCCAGATCCATATACGTCGAGAGTGTATCCCAGCTCCATATACGTCGAGAGTGTATCCCAGATCCATATACGTCGAGAGTGTATCCCAGCTCCATGTATGTCGAGAGTGTATCCCAGATCCATATACGTCGAGAGTGTATCCCATATCCATATACATCGAGAGTGTATCCCAGATCCATGTACATCGAGAGTGTATCCCGGGGTCCATATACAATCAGAGTGTATCCAAGCTCCATGTACGCCGAGAGTGTATCCCAGCTCCATGTACGCCGAGAGTTTATCCCAGCTCCATGTACGCCGAGAGTGTATCCCAGATCCATATACATCGAGAGTGTATCCCAGCTTCATGTACGCCGAGAGTGTATCCCAGCTCCATGTACGCCGAGAGTGTATCCCAGCTCCATGTATGCCGAGAGTGAATCCCAGCTCCATGTACGCTGAGAGTGTATCCCCGCTCCATATACATCGACAGTGTATCCCAGCTCCATATACGTCGAGCGTGTATCCCAGCTCCATATACACCGAGCATGTATCCCAGCTCCATATACGCCGAGAGTGTATCGCAGCTACATGTATGTCGAGAGTGTATCCCAGCTACATGTACGCCAAGCGTGTAGCCCAGCTCCATATACGTCGAGCGTGTATCCCAGCTCCATATACACCGAGCATGTATCCCAGCTCCATATACGCCGAGAGTGTATCGCAGCTACATGTATGTCGAGAGTGTATCCCAGCTACATGTACGCCAAGCGTGTAGCCCAGCTCCATATACGCCGAGCGTGTATCACAGGTCCATATACGCCGAGCGAGTATCCCAGCTCCATATTCGCCGAGCGTGTATCCCAGCTCCATATACGCCGAGAGTGTATCCCAGCTACATGTACGCCAAGCGTGTAGCCCAGCTCCATGTACATCGAGAGTGTATCCCAGCTCCATGTACGCCGAGCGTGTAGCCCAGCTCCATGTACATCGAGAGTGTATCCCAGCTCCATTTACTCCGAGGGTGTATCCCAGGTCCATATACGCCGAGAGTGTATCCCAGCTCCATATACGTCGAGCGTGTATCCCAGCTCCATGTACGCCGAGCGTGTATCCCAGCTCCATATAGGCCGAGCGTGTATCCCAGCTCCATATACGCCAAGAGTGTAGCCCAGCTTCATGTACGCCGAGAGTGTATCCCAGCTCCATGTACGCCGAGAGTGAATCCCAGCTCCATGTACGCTGAGAGTGTATCCCCGCTCCATGTACGTCGAGGGTGTATCCCAGCTCCATGTACACCGAGAGTGTATCCCAGCTCCACGTACGCCGAGAGTGTATCCCAGATCCATGTACGCCGAGAGTTTATCCCAGCTCCATGTACATCGAGAGTGTATCCCAGCTCCATATACGCCGAGAGTGTATCCCAGCTCCATGTACATCGAGTGTGTATCGCTGCTCCATGTACATCGAGAGTGTATCCGAGCTCCATATACGCCGAGCGTGTATCACAGGTCCATATACTCCGAGCGAGTATCCCAGCTCTATATACGCCGAGCGTGTATCCCAGCTCCATATACGCCGAGAGTGTATCCCAGCTACATGTACGCCGAGCGTGTATCACAGGTCCATATACACCGAGCGAGTATCCCAGTTCCATATACGCCGAGCGTGTATCCCAGCTCCATGTACATTGAGAGTGTATCCCAGCTCCATGTACGCCGTGAGTGTATCCCAGCGACATATACGCCGAGGGTGTATCCCAGCTTCATAGACAACAAGAGTGTATCCCAGCTCCATGTACGCCGAGAGTGTATCCTCGCTACATATACGTCGAGGGTGTATCCCAGCTCCATGTACACCGAGAGTGTATCCCAGCTCCACGTACATCGAGAGTGTATCCCAGCTCCATATACGCCAAGTGTGTATCCCAGCTCCATGTACATCGAGAGTGTATCGCAGCTCCATGTACATCGAGAGTGTATCCGAGCTCCATATATGCCGAGCGTGAATCACAGGTCCATATACGCCGAGCGAGTATCCCAGCTCCATATACGCCGAGCGAGTATCCCAGCTCCATATACGCCGAGCGTGTATCCCAGCTCCATTTACATTGAGAGTGTATCCCAGCTCCATATACGCCGAGAGTGTATCCCAGCTCCATATACATCGAGTGTGTATCCCAGCTCCATGTACGCCGAGAGTGTATCCCAGCTCCATATACGCCGAGAGTGTATCCCAGATCCATATACATAGAGAGTGTATCCCAGCTCCATGTACGCCGAGAGTGTATCCCCGCTCTATATACATCGAGAGTGTATCCCTGCTCCATATACGCCGAGCGTGTATCCCGGCTCCAAAAACATTGTGAGTGTATCCCAGCTCCATGTACACCGACCGTGTATCCCAGCTCCATGTACGCCGAGAGTATATACCAGCTCCATATACGCTGAGAGTGCATCCCAGCTCCATATACGCCGAGTGTGTATCCCAGCTCCATGTACGTCGAGAGTGTATCCCAGATCCATATACGTCGAGAGTGTATCCCAGCTCCATATACGTCGAGAGTGTATCCCAGATCCATATACGTCGAGAGTGTATCCCAGCTCCATGTATGTCGAGAGTGTATCCCAGATCCATATACGTCGAGAGTGTATCCCATATCCATATACATCGAGAGTGTATCCCAGATCCATGTACATCGAGAGTGTATCCCGGGGTCCATATACAATCAGAGTGTATCCAAGCTCCATGTACGCCGAGAGTGTATCCCAGCTCCATGTACGCCGAGAGTTTATCCCAGCTCCATGTACGCCGAGAGTGTATCCCAGATCCATATACATCGAGAGTGTATCCCAGCTTCATGTACGCCGAGAGTGTATCCCAGCTCCATGTACGCCGAGAGTGTATCCCAGCTCCATGTATGCCGAGAGTGAATCCCAGCTCCATGTACGCTGAGAGTGTATCCCCGCTCCATATACATCGACAGTGTATCCCAGCTCCATATACGTCGAGCGTGTATCCCAGCTCCATATACACCGAGCATGTATCCCAGCTCCATATACGCCGAGAGTGTATCGCAGCTACATGTACGCCGAGCGTGTATCACAGGTCCATATACGCCGAGCGAGTATCCCAGCTCCATATACGCCGAGCGTGTATCCCAGCTCCATATACGCCGAGAGTGTATCCCAGCTACATGTACGCCAAGCGTGTAGCCCAGCTCCATGTACATCGAGAGTGTATCCCAGCTCCATGTACGCCGAGCGTGTAGCCCAGCTCCATGTACATCGAGAGTGTATCCCAGCTCCATTTACTCCGAGGGTGTATCCCAGGTCCATATACGCCGAGAGTGTATCCCAGCTCCATATACGTCGAGCGTGTATCCCAGCTCCATGTACGCCGAGCGTGTATCCCAGCTCCATATAGGCCGAGCGTGTATCCCAGCTCCATATACGCCAAGAGTGTAGCCCAGCTTCATGTACGCCGAGAGTGTATCCCAGCTCCATGTACGCCGAGAGTGAATCCCAGCTCCATGTACGCTGAGAGTGTATCCCCGCTCCATGTACGTCGAGGGTGTATCCCAGCTCCATGTACACCGAGAGTGTATCCCAGCTCCACGTACGCCGAGAGTGTATCCCAGATCCATGTACGCCGAGAGTTTATCCCAGCTCCATGTACATCGAGAGTGTATCCCAGCTCCATATACGCCGAGAGTGTATCCCAGCTCCATGTACATCGAGTGTGTATCGCTGCTCCATGTACATCGAGAGTGTATCCGAGCTCCATATACGCCGAGCGTGTATCACAGGTCCATATACTCCGAGCGAGTATCCCAGCTCTATATACGCCGAGCGTGTATCCCAGCTCCATATACGCCGAGACTGTATCCCAGCTACATGTACGCCGAGCGTGTATCACAGGTCCATATACACCGAGCGAGTATCCCAGTTCCATATACGCCGAGCGTGTATCCCAGCTCCATGTACATTGAGAGTGTATCCCAGCTCCATGTACGCCGTGAGTGTATCCCAGCGACATATACGCCGAGGGTGTATCCCAGCTTCATAGACAACAAGAGTGTATCCCAGCTCCATGTACGCCGAGAGTGTATCCTCGCTACATATACGTCGAGGGTGTATCCCAGCTCCATGTACACCGAGAGTGTATCCCAGCTCCACGTACATCGAGAGTGTATCCCAGCTCCATATACGCCAAGTGTGTATCCCAGCTCCATGTACATCGAGAGTGTATCGCAGCTCCATGTACATCGAGAGTGTATCCGAGCTCCATATATGCCGAGCGTGAATCACAGGTCCATATACGCCGAGCGAGTATCCCAGCTCCATATACGCCGAGCGAGTATCCCAGCTCCATATACGCCGAGCGTGTATCCCAGCTCCATTTACATTGAGAGTGTATCCCAGCTCCATATACGCCGAGAGTGTATCCCAGCTCCATATACATCGAGTGTGTATCCCAGCTCCATGTACGTCGAGAGTGTATCCCAGCTCCATATACATCGACAGTGTATCCCAGCTCCATATACGTCGAGCGTGTATCCCAGCTCCATGTACGCTGAGAGTGTATCCCAGCTCCATATACATCGACAGTGTATCCCAGCTCCATATATGTCGAGCGTGTATCCCAGCTCCATGTACATCGAGAGTGTATCCCAGCTCAATATAGGCCAAGAGTGTATCCCAGCTGCATCTACATCGAGAGTGTATCGCAGCTCCATGTACATCGAGAGTGTATCCCAGCTCCATATACACCGAGCATGTATCCCAGCTCCATATACGCCGAAAGTGTATCGCAGCTACATGTACGCCGAGCGTGTATCACAGGTCCATATACGCCAAGTGAGTATCCCAGCTCCATATACGCCGAGCGTGTATCCCAGCTCCATATACGCCGAGAGTGTATCCCAGCTACATGTACGCCAAGCGTGTAGCCCAGCTCCATTTACTCCGAGAGTGTATCCCAGCTCCATATACGCCGAGAGTGTATCCCCGCTCCATATACGTCGAGCGTGTATCCCAGCTCCATGTACGCCGAGAGTGAATCCCAGCTCCATGTACGCTGAGAGTGTATCCCCGCTCCATGTACGTCGAGGGTGTATCCCAGCTCCATGAACACCGAGAGTGTATCCCCGCTCCATGTACGTCGAGGGTGTATCCCGGCTCCATGTACACCGAGAGTGTATCCCAGCTCCACGTACGCCGAGAGTGTATCCCAGATCCATGTATGCCGAGAGTGTATCCCAGCTCCATGTACATCGAGAGTGTATCCCAGCTCCATATACGCCGAGAGTGTATCCCAGCTCCATGTACATCGAGAGTGTATCGCAGCTCCATGTACATCGAGAGTGTATCCGAGCTCCATATACGCCGAGCGTGTATCACAGGTCCATATACTCCGAGCGAGTATCCCAGCTCTATATATGCCGAGCGTGTATCCCAGCTCCATATACGCCGAGAGTGTATCCCAGCTACATGTACGCCGAGCGTGTATCACAGGTCCATATACGCCGAGCGAGTATCCCAGTTCCATATACGCTGAGCGTGAATCCCAGCTCCATGTACATTGAGAGTGTATCCCAGCTCCATATATGCCGAGAGTGCATCCCAGCTCCATATACGCCGAGTGTGTATCCCAGCTCCATGTACGTAGAGAGTGTATCCCAGCTCCATGTACGCCGTGAGTGTATCCCAGCACCATATACGCCGAGGGTGTATCCCAGCTTCATAGACATCAAGAGTGTATCCCAGCTCCATGTACGCCGTGAGTGTATCCCAGCGACATATACGCCGAGGGTGTATCCCAGCTTCATAGACAACAAGAGTGTATCCCAGCTCCATGTACGCTGAGAGTGTATCCCCGCTCTATATACATCGAGAGTGTATCCCTGCTCCATATTCGCCGAGCGAGTATCCCAGCTCCATGTACGCAGAGTGTGTATCCCAGCTCCATGTACGTCGAGAGTGTATCCCCGCTCCATATACGTCGAGAGAGTATCCCAGCTCCACGTATGCAGAGAGTGTATCCCAGCTCCATATACGCCGAGAGTGTATCCCAGCTCCATCTACATTGAGAGTGTATCGCAGCTCCATGTACATCGAGAGTGTATCAGAGCTCCGTAAACGCCGAGCGTGTATCACAGGTCCATATATGCCGAGCGTGTATCCCAGCTCCATATATGCCGAGAGTGTTTCCCAGCTACATGTACGCCGAGCGTGTATCACAGGTCCATATATGCCGAGCGAGTATCCCAGCTCCATATACGCCGAGCGTGTATCCCAGCTACATGTACATCGAGAGAGTATCCCAGCTCCATATATGCCGAGAGTGCATCCCAGCTCCATATACGCCGAGTGTGTATCCCAGCTCCATGTACGTCGAGAGTGTATCCCAGATCCATATACGTCGAGAGTGTATCCCAGCTCCATATACGTCGAGAGTGTATCCCAGATCCATATACGTCGAGAGTGTATCCCAGCTCCATGTACGTCGAGAGCAGATCCCAGCACCATATACGCCGAGGGTGTATCCCAGCTTCATAGACATAAAGAGTGTATCCCAGTTCTATGTACGCCGTGAGTGTATCCCAGCACCATATACGCCGAGGGTGTATCCCAGCTAGATGTACATCGAGAGTGTATCGCAGCTCCATATAGGGCAAGAGTGTATCCCAGCTCCATCTACATCGAGAGTGTATCGCAGCTCCATGTACATCGAGAGTGTATCCCAGCTCCATATACACCGAGCATGTATCCCAGCTCCATATACGCCGAGAGTGTATCGCAGCTACATGTACGCCGAGCGTGTATCACAGGTCCATATACGCCGAGCGAGTATCCCAGCTCCATATACGCCGAGCGTGTATCCCAGCTCCATATACGCCGAGAGTGTATCCCAGCTACATGTACGCCAAGCGTGTAGCCCAGCTCCATGTACATCGAGAGTGTATCCCAGCTCCATGTTCGCCGAGCGTGTAGCCCAGCTCCATGTACATCGAGAGTGTATCCCAGCTCCATTTACTCCGAGAGTGTATCCCAGCTCCATATACGCCGAGAGTGTATCCCAGCTCCATATACGTCGAGCGTGTATCCCAGCTCCATGTACGCCGAGCGTGTATCCCAGCTCCATATAGGCCGAGCGTGTATCCCAGCTCCATATACGCCAAGAGTGTATCCCAGCTTCATGTACGCCGAGAGTGTATCCCAACTCCATGTACGCCGAGAGTGAATCCCAGCTCCATGTACGCTGAGAGTGTATCCCCGCTCCAAGTACGTCGAGGGTGTATCCCAGCTCCATGTACACCGAGAGTGTATCCCAGCTCCACGTACGCCGAGAGTGTATCCCAGATCCATGTACGCCGAGAGTTTATCCCAGCTCCATGTACATCGAGAGTGTATCCGAGCTCCATATACGCCGAGCGTGTATCACAGGTCCATATACTCCGAGCGAGTATCCCAGCTCTATATACGCCGAGCGTGTATCCCAGATCCATATACGCCGAGAGTGTATCCCAGCTACATGTACGCCGAGCGTATATCACAGGTCCATATACGCCGAGCGAGTATCCCAGTTCCATATACGCCGAGCGTGTATCCCAGCTCCATGTACATTGAGAGTGTATCCCAGCTCCATGTACGCCGTGAGTGTATCCCAGCGACATATACGCCGAGGGTGTATCCCAGCTTCATAGACAACAAGAGTGTATCCCAGCTCCATGTACGCCGAGAGTGTATCCTCGCTACATATACGTCGAGGGTGTATCCCAGCTCCATGTACACCGAGAGTGTATCCCAGCTCCACGTACATCGAGAGTGTATCCCAGCTCCATATACGCCAAGTGTGTATCCCAGCTCCATGTACATCGAGAGTGTATCGCAGCTCCATGTACGTCGAGAGTGTATCCGAGCTCCATATATGCCGAGCGTGAATCACAGGTCCATATACGCCGAGCGAGTATCCCAGCTCCATATACGCCGAGCGAGTATCCCAGCTCCATATACGCCGAGCGTGTATCCCAGCTCCATTTACATTGAGAGTGTATCCCAGCTCCATATACGCCGAGAGTGTATCCCAGCTCCATATACATCGAGTGTGTATCCCAGCTCCATGTACGTCGAGAGTGTATCCCAGCTCCATATACATCGACAGTGTATCCCAGCTCCATATACGTCGAGCGTGTATCCCAGCTCCATGTACGCTGAGAGTGTATCCCAGCTCCATATACATCGACAGTGTATCCCAGCTCCATATATGTCGAGCGTGTATCCCAGCTCCATGTACATCGAGAGTGTATCCCAGCTCAATATAGGCCAAGAGTGTATCCCAGCTGCATCTACATCGAGAGTGTATCGCAGCTCCATGTACATCGAGAGTGTATCCCAGCTCCATATACACCGAGCATGTATCCCAGCTCCATATACGCCGAAAGTGTATCGCAGCTACATGTACGCCGAGCGTGTATCACAGGTCCATATACGCCAAGTGAGTATCCCAGCTCCATATACGCCGAGCGTGTATCCCAGCTCCATATACGCCGAGAGTGTATCCCAGCTACATGTACGCCAAGCGTGTAGCCCAGCTCCATTTACTCCGAGAGTGTATCCCAGCTCCATATACGCCGAGAGTGTATCCCCGCTCCATATACGTCGAGCGTGTATCCCAGCTCCATGTACGCCGAGAGTGAATCCCAGCTCCATGTACGCTGAGAGTGTATCCCCGCTCCATGTACGTCGAGGGTGTATCCCAGCTCCATGAACACCGAGAGTGTATCCCCGCTCCATGTACGTCGAGGGTGTATCCCAGCTCCATGTACACCGAGAGTGTATCCCAGCTCCACGTACGCCGAGAGTGTATCCCAGATCCATGTACGCCGAGAGTGTATCCCAGCTCCATGTACATCGAGAGTGTATCCCAGCTCCATATACGCCGAGAGTGTATCCCAGCTCCATGTACATCGAGAGTGTATCGCAGCTCCATGTACATCGAGAGTGTATCCGAGCTCCATATACGCCGAGCGTGTATCACAGGTCCATATACTCCGAGCGAGTATCCCAGCTCTATATATGCCGAGCGTGTATCCCACCTCCATATACGCCGAGAGTGTATCCCAGCTACATGTACGCCGAGCGTGTATCACAGGTCCATATACGCCGAGCGAGTATCCCAGTTCCATATACGCTGAGCGTGAATCCCAGCTCCATGTACATTGAGAGTGTATCCCAGCTCCATATATGCCGAGAGTGCATCCCAGCTCCATATACGCCGAGTGTGTATCCCAGCTCCATGTACGTAGAGAGTGTATCCCAGCTCCATGTACGCCGTGAGTGTATCCCAGCACCATATACGCCGAGGGTGTATCCCAGCTTCATAGACATCAAGAGTGTATCCCAGCTCCATGTACGCCGTGAGTGTATCCCAGCGACATATACGCCGAGGGTGTATCCCAGCTTCATAGACAACAAGAGTGTATCCCAGCTCCATGTACGCTGAGAGTGTATCCCCGCTCTATATACATCGAGAGTGTATCCCTGCTCCATATACGCCGAGCGAGTATCCCAGCTCCATGTACGCAGAGTGTGTATCCCAGCTCCATGTACGTCGAGAGTGTATCCCCGCTCCATATACGTCGAGAGAGTATCCCAGCTCCACGTATGCAGAGAGTGTATCCCAGCTCCATATACGCCGAGAGTGTATCCCAGCTCCATCTACATTGAGAGTGTATCGCAGCTCCATGTACATCGAGAGTGTATCAGAGCTCCGTAAACGCCGAGCGTGTATCACAGGTCCATATATGCCGAGCGTGTATCCCAGCTCCATATATGCCGAGAGTGTTTCCCAGCTACATGTACGCCGAGCGTGTATCACAGGTCCATATATGCCGAGCGAGTATCCCAGCTCCATATACGCCGAGCGTGTATCCCAGCTACATGTACATCGAGAGAGTATCCCAGCTCCATATATGCCGAGAGTGCATCCCAGCTCCATATACGCCGAGTGTGTATCCCAGCTCCATGTACGTCGAGAGTGTATCCCAGCTCCATATATGCCGAGAGTGTATCCCAGCTCCATGTACGCCGAGTGTGTATCCCAGCTCCATGTACGTCGAGAGTGTATCCCAGATCCATATACGTCGAGAGTGTATCCCAGCTCCATATATGTCGAGAGTGTATCCCAGATCCATATACGTCAAGAGTGTATCCCAGCTCCATGTACGTCGAGAGTGTATCCCAGCACCATATACGCCGAGGGTGCATCCCAGCTTCATAGACATCAAGAGTGTATCCCAGCTCCATATACGCCGAGAGTGTATCCCAGCTACATGTACGCCAAGCGTGTAGCCCAGCTCCATGTACATCGAGAGTGTATCCCAGCTCCATGTTCGCCGAGCGTGCAGCCCAGCTCCATGTACATCGAGAGTGTATCCCAGCTCCATTTACTCCGAGAGTGTATCCCAGCTCCATATACGCCGAGAGTGTATCCCAGCTCCATATACGTCGAGCGTGTATCCCAGCTCCATGTACGCCGAGCGTGTATCCCAGCTCCATATAGGCCGAGCGTGTATCCCAGCTCCATATACGCCAAGAGTGTATCCCAGCTTCATGTACGCCGAGAGTGTATCCCAGCTCCATGTACGCCGAGAGTGAATCCCAGCTCCATGTACGCTGAGAGTGTATCCCCGCTCCAAGTACGTCGAGGGTGTATCCCAGCTCCATGTACACCGAGAGTGTATCCCAGCTCCACGTACGCCGAGAGTGTATCCCAGATCCATGTACGCCGAGAGTTTATCCCAGCTCCATGTACATCGAGAGTGTATCCCAGCTCCATATACGCCGAGAGTGTATCCCAGCACCATGTACATCGAGTGTGTATCGCTGCTCCATGTACATCGAGAGTGTACCCGAGCTCCATATACGCCGAGCGTGTATCACAGGTCCATATACTCCGAGCGAGTATCCCAGCTCTATATACGCCGAGCGTGTATCCCAGCTCCATATACGCCGAGAGTGTATCCCAGCTACATGTACGCCGAGCGTATATCACAGGTCCATATACGCCGAGCGAGTATCCCAGTTCCATATACGCCGAGCGTGTATCCCAGCTCCATGTACATTGAGAGTGTATCCCAGCTCCATGTACGCCGTGAGTGTATCCCAGCGACATATACGCCGAGGGTGTATCCCAGCTTCATAGACAACAAGAGTGTATCCCAGCTCCATGTACGCCGAGAGTGTATCCTCGCTACATATACGTCGAGGGTGTATCCCAGCTCCATGTACACCGAGAGTGTATCCCAGCTCCACGTACATCGAGAGTGTATCCCAGCTCCATATACGCCAAGTGTGTATCCCAGCTCCATGTACATCGAGAGTGTATCGCAGCTCCATGTACGTCGAGAGTGTATCCGAGCTCCATATATGCCGAGCGTGAATCACAGGTCCATATACGCCGAGCGAGTATCCCAGCTCCATATACGCCGAGCGAGTATCCCAGCTCCATATACGCCGAGCGTGTATCCCAGCTCCATTTACATTGAGAGTGTATCCCAGCTCCATATACGCCGAGAGTGTATCCCAGCTCCATATACATCGAGTGTGTATCCCAGCTCCATGTACGTCGAGAGTGTATCCCAGCTCCATATACATCGACAGTGTATCCCAGCTCCATATACGTCGAGCGTGTATCCCAGCTCCATGTACGCTGAGAGTGTATCCCAGCTCCATATACATCGACAGTGTATCCCAGCTCCATATATGTCGAGCGTGTATCCCAGCTCCATGTACATCGAGAGTGTATCCCAGCTCAATATAGGCCAAGAGTGTATCCCAGCTGCATCTACATCGAGAGTGTATCGCAGCTCCATGTACATCGAGAGTGTATCCCAGCTCCATATACACCGAGCATGTATCCCAGCTCCATATACGCCGAAAGTGTATCGCAGCTACATGTACGCCGAGCGTGTATCACAGGTCCATATACGCCAAGTGAGTATCCCAGCTCCATATACGCCGAGCGTGTATCCCAGCTCCATATACGCCGAGAGTGTATCCCAGCTACATGTACGCCAAGCGTGTAGCCCAGCTCCATTTACTCCGAGAGTGTATCCCAGCTCCATATACGCCGAGAGTGTATCCCCGCTCCATATACGTCGAGCGTGTATCCCAGCTCCATGTACGCCGAGAGTGAATCCCAGCTCCATGTACGCTGAGAGTGTATCCCCGCTCCATGTACGTCGAGGGTGTATCCCAGCTCCATGAACACCGAGAGTGTATCCCCGCTCCATGTACGTCGAGGGTGTATCCCAGCTCCATGTACACCGAGAGTGTATCCCAGCTCCACGTACGCCGAGAGTGTATCCCAGATCCATGTACGCCGAGAGTGTATCCCAGCTCCATGTACATCGAGAGTGTATCCCAGCTCCATATACGCCGAGAGTGTATCCCAGCTCCATGTACATCGAGAGTGTATCGCAGCTCCATGTACATCGAGAGTGTATCCGAGCTCCATATACGCCGAGCGTGTATCACAGGTCCATATACTCCGAGCGAGTATCCCAGCTCTATATATGCCGAGCGTGTATCCCACCTCCATATACGCCGAGAGTGTATCCCAGCTACATGTACGCCGAGCGTGTATCACAGGTCCATATACGCCGAGCGAGTATCCCAGTTCCATATACGCTGAGCGTGAATCCCAGCTCCATGTACATTGAGAGTGTATCCCAGCTCCATATATGCCGAGAGTGCATCCCAGCTCCATATACGCCGAGTGTGTATCCCAGCTCCATGTACGTAGAGAGTGTATCCCAGCTCCATGTACGCCGTGAGTGTATCCCAGCACCATATACGCCGAGGGTGTATCCCAGCTTCATAGACATCAAGAGTGTATCCCAGCTCCATGTACGCCGTGAGTGTATCCCAGCGACATATACGCCGAGGGTGTATCCCAGCTTCATAGACAACAAGAGTGTATCCCAGCTCCATGTACGCTGAGAGTGTATCCCCGCTCTATATACATCGAGAGTGTATCCCTGCTCCATATACGCCGAGCGAGTATCCCAGCTCCATGTACGCAGAGTGTGTATCCCAGCTCCATGTACGTCGAGAGTGTATCCCCGCTCCATATACGTCGAGAGAGTATCCCAGCTCCACGTATGCAGAGAGTGTATCCCAGCTCCATATACGCCGAGAGTGTATCCCAGCTCCATCTACATTGAGAGTGTATCGCAGCTCCATGTACATCGAGAGTGTATCAGAGCTCCGTAAACGCCGAGCGTGTATCACAGGTCCATATATGCCGAGCGTGTATCCCAGCTCCATATATGCCGAGAGTGTTTCCCAGCTACATGTACGCCGAGCGTGTATCACAGGTCCATATATGCCGAGCGAGTATCCCAGCTCCATATACGCCGAGCGTGTATCCCAGCTACATGTACATCGAGAGAGTATCCCAGCTCCATATATGCCGAGAGTGCATCCCAGCTCCATATACGCCGAGTGTGTATCCCAGCTCCATGTACGTCGAGAGTGTATCCCAGCTCCATATATGCCGAGAGTGTATCCCAGCTCCATGTACGCCGAGTGTGTATCCCAGCTCCATGTACGTCGAGAGTGTATCCCAGATCCATATACGTCGAGAGTGTATCCCAGCTCCATATACGTCGAGAGTGTATCCCAGATCCATATACGTCAAGAGTGTATCCCAGCTCCATGTACGTCGAGAGTGTATCCCAGCACCATATACGCCGAGGGTGCATCCCAGCTTCATAGACATCAAGAGTGTATCCCAGCTCCATGTACGCCGAGAGTGTATCCCCGCTCTATATACATCGAGAGTGTATCACTGCTCCATATACGCCGAGCGAGTATCCCGGCTCCAAAAACATTGTGAGTGTATCCCAGCTCCATGTACACCGAGCGTGTATCCCAGCTCCATGTACGCCGAGAGTATATCCCAGCTCCATATACGCTGAGAGTGTATCCCAGCTCCATATACGCCGAGCGTGTATCCCAGCTCCATATATGCCGAGAGTGCATCCCAGCTCCATATACGCCGAGTGTGTATCCCAGCTCCATGTACGTCGAGAGTGTATCCCAGATCCATATACGTCGAGAGTGTATCCCAGCTCCATATACGTCGAGAGTGTATCCCAGATCCATATACGTCGAGAGTGTATCCCAGCTCCATATACGTCGAGAGTGTATCCCAGATCCATATACGCCGAGGGTGTATCCCAGCTTCATAGACATCAAGAGTGTATCCCAGCTCCATGTACGCCGAGAGTGTATCCCCGCTCTATATACATCGAGAGTGTATCCCTGCTCCATATACGCCGAGCGAGTATCCCGGCTCCAAAAACATTGTGAGTGTATCCCAGCTCCATGTACACCGAGCGTGTATCCCAGCTCCATGTACGCCGAGAGTATATCCCAGCTCCATATACGCTGAGAGTGTATCCCAGCTCCATATACGCCGAGCGTGTATCCCAGCTCCATATATGCCGAGAGTGCATCCCAGCTCCATATACGCCGAGTGTGTATCCCAGCTCCATGTACGTCGAGAGTGTATCCCATCTCCATATACGTCGAGAGTGTATCCCAGATCCATATACGTCGAGAGTGTATCCCATATCCATATACGTCGAGAGTGTATCCCAGATCCATGTACATCCAGAGTGTATCCCGGGTCCATATACGATGAGAGTGTATCCCAGCTCCATGCACGCCGAGAGTGTATCCCAGCTCCATGTACGCCGAGAGTGTATCCCAGCTCCATGTACGCCGAGAGTGTATCCCAGATCCATATACATCGAGAGTGTATCCCAGCTTCTTGTACGCCGAGAGTGTATCCCAGCTCCATGTACGCCGAGAGTGAATACCAGCTCCATGTACGGTGAGAGTGTATCCCCGCTACATATACGTCGAGGGTGTATCCCAGCTCCATGTACACCGAGAGTGTATCCCAGCTCCACGTACATCGAGAGTGTATCCCAGCTCCATATACGCCAAGTGTGTATCCCAGCTCCATGTACATCGAGAGTGTATCGCAGCTCCATGTACATCGAGAGTGTATCCGAGCTCCATATATGCCGAGCGTATATCACAGGTCCATATACGCCGAGCGAGTATCCCAGCTCCATATACGCCGAGCGAGCATCCCAGCTCCATATACGCCGAGCGTGTATCCCAGCTCCATTTACATTGAGAGTGTATCCCAGCTCCATATACGCCGAGAGTGTATCCCAGCTCCATATACATCGAGTGTGTATCCCAGCTCCACGTACATCGAGAGTGTATCCCAGCTCCATATACGCCAAGTGTGTATCCCAGCTCCATGTACATCGAGAGTGAATCGCAGCTCCATGTACATCGAGAGTGTATCCGAGCTCCATATACGTCGAGCGTGTATCCCAGCTCCATGTACGCCGAGCGAGTATCCCAGCTCCATATACGCCGAGCGTGTATCCCAGCTCCATATACGCCGAAAGTGTATCCCAGCTACATGTACGCCAAGCGTGTAGCCCAGCTCCATGTACATCAAGAGTGTTTCCCAGCTCCATGTACGCCGAGCGTGTAGCCCAGCTCCATGTACATCTAGAGTGTATCCCAGCTCCATTTACTCCGAGAGTGTATCCCAGCTCCATATACGCCGAGAGTGTATCCCAGCTCCATGTACATCGAGAGTGTATCGCTGCTCCATGTACATCGATAGTGTATCCGAGCTCCATATACGCCGAGCGTGTATCACAGGTCCATATACTCCGAGCGAGTATCCCAGCTCTATATACGCCGAGCGTGTATCCCAGCTCCATATACACCGAGAGTGTATCCCAGCTACATGTACGCCGAGCGTGTATCACAGGTCCATATACGCCGAGCGAGTATCCCAGTTCCATATACGCTGAGCGTGTATCCCAGCTCCATGTACATTGAGAGTGTATCCCAGCTCCATATATGCCGAGAGTGCATCCCAGCTCCATATACGCCGAGTGTGTATCCCAGCTCCATGTACGCCGAGAGTGTATCCCCGCTCTATATACATCGAGAGTGTATCCCAGCTCCATATACGCCGAGCGTGTATCCCAGGTCCATATATGCCGAGAGTGCATCCCAGCTCCATATACGCCGAGTGTGTATCCCAGCGCCATGTACGTCGAGAGTGTATCCCAGATCCATATACGTCGAGAGTGTATCCCAGCTCCATATACGTCGAGAGTGTATCCCAGATCCATATACGTCGAGAGTGTATCCCAGCTCCATGTACGTCAGAGTGTATGCCAGCTCGATATATGCCGAGAGTGTATCCCAGCTCCATGTACGCCGAGCGTGTATCCCAGCTCCATGTACGTCGAGAGTGTATCCCAGCTCCATATACGTCGAGAGTGTATCCCAGCTCCATATACGCCGAGAGTGTTTCCCAGCTCCATATACATCGAGAGTGTATCCCAGCTCCATGTATGCCGAGAGTGTATCCCAGATCCATGTACACCGAGAGTGTATCCCAGCTCCATGTACGCAGAGAGTGTATCCCAGCTCCAAATACATCGAGAGTGTATCACAGCTCCATATACGCCGATAGTGTATCCCAGCTCCATATACGCCGAGTGTATCTCCCAGCTCCGTATACGCCGAGAGTGTATCCCAGCTCCATATACGCCGAGAGTGTATCCCAGATCCATGTACGCCGAGAATGTATCCCAGCTCCATGTACGTCGAGAGTGTATCCCAGCTCCATATGCGCCGAGAGTGTATCCCAGCTCCACGTACGCCGAGAGTGTATCCCAGATCCATGTACGCCGAGAATGTATCCCAGCTCCATGTACGTCGAGAGTGTATCCCAGCTCCATATACGCCGAGAGTGTATCCCAGATCCATAAACATCGAGAGAGTATCCCAGCTCCATATGCGCCGAGAGTGTATCCCAGCTCCACGTACGCAGAGAGTGTATCCCAGATCCATGTACGCCGAGAGTGTATCCCAGCTCCATGTACATCGATAGTGTATCCCAGCTCCATATACGCCGAGAGTGTATCCCAGCTCCATCTACATCGAGAGTGTATCGCAGCTCCATGTACGTCGAGAGTGTATCAGAGCTCCGTATACGCCGAGCGTGTATCACAGGTCCATATATGCCGAGCGTGTATCCCAGCTCCATATATGCCGAGAGTGTTTCCGAGCTACATGTACGCCGAGCGTGTATCACAGGTCCATATATGCCGAGCGAGTATCCCAGCACCATATACGCCGAGCGTGTATCCCAGCTACATGTACATCGAGAGAGTATCCCAGCTCCATATATGCCGAGAGTGCATCCCAGCTCCATATACGCCGAGTGTGTATCCCAGCTCCATGTACGTCGAGAGTGTATCCCAGATCCATATACGTCGAGAGTGTATCCCAGCTCCATATACGTCGAGAGTGTATCCCAGATCCATATACGTCGAGAGTGTATCCCAGTTCTATGTTCGCCGTGAGTGTATCCCAGCACCATATAAGCCGAGGGTGTATCCCAGCTTCATAGACATCAAGAGTGTATCCCAGCTCCATGTACGCCGAGAGTGTATCCCCGCTCTATATACATCGAGGGTGTATCCCTGCTCCATATACGCCGAGCGAGTATCCCGGCTCCAAAAACATTGTGAGTGTATCCCAGCTCCATGTACACCGAGCGTGTATCCCAGCTCCATGTACGCCGAGAGTATATCCCAGCTCCATATACGCTGAGAGTGTATCCCAGCTCCATATACGCCGAGCGTGTATCCCAGCTCCAGATATGCCGAGAGTGTATCCCAGCTCCATATACGCCGAGTGTGTATCCCAGCTCCATATACGTCGAGAGTGTATCCCAGATCCATATACGTCGAGAGTGTATCCCAGCTCCATATACGTCGAGAGTGTATCCCAGATCCATATACGTCGAGAGTGTATCCCAGCTCCATGTACGTCGAGAGTGTATCCCAGATCCATATACGTCGAGAGTGTATCCCATATACATATACGTCGAGAGTGTATCCCAGATCCATGTACATCGAGAGTGTATCCCGGGTCCATATACGATGAGAGTGTATCCCGGGTCCATGTACGCCGAGAGTGTATCCCAGCTCCATGTACGCCGAGAGTGTATCCGAGCTCCATGTACGCCGAGAGTGTATCCCAGATCCATATACATCGAGAGTGTATCCCAGCTTCATGTACGCCGAGAGTGTATCCCAGCTCCATGTACGCCGAGAGTGAATCCCAGCTCCATGTACGCTGAGAGAGTATCCCCGCTCCATATACGTCGAGGGTGTATCCCAGCTCCATGTACACCGAGAGTGTATCCCAGCTCCACGTACATCGAGAGTGTATCCCAGCTCCATATACGCCAAGTGTGTATCCCAGCTCCATGTACATCGAGAGTGTATCGCAGCTCCATGTACATCGAGAGTGTATCCGAGCTCCATATATGCCGAGCGTGTATCACAGGTCCATATACGCCGAGCGAGTATCCCAGCTCTATATACGCCGAGCGTGTATCCCAGCTCCATATACGCCGAGAGTGTATCCCAGCTACATGTACGCCGAGCGTGTATCACAGGTCCATATACGCCGAGCGAGTATCCCAGCTCCATATACGACGAGCGTGTATCCCAGCTCCATTTACATTGAGAGTGTATCCCAGCTGCATATACGCCGAGAGTGTATCCCAGCTCCATATACATCGAGTGTGTATCCCAGCTCCATGTACGCCGAGAGTGTATCCCAGCTCCATGTACGCCGAGAGTGTATCACAGATCCATATACGCCGAGAGTGTATCCCAGCTCCATATACGCCGAGAGTGTATCCCAGCTCCATGTACGCCGAGAGTGTATCACAGATCCATTTACGCCGAGAGTGTATCCCAGCTCCATATACATCGAGAGTGTATCCCAGCTCCATGTACGCCGAGAGTATATCCCAGATCCATATACATCGAGAGTGTATCCCAGCTTCATGTACGCCGAGAGTGTATCCCAGCTCCATATATGCCAAGTGTGTATCCCAGCTCCATGTACATCGAGAGTGTATCGCAGCTCCATGTACATCGAGAGTGTATCCGAGCTCCATATATGCCGAGCGTGTATCACAGGTCCATATACGCCGAGCGAGTATCCCAGCTCTATATACGCCGAGCGTGTATCCCAGCTCCATATACGCCGAGAGTGTATCCCAGCTACATGTACGCCGAGCGTGTATCACAGGTCCATATACGCCGAGCGAGTATCCCAGCTCCATATACGCCGAGCGTGTATCCCAGCTCCATTTACATTGACAGTGTATCCCAGCTGCATATACGCCGAGAGTGTATCCCAGCTCCATATACATCGAGTGTGTATCCCAGCTCCATGTACGCCGAGAGTGTATCCCAGCTCCATATACGCCGAGTGTGTATCCCAGCTCCATGTACGTCGAGAGTGTATCCCAGATCCATATACGTCGAGAGTGTATCCCAGCTCCATATACGTCGAGAGTGTATCCCAGCTCCATGTACGTCGAGAGTGTATCCCAGATCCATATACGTCGAGAGTGTATCCCATATCCATATACGTCGAGAGTGTATCCCAGATCCATGTACATCGAGAGTGTATCCCGGGTCCATATACGATGAGAGTGTATCCCAGGTCCATATACGCCGAGAGTGTATCCCAGCTCCATGTACGCCGAGAGTCTATCCCAGCTCCATGTACACCGAGAGTCTATCCCAGCTCCATGTACACCGAGAGTGTATCCCAGCTCCATGTTCGTCAGAGTGTATCTCAGCTCCATATATGCCGAGAGTCTATCCCAGCTCCATGTACGCCGAGCGTGCATCCCAGCTCCATGTACGTCAGAGTGTATCCCAGCTCCATATATGCCGAGAGTGTATCCCAGCTCCATGTACGCCGAGCGTGCATCCCAGCTGCATGTACGTCAGAGTGTATACCAGCTCGATATATGCCGAGAGTGTATCCCAGCTCCATGTACGTCGAGAGTGTATCCCAGCTCCATATACGTCGAGAGTGTATCCCAGCTCCATATACGCCGAGAGTGTATCCCAGCTCCATATACATCGAGAGTGTATCCCAGCTCCATGTATGCTGAGAGTGTATCCCAGATCCATATACACCGAGAGTGTATCCCAGCTGCATGTACGCAGAGAGTGTATCCCAGCTCCAAATACATCGAGAGTGTATCCCAGCTCCATATACGCCGAGAGTGTATCCCAGCTCCATATACGCCGAGTGTATCTCCCAGCTCCCTATACGCCGAGAGTGTATCCCAGCTCCATATACGCCGAGAGTGTATCCCAGATCCATGTACGCCGAGAATGTATCCCAGCTCCATGTACGTCGAGAGTGTATCCCAGCTCCATGTACGCCGAGCGTGTATCCCAGCTCCATGTACGTCGAGAGTGTATCCCAGCTCCATATACGTCGAGAGTGTATCCCAGCTCCATATACGCCGAGAGTGTATCCCAGCTCCATATACATCGAGAGTGTATCCCAGCTCCATGTATGCCGAGAGTGTATCCCAGATCCATATACACCGAGAGTGTATCCCAGCTCCATGTACGCAGAGAGTGTATCCCAGCTCCAAATACATCGAGAGTGTATCCCAGCTCCATATACTCCGAGAGTGTATCCCAGCTCCATACACGCCGAGTGTATCTCCCAGCTCCCTATACGCCGAGAGTGTATCCCAGCTCCATATACGCCGAGAGTGTATCCGAGATCCATGTACGCCGAGAATGTATCCCAGCTCCATGTACGTCGAGAGTGTATCCCAGCTCCATATGCGCCGAGAGTGTATCCCAGCTCCACGTACGCCGAGAGTGTATCCCAGATCCATGTACGCCGAGAGTGTATCCCAGCTCCATATACGCCGAGAGTGTATCCCAGATCCATAAACATCGAGAGAGTATCCCAGCTCCATATGCGCCGAGAGTGTATCCCAGCTCCACGTACGCAGAGAGTGTATCCCAGATCCATGTACGCCGAGAGTGTATCCCAGCTCCATGTACATCGATAGTGTATCCCAGCTCCATATACGCCGAGAGTGTATCCCAGCTCCATCTACATCGAGAGTCTATCGCAGCTCCATGTACATCGAGAGTGTATCAGAGCTCCGTATACGCCAAGTGTGTATCACAGGTCCATATATGCCGAGCGTGTATCCCAGCTCCATATATGCCGAGAGTGTTTCCCAGCTACATGTACGCCGAGCGTGTATCACAGGTCCATATATGCCGAGCGAGTATCCAAGCTCCATATACGCCGAGCGTGTATCCCAGCTACATGTACATCGAGAGAGTATCCCAGCTCCATATATGCTGAGAGTGCATCCCAGCTCCATGTACGCCGAGTGTGTATCCCAGCTCCATGTACGTCGAGAGTGTATCCCAGCTCCATATACGTCGAGAGTGTATCCCAGATCCATATACGTCGAGAGTGTATCCCAGCTCCATGTACGTCGAGAGCGGATCCCAGCACCATATACGCCGAGGGTGTATCCCAGCTTCATAGACATAAAGAGTGTATCCCAGCTCTATGTACGCCGTGAGTGTATCCCAGCACCATATACGCCGAGGGTGTATCCCAGCTTCATAGACATCAAGAGTGTATCCCAGCTCCATGTACGCCGAGAGTGTATCCCCGCTCTATATACATCGAGAGTGTATCCCTGCTCCGTATACGCCGAGCGAGTATCCCGGCTCCAAAAACATTGTGAGTGTATCCCAGCTCCATGTACACCGAGCGTGTATCCCAGCTCCATGTACGCCGAGAGTATATCCCAGCTCCATATACGCTGAGAGTGTATCCCAGCTCCATATACGCCGAGCGTGTATCCCAGCTCCAGATATGCCGAGAGTGTATCCCAGCTCCATGTACGTCAGAGTGTATGCCAGCTCCATGTACGCAGAGAGTGTATCCCAGCTCCAAATACATCGAGAGTGTATCACAGCTCCATATACGCCGATAGTGTATCCCAGCTCCATATACGCCGAGTGTATCTCCCAGCTCCGTATACGCCGAGAGTGTATCCCAGCTCCATATACGCCGAGAGTGTATCCCAGATCCATGTACGCCGAGAATGTATCCCAGCTCCATGTACGTCGAGAGTGTATCCCAGCTCCATATGCGCCGAGAGTGTATCCCAGCTCCACGTACGCCGAGAGTGTATCCCAGATCCATGTACGCCGAGAATGTATCCCAGCTCCATGTACGTCGAGAGTGTATCCCAGCTCCATATACGCCGAGAGTGTATCCCAGATCCATAAACATCGAGAGAGTATCCCAGCTCCATATGCGCCGAGAGTGTATCCCAGCTCCACGTACGCAGAGAGTGTATCCCAGATCCATGTACGCCGAGAGTGTATCCCAGCTCCATGTACATCGATAGTGTATCCCAGCTCCATATACGCCGAGAGTGTATCCCAGCTCCATCTACATCGAGAGTGTATCGCAGCTCCATGTACGTCGAGAGTGTATCAGAGCTCCGTATACGCCGAGCGTGTATCACAGGTCCATATATGCCGAGCGTGTATCCCAGCTCCATATATGCCGAGAGTGTTTCCCAGCTACATGTACGCCGAGCGTGTATCACAGGTCCATATATGCCGAGCGAGTATCCCAGCTCCATATACGCCGAGCGTGTATCCCAGCTACATGTACATCGAGAGAGTATCCCAGCTCCATATATGCCGAGAGTGCATCCCAGCTCCAAATACGCCGAGTGTGTATCCCAGCTCCATGTACGTCGAGAGAGTATCCCAGCTCCATATATGCCGAGAGTGCATCCCAGCTCCATGTACGCCGAGTGTGTATCCCAGCTCCATGTACGTCGAGAGTGTATCCGAGCTCCATATATGCCGAGCGTGTATCACAGGTCCATATACGCCGAGCGAGTATCCCAGCTCTATATACGCCGAGCGTGTATCCCAGCTCCATATACGCCGAGAGTGTATCCCAGCTACATGTACGCCGAGCGTGTATCACAGGTCCATATACGCCGAGCGAGTATCCCAGCTCCATATACGCCGAGCGTGTAACCCAGCTCCATTTACATTGAGAGTGTATCCCAGCTGCATATAAGCCGAGAGTGTATCCCAGCTCCATATACATCGAGTGTGTATCCCAGCTCCATGTACGCCGAGAGTGTATCCCAGCTCCATGTACGCCGAGAGTGTATCACAGATCCATATACGCCGAGAGTGTATCCCAGCTCCATATACGCCGAGAGTGTATCCCAGCTCCATGTACGCCGAGAGTGTATCACAGATCCATTTACGCCGAGAGTGTATCCCAGCTCCATATACATCGAGAGTGTATCCCAGGTCCATATACGCCGAGAGTGTATCCCAGCTCCATGTACGCCGAGAGTCTATCCCAGCTCCATGTACACCGAGAGTGTATCCCAGCTCCATGTTCGTCAGAGTGTATCCCAGCTCCATATATGCCGAGAGTCTATCCCAGCTCCATGTACGCCGAGCGTGCATCCCAGCTCCATGTACGTCAGAGTGTATCCCAGCTCCATATATGCCGAGAGTGTATCCCAGCTCCATGTACGCCGAGCGTGCATCCCAGCTCCATGTACGTCAGAGTGTATGCCAGCTCGATATATGCCGAGAGAGTATCCCAGCTCCATGTACGTCGAGAGTGTATCCCAGCTCCATATACGTCGAGAGTGTATCCCAGCTCCATATACGCCGAGAGTGTATCGCAGCTCCATGTACATCGAGAGTGTATCCGAGCTCCATATATGCCGAGCGTGTATCACAGGTCCATATACGCCGAGCGAGTATCCCAGCTCTATATACGCCGAGCGTGTATCCCAGCTCCATATACGCCGAGAGTGTATCCCAGCTACATGTACGCCGAGCGTGTATCACAGGTCCATATACGCCGAGCGAGTATCCCAGCTGCATATAAGCCGAGAGTGTATCCCAGCTCCATATACATCGAGTGTGTATCCCAGCTCCATGTACGCCGAGAGTGTATCCCAGCTCCATGTACGCCGAGAGTGTATCACAGATCCATATACGCCGAGAGTGTATCCCAGCTCCATATACGCCGAGAGTGTATCCCAGCTCCATGTACGCCGAGAGTGTATCACAGATCCATTTACGCCGAGAGTGTATCCCAGCTCCATATACATCGAGAGTGTATCCCAGGTCCATATACGCCGAGAGTGTATCCCAGCTCCATGTACACCGAGAGTGTATCCCAGCTCCATGTTCGTCAGAGTGTATCCCAGCTCCATATATGCCGAGAGTCTATCCCAGCTCCATGTACGCCGAGCGTGCATCCCAGCTCCATGTACGTCAGAGTGTATCCCAGCTCCATATATGCCGAGAGTGTATCCCAGCTCCATGTACGCCGAGCGTGCATCCCAGCTCCATGTACGTCAGAGTGTATGCCAGCTCGATATATGCCGAGAGAGTATCCCAGCTCCATGTACGTCGAGAGTGTATCCCAGCTCCATATACGTCGAGAGTGTATCCCAGCTCCATATACGCCGAGAGTGTATCCCAGCTCCATATACATCGAGAGTGTATCCCAGCTCCATGTATGCCGAGAGTGTATCCCAGATCCATATACACCGAGAGTGTATCCCAGCTGCATGTACGCAGAGAGTGTATCCCAGCTCCAAATACATCGAGAGTGTATCCCAGCTCCATATACGCCGAGAGTGTATCCCAGCTCCATATACGCCGAGTGTATCTCCCAGCTCCCTATACGCCGAGAGTGTATCCCAGATCCATATACGCCGAGAGTGTATCCCAGATCCATGTACGCCGAGAAGGTATCCCAGCTCCATGTACACCGAGAGTGTATCCCAGCTCCATGTACGTCGAGAAGGTATCCCAGCTCCATGTACACCGAGAGTGTATCCCAGCTCCATATACGTCGAGAGTGTATCCCAGCTCCATGTACGCCGAGCGTGTATCCCAGCTCCATGTACGTCGAGAGTGTATCCCAGCTCCATATACGTCGAGAGTGTATCCCAGCTCCATATACGCCGAGAGTGTATCCCAGCTCCATGTACACCGAGAGTGTATCACAGATCCATATACGCCGAGAGTGTATCCCAGCTCCATATACGCCGAGAGTGTATCCCAGCTCCATGTACGCCGAGAGTGTATCACAGATCCATTTACGCCGAGAGTGTATCCCAGCTCCATATACATCGAGAGTGTATCCCAGGTCCATATACGCCGAGAGTGTATCCCAGCTCCATGTACGCCGAGAGTCTATCCCAGCTCCATGTACACCGAGAGTGTATCCCAGCTCCATGTTCGTCAGAGTGTATCCCAGCTCCATATATGCCGAGAGTCTATCCCAGCTCCATGTACGCCGAGCGTGCATCCCAGCTCCATGTACGTCAGAGTGTATCCCAGCTCCATATATGCCGAGAGTGTATCCCAGCTCCATGTACGCCGAGCGTGCATCCCAGCTCCATGTACGTCAGAGTGTATGCCAGCTCGATATATGCCGAGAGAGTATCCCAGCTCCATGTACGTCGAGAGTGTATCCCAGCTCCATATACGTCGAGAGTGTATCCCAGCTCCATATACGCCGAGAGTGTATCCCAGCTCCATATACATCGAGAGTGTATCCCAGCTCCATGTATGCTGAGAGTGTATCCCAGCTCCATATACGCCGAGCGTGTATCCCAGCTCCAGATATGCCGAGAGGGCACCCAGCTCCATATACGCCGAGTGTGTATCCCAGCTCCATGTACGTCGAGAGTGTATCCCAGATCCATATACGTCGAGAGTGTATCCCAGCTCCATATACGTCGAGAGTGTATCCCAGATCCATATACGTCGAGAGTGTATCCCAGCTCCATGTACGTCGAGAGTGTATCCCAGATCCATATACGTCGAGAGTGTATCCCATATCCATATACGTCGAGAGTGTATCCCAGATCCATGTACATCGAGAGTGTATCCCGGGTCCATATACGATGAGAGTGTATCCCAGCTCCATGTACGCCGAGAGTGTATCCCAGCTCCATGTACGCCGAGAGTGTATCCCAGATCCATATACATCGAGAGTGTATCCCAGCTTCATGTACGCCGAGAGTGTATCCCAGCTCCATGTACGCCGAGAGTGAATCCCAGCTCCATGTACGCTGAGAGTGTATCCCCGCTCCATATACGTCGAGGGTGTATCCCAGCTCCATGTACACCGAGAGTGTATCCCAGCTCCACGTACATCGAGAGTGTATCCCAGCTCCATATACGCCAAGTGTGTATCCCAGCTCCATGTACATCGAGAGTGTATCGCAGCTCCATGTACATCGAGAGTGTATCCGAGCTCCATATATGCCGAGCGTGTATCACAGGTCCATATACGCCGAGCGAGTATCCCAGCTCTATATACGCCGAGCATGTATCCCAGCTCCATATACGCCGAGAGTGTATCCCAGCTACATGTACGCCGAGCGTGTATCACAGGTCCATATACGCCGAGCGAGTATCCCAGCTCCATATACGCCGAGCGTGTATCCCAGCTCCATTTACATTGAGAGTGTATCCCAGCTGCATATAAGCCGAGAGTGTATCCCAGCTCCATATACATCGAGTGTGTATCCCAGCTCCATGTACGCCGAGAGTGTATCCCAGCTCCATGTACGCCGAGAGTGTATCACAGATCCATATACGCCGAGAGTGTATCCCAGCTCCATATACGCCGAGAGAGTATCCCAGCTCCATGTACGCCGAGAGTGTATCACAGATCCATTTACGCCGAGAGTGTATCCCAGCTCCATATACATCGAGAGTGTATCCCAGGTCCATATACGCCGAGAGTGTATCCCAGCTCCATGTACGCCGAGAGTCTATCCCAGCTCCATGTACACCGAGAGTGTATCCCAGCTCCATGTTCGTCAGAGTGTATCCCAGCTCCATATATGCCGAGAGTCTATCCCAGCTCCATGTACGCCGAGCGTGCATCCCAGCTCCATGTACGTCAGAGTGTATCCCAGCTCCATATATGCCGAGAGTGTATCCCAGCTCCATGTACGCCGAGCGTGCATCCCAGCTCCATGTACGTCAGAGTGTATGCCAGCTCGATATATGCCGAGAGAGTATCCCAGCTCCATGTACGTCGAGAGTGTATCCCAGCTCCATATACGTCGAGAGTGTATCCCAGCTCCATATACGCCGAGAGTGTATCCCAGCTCCATATACATCGAGAGTGTATCCCAGCTCCATGTATGCCGAGAGTGTATCCCAGATCCATATACACCGAGAGTGTATCCCAGCTGCATGTACGCAGAGAGTGTATCCCAGCTCCAAATACATCGAGAGTGTATCCCAGCTCCATATACGCCGAGAGTGTATCCCAGCTCCATATACGCCGAGTGTATCTCCCAGCTCCCTATACGCCGAGAGTGTATCCCAGATCCATATACGCCGAGAGTGTATCCCAGATCCATGTACGCCGAGAAGGTATCCCAGCTCCATGTACGTCGAGAGTGTATCCCAGCTCCATGTACGCCGAGCGTGTATCCCAGCTCCATGTACGTCGAGAGTGTATCCCAGCTCCATATACGTCGAGAGTGTATCCCAGCTCCATATACGCCGAGAGTGTATCCCAGCTCCATGTACGCCGAGAGTGTATCACAGATCCATATACGCCGAGAGTGTATCCCAGCTCCATATACGCCGAGAGTGTATCCCAGCTCCATGTACGCCGAGAGTGTATCACAGATCCATTTACGCCGAGAGTGTATCCCAGCTCCATATACATCGAGAGTGTATCCCAGGTCCATATACGCCGAGAGTGTATCCCAGCTCCATGTACGCCGAGAGTCTATCCCAGCTCCATGTACACCGAGAGTGTATCCCAGCTCCATGTTCGTCAGAGTGTATCCCAGCTCCATATATGCCGAGAGTCTATCCCAGCTCCATGTACGCCGAGCGTGCATCCCAGCTCCATGTACGTCAGAGTGTATCCCAGCTCCATATACGTCGAGAGTGTATCCCAGCTCCATATACGCCGAGAGTGTATCCCAGCTCCATATACATCGAGAGTGTATCCCAGCTCCATGTATGCCGAGAGTGTATCCCAGATCCATATACACCGAGAGTGTATCCCAGCTGCATGTACGCAGAGAGTGTATCCCAGCTCCAAATACATCGAGAGTGTATCCCAGCTCCATATACGCCGAGAGTGTATCCCAGCTCCATATACGCCGAGTGTATCTCCCAGCTCTCTATACGCCGAGAGTGTATCCCAGATCCATATACGCCGAGAGTGTATCCCAGATCCATGTACGCTGAGAAGGTATCCCAGCTCCATGTACGTCGAGAGTGTATCCCAGCTCCATGTACGCCGAGCGTGTATCCCAGCTCCATGTACGTCGAGAGTGTATCCCAGCTCCATATACGTCGAGAGTGTATCCCAGCTCCATATACGCCGAGAGTGTATCCCAGCTCCATGTACGCCGAGAGTGTATCACAGATCCATATACGCCGAGAGTGTATCCCAGCTCCATATACGCCGAGAGTGTATCCCAGCTCCATGTACGCCGAGAGTGTATCACAGATCCATTTACGCCGAGAGTGTATCCCAGCTCCATATACATCGAGAGTGTATCCCAGGTCCATATACGCCGAGAGTGTATCCCAGCTCCATGTACGCCGAGAGTCTATCCCAGCTCCATGTACACCGAGAGTGTATCCCAGCTCCATGTTCGTCAGAGTGTATCCCAGCTCCATATATGGCGAGAGTCTATCCCAGCTCCATGTACGCCGAGCGTGCATCCCAGCTCCATGTACGTCAGAGTGTATGCCAGCTCGATATATGCCGAGAGAGTATCCCAGCTCCATGTACGTCGAGAGTGTATCCCAGCTCCATATACGTCGAGAGTGTATCCCAGCTCCATATATGCCGAGAGTGTATCCCAGCTCCATATACATCGAGAGTGTATCCCAGCTCCATGTATGCCGAGAGTGTATCCCAGATCCATATACACCGAGAGTGTCTCCCAGCTGCATGTACGCAGAGAGTGTATCCCAGCTCCAAATACATCGAGAGTGTATCCCAGCTCCATATACGCCGAGAGTGTATCCCAGCTCCATATACGCTGAGTGTATCTCCCAGCTCCCTATACGCCGAGAGTGTATCCCAGATCCATATACGCCGAGAGTGTATCCCAGATCCATGTACGCCGAGAAGGTATCCCAGCTCCATGTACGTCGAGAGTGTATCCCAGCTCCATGTACGCCGAGCGTGTATCCCAGCTCCATGTACGTCGAGAGTGTATCCCAGCTCCATATACGTCGAGAGTGCATCCCAGCTCCATATACGCCGAGAGTGTATCCCAGATCCATATACACCGACAGTGTATCCCAGCTCCATGTACGCAGAGAGTGTATCCCCGCTCCAAATACATCGAGAGTGTATCCCAGCTCCATATACGCCGAGTGTATCTCCCAGCTCCCTATACGCCGAGAGTGTATCCCAGCTCCATATACGCCGAGAGTGTATCCGAGATCCATGTACGCTGAGAATGTATCCCAGCTCCATGTACGTCGAGAGTGTATCCCAGCTCCATATGCGCCGAGAGTGTATCCCAGCTCCACGTACGCCGAGAGTGTATCCCAGATCCATGTACGCCGAGAATGTATCCCAGCTCCATGTACGTCGAGAGTGTATCCCAGCTCCATATACGCCGAGAGTGTATCCCAGATCCATAAACATCGAGAGAGTATCCCAACTCCATATGCGCCGAGAGTGTATCCCAGCTCCACGTACGCAGAGAGTGTATCCCAGATCCATGTACGCCAAGAGTGTATCCCAGCTCCATGTACATCGATAGTGTATCCCAGCTCCATATACGCCGAGAGTGTATCCCAGCTCCATCTACATCGAGAGTGTATCGCAGCTCCATGTACATCGAGAGTGTATCAGAGCTCCGTATACGCCGAGCGTGTATCACAGGTCCATATATGCCGAGCGTGTATCCCAGCTCCATATATGCCGAGAGTGTTTCCCAGCTACATGTACGCCGAGCGTGTATCACAGGTCCATATATGCCGAGCGAGTATCCCAGCTCCATATACGCCGAGCGTGTATCCCAGCTACATGTACATCGAGAGAGTATCCCAGCTCCATATATGCTGAGAGTGCATCCGAGCTCCATATACGCCCAGTGTGTATCCCAGCTCCATGTACGTCGAGCGTGTATCCCAGATCCATATACATCGAGAGTGTATCCCAGCTCCCTATACGCCGAGCATGTATCCCAGCTCCATGTACGTCGAGATTGTATCCCAGATCCATATACGTCGAGAGTGTATCCCAGCTCCATATACGTCGAGAGTGTATCCCAGATCCATATACGTCGAGAGTGTATCCCAGCTCCATGTACGTCGAGAGCGGATCCCAGATCCATATACGTCGAGAGTGTATCCCATATCCATATACGTCGCGAGTGTATCCCAGATCCATATACGCCGAGGGTGTATCCCAGCTTCATATTCATAAAGAGTGTATCCCAGCTCTATGTACGCCGTGAGTGTATCCCAGCACCATATACGTCGAGAGTGTATCCCAGCTTCATAGACATCAAGAGTGTATCCCAGCTCCATGTACGCCGAGAGTGTATCCCCGCTCTATATACATCGAGAGTGTATCCCTGCTCCATATACGCCTAGCGAGTATCCCGGCTCCAAAAACATTGTGAGTGTATCCCAGCTCCATGTACACCGAGCGTGTATCCCAGCTCCATGTACGCCGAGAGTATATCCCAGCTCCATATACGCTGAGAGTGTATCCCAGCTCCATGTACGTCAGAGTGTATCCCAGCTGCATGTACGCTGAGAGTGTATCCCAGCTCCATGTACGTCGAGAGTGTATCCCAGCTCCATGTACGTCGAGCGTGTATCCCAGCTCCATGAACGTCGAGAGTGTATCCCAGCTCCATGTACATCGAGAGTGTATCCCAGCTCCATATACGCCGAGAGTGTATCCCAGCTCCATATACGCCGAGAGTGTATCCCAGCTCCATGTACGTCGAGAGTTTATCCCAGCTCCATGTACGTCGAGCGTGTATCCCAGCTCCATGAACGTCGAGAGTGTATCCCAGCTCCATATACGTCGAGACTGTATCCCAGCTCCACGTACGCCGAGAGTGTATCCCAGCTCCATATACATCGAGCGTGTATCCCAGCTCCATATACGTCGAGAGTGTATCCCAGATCCATTTACGTGGAGAGTGTATCCGAGATCCATGTACACCGAGCGTGAATCCCAGTTCTATTTATGCCGAGCGTGTATCCCAGCTCGATGTACGTTGAGATTGTATCCCAGCTCCATGTATGCCGAGAGTGTATCCCAGCTCCATTTACGCAGAGATTGTATCCCAGCTCGATGTACGTTGAGATTGTATCCCAGCTCCATATACGCCGAGAGTGTATCCCAGATCCATTTACGCAGAGATTGTATCCCAGCTCCATATACGTCGAGAGTGTATCCCAGCTCCATATACGTCGAGAGTGTTTCCCAGCTCCATATACGCCGAGCGTGTATCCCAGATCCATGTACCCTGAGACTGTATCCCAGCTCTATGTACGTCAGAGTGTATCCCAGCTCCATATGCGCCGAGCGTGTATCCCAGATCCATGTACGCCGAGAGTGTATCCCAGCTCTATGTACGCCGAGAGTGTATCCCAGCTCCATATACGCCGAGAGTGTATCCCAGCTCCATGTACGTCGAGAGTGTATCCCAGATCCATTTATGTGGAGAGTGTATCCGAGATCCATGTACACCGAGCGTGAATCCCAGTTCCATTTATGCCGAGCGTGTATCCCAGCTCGATGTACGTTGAGATTGTATCCCAGCTCCATGTACGCCGAGAGTGTATCCCAGATCCATGTACGCAGAGATTGTATCCCAGATTCATGTACACCGAGACTGTATCCCAGCTCCATGTACGTCGAGAGTGTATCGCAGCTCCATATACGCCGAGCGTGTATCCCAGCTCTATGTACGTCAGAGTGTATCCCAGCTCCATATGCACCGAGCGTGTATCCCAGCTCCATGTACGTCGAGAGTGTACCCCAGTTCCATGTACGCCGAGAGTGTATCCCAGCTCCATATACACCGAGAGTGTATCGCAGCTCCATATATGCTGAGAGTGTATCCCAGCTCCATATACACCGAGAGTGTATCCCAGCTCCATATACACCGAGAGTGTATCCCAACTCCATGTACGCCGAGGGTGTATCCCAGCGCCAAATACGCCGAGAGTGCATCCCAACTCCATATACAACGATATTGTATCCCAGCTCCATATACACCGAGAGTGTATCCCAGCTCCATATACACCGAGAGTGTATCCCAGCTCCATGTACGCCGAGAGTGTATCCCAGCTCCATGTACGTCGAGAGTGTATCCCAGCTCCATATACGCCGAGAGTGTATCCCAGCTCCATTTACGCCAAGAGAGAACCCCAGCTCCATATACGCCGAGAGTGTATACCAGCTCCAAATACGCCAAGCGTGTATCTCAGCTCCATGTACGTCAGAGTGCATCCCAGCTCCATGTACGCCGAGAGTGCATCCCAACTCCATATACGACGATAGTGTATCCCAGCTCCATATACGCCGATAGTGTATCCCAGCTCCATGTACGTCAGAGTGTATCCCAGCTGCATGTACGCCGAGAGTGTATCCCAGCTCCATGTACGCCAAGCGAGTATCCCAGCTCCATGTATGCCGACAGTGTATCCCAGGTCTATATACGCCGAGAGTGTATCCCGGCTCCATGTACACCGAGAGTGTATCCCAGCTCCATGTACACCGAATGTGTATCCCTGCTCCATATACGCCTAGCGTGTATCCCAGCTCCATATACTCCGAGACTGTATCCCAGCTCCATGTACGCCGAGCGAGTATCCCAGCTCCATGTATGCTGAGAGTGTATCCCAGGTCCATATACGCTGAGAGTGTATCCCAGCTCCATATATGCCGAGAGTGTATCTCAGCTCCATGTACGTCAGAGTGTATCCAGGCTCCATGTACGCCGAGAGTGTATCCCTACTCCATATACGTCGAGAGTGTATCCCAGCTCCATATACGTCGAGAGTGTATCCCAGATCCATATACGTCGAGAGTGTATCCCAGCTCCATGTACGTCGAGAGCGGATCCCAGCACCATATACGCCGAGGGTGTATCCCAGCTTCATAGACATAAAGAGGGTATCCCAGCTCTATGTACGCCGTGAGTGTATCCCAGCACCATATACGCCGAGGGTGTATCCCAGCTTCATAGACATCAAGAGTGTATCCCAGCTCCATGTACGCCGAGAGTGTATCCCCGCTCTATATACATCGAGAGTGTATCCCTGCTCCATATACGCTGAGCGAGTATCCCGGCTCCAAAAACATTGTGAGTGTATCCCAGCTCCATGTACACCGAGCGTGTATCCCAGCTCCATGTACGCCGAGAGTATATCCCAGCTCCATATACGCTGAGACTGTATCCCAGCTCCATATACGCCGAGCGTGTATCCCAGCTCCAGATATGCCGAGAGTGTAACCCAGCTCCATGTACGTCGAGTGTGTATCCCAGCTCCATGTACGTCGAGAGTGTATCCCAGCTCCATATACGTCGAGAGTGTATCCCAGATCCATATACGTCGAGAGTGTATCCCAGCTCCATGTACGTCGAGAGTGTATCCCAGATCCATATACGTCGAGAGTGTATCCCATATCCATATACGTCGAGAGTGTATCCCAGATCCATGTACATCGAGAGTGTATCCGAGCTCCATGTACGCCGAGAGTGTATCCCAGATCCATATACATCGAGAGTGTATCCCAGCTCCATGTACGCCGAGAGTGTATCCCAGCTCCATGTACGCCGAGAGTGAATCCCAGCTCCATGTACGCTGAGAGTGTATCCCCGCTCCATATACGTCGAGGGTGTATCCCAGCTCCATGTACACCGAGAGTGTATCCCAGCTCCACGTACATCGAGAGTGTATCCCAGCTCCATATACGCCAAGTGTGTATCCCAGCTCCATGTACATCGAGAGTGTATCGCAGCTCCATGTACATCGAGAGTGTATCCGAGCTCCATATATGCCGAGCGTGTATCACAGGTCCATATACGCCGAGCGAGTATCCCAGCTCTATATACGCCGAGCGTGTATCCCAGCTCCATATACGCCGAGAGTGTATCCCAGCTACATGTACGCCGAGCGTGTATCACAGGTCCATATACGCCGAGCGAGTATCCCAGCTCCATATACGCCGAGCGTGTATCCCAGCTCCATTTACATTGAGAGTGTATCCCAGCTGCATATACGCCGAGAGTGTATCCCAGCTCCATTTACATTGAGAGTGTATCCCAGCTGCATATACGCCGAGAGTGTATCCCAGCTCCATATACATCGAGTGTGTATCCCAGCTCCATGTACGTCCAGAGTGTATCCCAGCTCCATATACATCGACATTGTATCCCAGCTCCATATACGTCGAGCGTGTATCCCAGCTCCATGTACGCCAAGAGTGTATCCCAGCTCCAAGTACGCCGAGAGTGAATCCCAGCTCCATGTACGCCGAGAGTGTATCCCAGCTCCATGTACGCCGAGAGTGTATCCCAGCTCCATGTACGCCGAGAGTGTATCACAGATCCATATACGCCAAGTGTGTATCCCAGCTCCATATGCGCCTAGAGTGTATCCCAGATCCATGTACATCGATAGTGTATCCCAGCTCCATATACGCCGAGAGTGTATCCCAGCTCGATATATGCCGAGAGTGTATCCCAGATCCATGTACGCCGAGAGTGTATCCCAGCTCCATATACGCCAAGTGTGTATCCCAGCTCCATATGCGCCGAGAGTGTATCCCAGATCCATGTACATCGATAGTGTATCCCAGCTCCATATACGCCGAGAGTGTATCCCAGCTGCATCTACATCGAGAGTGTGTCGCAGCTCCATGTACATCGAGAGTGTATCAGAGCTCCGTATAGGCCGAGCGTGTATCACAGGTCCATATATGCCGAGCGTGTATCCCAGCTCCATAAATGCCGAGACTGTTTCCCAGCTACATGTACGCCGAGCGTGTATCACAGGTCCATATATGCCGAGCTAGTATCCCAGCTCCATATACGCCGAGCGTGTATCCCAGCTACATGTACATCGAGAGAGTATCCCAGCTCCATATATGCCGAGAGTGCATCCCTGCTCCATATACGCCGAGTGTGTATCCCAGCTCCATGTACGTCGAGAGTGTATCCCAGATCCATATACGTCGAGAGTGTATCCCAGCTCCATATACGTCGAGAGTGTATCCCAGATCCATATACGTCGAGAGTGTATCCCAGCTCCATGTACGTCGAGAGTGTATCCCAGATCCATATACGTCGAGAGTGTATCCCATATCCATATACGTCGCGAGTGTATCCCAGATCCATGTACATCGAGAGTGTATCCCGGGTCCATATACGATGAGAGTGTATCCCAGCTCCATGTACGCCGAGAGTGTATTCCAGCTCCATGTACGCCGAGAGTGTATCCCAGCTCCATGTACGCCGAGAGTGTATCCCAGATCCATATACATCAAGAGTGTATCCCAGCTTCATGTACGCCGAGAGTGTATCCCAGTTCCATGTACGCCGAGAGTGAATCCCAGCTCCATGTACGCTGAGAGTGTATCCCCGCTCCATATACGTCGAGGGTGTATCCCAGCTCCATGTATACCGAGAGTGTATCCCAGCTCCACGTACATCGAGAGTGTATCCCAGCTCCAGATACGCCAAGTGTGTATCCCAGCTCCATGTACATCGAGAGTGTATCGCAGCTCCATGTACATCGAGAGTGTATCCGAGCTCCATATATGCCGAGCGTGTATCACACGTCAATGTACGCCGAGCGAGTATCCCAGCTCTATATACGCCGAGCGTGTATCCCAGCTCCATATACGCCGAGAGTGTATCCCAGCTACATGTACGCCGAGCGTGTATCACAGGTCCATATACGCCGAGTGAGTATCCCAGCTCCATATACGCCGAGCGTGTATCCCAGCTCCATTTACATTGAGAGTGTATCCCAGCTCCAAATACACCGAGAGTGTATCCCAGCTCCATATACATCGACAGTGTATCCCAGCTCCATATACGTCGAGCGTGTATCCCAGCTCCATGTACGCTGAGAGCGTATCCGAGCTCCATATACATCAACAGTGTATCCCAGCTCCATATACGTCGAGCGTGTATCCCAGCTCCGTGTACGCCAAGAGTGTATCCCAGCTCCAAGTACGCCGAGAGTGCATCCCAGCTCCATGTACGCCGAGAGTGTATCCCCGCAAGATATACGTCGAGAGTGTATCCCAGCTCCATGTACGCCGAGAGTGTATCCCAGCTCGATGTACGCCGAGAGTGTATCACAGATCCATATACGCCGAGAGTGTATCCCAGCTCCATGTACGCCGAGAGTGTATCACAGATCCATATACGCCGAGAGTGTATCCCAGCTCCATATACGCCGTGAGTGTATCCCAGCTCCATATACGCCGAGAGTGTATCCCAGCTCCATGTACGCCGAGAGTGTATCACAGATCCATTTACGCCGAGAGTGTATCCCAGCTCCATATACGCCGTGTGTGTATCCCAGATCCATATACATTGAGAGTGTATCCCAGGTCCATATACGCCGAGAGTGTATCCCAGCTCCATGTACGCCGAGAGTCTATCCCAGCTCCATGTACACCGAGAGTGTATCCCAGCTCCATGTTCGTCAGAGTGTATCCCAGCTCCATATATGCCGAGAGTCTATCCCAGCTCCATGTACGCCGAGCGTGCATCCCAGCTCCATGTACGTCAGAGTTTATCCCAGCTCCATATATGCCGAGAGTGTATCCCAGCTCCATGTACGCCGAGCGTGCATCCCAGCTCCATGTACGTCAGAGTGTATGCCAGCTCGATATATGCCGAGAGTGTATCCCAGCTCCATGTACGTCGAGAGTGTATCCCAGCTCCATATACGTCGAGAGTGTATCCCAGCTCCATGTATGCCGAGAGTGTATCCCAGATCCATATACACCGAGAGTGTATCCCAGCTGCATGTACGCAGAGAGTGTATCCCAGCTCCAAATACATCGAGAGTGTATCCCAGCTCCATATACGCCGAGAGTGTATCCCAGCTCCATATACGCCGAGTGTATCTCCCAGCTCCCTATACGCCGAGAGTGTATCCCAGCTCCATATACGCCGAGAGTGTATCCCAGATCCATGTACGCCGAGAATGTATCCCAGCTCCATGTACGTCGAGAGTGTATCCCAGCTCCATATACGCCGAGACTGTATCCCAGATCCATAAACATCGAGAGAGTATCCCAGCTCCATATGCGCCGAGAGTGTATCCCAGCTCCACGTACGCCGAGAGTGTATCCCAGATCCATGTACGCCGAGAGTGTATCCCAGCTCCATGTACGTCAGAGTGTATGCCAGCTCGATATATGCCGAGCGTGTATCCCAGCTCCATATACGTCGAGAGTGTATCCCAGCTCCATATACGCCGAGAGTGTATCCCAGCTCCATATACGTCGAGAGTGTATCCCAGCTCCATATACATCGAGAGTGTATCCCAGCTCCATGTATGCCGAGAGTGTACCCCAGATCCATATACGCCGAGAGTGTATCCCAGCTCCATATACGCCGAGAGTGTATCCCAGATCCATGTACGCCGAGAATGTATCCCAGCTCCATGTACGTCGAGAGTGTATCCCAGCTCCATATACGCCGAGAGTGTATCCCAGATCCATAAACATCGAGAGAGTATCCCAGCTCCATATGCGCCGAGAGTGTATCCCAGCTCCACGTACGCCGAGAGTGTATCCCAGATCCATGTACGCCGAGAGTGTATCCCAGCTCCATATACGCCAAGTGTGTATCCCAGCTCCATATGCGCCGAGAGTGAATCCCAGATCCATGTACATCGATAGTGTATCCCAGCTCCATATACGCCGAGAGTGAATCCCAGCTCCATCTACATCGAGAGTGTGCCGCAGCTCCATGTACATCGAGAGTGTATCAGAGCTCCGTATAGGCCGAGCGTGTATCACAGGTCCATATATGCCGAGCGTGTATACCAGCTCCATAAATGCCGAGAGTGTTTCCCAGCTACATGTACGCCGAGCGTGTATCACAGGTCCATATATGCCGAGCTAGTATCCCAGCTCCATATACGCCGAGCGTGTATCCCAGCTACATGTACATCGAGAGAGTATCCCAGCTCCATATATGCCGAGAGTGCATCCCAGCTCCATATACGCCGAGTGTGTATCCCAGCTCCATGTACGTCGAGAGTGTATCCCAGATCCATATACGTCGAGAGTGTATCCCAGCTCCATATACGTCGAGAGTGTATCCCAGATCCATATACGTCGAGAGTGTATCCCAGCTCCATGTACGTCGAGAGTGTATCCCAGATCCATATACGTCGAGAGTGTATCCCATATCCATATACGTCGCGAGTGTATCCCAGATCCATGTACATCGAGAGTGTATCCCGGGTCCATATACGATGAGAGTGTATCCCAGCTCCATGTACGCCGAGAGTGTATTCCAGCTCCATGTACGCCGAGAGTGTATCCCAGCTCCATGTACGCCGAGAGTGTATCCCAGATCCATATACATCAAGAGTGTATCCCAGCTTCATGTACGCCGAGAGTGTATCCCAGCCCCATGTACGCCGAGAGTGAATCCCAGCTCCATGTACGCTGAGAGTGTATCCCCGCTCCATATACGTCGAGGGTGTATCCCAGCTCCATGTATACCGAGAGTGTATCCCAGCTCCACGTACATCGAGAGTGTATCCCAGCTCCAGATACGCCAAGTGTGTATCCCAGCTCCATGTACATCGAGAGTGTATCGCAGCTCCATGTACATCGAGAGTGTATCCGAGCTCCATATATGCCGAGCGTGTATCACAGGTCAATGTACGCCGAGCGAGTATCCCAGCTCTATATACGCCGAGCGTGTATCCCAGCTCCATATACGCCGAGAGTGTATCCCAGCTACATGTACGCCGAGCGTGTATCACAGGTCCATATACGCCGAGTGAGTATCCCAGCTCCATATATGCCGAGCGTGTATCCCAGCTCCATTTACATTGAGAGTGTATCCCAGCTCCAAATACACCGAGAGTGTATCCCAGCTCCATATACATCGACAGTGTATCCCAGCTCCATATACGTCGAGCGTGTATCCCAGCTCCATGTACGCTGAGAGCGTATCCGAGCTCCATATACATCAACAGTGTATCCCAGCTCCATATACGTCGAGCGTGTATCCCAGCTCCGTGTACGCCAAGAGTGTATCCCAGCTCCAAGTACGCCGAGAGTGCATCCCAGCTCCATGTACGCCGAGAGTGTATCCCCGCAAGATATACGTCGAGAGTGTATCCCAGCTCCATTTACACCGAGAGTGTATCCCAACTCCATGTACGCCGAGGGTGTATCCCAGCGCCAAATACGCCGAGAGTGCATCCCAACTCCATATACAACGATATTGTATCCCAGCTCCATATACACCGAGTGTGTATCCCAGCTCCATATACACCGAGAGTGTATCCTAGCTCCATGTACGCCGAGAGTGTATCCCAGCTCCATGTACGTCGAGAGTGTATCCCAGCTCCATATACGCCGAGAGTGTATCCCAGCTCCATTTACGCCAAGAGAGAACCCCAGCTCCATATACGCCGAGAGTGTATACCAGCTCCAAATACGCCAAGCGTGTATCTCAGCTCCATGTACGTCAGAGTGCATCCCAGCTCCATGTACGCCGAGAGTGCATCCCAACTCCATATACGACGATAGTGTATCCCAGCTCCATATACGCCGATAGTGTATCCCAGCTCCATGTACGTCAGAGTGTATCCCAGCTGCATGTACGCCGAGAGTGTATCCCAGCTCCATGTACGCCAAGCGAGTATCCCAGCTCCATGTATGCCGACAGTGTATCCCAGGTCTATATACGCCGAGAGTGTATCCCGGCTCCATGTACACCGAGAGTGTATCCCAGCTCCATGTACACCGAATGTGTATCCCTGCTCCATATACGCCTAGCGTGTATCCCAGCTCCATATACTCCGAGACTGTATCCCAGCTCCATGTACGCCGAGCGAGTATCCCAGCTCCATGTATGCTGAGAGTGTATCCCAGGTCCATATACGCTGAGAGTGTATCCCAGCTCCATATATGCCGAGAGTGTATCTCAGCTCCATGTACGTCAGAGTGTATCCAGGCTCCATGTACGCCGAGAGTGTATCCCTACTCCATATACGTCGAGAGTGTATCCCAGCTCCATATACGTCGAGAGTGTATCCCAGATCCATATACGTCGAGAGTGTATCCCAGCTCCATGTACGTCGAGAGCGGATCCCAGCACCATATACGCCGAGGGTGTATCCCAGCTTCATAGACATAAAGAGGGTATCCCAGCTCTATGTACGCCGTGAGTGTATCCCAGCACCATATACGCCGAGGGTGTATCCCAGCTTCATAGACATCAAGAGTGTATCCCAGCTCCATGTACGCCGAGAGTGTATCCCCGCTCTATATACATCGAGAGTGTATCCCTGCTCCATATACGCTGAGCGAGTATCCCGGCTCCAAAAACATTGTGAGTGTATCCCAGCTCCATGTACACCGAGCGTGTATCCCAGCTCCATGTACGCCGAGAGTATATCCCAGCTCCATATACGCTGAGAGTGTATCCCAGCTCCATATACGCCGAGCGTGTATCCCAGCTCCAGATATGCCGAGAGTGTAACCCAGCTCCATGTACGTCGAGTGTGTATCCCAGCTCCATGTACGTCGAGAGTGTATCCCAGCTCCATATACGTCGAGAGTGTATCCCAGATCCATATACGTCGAGAGTGTATCCCAGCTCCATGTACGTCGAGAGTGTATCCCAGATCCATATACGTCGAGAGTGTATCCCATATCCATATACGTCGAGAGTGTATCCCAGATCCATGTACATCGAGAGTGTATCCGAGCTCCATGTACGCCGAGAGTGTATCCCAGATCCATATACATCGAGAGTGTATCCCAGCTCCATGTACGCCGAGAGTGTATCCCAGCTCCATGTACGCCGAGAGTGAATCCCAGCTCCATGTACGCTGAGAGTGTATCCCCGCTCCATATACGTCGAGGGTGTATCCCAGCTCCATGTACACCGAGAGTGTATCCCAGCTCCACGTACATCGAGAGTGTATCCCAGCTCCATATACGCCAAGTGTGTATCCCAGCTCCATGTACATCGAGAGTGTATCGCAGCTCCATGTACATCGAGAGTGTATCCGAGCTCCATATATGCCGAGCGTGTATCACAGGTCCATATACGCCGAGCGAGTATCCCAGCTCTATATACGCCGAGCGTGTATCCCAGCTCCATATACGCCGAGAGTGTATCCCAGCTACATGTACGCCGAGCGTGTATCACAGGTCCATATACGCCGAGCGAGTATCCCAGCTCCATATACGCCGAGCGTGTATCCCAGCTCCATTTACATTGAGAGTGTATCCCAGCTGCATATACGCCGAGAGTGTATCCCAGCTCCATATACATCGAGTGTGTATCCCAGCTCCATGTACGCCGAGAGTGTATCCCAGCTCCATGTACGCCGAGAGTGTATCCCAGCTCCATGTACGTCAGAGGATATCCCAGCTCCATATATGCCGAGAGTGTATCCCAGCTACATGTACGCCGAGCGTGTATCACAGGTCCATATACGCCGAGCGAGTATCCCAGCTCCATATACGCCGAGCGTGTATCCCAGCTCCATTTACATTGAGAGTGTATCCCAGCTGCATATACGCCGAGAGTGTATCCCAGCTCCATGTACGCCGAGAGTGTATCCCCGCTCTATATACATCGAGAGTGTATCCCTGCTCCATATACGCTGAGCGAGTATCCCGGCTCCAAAAACATTGTGAGTGTATCCCAGCTCCATGTACACCGAGCGTGTATCCCAGCTCCATGTACGCCGAGAGTATATCCCAGCTCCATATACGCTGAGAGTGTATCCCAGCTCCATATACGCCGAGCGTGTATCCCAGCTCCAGATATGCCGAGAGTGTAACCCAGCTCCATGTACGTCGAGTGTGTATCCCAGCTCCATGTACGTCGAGAGTGTATCCCAGCTCCATATACGTCGAGAGTGTATCCCAGATCCATATACGTCGAGAGTGTATCCCAGCTCCATGTACGTCGAGAGTGTATCCCAGATCCATATACGTCGAGAGTGTATCCCATATCCATATACGTCGAGAGTGTATCCCAGATCCATGTACATCGAGAGTGTATCCGAGCTCCATGTACGCCGAGAGTGTATCCCAGATCCATATACATCGAGAGTGTATCCCAGCTCCATGTACGCCGAGAGTGTATCCCAGCTCCATGTACGCCGAGAGTGAATCCCAGCTCCATGTACGCTGAGAGTGTATCCCCGCTCCATATACGTCGAGGGTGTATCCCAGCTCCATGTACACCGAGAGTGTATCCCAGCTCCACGTACATCGAGAGTGTATCCCAGCTCCATATACGCCAAGTGTGTATCCCAGCTCCATGTACATCGAGAGTGTATCGCAGCTCCATGTACATCGAGAGTGTATCCGAGCTCCATATATGCCGAGCGTGTATCACAGGTCCATATACGCCGAGCGAGTATCCCAGCTCTATATACGCCGAGCGTGTATCCCAGCTCCATATACGCCGAGAGTGTATCCCAGCTACATGTACGCCGAGCGTGTATCACAGGTCCATATACGCCGAGCGAGTATCCCAGCTCCATATACGCCGAGCGTGTATCCCAGCTCCATTTACATTGAGAGTGTATCCCAGCTGCATATACGCCGAGAGTGTATCCCAGCTCCATATACATCGAGTGTGTATCCCAGCTCCATGTACGCCGAGAGTGTATCCCAGCTCCATGTACGCCGAGAGTGTATCCCAGCTCCATGTACGTCAGAGGATATCCCAGCTCCATATATGCCGAGAGTGTATCCCAGCTACATGTACGCCGAGCGTGTATCACAGGTCCATATACGCCGAGCGAGTATCCCAGCTCCATATACGCCGAGCGTGTATCCCAGCTCCATTTACATTGAGAGTGTATCCCAGCTGCATATACGCCGAGAGTGTATCCCAGCTCCATATACATCGAGTGTGTATCCCAGCTCCATGTACGTCCAGAGTGTATCCCAGCTCCATATACATCGACATTGTATCCCAGCTCCATATACGTCGAGCGTGTATCCCAGCTCCATGTACGCCAAGAGTGTATCCCAGCTCCAAGTACGCCGAGAGTGAATCCCAGCTCCATGTACGCCGAGAGTGTATCCCAGCTCCATGTACGCCGAGAGTGTATCCCAGCTCCATGTACGCCGAGAGTGTATCACAGATCCATATACGCCGAGAGTGTATCCCAGCTCCATGTACGCCGAGAGTGTATCACAGATCCATTTACGCCGAGAGTGTATCCCAGCTCCATATACGCCGTGTGTGTATCCCAGATCCATATACATCGAGAGTGTATCCCAGGTCCATATACGCCGAGAGTTTATCCCAGCTCCATGTACGCCGAGAGTCTATCCCAGCTCCATGTACACCGAGAGTGTATCCCAGCTCCATGTTCGTCAGAGTGTATCCCAGCTCCATATACGCCGAGCGTGTATCCCAGATCCATGTACCCTGAGACTGTATCCCAGCTCTATGTACGTCAGAGTGTATCCCAGCTCCATATGCGCCGAGCGTGTATCCCAGATCCATGTACCCTGAGAGTGTATCCCAGCTCTATGTACGCCGAGAGTGTATCCCAGATCCATGTACGCCGAGAGTGTATCCCAGCTCTATGTACGCCGAGAGTGTATCCCAGCTCCATATACGCCGAGAGTGTATCCCAGCTCCATGTACGTCGAGAGTGTATCCCAGATCCATTTATGTGGAGAGTGTATCCGAGATCCATGTACACCGAGCGTGAATCCCAGTTCCATTTATGCCGAGCGTGTATCCCAGCTCGATGTACGTTGAGATTGTATCCCAGCTCCATGTACGCCGAGAGTGTATCCCAGATCCATGTACGCAGAGATTGTATCCCAGATTCATGTACACCGAGACTGTATCCCAGCTCCATGTACGTCGAGAGTGTATCGCAGCTCCATATACGCCGAGCGTGTATCCCAGCTCTATGTACGTCAGAGTGTATCCCAGCTCCATATGCACCGAGCGTGTATCCCAGCTCCATGTACGTCGAGAGTGTACCCCAGTTCCATGTACGCCGAGAGTGTATCCCAGCTCCATATACACCGAGAGTGTATCGCAGCTCCATATATGCTGAGAGTGTATCCCAGCTCCATATACACCGAGAGTGTATCCCAGCTCCATATACACCGAGAGTGTATCCCAACTCCATGTACGCCGAGGGTGTATCCCAGCGCCAAATACGCCGAGAGTGCATCCCAACTCCATATACAACGATATTGTATCCCAGCTCCATATACACCGAGAGTGTATCCCAGCTCCATATACACCGAGAGTGTATCCTAGCTCCATGTACGCCGAGAGTGTATCCCAGCTCCATGTACGTCGAGAGTGTATCCCAGCTCCATATACGCCGAGAGTGTATCCCAGCTCCATTTACGCCAAGAGAGAACCCCAGCTCCATATTCGCCGAGAGTGTGTACCAGCTCCAAATACGCCAAGCGTGTATCTCAGCTCCATGTACGTCAGAGTGCATCCCAGCTCCATGTACGCCGAGAGTGCATCCCAACTCCATATACGACGATAGTGTATCCCAGCTCCATATACGCCGATAGTGTATCCCAGCTCCATGTACGTCAGAGTGTATCCCAGCTGCATGTACGCCGAGAGTGTATCCCAGCTCCATGTACGCCAAGCGAGTATCCCAGCTCCATGTATGCCGACAGTGTATCCCAGGTCTATATACGCCGAGAGTGTATCCCGGCTCCATGTACACCGAGAGTGTATCCCAGCTCCATGTACACCGAATGTGTATCCCTGCTCCATATACGCCTAGCGTGTATCCCAGCTCCATATACTCCGAGACTGTATCCCAGCTCCATGTACGCCGAGCGAGTATCCCAGCTCCATGTATGCTGAGAGTGTATCCCAGGTCCATATACGCTGAGAGTGTATCCCAGCTCCATATATGCCGAGAGTGTATCTCAGCTCCATGTACGTCAGAGTGTATCCAGGCTCCATGTACGCCGAGAGTGTATCCCTACTCCATATACGTCGAGAGTGTATCCCAGCTCCATATACGTCGAGAGTGTATCCCAGATCCATATACGTCGAGAGTGTATCCCAGCTCCATGTACTTCGAGAGCGGATCCCAGCACCATATACGCCGAGGGTGTATCCCAGCTTCATAGACATAAAGAGGGTATCCCAGCTCTATGTACGCCGTGAGTGTATCCCAGCACCATATACGCCGAGGGTGTATCCCAGCTTCATAGACATCAAGAGTGTATCCCAGCTCCATGTACGCCGAGAGTGTATCCCCGCTCTATATACATCGAGAGTGTATCCCTGCTCCATATACGCTGAGCGAGTATCCCGGCTCCAAAAACATTGTGAGTGTATCCCAGCTCCATGTACACCGAGCGTGTATCCCAGCTCCATGTACGCCGAGAGTATATCCCAGCTCCATATACGCTGAGACTGTATCCCAGCTCCATATACGCCGAGCGTGTATCCCAGCTCCAGATATGCCGAGAGTGTAACCCAGCTCCATGTACGTCGAGTGTGTATCCCAGCTCCATGTACGTCGAGAGTGTATCCCAGCTCCATATACGTCGAGAGTGTATCCCAGATCCATATACGTCGAGAGTGTATCCCAGCTCCATGTACGTCGAGAGTGTATCCCAGATCCATATACGTCGAGAGTGTATCCCATATCCATATACGTCGAGAGTGTATCCCAGATCCATGTACATCGAGAGTGTATCCGAGCTCCATGTACGCCGAGAGTGTATCCCAGATCCATATACATCGAGAGTGTATCCCAGCTCCATGTACGCCGAGAGTGTATCCCAGCTCCATGTACGCCGAGAGTGAATCCCAGCTCCATGTACGCTGAGAGTGTATCCCCGCTCCATATACGTCGAGGGTGTATCCCAGCTCCATGTACACCGAGAGTGTATCCCAGCTCCACGTACATCGAGAGTGTATCCCAGCTCCATATACGCCAAGTGTGTATCCCAGCTCCATGTACATCGAGAGTGTATCGCAGCTCCATGTACATCGAGAGTGTATCCGAGCTCCATATATGCCGAGCGTGTATCACAGGTCCATATACGCCGAGCGAGTATCCCAGCTCTATATACGCCGAGCGTGTATCCCAGCTCCATATACGCCGAGAGTGTATCCCAGCTACATGTACGCCGAGCGTGTATCACAGGTCCATATACGCCGAGCGAGTATCCCAGCTCCATATACGCCGAGCGTGTATCCCAGCTCCATTTACATTGAGAGTGTATCCCAGCTGCATATACGCCGAGAGTGTATCCCAGCTCCATATACATCGAGTGTGTATCCCAGCTCCATGTACGCCGAGAGTGTATCCCAGCTCCATGTACGCCGAGAGTGTATCCCAGCTCCATGTACGTCAGAGGATATCCCAGCTCCATATATGCCGAGAGTGTATCCCAGCTACATGTACGCCGAGCGTGTATCACAGGTCCATATACGCCGAGCGAGTATCCCAGCTCCATATACGCCGAGCGTGTATCCCAGCTCCATTTACATTGAGAGTGTATCCCAGCTGCATATACGCCGAGAGTGTATCCCAGCTCCATATACATCGAGTGTGTATCCCAGCTCCATGTACGTCCAGAGTGTATCCCAGCTCCATATACATCGACATTGTATCCCAGCTCCATATACGTCGAGCGTGTATCCCAGCTCCATGTACGCCAAGAGTGTATCCCAGCTCCAAGTACGCCGAGAGTGAATCCCAGCTCCATGTACGCCGAGAGTGTATCCCAGCTCCATGTACGCCGAGAGTGTATCCCAGCTCCATGTACGCCGAGAGTGTATCACAGATCCATATACGCCGAGAGTGTATCCCAGCTCCATGTACGCCGAGAGTGTATCACAGATCCATTTACGCCGAGAGTGTATCCCAGCTCCATATACGCCGTGTGTGTATCCCAGATCCATATACATCGAGAGTGTATCCCAGGTCCATATACGCCGAGAGTTTATCCCAGCTCCATGTACGCCGAGAGTCTATCCCAGCTCCATGTACACCGAGAGTGTATCCCAGCTCCATGTTCGTCAGAGTGTATCCCAGCTCCATATATGCCGAGAGTCTATCCCAGCTCCATGTACGCCGAGCGTGCATCCCAGCTCCATGTACGTCAGAGTTTATCCCAGCTCCATATATGCCGAGAGTGTATCCCAGCTCCATGTACGCCGAGCGTGCATCCCAGCTCCATGTACGTCAGAGTGTATGCCAGCTCGATATATGCCGAGAGTGTATCCCAGCTCCATGTACGTCGAGAGTGTATCCCAGCTCCATATACGTCGAGAGTGTATCCCAGCTCCATGTATGCCGAGAGTGTATCCCAGATCCATATACACCGAGAGTGTATCCCAGCTGCATGTACGCAGAGAGTGTATCCCAGCTCCAAATACATCGAGAGTGTATCCCAGCTCCATATACGCCGAGAGTGTATCCCAGCTCCATATACGCCGAGTGTATCTCCCAGCTCCCTATACGCCGAGAGTGTATCCCAGCTCCATATACGCCGAGAGTGTATCCCAGATCCATGTACGCCGAGAATGTATCCCAGCTCCATGTACGTCGAGAGTGTATCCCAGCTCCATATACGCCGACAGTGTATCCCAGATCCATAAACATCGAGAGAGTATCCCAGCTCCATATGCGCCGAGAGTGTATCCCAGCTCCACGTACGCCGAGAGTGTATCCCAGATCCATGTACGCCGAGAGTGTATCCCAGCTCCATGTACGTCAGAGTGTATGCCAGCTCGATATATGCCGAGCGTGTATCCCAGCTCCATATACGTCGAGAGTGTATCCCAGCTCCATATACGCCGAGAGTGTATCCCAGCTCCATATACGTCGAGAGTGTATCCCAGCTCCATATACATCGAGAGTGTATCCCAGCTCCATGTATGCCGAGAGTGTACCCCAGATCCATATACGCCGAGAGTGTATCCCAGCTCCATATACGCCGAGAGTGTATCCCAGAACCATGTACGCCGAGAATGTATCCCAGCTCCATGTACGTCGAGAGTGTATCCCAGCTCCATATACGCCGAGAGTGTATCCCAGATCCATAAACATCGAGAGAGTATCCCAGCTCCATATGCGCCGAGAGTGTATCCCAGCTCCACGTACGCCGAGAGTGTATCCCAGATCCATGTACGCCGAGAGTGTATCCCAGCTCCATATACGCCAAGTGTGTATCCCAGCTCCATATGCGCCGAGAGTGTATCCCAGATCCATGTACATCGATAGTGTATCCCAGCTCCATATACGCCGAGAGTGTATCCCAGCTCCATCTACATCGAGAGTGTGTCGCAGCTCCATGTACATCGAGAGTGTATCAGAGCTCCGTATAGGCCGAGCGTGTATCACAGGTCCATATATGCCGAGCGTGTATCCCAGCTCCATAAATGCCGAGACTGTTTCCCAGCTACATGTACGCCGAGCGTGTATCACAGGTCCATATATGCCGAGCTAGTATCCCAGCTCCATATACGCCGAGCGTGTATCCCAGCTACATGTACATCGAGAGAGTATCCCAGCTCCATATATGCCGAGAGTGCATCCCAGCTCCATATACGCCGAGTGTGTATCCCAGCTCCATGTACGTCGAGAGTGTATCCCAGATCCATATACGTCGAGAGTGTATCCCAGCTCCATATACGTCGAGAGTGTATCCCAGATCCATATACGTCGAGAGTGTATCCCAGCTCCATGTACGTCGAGAGTGTATCCCAGATCCATATACGTCGAGAGTGTATCCCATATCCATATACGTCGCGAGTGTATCCCAGATCCATGTACATCGAGAGTGTATCCCGGGTCCATATACGATGAGAGTGTATCCCAGCTCCATGTACGCCGAGAGTGTATTCCAGCTCCATGTACGCCGAGAGTGTATCCCAGCTCCATGTACGCCGAGAGTGTATCCCAGATCCATATACATCAAGAGTGTATCCCAGCTTCATGTACGCCGAGAGTGTATCCCAGTTCCATGTACGCCGAGAGTGAATCCCAGCTCCATGTACGCTGAGAGTGTATCCCCGCTCCATATACGTCGAGGGTGTATCCCAGCTCCATGTATACCGAGAGTGTATCCCAGCTCCACGTACATCGAGAGTGTATCCCAGCTCCAGATACGCCAAGTGTGTATCCCAGCTCCATGTACATCGAGAGTGTATCGCAGCTCCATGTACATCGAGAGTGTATCCGAGCTCCATATATGCCGAGCGTGTATCACAGGTCAATGTACGCCGAGCGAGTATCCCAGCTCTATATACGCCGAGCGTGTATCCCAGCTCCATATACGCCGAGAGTGTATCCCAGCTACATGTACGCCGAGCGTGTATCACAGGTCCATATACGCGGAGTGAGTATCCCAGCTCCATATACGCCGAGCGTGTATCCCAGCTCCATTTACATTGAGAGTGTATCCCAGCTCCAAATACACCGAGAGTGTATCCCAGCTCCATATACATCGACAGTGTATCCCAGCTCCATATACGTCGAGCGTGTATCCCAGCTCCATGTACGCTGAGAGCGTATCCGAGCTCCATATACATCAACAGTGTATCCCAGCTCCATATACGTCGAGCGTGTATCCCAGCTCCGTGTACGCCAAGAGTGTATCCCAGCTCCAAGTACGCCGAGAGTGCATCCCAGCTCCATGTACGCCGAGAGTGTATCCCCGCAAGATATACGTCGAGAGTGTATCCCAGCTCCATGTACGCCGAGAGTGTATCCCAGCTCGATGTACGCCGAGAGTGTATCACAGATCCATATACGCCGAGAGTGTATCCCAGCTCCATGTACGCCGAGAGTGTATCACAGATCCATATACGCCGAGAGTGTATCCCAGCTCCATATACGCCGTGAGTGTATCCCAGCTCCATATACGCCGAGAGTGTATCCCAGCTCCATGTACGCCGAGAGTGTATCACAGATCCATTTACGCCGAGAGTGTATCCCAGCTCCATATACGCCGTGTGTGTATCCCAGATCCATATACATTGAGAGTGTATCCCAGGTCCATATACGCCGAGAGTGTATCCCAGCTCCATGTACGCCGAGAGTCTATCCCAGCTCCATGTACACCGAGAGTGTATCCCAGCTCCATGTTCGTCAGAGTGTATCCCAGCTCCATATATGCCGAGAGTCTATCCCAGCTCCATGTACGCCGAGCGTGCATCCCAGCTCCATGTACGTCAGAGTTTATCCCAGCTCCATATATGCCGAGAGTGTATCCCAGCTCCATGTACGCCGAGCGTGCATCCCAGCTCCATGTACGTCAGAGTGTATGCCAGCTCGATATATGCCGAGAGTGTATCCCAGCTCCATGTACGTCGAGAGTGTATCCCAGCTCCATATACGTCGAGAGTGTATCCCAGCTCCATGTATGCCGAGAGTGTATCCCAGATCCATATACACCGAGAGTGTATCCCAGCTGCATGTACGCAGAGAGTGTATCCCAGCTCCAAATACATCGAGAGTGTATCCCAGCTCCATATACGCCGAGAGTGTATCCCAGCTCCATATACGCCGAGTGTATCTCCCAGCTCCCTATACGCCGAGAGTGTATCCCAGCTCCATATACGCCGAGAGTGTATCCCAGATCCATGTACGCCGAGAATGTATCCCAGCTCCATGTACGTCGAGAGTGTATCCCAGCTCCATATACGCCGAGACTGTATCCCAGATCCATAAACATCGAGAGAGTATCCCAGCTCCATATGCGCCGAGAGTGTATCCCAGCTCCACGTACGCCGAGAGTGTATCCCAGATCCATGTACGCCGAGAGTGTATCCCAGCTCCATGTACGTCAGAGTGTATGCCAGCTCGATATATGCCGAGCGTGTATCCCAGCTCCATATACGTCGAGAGTGTATCCCAGCTCCATATACGCCGAGAGTGTATCCCAGCTCCATATACGTCGAGAGTGTATCCCAGCTCCATATACATCGAGAGTGTATCCCAGCTCCATGTATGCCGAGAGTGTACCCCAGATCCATATACGCCGAGAGTGTATCCCAGCTCCATATACGCCGAGAGTGTATCCCAGATCCATGTACGCCGAGAATGTATCCCAGCTCCATGTACGTCGAGAGTGTATCCCAGCTCCATATACGCCGAGAGTGTATCCCAGATCCATAAACATCGAGAGAGTATCCCAGCTCCATATGCGCCGAGAGTGTATCCCAGCTCCACGTACGCCGAGAGTGTATCCCAGATCCATGTACGCCGAGAGTGTATCCCAGCTCCATATACGCCAAGTGTGTATCCCAGCTCCATATGCGCCGAGAGTGTATCCCAGATCCATGTACATCGATAGTGTATCCCAGCTCCATATACGCCGAGAGTGAATCCCAGCTCCATCTACATCGAGAGTGTGTCGCAGCTCCATGTACATCGAGAGTGTATCAGAGCTCCGTATAGGCCGAGCGTGTATCACAGGTCCATATATGCCGAGCGTGTATACCAGCTCCATAAATGCCGAGAGTGTTTCCCAGCTACATGTACGCCGAGCGTGTATCACAGGTCCATATATGCCGAGCTAGTATCCCAGCTCCATATACGCCGAGCGTGTATCCCAGCTACATGTACATCGAGAGAGTATCCCAGCTCCATATATGCCGAGAGTGCATCCCAGCTCCATATACGCCGAGTGTGTATCCCAGCTCCATGTACGTCGAGAGTGTATCCCAGATCCATATACGTCGAGAGTGTATCCCAGCTCCATATACGTCGAGAGTGTATCCCAGATCCATATACGTCGAGAGTGTATCCCAGCTCCATGTACGTCGAGAGTGTATCCCAGATCCATATACGTCGAGAGTGTATCCCATATCCATATACGTCGCGAGTGTATCCCAGATCCATGTACATCGAGAGTGTATCCCGGGTCCATATACGATGAGAGTGTATCCCAGCTCCATGTACGCCGAGAGTGTATTCCAGCTCCATGTACGCCGAGAGTGTATCCCAGCTCCATGTACGCCGAGAGTGTATCCCAGATCCATATACATCAAGAGTGTATCCCAGCTTCATGTACGCCGAGAGTGTATCCCAGCCCCATGTACGCCGAGAGTGAATCCCAGCTCCATGTACGCTGAGAGTGTATCCCCGCTCCATATACGTCGAGGGTGTATCCCAGCTCCATGTATACCGAGAGTGTATCCCAGCTCCACGTACATCGAGAGTGTATCCCAGCTCCAGATACGCCAAGTGTGTATCCCAGCTCCATGTACATCGAGAGTGTATCGCAGCTCCATGTACATCGAGAGTGTATCCGAGCTCCATATATGCCGAGCGTGTATCACAGGTCAATGTACGCCGAGCGAGTATCCCAGCTCTATATACGCCGAGCGTGTATCCCAGCTCCATATACGCCGAGAGTGTATCCCAGCTACATGTACGCCGAGCGTGTATCACAGGTCCATATACGCCGAGTGAGTATCCCAGCTCCATATACGCCGAGCGTGTATCCCAGCTCCATTTACATTGAGAGTGTATCCCAGCTCCAAATACACCGAGAGTGTATCCCAGCTCCATATACATCGACAGTGTATCCCAGCTCCATATACGTCGAGCGTGTATCCCAGCTCCATGTACGCTGAGAGCGTATCCGAGCTCCATATACATCAACAGTGTATCCCAGCTCCATATACGTCGAGCGTGTATCCCAGCTCCGTGTACGCCAAGAGTGTATCCCAGCTCCAAGTACGCCGAGAGTGCATCTCAGCTCCATGTACGCCGAGAGTGTATCCCCGCAAGATATACGTCGAGAGTGTATCCCAGCTCCATGTACGCCGAGAGTGTATCCCAGCTCGATGTACGCCGAGAGTGTATCACAGATCCATATACGCCGAGAGTGTATCCCAGCTCCATATACGCCGAGAGTGTATCCCAGCTCCATGTACGCCGAGAGTGTATCACAGATCCATATACGCCGAGAGTGTATCCCAGCTCCATATACGCCGTGAGTGTATCCCAGATCCATATACATCGAGAGTGTATCCCAGCTCCATGTACGCCGAGAGTGTACCCCAGTTCCATGTAGGCCGAGAGTGTATCCCAGCTCCATATACACCGAGAGTGTATCCCAGCTCCATGTACGTCAGAGTGTATTCCAGCTCCATGTACGCCGAGAGTGCATCCCAACTCCATATACGACGATAGTGTATCCCAGCTCCATATACGGCGATAGTGTATCCCAGCTCCATGTACGTCAGAGTGTATCCCAGCTGCATGTACGCCGAGAGTGTATCCCAGCTCCATGTACGCCGAGCGAGTATCCCGGCTCCATGTACACCGAGAGTGTATCCCAGCTGCATGTACACCGAATGTGTATCCCAGCTCCATATACGCCTAGCGTGTATCCCAGCTCCATATACTCCGAGACTGTATCCCAGCTCCATGTACGCCGAGCGAGTATCCCAGCTCCATGTATGCTGAGAGTGTATCCCAGGTCCATATACGCCGAGAGTGTATACCAGCTCCATATATGCCGAGAGTGTATCTCAGCTCCATGTACGCCGAGAGTGTATCCCAACTCCATATACGACGATAGTGTATCCCAGCTCCATATACGCCGAGAGTGTATCCCAGCTCCATGTACGTCAGAGTGTATCCCAGCTGCATGTACGCTGAGAGTGTATCCCAGCTCCATGTACGTCGAGAGTGTATCCCAGCTCCATGTACGTCGAGCGTGTATCCCAGCTCCATGAACGTCGAGAGTGTATCCCAGCTCCATGTACATCGAGAGTGTATCCCAGCTCCATATACGCCGAGAGTGTATCCCAGCTCCATATACGCCGAGAGTGTATCCCAGCTCCATGTACGTCGAGAGTGTATCCCAGCTCCATGTACGTCGAGCGTGTATCCCAGCTCCATGAACGTCGAGAGTGTATCCCAGCTCCATATACGTCGAGAGTGTATCCCAGCTCCACGTACGCCGAGAGTGTATCCCAGCTCCATATACATCGAGCGTGTATCCCAGCTCCATATACGTCGAGAGTGTATCCCAGCTCCATGTACGTCGAGAGTGTATCCCAGATCCATTTACGTGGAGAGTGTATCCGAGATCCATGTACACCGAGCGTGAATCCCAGTTCTATTTATGCCGAGCGTGTATGCCAGCTCGATGTACGTTGAGATTGTATCCCAGCTCCATGTACGCCGAGAGTGTATCCCAGCTCCATTTACGCAGAGATTGTATCCCAGCTCGATGTACGTTGAGATTGTATCCCAGCTCCATATACGCCGAGAGTGTATCCCAGATCCATTTACGCAGAGATTGTATCCCAGCTCGATGTACGTTGAGATTGTATCCCAGCTCCATATACGTCGAGAGTGTATCCCAGCTCCATATACGTCGCGAGTGTTTCCCAGCTCCATATACGCCGAGCGTGTATCCCAGATCCATGTACCCTGAGACTGTATCCCAGCTCTATGTACGTCAGAGTGTATCCCAGCTCCATATGCGCCGAGCGTGTATCCCAGATCCATGTACCCTGAGAGTGTATCCCAGCTCCATGTACGTCGAGAGTGTATCCCAGATCCATGTACGCCGAGAGTGTATCCCAGCTCTATGTACGCCGAGAGTGTATCCCAGCTCCATATACGCCGAGAGTGTATCCCAGCTCCATGTACGCCGAGAGTGTATCCCAGCTCCATATACACTGAGAGTGTATCCCAGCTCCACGTACGCCGAGAGTGTATCCCAGCTCCATATACATCGAGCGCGTATCCCAGCTCCATATACGTCGAGAGTGTATCCCAGCTCCATGTACGTCGAGAGTGTATCCCAGATCCATTTATGTGGAGAGTGTATCCGAGATCCATGTACACCGAGCGTGAATCCCAGTTCCATTTATGCCGAGCGAGTATCCCAGCTCTATATATGCCGAGCGTGTATCCCAGCTCCATATACGCCGAGAGTGTATCCCAGCTACATGTACGCCGAGCGTGTATCACAGGTCCATATACGCCGAGTGAGTATCCCAGCTCCATATACGCCGAGCGTGTATCCCAGCTCCATTTACATTGAGAGTGTATCCCAGCTCCAAATACGCCGAGAGTGTATCCCAGCTCCATATACATCGACAGTGTATCCCAGCTCCATATACGTCGAGCGTGTATCCCAGCTCCATGTACGCTGAGAGCGTATCCGAGCTCCATATACATCAACAGTGTATCCCAGCTCCATATACGTCGAGCGTGTATCCCAGCTCCGTGTACGCCAAGAGTGTATCCCAGCTCCAAGTACGCCGAGAGTGCATCCCAGCTCCATGTACGCCGAGAGTGTATCCCCGCAAGATATACATCGACAGTGTATCCCAGCTCCATATACGTCGAGCGTGTATCCCAGCTCCATGTACGCTGAGAGCGTATCCGAGCTCCATATACATCAACAGTGTATCCCAGCTCCATATACGTCGAGCGTGTATCCCAGCTCCGTGTACGCCAAGAGTGTATCCCAGCTCCAAGTACGCCGAGAGTGCATCCCAGCTCCATGTACGCCGAGAGTGTATCCCCGCAAGATATACGTCGAGAGTGTATCCCAGCTCGATGTACGCCGAGAGTGTATCACAGATCCATATACGCCGAGAGTGTATCCCAGCTCCATATACGCCGAGAGTGTATCCCAGCTCCATGTACGCCGAGAGTGTATCACAGATCCATATACGCCGAGAGTGTATCCCAGCTCCATATACGCCGTGAGTGTATCCCAGATCCATATACATCGAGAGTGTATCCCAGCTCCATGTACGCCGAGAGTGTACCCCAGTTCCATGTAGGCCGAGAGTGTATCCCAGCTCCATATACACCGAGAGTGTATCCCAGCTCCATGTACGTCAGAGTGTATTCCAGCTCCATGTACGCCGAGAGTGCATCCCAACTCCATATACGACGATAGTGTATCCCAGCTCCATATACGCCGATAGTGTATCCCAGCTCCATGTACGTCAGAGTGTATCCCAGCTGCATGTACGCCGAGAGTGTATCCCAGCTCCATGTACGCCGAGCGAGTATCCCGGCTCCATGTACACCGAGAGTGTATCCCAGCTGCATGTACACCGAATGTGTATCCCAGCTCCATATACGCCTAGCGTGTATCGCAGCTCCATATACTCCGAGACTGTATCCCAGCTCCATGTACGCCGAGCGAGTATCCCAGCTCCATGTATGCTGAGAGTGTATCCCAGGTCCATATACGCCGAGAGTGTATACCAGCTCCATATATGCCGAGAGTGTATCTCAGCTCCATGTACGCCGAGAGTGTATCCCAACTCCATATACGACGATAGTGTATCCCAGCTCCATATACGCCGAGAGTGTATCCCAGCTCCATGTACGTCAGAGTGTATCCCAGCTGCATGTACGCTGAGAGTGTATCCCAGCTCCATGTACGTCGAGAGTGTATCCCAGCTCCATGTACGTCGAGCGTGTATCCCAGCTCCATGAACGTCGAGAGTGTATCCCAGCTCCATGTACATCGAGAGTGTATCCCAGCTCCATATACGCCGAGAGTGTATCCCAGCTCCATATACGCCGAGAGTGTATCCCAGCTCCATGTACGTCGAGAGTGTATCCCAGCTCCATGTACGTCGAGCGTGTATCCCAGCTCCATGAACGTCGAGAGTGTATCCCAGCTCCATATACGTCGAGAGTGTATCCCAGCTCCACGTACGCCGAGAGTGTATCCCAGCTCCATATACATCGAGCGTGTATCCCAGCTCCATATACGTCGAGAGTGTATCCCAGCTCCATGTACGTCGAGAGTGTATCCCAGATCCATTTACGTGGAGAGTGTATCCGAGATCCATGTACACCGAGCGTGAATCCCAGTTCTATTTATGCCGAGCGTGTATCCCAGCTCGATGTACGTTGAGATTGTATCCCAGCTCCATGTACGCCGAGAGTGTATCCCAGCTCCATTTACGCAGAGATTGTATCCCAGCTCGATGTACGTTGAGATTGTATCCCAGCTCCATATACGCCGAGAGTGTATCCCAGATCCATTTACGCAGAGATTGTATCCCAGCTCGATGTACGTTGAGATTGTATTCCAGCTCCATATACGTCGAGAGTGTATCCCAGCTCCATATACGTCGAGAGTGTTTCCCAGCTCCATATACGCCGAGCGTGTATCCCAGATCCATGTACCCTGAGACTGTATCCCAGCTCTATGTACGTCAGAGTGTATCCCAGCTCCATATGCGCCGAGCGTGTATCCCAGATCCATGTACCCTGAGAGTGTATCCCAGCTCCATGTACGTCGAGAGTGTATCCCAGATCCATGTACGCCGAGAGTGTATCCCAGCTCTATGTACGCCGAGAGTGTATCCCAGCTCCATATACGCCGAGAGTGTATCCCAGCTCCATGTACGCCGAGAGTGTATCCCAGCTCCATATACACTGAGAGTGTATCCCAGCTCCACGTACGCCGAGAGTGTATCCCAGCTCCATATACATCGAGCGCGTATCCCAGCTCCATATACGTCGAGAGTGTATCCCAGCTCCATGTACGTCGAGAGTGTATCCCAGATCCATTTATGTGGAGAGTGTATCCGAGATCCATGTACACCGAGCGTGAATCCCAGTTCCATTTATGCCGAGCGAGTATCCCAGCTCTATATACGCCGAGCGTGTATCCCAGCTCCATATACGCCGAGAGTGTATCCCAGCTACATGTACGCCGAGCGTGTATCACAGGTCCATATACGCCGAGTGAGTATCCCAGCTCCATATACGCCGAGCGTGTATCCCAGCTCCATTTACATTGAGAGTGTATCCCAGCTCCAAATACGCCGAGAGTGTATCCCAGCTCCATATACATCGACAGTGTATCCCAGCTCCATATACGTCGAGCGTGTATCCCAGCTCCATGTACGCTGAGAGCGTATCCGAGCTCCATATACATCAACAGTGTATCCCAGCTCCATATACGTCGAGCGTGTATCCCAGCTCCGTGTACGCCAAGAGTGTATCCCAGCTCCAAGTACGCCGAGAGTGCATCCCAGCTCCATGTACGCCGAGAGTGTATCCCCGCAAGATATACGTCGAGAGTGTATCCCAGCTCCATGTACGCCGAGAGTGTATCCCAGCTCCATGTACGCCGAGAGTGTATCACAGATCCATATACGCCGAGAGTGTATCCCAGCTCCATATACGCCGAGAGTGTATCCCAGCTCCATGTACGCCGAGAGTGTATCACAGATCCATATACGCCGAGAGTGTATCCCAGCTCCATATACGCCGTGAGTGTATCCCAGATCCATATACATCGAGAGTGTATCCCAGCTCCATGTACGCCGAGAGTGTACCCCAGTTCCATGTACGCCGAGGGTGTATCCCAGCTCCATTTACGCCAAGAGAGAATCCCAGCTCCATATACGCTGAGAGTGTATCCCAGCTCCAAATACGCCAAGCGCGTATCTCAGCTCCATGTACGTCAGAGTGTATTCCAGCTCCATGTACGCCGAGAGTGCATCCCAACTCCATATACGACGATAGTGTATCCCAGCTCCATATACGCCGATAGTGTATCCCAGCTCCATGTACGTCAGAGTGTATCCCAGCTGCATGTACGCCGAGAGTGTATCCCAGCTCCATGTACGCCGAGCGAGTATCCCGGCTCCATGTACACCGAGAGTGTATCCCAGCTGCATGTACACCGAGCGAGTATCCCAGCTCCATGTATGCTGAGAGTGTATCCCAGGTCCATATACGCCGAGAGTGTATCCCAGCTCCATATATGCCGAGAGTGTATCTCAGCTCCATGTACGCCGAGAGTGTATCCCAACTCCATATACGACGATAGTGTATCCCAGCTCCATATACGCCGAGAGTGTATCCCAGCTCCATGTACGTCAGAGTGTATCCCAGCTGCATGTACGCTGAGAGTGTATCCCAGCTCCATGTACGTCGAGAGTGTATCCCAGCTCCATGTACGTCGAGCGTGTATCCCAGCTCCATGAACGTCGAGAGTGTATCCCAGCTCCATATACACCGAGAGTGTATCCCAGCTCCATGTACGCCGAGGGTGTATCCCAGCTCCATTTACGCCAAGAGAGAATCCCAGCTCCATATACGCTGAGAGTGTATCCCAGCTCCAAATACGCCAAGCGCGTATCTCAGCTCCATGTACGTCAGAGTGTATTCCAGCTCCATGTACGCCGAGAGTGCATCCCAACTCCATATACGACGATAGTGTATCCCAGCTCCATATACGCCGATAGTGTATCCCAGCTCCATGTACGTCAGAGTGTATCCCAGCTGCATGTACGCCGAGAGTGTATCCCAGCTCCATGTACGCCGAGCGAGTATCCCGGCTCCATGTACACCGAGAGTGTATCCCAGCTGCATGTACACCGAATGTGTATCCCAACTCCATATACGCCTAGCGTGTATCCCAGCTCCATATACTCCGAGACTGTATCCCAGCTCCATGTACGCCGAGCGAGTATCCCAGCTCCATGTATGCTGAGAGTGTATCCCAGGTCCATATACGCCGAGAGTGTATACCAGCTCCATATATGCCGAGAGTGTATCTCAGCTCCATGTACGCCGAGAGTGTATCCCAACTCCATATACGACGATAGTGTATCCCAGCTCCATATACGCCGAGAGTGTATCCCAGCTCCATGTACGTCAGAGTGTATCCCAGCTGCATGTACGCTGAGAGTGTATCCCAGCTCCATGTACGTCGAGAGTGTATCCCAGCTCCATGTACGTCGAGCGTGTATCCCAGCTCCATGAACGTCGAGAGTGTATCCCAGCTCCATGTACATCGAGAGTGTATCCCAGCTCCATATACGCCGAGAGTGTATCCCAGCTCCATATACGCCGAGAGTGTATCCCAGCTCCATGTACGTCGAGAGTGTATCCCAGCTCCATGTACGTCGAGCGTGTATCCCAGCTCCATGAACGTCGAGAGTGTATCCCAGCTCCATATACGTCGAGAGTGTATCCCAGCTCCACGTACGCCGAGAGTGTATCCCAGCTCCATATACATCGAGCGTGTATCCCAGCTCCATATACGTCGAGAGTGTATCCCAGCTCCATGTACGTCGAGAGTGTATCCCAGATCCATTTACGTGGAGAGTGTATCCGAGATCCATGTACACCGAGCGTGAATCCCAGTTCTATTTATGCCGAGCGTGTATCCCAGCTCGATGTACGTTGAGATTGTATCCCAGCTCCATGTACGCCGAGAGTGTATCCCAGCTCCATTTACGCAGAGATTGTATCCCAGCTCGATGTACGTTGAGATTGTATCCCTGCTCCATATACGCCGAGAGTGTATCCCAGATCCATTTACGCAGAGATTGTATCCCAGCTCGATGTACGTTGAGATTGTATCCCAGCTCCATATACGTCGAGAGTGTATCCCAGCTCCATATACGTCGAGAGTGTTTCCCAGCTCCATATACGCCGAGCGTGTATCCCAGATCCATGTACCCTGAGACTGTATCCCAGCTCTATGTACGTCAGAGTGTATCCCAGCTCCATATGCGCCGAGCGTGTATCCCAGATCCATGTACCCTGAGAGTGTATCCCAGCTCCATGTACGTCGAGAGTGTATCCCAGATCCATGTACGCCGAGAGTGTATCCCAGCTCTATGTACGCCGAGAGTGTATCCCAGCTCCATATACGCCGAGAGTGTATCCCAGCTCCATGTACGCCGAGAGTGTATCCCAGCTCCATATACACTGAGAGTGTATCCCAGCTCCACGTACGCCGAGAGTGTATCCCAGCTCCATATACATCGAGCGCGTATCCCAGCTCCATATACGTCGAGAGTGTATCCCAGCTCCATGTACGTCGAGAGTGTATCCCAGATCCATTTATGTGGAGAGTGTATCCGAGATCCATGTACACCGAGCGTGAATCCCAGTTCCATTTATGCCGAGCGAGTATCCCAGCTCTATATACGCCGAGCGTGTATCCCAGCTCCATATACGCCGAGAGTGTATCCCAGCTACATGTACGCCGAGCGTGTATCACAGGTCCATATACGCCGAGTGAGTATCCCAGCTCCATATACGCCGAGCGTGTATCCCAGCTCCATTTACATTGAGAGTGTATCCCAGCTCCAAATACGCCGAGAGTGTATCCCAGCTCCATGTACGCCGAGAGTGTATCACAGATCCATATACGCCGAGAGTGTATCCCAGCTCCATATACGCCGTGAGTGTATCCCAGATCCATATACATCGAGAGTGTATCCCAGCTCCATGTACGCCGAGAGTGTACCCCAGTTCCATGTACGCCGAGGGTGTATCCCAGCTCCATTTACGCCAAGAGAGAATCCCAGCTCCATATACGCTGAGAGTGTATCCCAGCTCCAAATACGCCAAGCGCGTATCTCAGCTCCATGTACGTCAGAGTGTATTCCAGCTCCATGTACGCCGAGAGTGCATCCCAACTCCATATACGACGATAGTGTATCCCAGCTCCATATACGCCGATAGTGTATCCCAGCTCCATGTACGTCAGAGTGTATCCCAGCTGCATGTACGCCGAGAGTGTATCCCAGCTCCATGTACGCCGAGCGAGTATCCCGGCTCCATGTACACCGAGAGTGTATCCCAGCTGCATGTACACCGAGCGAGTATCCCAGCTCCATGTATGCTGAGAGTGTATCCCAGGTCCATATACGCCGAGAGTGTATCCCAGCTCCATATATGCCGAGAGTGTATCTCAGCTCCATGTACGCCGAGAGTGTATCCCAACTCCATATACGACGATAGTGTATCCCAGCTCCATATACGCCGAGAGTGTATCCCAGCTCCATGTACGTCAGAGTGTATCCCAGCTGCATGTACGCTGAGAGTGTATCCCAGCTCCATGTACGTCGAGAGTGTATCCCAGCTCCATGTACGTCGAGCGTGTATCCCAGCTCCATGAACGTCGAGAGTGTATCCCAGCTCCATATACACCGAGAGTGTATCCCAGCTCCATGTACGCCGAGGGTGTATCCCAGCTCCATTTACGCCAAGAGAGAATCCCAGCTCCATATACGCTGAGAGTGTATCCCAGCTCCAAATACGCCAAGCGCGTATCTCAGCTCCATGTACGTCAGAGTGTATTCCAGCTCCATGTACGCCGAGAGTGCATCCCAACTCCATATACGACGATAGTGTATCCCAGCTCCATATACGCCGATAGTGTATCCCAGCTCCATGTACGTCAGAGTGTATCCCAGCTGCATGTACGCCGAGAGTGTATCCCAGCTCCATGTACGCCGAGCGAGTATCCCGGCTCCATGTACACCGAGAGTGTATCCCAGCTGCATGTACACCGAATGTGTATCCCAGCTCCATATACGCCTAGCGTGTATCCCAGCTCCATATACTCCGAGACTGTATCCCAGCTCCATGTACGCCGAGCGAGTATCCCAGCTCCATGTATGCTGAGAGTGTATCCCAGGTCCATATACGCCGAGAGTGTATACCAGCTCCATATATGCCGAGAGTGTATCTCAGCTCCATGTACGCCGAGAGTGTATCCCAACTCCATATACGACGATAGTGTATCCCAGCTCCATATACGCCGAGAGTGTATCCCAGCTCCATGTACGTCAGAGTGTATCCCAGCTGCATGTACGCTGAGAGTGTATCCCAGCTCCATGTACGTCGAGAGTGTATCCCAGCTCCATGTACGTCGAGCGTGTATCCCAGCTCCATGAACGTCGAGAGTGTATCCCAGCTCCATGTACATCGAGAGTGTATCCCAGCTCCATATACGCCGAGAGTGTATCCCAGCTCCATATACGCCGAGAGTGTATCCCAGCTCCATGTACGTCGAGAGTGTATCCCAGCTCCATGTACGTCGAGCGTGTATCCCAGCTCCATGAACGTCGAGAGTGTATCCCAGCTCCATATACGTCGAGAGTGTATCCCAGCTCCACGTACGCCGAGAGTGTATCCCAGCTCCATATACATCGAGCGTGTATCCCAGCTCCATATACGTCGAGAGTGTATCCCAGCTCCATGTACGTCGAGAGTGTATCCCAGATCCATTTACGTGGAGAGTGTATCCGAGATCCATGTACACCGAGCGTGAATCCCAGTTCTATTTATGCCGAGCGTGTATCCCAGCTCGATGTACGTTGAGATTGTATCCCAGCTCCATGTACGCCGAGAGTGTATCCCAGCTCCATTTACGCAGAGATTGTATCCCAGCTCGATGTACGTTGAGATTGTATCCCTGCTCCATATACGCCGAGAGTGTATCCCAGATCCATTTACGCAGAGATTGTATCCCAGCTCGATGTACGTTGAGATTGTATCCCAGCTCCATATACGTCGAGAGTGTATCCCAGCTCCATATACGTCGAGAGTGTTTCCCAGCTCCATATACGCCGAGCGTGTATCCCAGATCCATGTACCCTGAGACTGTATCCCAGCTCTATGTACGTCAGAGTGTATCCCAGCTCCATATGCGCCGAGCGTGTATCCCAGATCCATGTACCCTGAGAGTGTATCCCAGCTCCATGTACGTCGAGAGTGTATCCCAGATCCATGTACGCCGAGAGTGTATCCCAGCTCTATGTACGCCGAGAGTGTATCCCAGCTCCATATACGCCGAGAGTGTATCCCAGCTCCATGTACGCCGAGAGTGTATCCCAGCTCCATATACACTGAGAGTGTATCCCAGCTCCACGTACGCCGAGAGTGTATCCCAGCTCCATATACATCGAGCGCGTATCCCAGCTCCATATACGTCGAGAGTGTATCCCAGCTCCATGTACGTCGAGAGTGTATCCCAGATCCATTTATGTGGAGAGTGTATCCGAGATCCATGTACACCGAGCGTGAATCCCAGTTCCATTTATGCCGAGCGAGTATCCCAGCTCTATATACGCCGAGCGTGTATCCCAGCTCCATATACGCCGAGAGTGTATCCCAGCTACATGTACGCCGAGCGTGTATCACAGGTCCATATACGCCGAGTGAGTATCCCAGCTCCATATACGCCGAGCGTGTATCCCAGCTCCATTTACATTGAGAGTGTATCCCAGCTCCAAATACGCCGAGAGTGTATCCCAGCTCCATATACATCGACAGTGTATCCCAGCTCCATATACGTCGAGCGTGTATCCCAGCTCCATGTACGCTGAGAGCGTATCCGAGCTCCATATACATCAACAGTGTATCCCAGCTCCATATACGTCGAGCGTGTATCCCAGCTCCGTGTACGCCAAGAGTGTATCCCAGCTCCAAGTACGCCGAGAGTGCATCCCAGCTCCATGTACGCCGAGAGTGTATCCCCGCAAGATATACGTCGAGAGTGTATCCCAGCTCCATGTACGCCGAGAGTGTATCCCAGCTCCATGTACGCCGAGAGTGTATCACAGATCCATATACGCCGAGAGTGTATCCCAGCTCCATATACGCCGAGAGTGTATCCCAGCTCCATGTACGTCGAGAGTGTATCACAGATCCATATACGCCGAGAGTGTATCCCAGCTCCATATACGCCGTGAGTGTATCCCAGATCCATATACATCGAGAGTGTATCCCAGCTCCATGTACGCCGAGAGTGTACCCCAGTTCCATGTACGCCGAGGGTGTATCCCAGCTCCATTTACGCCAAGAGAGAATCCCAGCTCCATATACGCTGAGAGTGTATCCCAGCTCCAAATACGCCAAGCGCGTATCTCAGCTCCATGTACGTCAGAGTGTATTCCAGCTCCATGTACGCCGAGAGTGCATCCCAACTCCATATACGACGATAGTGTATCCCAGCTCCATATACGCCGATAGTGTATCCCAGCTCCATGTACGTCAGAGTGTATCCCAGCTGCATGTACGCCGAGAGTGTATCCCAGCTCCATGTACGCCGAGCGAGTATCCCGGCTCCATGTACACCGAGAGTGTATCCCAGCTGCATGTACACCGAGCGAGTATCCCAGCTCCATGTATGCTGAGAGTGTATCCCAGGTCCATATACGCCGAGAGTGTATCCCAGCTCCATATATGCCGAGAGTGTATCTCAGCTCCATGTACGCCGAGAGTGTATCCCAACTCCATATACGACGATAGTGTATCCCAGCTCCATATACGCCGAGAGTGTATCCCAGCTCCATGTACGTCAGAGTGTATCCCAGCTGCATGTACGCTGAGAGTGTATCCCAGCTCCATGTACGTCGAGAGTGTATCCCAGCTCCATGTACGTCGAGCGTGTATCCCAGCTCCATGAACGTCGAGAGTGTATCCCAGCTCCATATACACCGAGAGTGTATCCCAGCTCCATGTACGCCGAGGGTGTATCCCAGCTCCATTTACGCCAAGAGAGAATCCCAGCTCCATATACGCTGAGAGTGTATCCCAGCTCCAAATACGCCAAGCGCGTATCTCAGCTCCATGTACGTCAGAGTGTATTCCAGCTCCATGTACGCCGAGAGTGCATCCCAACTCCATATACGACGATAGTGTATCCCAGCTCCATATACGCCGATAGTGTATCCCAGCTCCATGTACGTCAGAGTGTATCCCAGCTGCATGTACGCCGAGAGTGTATCCCAGCTCCATGTACGCCGAGCGAGTATCCCGGCTCCATGTACACCGAGAGTGTATCCCAGCTGCATGTACACCGAGCGAGTATCCCAGCTCCATGTATGCTGAGAGTGTATCCCAGGTCCATATACGCCGAGAGTGTATCCCAGCTCCATATATGCCGAGAGTGTATCTCAGCTCCATGTACGCCGAGAGTGTATCCCAACTCCATATACGACGATAGTGTATCCCAGCTCCATATACGCCGAGAGTGTATCCCAGCTCCATGTACATCAGAGTGTATCCCAGCTGCATGTACGCTGAGAGTGTATCCCAGCTCCATGTACGTCGAGAGTGTATCCCAGCTCCATGTACGTCGAGCGTGTATCCCAGCTCCATGAACGTCGAGAGTGTATCCCAGCTCCATGTACATCGAGAGTGTATCCCAGCTCCATATATGCCGAGAGTGTATCCCAGCTCCATATACGCCGAGAGTGTATCCCAGCTCCATATACGCCGAGAGTGTATCCCAGATCCATTTACGCAGAGATTGTATCCCAGCTCGATGTACGTTGAGATTGTATCCCAGCTCCATATACGTCGAGAGTGTATCCCAGCTCCATGTACGTCGAGAGTGTATCCCAGATCCATTTATGTGGAGAGTGTATCCGAGATCCATGTACACCGAGCGTGAATCCCAGTTCTATTTATGCCGAGCGTGTATCCCAGCTCGATGTACGTTGAGATTGTATCCCAGCTCCATGTACGCCGAGCGTGTATCCCAGATCCATGTACCCTGAGACTGTATCCCAGCTCTATGTACGTCAGAGTGTATCCCAGCTCCATATGCGCCGAGCGTGTATCCCAGATCCATGTACCCTGAGAGTGTATCCCAGCTCCATGTACGTCGAGAGTGTATCCCAGATCCATGTACGCCGAGAGTGTATCCCAGCTCTATGTACGCCGAGAGTGTATCCCAGCTCCATATACGCCGAGAGTGTATCCCAGCTCCATGTACGCCGAGAGTGTATCCCAGCTCCATATACACTGAGAGTGTATCCCAGCTCCACGTACGCCGAGAGTGTATCCCAGCTCCATATACATCGAGCGCGTATCCCAGCTCCATATACGTCGAGAGTGTATCCCAGCTCCATGTACGTCGAGAGTGTATCCCAGATCCATTTATGTGGAGAGTGTATCCGAGATCCATGTACACCGAGCGTGAATCCCAGTTCCATTTATGCCGAGCGAGTATCCCAGCTCTATATACGCCGAGCGTGTATCCCAGCTCCATATACGCCGAGAGTGTATCCCAGCTACATGTACGCCGAGCGTGTATCACAGGTCCATATACGCCGAGTGAGTATCCCAGCTCCATATACGCCGAGCGTGTATCCCAGCTCCATTTACATTGAGAGTGTATCCCAGCTCCAAATACGCCGAGAGTGTATCCCAGCTCCATATACATCGACAGTGTATCCCAGCTCCATATACGTCGAGCGTGTATCCCAGCTCCATGTACGCTGAGAGCGTATCCGAGCTCCATATACATCAACAGTGTATCCCAGCTCCATATACGTCGAGCGTGTATCCCAGCTCCGTGTACGCCAAGAGTGTATCCCAGCTCCAAGTACGCCGAGAGTGCATCCCAGCTCCATGTACGCCGAGAGTGTATCCCCGCAAGATATACGTCGAGAGTGTATCCCAGCTCCATGTACGCCGAGAGTGTATCCCAGCTCCATGTACGCCGAGAGTGTATCACAGATCCATATACGCCGAGAGTGTATCCCAGCTCCATATACGCCGAGAGTGTATCCCAGCTCCATGTACGCCGAGAGTGTATCACAGATCCATATACGCCGAGAGTGTATCCCAGCTCCATATACGCCGTGAGTGTATCCCAGATCCATATACATCGAGAGTGTATCCCAGCTCCATGTACGCCGAGAGTGTACCCCAGTTCCATGTACGCCGAGGGTGTATCCCAGCTCCATTTACGCCAAGAGAGAATCCCAGCTCCATATACGCTGAGAGTGTATCCCAGCTCCAAATACGCCAAGCGCGTATCTCAGCTCCATGTACGTCAGAGTGTATTCCAGCTCCATGTACGCCGAGAGTGCATCCCAACTCCATATACGACGATAGTGTATCCCAGCTCCATATACGCCGATAGTGTATCCCAGCTCCATGTACGTCAGAGTGTATCCCAGCTGCATGTACGCCGAGAGTGTATCCCAGCTCCATGTACGCCGAGCGAGTATCCCGGCTCCATGTACACCGAGAGTGTATCCCAGCTGCATGTACACCGAGCGAGTATCCCAGCTCCATGTATGCTGAGAGTGTATCCCAGGTCCATATACGCCGAGAGTGTATCCCAGCTCCATATATGCCGAGAGTGTATCTCAGCTCCATGTACGCCGAGAGTGTATCCCAACTCCATATACGACGATAGTGTATCCCAGCTCCATATACGCCGAGAGTGTATCCCAGCTCCATGTACGTCAGAGTGTATCCCAGCTGCATGTACGCTGAGAGTGTATCCCAGCTCCATGTACGTCGAGAGTGTATCCCAGCTCCATGTACGTCGAGCGTGTATCCCAGCTCCATGAACGTCGAGAGTGTATCCCAGCTCCATATACACCGAGAGTGTATCCCAGCTCCATGTACGCCGAGGGTGTATCCCAGCTCCATTTACGCCAAGAGAGAATCCCAGCTCCATATACGCTGAGAGTGTATCCCAGCTCCAAATACGCCAAGCGCGTATCTCAGCTCCATGTACGTCAGAGTGTATTCCAGCTCCATGTACGCCGAGAGTGCATCCCAACTCCATATACGACGATAGTGTATCCCAGCTCCATATACGCCGATAGTGTATCCCAGCTCCATGTACGTCAGAGTGTATCCCAGCTGCATGTACGCCGAGAGTGTATCCCAGCTCCATGTACGCCGAGCGAGTATCCCGGCTCCATGTACACCGAGAGTGTATCCCAGCTGCATGTACACCGAATGTGTATCCCAGCTCCATATACGCCTAGCGTGTATCCCAGCTCCATATACTCCGAGACTGTATCCCAGCTCCATGTACGCCGAGCGAGTATCCCAGCTCCATGTATGCTGAGAGTGTATCCCAGGTCCATATACGCCGAGAGTGTATACCAGCTCCATATATGCCGAGAGTGTATCTCAGCTCCATGTACGCCGAGAGTGTATCCCAACTCCATATACGACGATAGTGTATCCCAGCTCCATATACGCCGAGAGTGTATCCCAGCTCCATGTACGTCAGAGTGTATCCCAGCTGCATGTACGCTGAGAGTGTATCCCAGCTCCATGTACGTCGAGAGTGTATCCCAGCTCCATGTACGTCGAGCGTGTATCCCAGCTCCATGAACGTCGAGAGTGTATCCCAGCTCCATGTACATCGAGAGTGTATCCCAGCTCCATATACGCCGAGAGTGTATCCCAGCTCCATATACGCCGAGAGTGTATCCCAGCTCCATGTACGTCGAGAGTGTATCCCAGCTCCATGTACGTCGAGCGTGTATCCCAGCTCCATGAACGTCGAGAGTGTATCCCAGCTCCATATACGTCGAGAGTGTATCCCAGCTCCACGTACGCCGAGAGTGTATCCCAGCTCCATATACATCGAGCGTGTATCCCAGCTCCATATACGTCGAGAGTGTATCCCAGCTCCATGTACGTCGAGAGTGTATCCCAGATCCATTTACGTGGAGAGTGTATCCGAGATCCATGTACACCGAGCGTGAATCCCAGTTCTATTTATGCCGAGCGTGTATCCCAGCTCGATGTACGTTGAGATTGTATCCCAGCTCCATGTACGCCGAGAGTGTATCCCAGCTCCATTTACGCAGAGATTGTATCCCAGCTCGATGTACGTTGAGATTGTATCCCTGCTCCATATACGCCGAGAGTGTATCCCAGATCCATTTACGCAGAGATTGTATCCCAGCTCGATGTACGTTGAGATTGTATTCCAGCTCCATATACGTCGAGAGTGTATCCCAGCTCCATATACGTCGAGAGTGTTTCCCAGCTCCATATACGCCGAGCGTGTATCCCAGATCCATGTACCCTGAGACTGTATCCCAGCTCTATGTACGTCAGAGTGTATCCCAGCTCCATATGCGCCGAGCGTGTATCCCAGATCCATGTACCCTGAGAGTGTATCCCAGCTCCATGTACGTCGAGAGTGTATCCCAGATCCATGTACGCCGAGAGTGTATCCCAGCTCTATGTACGCCGAGAGTGTATCCCAGCTCCATATACGCCGAGAGTGTATCCCAGCTCCATGTACGCCGAGAGTGTATCCCAGCTCCATATACACTGAGAGTGTATCCCAGCTCCACGTACGCCGAGAGTGTATCCCAGCTCCATATACATCGAGCGCGTATCCCAGCTCCATATACGTCGAGAGTGTATCCCAGCTCCATGTACGTCGAGAGTGTATCCCAGATCCATTTATGTGGAGAGTGTATCCGAGATCCATGTACACCGAGCGTGAATCCCAGTTCCATTTATGCCGAGCGAGTATCCCAGCTCTATATACGCCGAGCGTGTATCCCAGCTCCATATACGCCGAGAGTGTATCCCAGCTACATGTACGCCGAGCGTGTATCACAGGTCCATATACGCCGAGTGAGTATCCCAGCTCCATATACGCCGAGCGTGTATCCCAGCTCCATTTACATTGAGAGTGTATCCCAGCTCCAAATACGCCGAGAGTGTATCCCAGCTCCATATACATCGACAGTGTATCCCAGCTCCATATACGTCGAGCGTGTATCCCAGCTCCATGTACGCTGAGAGCGTATCCGAGCTCCATATACATCAACAGTGTATCCCAGCTCCATATACGTCGAGCGTGTATCCCAGCTCCGTGTACGCCAAGAGTGTATCCCAGCTCCAAGTACGCCGAGAGTGCATCCCAGCTCCATGTACGCCGAGAGTGTATCCCCGCAAGATATACGTCGAGAGTGTATCCCAGCTCCATGTACGCCGAGAGTGTATCCCAGCTCCATGTACGCCGAGAGTGTATCACAGATCCATATACGCCGAGAGTGTATCCCAGCTCCATATACGCCGAGAGTGTATCCCAGCTCCATGTACGTCGAGAGTGTATCACAGATCCATATACGCCGAGAGTGTATCCCAGCTCCATATACGCCGTGAGTGTATCCCAGATCCATATACATCGAGAGTGTATCCCAGCTCCATGTACGCCGAGAGTGTACCCCAGTTCCATGTACGCCGAGGGTGTATCCCAGCTCCATTTACGCCAAGAGAGAATCCCAGCTCCATATACGCTGAGAGTGTATCCCAGCTCCAAATACGCCAAGCGCGTATCTCAGCTCCATGTACGTCAGAGTGTATTCCAGCTCCATGTACGCCGAGAGTGCATCCCAACTCCATATACGACGATAGTGTATCCCAGCTCCATATACGCCGATAGTGTATCCCAGCTCCATGTACGTCAGAGTGTATCCCAGCTGCATGTACGCCGAGAGTGTATCCCAGCTCCATGTACGCCGAGCGAGTATCCCGGCTCCATGTACACCGAGAGTGTATCCCAGCTGCATGTACACCGAGCGAGTATCCCAGCTCCATGTATGCTGAGAGTGTATCCCAGCTCCATGTACGTCGAGAGTGTATCCCAGATCCATTTACGTGGAGAGTGTATCCGAGATCCATGTACACCGAGCGTGAATCCCAGTTCTATTTATGCCGAGCGTGTATCCCAGCTCGATGTACGTTGAGATTGTATCCCAGCTCCATGTACGCCGAGCGTGTATCCCAGATCCATGTACCCTGAGACTGTATCCCAGCTCTATGTACGTCAGAGTGTATCCCAGCTCCATATGCGCCGAGCGTGTATCCCAGATCCATGTACCCTGAGAGTGTATCCCAGCTCCATGTACGTCGAGAGTGTATCCCAGATCCATGTACGCCGAGAGTGTATCCCAGCTCTATGTACGCCGAGAGTGTATCCCAGCTCCATATACGCCGAGAGTGTATCCCAGCTCCATGTACGCCGAGAGTGTATCCCAGCTCCATATACACTGAGAGTGTATCCCAGCTCCACGTACGCCGAGAGTGTATCCCAGCTCCATATACATCGAGCGCGTATCCCAGCTCCATATACGTCGAGAGTGTATCCCAGCTCCATGTACGTCGAGAGTGTATCCCAGATCCATTTATGTGGAGAGTGTATCCGAGATCCATGTACACCGAGCGTGAATCCCAGTTCCATTTATGCCGAGCGAGTATCCCAGCTCTATATACGCCGAGCGTGTATCCCAGCTCCATATACGCCGAGAGTGTATCCCAGCTACATGTACGCCGAGCGTGTATCACAGGTCCATATACGCCGAGTGAGTATCCCAGCTCCATATACGCCGAGCGTGTATCCCAGCTCCATTTACATTGAGAGTGTATCCCAGCTCCAAATACGCCGAGAGTGTATCCCAGCTCCATATACATCGACAGTGTATCCCAGCTCCATATACGTCGAGCGTGTATCCCAGCTCCATGTACGCTGAGAGCGTATCCGAGCTCCATATACATCAACAGTGTATCCCAGCTCCATATACGTCGAGCGTGTATCCCAGCTCCGTGTACGCCAAGAGTGTATCCCAGCTCCAAGTACGCCGAGAGTGCATCCCAGCTCCATGTACGCCGAGAGTGTATCCCCGCAAGATATACGTCGAGAGTGTATCCCAGCTCCATGTACGCCGAGAGTGTATCCCAGCTCCATGTACGCCGAGAGTGTATCACAGATCCATATACGCCGAGAGTGTATCCCAGCTCCATATACGCCGAGAGTGTATCCCAGCTCCATGTACGCCGAGAGTGTATCACAGATCCATATACGCCGAGAGTGTATCCCAGCTCCATATACGCCGTGAGTGTATCCCAGATCCATATACATCGAGAGTGTATCCCAGCTCCATGTACGCCGAGAGTGTACCCCAGTTCCATGTACGCCGAGGGTGTATCCCAGCTCCATTTACGCCAAGAGAGAATCCCAGCTCCATATACGCTGAGAGTGTATCCCAGCTCCAAATACGCCAAGCGCGTATCTCAGCTCCATGTACGTCAGAGTGTATTCCAGCTCCATGTACGCCGAGAGTGCATCCCAACTCCATATACGACGATAGTGTATCCCAGCTCCATATACGCCGATAGTGTATCCCAGCTCCATGTACGTCAGAGTGTATCCCAGCTGCATGTACGCCGAGAGTGTATCCCAGCTCCATGTACGCCGAGCGAGTATCCCGGCTCCATGTACACCGAGAGTGTATCCCAGCTGCATGTACACCGAGCGAGTATCCCAGCTCCATGTATGCTGAGAGTGTATCCCAGCTCCATGTACGTCGAGAGTGTATCCCAGATCCATTTACGTGGAGAGTGTATCCGAGATCCATGTACACCGAGCGTGAATCCCAGTTCTATTTATGCCGAGCGTGTATCCCAGCTCGATGTACGTTGAGATTGTATCCCAGCTCCATGTACGCCGAGCGTGTATCCCAGATCCATGTACCCTGAGACTGTATCCCAGCTCTATGTACGTCAGAGTGTATCCCAGCTCCATATGCGCCGAGCGTGTATCCCAGATCCATGTACCCTGAGAGTGTATCCCAGCTCCATGTACGTCGAGAGTGTATCCCAGATCCATGTACGCCGAGAGTGTATCCCAGCTCTATGTACGCCGAGAGTGTATCCCAGCTCCATATACGCCGAGAGTGTATCCCAGCTCCATGTACGCCGAGAGTGTATCCCAGCTCCATATACACTGAGAGTGTATCCCAGCTCCACGTACGCCGAGAGTGTATCCCAGCTCCATATACATCGAGCGCGTATCCCAGCTCCATATACGTCGAGAGTGTATCCCAGCTCCATGTACGTCGAGAGTGTATCCCAGATCCATTTATGTGGAGAGTGTATCCCAGCTCCATGTACGCCGAGCGAGTATCCCGGCTCCATGTACACCGAGAGTGTATCCCAGCTGCATGTACACCGAGCGAGTATCCCAGCTCCATGTATGCTGAGAGTGTATCCCAGGTCCATATACGCCGAGAGTGTATCCCAGCTCCATATATGCCGAGAGTGTATCTCAGCTCCATGTACGCCGAGAGTGTATCCCAACTCCATATACGACGATAGTGTATCCCAGCTCCATATACGCCGAGAGTGTATCCCAGCTCCATGTACGTCAGAGTGTATCCCAGCTGCATGTACGCTGAGAGTGTATCCCAGCTCCATGTACGTCGAGAGTGTATCCCAGCTCCATGTACGTCGAGCGTGTATCCCAGCTCCATGAACGTCGAGAGTGTATCCCAGCTCCATATACACCGAGAGTGTATCCCAGCTCCATGTACGCCGAGGGTGTATCCCAGCTCCATTTACGCCAAGAGAGAATCCCAGCTCCATATACGCTGAGAGTGTATCCCAGCTCCAAATACGCCAAGCGCGTATCCCAGATCCATGTACCCTGAGACTGTATCCCAGCTCTATGTACGTCAGAGTGTATCCCAGCTCCATATGCGCCGAGCGTGTATCCCAGATCCATGTACCCTGAGAGTGTATCCCAGCTCCATGTACGTCGAGAGTGTATCCCAGATCCATGTACGCCGAGAGTGTATCCCAGCTCTATGTACGCCGAGAGTGTATCCCAGCTCCATATACGCCGAGAGTGTATCCCAGCTCCATGTACGCCGAGAGTGTATCCCAGCTCCATATACACTGAGAGTGTATCCCAGCTCCACGTACGCCGAGAGTGTATCCCAGCTCCATATACATCGAGCGCGTATCCCAGCTCCATATACGTCGAGAGTGTATCCCAGCTCCATGTACGTCGAGAGTGTATCCCAGATCCATTTATGTGGAGAGTGTATCCGAGATCCATGTACACCGAGCGTGAATCCCAGTTCCATTTATGCCGAGCGAGTATCCCAGCTCTATATACGCCGAGCGTGTATCCCAGCTCCATATACGCCGAGAGTGTATCCCAGCTACATGTACGCCGAGCGTGTATCACAGGTCCATATACGCCGAGTGAGTATCCCAGCTCCATATACGCCGAGCGTGTATCCCAGCTCCATTTACATTGAGAGTGTATCCCAGCTCCAAATACGCCGAGAGTGTATCCCAGCTCCATATACATCGACAGTGTATCCCAGCTCCATATACGTCGAGCGTGTATCCCAGCTCCATGTACGCTGAGAGCGTATCCGAGCTCCATATACATCAACAGTGTATCCCAGCTCCATATACGTCGAGCGTGTATCCCAGCTCCGTGTACGCCAAGAGTGTATCCCAGCTCCAAGTACGCCGAGAGTGCATCCCAGCTCCATGTACGCCGAGAGTGTATCCCCGCAAGATATACGTCGAGAGTGTATCCCAGCTCCATGTACGCCGAGAGTGTATCCCAGCTCCATGTACGCCGAGAGTGTATCACAGATCCATATTCGCCGAGAGTGTATCCCAGCTCCATATACGCCGAGAGTGTATCCCAGCTCCATGTACGTCGAGAGTGTATCACAGATCCATATACGCCGAGAGTGTATCCCAGCTCCATATACGCCGTGAGTGTATCCCAGATCCATATACATCGAGAGTGTATCCCAGCTCCATGTACGCCGAGAGTGTACCCCAGTTCCATGTACGCCGAGGGTGTATCCCAGCTCCATTTACGCCAAGAGAGAATCCCAGCTCCATATACGCTGAGAGTGTATCCCAGCTCCAAATACGCCAAGCGCGTATCTCAGCTCCATGTACGTCAGAGTGTATTCCAGCTCCATGTACGCCGAGAGTGCATCCCAACTCCATATACGACGATAGTGTATCCCAGCTCCATATACGCCGATAGTGTATCCCAGCTCCATGTACGTCAGAGTGTATCCCAGCTGCATGTACGCCGAGAGTGTATCCCAGCTGCATGTACGCCGAGCGAGTATCCCAGCTCCATGTATGCTGAGAGTGTATCCCAGCTCCATGTACGTCGAGAGTGTATCCCAGATCCATTTACGTGGAGAGTGTATCCGAGATCCATGTACACCGAGCGTGAATCCCAGTTCTATTTATGCCGAGCGTGTATCCCAGCTCGATGTACGTTGAGATTGTATCCCAGCTCCATGTACGCCGAGCGTGTATCCCAGATCCATGTACCCTGAGACTGTATCCCAGCTCTATGTACGTCAGAGTGTATCCCAGCTCCATATGCGCCGAGCGTGTATCCCAGATCCATGTACCCTGAGAGTGTATCCCAGCTCCATGTACGTCGAGAGTGTATCCCAGATCCATGTACGCCGAGAGTGTATCCCAGCTCTATGTACGCCGAGAGTGTATCCCAGCTCCATATACGCCGAGAGTGTATCCCAGCTCCATGTACGCCGAGAGTGTATCCCAGCTCCATATACACTGAGAGTGTATCCCAGCTCCACGTACGCCGAGAGTGTATCCCAGCTCCATATACATCGAGCGCGTATCCCAGCTCCATATACGTCGAGAGTGTATCCCAGCTCCATGTACGTCGAGAGTGTATCCCAGATCCATTTATGTGGAGAGTGTATCCGAGATCCATGTACACCGAGCGTGAATCCCAGTTCCATTTATGCCGAGCGAGTATCCCAGCTCTATATACGCCGAGCGTGTATCCCAGCTCCATATACGCCGAGAGTGTATCCCAGCTACATGTACGCCGAGCGTGTATCACAGGTCCATATACGCCGAGTGAGTATCCCAGCTCCATATACGCCGAGCGTGTATCCCAGCTCCATTTACATTGAGAGTGTATCCCAGCTCCAAATACGCCGAGAGTGTATCCCAGCTCCATATACATCGACAGTGTATCCCAGCTCCATATACGTCGAGCGTGTATCCCAGCTCCATGTACGCTGAGAGCGTATCCGAGCTCCATATACATCAACAGTGTATCCCAGCTCCATATACGTCGAGCGTGTATCCCAGCTCCGTGTACGCCAAGAGTGTATCCCAGCTCCAAGTACGCCGAGAGTGCATCCCAGCTCCATGTACGCCGAGAGTGTATCCCCGCAAGATATACGTCGAGAGTGTATCCCAGCTCCATGTACGCCGAGAGTGTATCCCAGCTCCATGTACGCCGAGAGTGTATCACAGATCCATATACGCCGAGAGTGTATCCCAGCTCCATATACGCCGAGAGTGTATCCCAGCTCCATGTACGTCGAGAGTGTATCACAGATCCATATACGCCGAGAGTGTATCCCAGCTCCATATACGCCGTGAGTGTATCCCAGATCCATATACATCGAGAGTGTATCCCAGCTCCATGTACGCCGAGAGTGTACCCCAGTTCCATGTACGCCGAGGGTGTATCCCAGCTCCATTTACGCCAAGAGAGAATCCCAGCTCCATATACGCTGAGAGTGTATCCCAGCTCCAAATACGCCAAGCGCGTATCTCAGCTCCATGTACGTCAGAGTGTATTCCAGCTCCATGTACGCCGAGAGTGCATCCCAACTCCATATACGACGATAGTGTATCCCAGCTCCATATACGCCGATAGTGTATCCCAGCTCCATGTACGTCAGAGTGTATCCCAGCTGCATGTACGCCGAGAGTGTATCCCAGCTCCATGTACGCCGAGCGAGTATCCCGGCTCCATGTACACCGAGAGTGTATCCCAGCTGCATGTACACCGAGCGAGTATCCCAGCTCCATGTATGCTGAGAGTGTATCCCAGGTCCATATACGCCGAGAGTGTATCCCAGCTCCATATATGCCGAGAGTGTATCTCAGCTCCATGTACGCCGAGAGTGTATCCCAACTCCATATACGACGATAGTGTATCCCAGCTCCATATACGCCGAGAGTGTATCCCAGCTCCATGTACGTCAGAGTGTATCCCAGCTGCATGTACGCTGAGAGTGTATCCCAGCTCCATGTACGTCGAGAGTGTATCCCAGCTCCATGTACGTCGAGCGTGTATCCCAGCTCCATGAACGTCGAGAGTGTATCCCAGCTCCATATACACCGAGAGTGTATCCCAGCTCCATGTACGCCGAGGGTGTATCCCAGCTCCATTTACGCCAAGAGAGAATCCCAGCTCCATATACGCTGAGAGTGTATCCCAGCTCCAAATACGCCAAGCGCGTATCTCAGCTCCATGTACGTCAGAGTGTATTCCAGCTCCATGTACGCCGAGAGTGCATCCCAACTCCATATACGACGATAGTGTATCCCAGCTCCATATACGCCGATAGTGTATCCCAGCTCCATGTACGTCAGAGTGTATCCCAGCTGCATGTACGCCGAGAGTGTATCCCAGCTCCATGTACGCCGAGCGAGTATCCCGGCTCCATGTACACCGAGAGTGTATCCCAGCTGCATGTACACCGAGCGAGTATCCCAGCTCCATGTATGCTGAGAGTGTATCCCAGGTCCATATACGCCGAGAGTGTATCCCAGCTCCATATATGCCGAGAGTGTATCTCAGCTCCATGTACGCCGAGAGTGTATCCCAACTCCATATACGACGATAGTGTATCCCAGCTCCATATACGCCGAGAGTGTATCCCAGCTCCATGTACATCAGAGTGTATCCCAGCTGCATGTACGCTGAGAGTGTATCCCAGCTCCATGTACGTCGAGAGTGTATCCCAGCTCCATGTACGTCGAGCGTGTATCCCAGCTCCATGAACGTCGAGAGTGTATCCCAGCTCCATGTACATCGAGAGTGTATCCCAGCTCCATATATGCCGAGAGTGTATCCCAGCTCCATATACGCCGAGAGTGTATCCCAGCTCCATATACGCCGAGAGTGTATCCCAGATCCATTTACGCAGAGATTGTATCCCAGCTCGATGTACGTTGAGATTGTATCCCAGCTCCATATACGTCGAGAGTGTATCCCAGCTCCATATACGTCGAGAGTGTTTCCCAGCTCCATATACGCCGAGCGTGTATCCCAGATCCATGTACCCTGAGACTGTATCCCAGCTCTATGTACGTCAGAGTGTATCCCAGCTCCATATGCGCCGAGTGTGTATCCCAGATCCATGTACCCTGAGAGTGTATCCCAGCTCCATGTACGTTGAGAGTGTATCCCAGATCCATGTACGCCGAGAGTGTATCCCAGCTCTATGTACGCCGAGAGTGTATCCCAGCTCCATATACGCCGAGAGTGTATCCCAGCTCCATGTACGCCGAGAGTGTATCCCAGCTCCATATACACTGAGAGTGTATCCCAGCTCCACGTACGCCGAGAGTGTATCCCAGCTCCATATATATCGAGCGTGTATCCCAGCTCCATATACGTCGAGAGTGTATCCCAGCTCCATGTACGTCGAGAGTGTATCCCAGATCCATTTATGTGGAGAGTGTATCCGAGATCCATGTACACCGAGCGTGAATCCCAGTTCCATTTATGCCGAGCGTGTATCCCAGCTCGATGTACGTTGAGATTGTATCCCAGCTCCATGTACGCCGATAGTGTATCCCAGCTCCATATACGCCTAGCGTGTATCCCAGCTCCATATACTCCGAGACTGTATCCCAGCTCCATGTACGCCGAGCGAGTATCCCAGCTCCATGTATGCTGAGAGTGTATCCCAGGTCCATATACGCCGAGAGTGTATCCCAGCTCCATATATGCCGAGAGTGTATCTCAGCTCCATGTACGTCAGAGTGTATTCCAGCTCCATGTACGCCGAGAGTGCATCCCAACTCCATATACGACGATAGTGTATCCCAGCTCCATATACGCCGATAGTGTATCCCAGCTCCATGTACGTCAGAGTGTATCCCAGCTGCATGTACGCCGAGAGTGTATCCCAGCTCCATGTACGTCAGAGTGTATCCCAGCTGCATGTACGCTGAGAGTGTATCCCAGCTCCATGTACGTCGAGAGTGTATCCCAGCTCCATGTACGTCGAGCGTGTATCCCAGCTCCATGAACGTCGAGAGTGTATCCCAGCTCCATGTACATCGAGAGTGTATCCCAGCTCCATATACGCCGAGAGTGTATCCCAGCTCCATATACGCCGAGAGTGTATCCCAGCTCCATGTACGTCGAGAGTGTATCCCAGCTCCATGTACGTCGAGCGTGTATCCCAGCTCCATGAACGTCGAGAGTGTATCCCAGCTCCATATACGTCGAGAGTGTATCCCAGCTCCACGTACGCCGAGAGTGTATCCCAGCTCCATATACATCGAGCGTGTATCCCAGCTCCATATACGTCGAGAGTGTATCCCAGCTCCATGTACGTCGAGAGTGTATCCCAGATCCATTTACGTGGAGAGTGTATCCGAGATCCATGTACACCGAGCGTGAATCCCAGTTCTATTTATGCCGAGCGTGTATCCCAGCTCGATGTACGTTGAGATTGTATCCCAGCTCCATGTACGCCGAGAGTGTATCCCAGCTCCATTTACGCAGAGATTGTATCCCAGCTCGATGTACGTTGAGATTGTATCCCAGCTCCATATACGCCGAGAGTGTATCCCAGATCCATTTACGCAGAGATTGTATCCCAGCTCGATGTACGTTGAGATTGTATCCCAGCTCCATATACGTCGAGAGTGTATCCCAGCTCCATATACGTCGAGAGTGTTTCCCAGCTCCATATACGCCGAGCGTGTATCCCAGATCCATGTACCCTGAGACTGTATCCCAGCTCTATGTACGTCAGAGTGTATCCCAGCTCCATATGCGCCGAGCGTGTATCCCAGATCCATGTACCCTGAGAGTGTATCCCAGCTCCATGTACGTCGAGAGTGTATCCCAGATCCATGTACGCCGAGAGTGTATCCCAGCTCTATGTACGCCGAGAGTGTATCCCAGCTCCATATACGCCGAGAGTGTATCCCAGCTCCATGTACGCCGAGAGTGTATCCCAGCTCCATATACACTGAGAGTGTATCCCAGCTCCACGTACGCCGAGAGTGTATCCCAGCTCCATATACATCGAGCGCGTATCCCAGCTCCATATACGTCGAGAGTGTATCCCAGCTCCATGTACGTCGAGAGTGTATCCCAGATCCATTTATGTGGAGAGTGTATCCGAGATCCATGTACACCGAGCGTGAATCCCAGTTCCATTTATGCCGAGCGAGTATCCCAGCTCTATATACGCCGAGCGTGTATCCCAGCTCCATATACGCCGAGAGTGTATCCCAGCTACATGTACGCCGAGCGTGTATCACAGGTCCATATACGCCGAGTGAGTATCCCAGCTCCATATACGCCGAGCGTGTATCCCAGCTCCATTTACATTGAGAGTGTATCCCAGCTCCAAATACGCCGAGAGTGTATCCCAGCTCCATATACATCGACAGTGTATCCCAGCTCCATATACGTCGAGCGTGTATCCCAGCTCCATGTACGCTGAGAGCGTATCCGAGCTCCATATACATCAACAGTGTATCCCAGCTCCATATACGTCGAGCGTGTATCCCAGCTCCGTGTACGCCAAGAGTGTATCCCAGCTCCAAGTACGCCGAGAGTGCATCCCAGCTCCATGTACGCCGAGAGTGTATCCCCGCAAGATATACGTCGAGAGTGTATCCCAGCTCCATGTACGCCGAGAGTGTATCCCAGCTCCATGTACGCCGAGAGTGTATCACAGATCCATATACGCCGAGAGTGTATCCCAGCTCCATATACGCCGAGAGTGTATCCCAGCTCCATGTACGCCGAGAGTGTATCACAGATCCATATACGCCGAGAGTGTATCCCAGCTCCATATACGCCGTGAGTGTATCCCAGATCCATATACATCGAGAGTGTATCCCAGCTCCATGTACGCCGAGAGTGTACCCCAGTTCCATGTACGCCGAGGGTGTATCCCAGCTCCATTTACGCCAAGAGAGAATCCCAGCTCCATATACGCTGAGAGTGTATCCCAGCTCCAAATACGCCAAGCGCGTATCTCAGCTCCATGTACGTCAGAGTGTATTCCAGCTCCATGTACGCCGAGAGTGCATCCCAACTCCATATACGACGATAGTGTATCCCAGCTCCATATACGCCGATAGTGTATCCCAGCTCCATGTACGTCAGAGTGTATCCCAGCTGCATGTACGCCGAGAGTGTATCCCAGCTCCATGTACGCCGAGCGAGTATCCCGGCTCCATGTACACCGAGAGTGTATCCCAGCTGCATGTACACCGAGCGAGTATCCCAGCTCCATGTATGCTGAGAGTGTATCCCAGGTCCATATACGCCGAGAGTGTATCCCAGCTCCATATATGCCGAGAGTGTATCTCAGCTCCATGTACGCCGAGAGTGTATCCCAACTCCATATACGACGATAGTGTATCCCAGCTCCATATACGCCGAGAGTGTATCCCAGCTCCATGTACGTCAGAGTGTATCCCAGCTGCATGTACGCTGAGAGTGTATCCCAGCTCCATGTACGTCGAGAGTGTATCCCAGCTCCATGTACGTCGAGCGTGTATCCCAGCTCCATGAACGTCGAGAGTGTATCCCAGCTCCATATACACCGAGAGTGTATCCCAGCTCCATGTACGCCGAGGGTGTATCCCAGCTCCATTTACGCCAAGAGAGAATCCCAGCTCCATATACGCTGAGAGTGTATCCCAGCTCCAAATACGCCAAGCGCGTATCTCAGCTCCATGTACGTCAGAGTGTATTCCAGCTCCATGTACGCCGAGAGTGCATCCCAACTCCATATACGACGATAGTGTATCCCAGCTCCATATACGCCGATAGTGTATCCCAGCTCCATGTACGTCAGAGTGTATCCCAGCTGCATGTACGCCGAGAGTGTATCCCAGCTCCATGTACGCCGAGCGAGTATCCCGGCTCCATGTACACCGAGAGTGTATCCCAGCTGCATGTACACCGAGCGAGTATCCCAGCTCCATGTATGCTGAGAGTGTATCCCAGGTCCATATACGCCGAGAGTGTATCCCAGCTCCATATATGCCGAGAGTGTATCTCAGCTCCATGTACGCCGAGAGTGTATCCCAACTCCATATACGACGATAGTGTATCCCAGCTCCATATACGCCGAGAGTGTATCCCAGCTCCATGTACATCAGAGTGTATCCCAGCTGCATGTACGCTGAGAGTGTATCCCAGCTCCATGTACGTCGAGAGTGTATCCCAGCTCCATGTACGTCGAGCGTGTATCCCAGCTCCATGAACGTCGAGAGTGTATCCCAGCTCCATGTACATCGAGAGTGTATCCCAGCTCCATATATGCCGAGAGTGTATCCCAGCTCCATATACGCCGAGAGTGTATCCCAGCTCCATATACGCCGAGAGTGTATCCCAGATCCATTTACGCAGAGATTGTATCCCAGCTCGATGTACGTTGAGATTGTATCCCAGCTCCATATACGTCGAGAGTGTATCCCAGCTCCATATACGTCGAGAGTGTTTCCCAGCTCCATATACGCCGAGCGTGTATCCCAGATCCATGTACCCTGAGACTGTATCCCAGCTCTATGTACGTCAGAGTGTATCCCAGCTCCATATGCGCCGAGTGTGTATCCCAGATCCATGTACCCTGAGAGTGTATCCCAGCTCCATGTACGTCGAGAGTGTATCCCAGATCCATGTACGCCGAGAGTGTATCCCAGCTCTATGTACGCCGAGAGTGTATCCCAGCTCCATATACGCCGAGAGTGTATCCCAGCTCCATGTACGCCGAGAGTGTATCCCAGCTCCATATACACTGAGAGTGTATCCCAGCTCCACGTACGCCGAGAGTGTATCCCAGCTCCATATATATCGAGCGTGTATCCCAGCTCCATATACGTCGAGAGTGTATCCCAGCTCCATGTACGTCGAGAGTGTATCCCAGATCCATTTATGTGGAGAGTGTATCCGAGATCCATGTACACCGAGCGTGAATCCCAGTTCCATTTATGCCGAGCGTGTATCCCAGCTCGATGTACGTTGAGATTGTATCCCAGCTCCATGTACGCCGATAGTGTATCCCAGCTCCATATACGCCTAGCGTGTATCCCAGCTCCATATACTCCGAGACTGTATCCCAGCTCCATGTACGCCGAGCGAGTATCCCAGCTCCATGTATGCTGAGAGTGTATCCCAGGTCCATATACGCCGAGAGTGTATCCCAGCTCCATATATGCCGAGAGTGTATCTCAGCTCCATGTACGTCAGAGTGTATCCCAGCTCCATGTACGCCGAGAGTGTATCCCAACTCCATATACGACGATAGTGTATCCCAGCTCCAAATACGCCGAGAGTGTATCCCAGCTCCATGTACGTCAGAGTGTATCCCAGCTGCATGTACGCTGAGAGTGTATCCCAGCTCCATGTACGTCGAGAGTGTATCCCAGCTCCATGTACGTCGAGCGTGTATCCCAGCTCCATGAACGTCGAGAGTGTATCCCAGCTCCATGTACATCGAGAGTGTATCCCAGCTCCATATACGCCGAGAGTGTATCCCAGCTCCATATACGCCGAGAGTGTATCCCAGCTCCATGTACGTCGAGAGTGTATCCCAGCTCCATATACGCTCAGAGTGTATCCCAGCTCCATGTACGTCGAGCGTGTATCCCAGCTCCATGAACGTCGAGAGTGTATCCCAGCTCCATATACGTCGAGAGTGTATCCCAGCTCCACTTACGCCGAGAGTGTATCCCAGCTCCATATACATCGAGCGTGTATCCCAGCTCCATATACGTCGAGAGTGTATCCCAGCTCCATGTACGTCGAGAGTGTATCCCAGATCCATTTACGTGGAGAGTGTATCCGAGATCCATGTACTCCGAGCGTGAATCCCAGTTCTATTTATGCCGAGCGTGTATCCCAGCTCGATGTACGTTGAGATTGTATCCCAGCTCCATGTACGCCGAGAGTGTATCCCAGCTCCATTTACGCAGAGATTGTATCCCAGCTCGATGTATGTTGAGATTGTATCCCAGCTCCATATACGCCGAGAGTGTATCCCAGATCCATTTACGCAGAGATTGTATCCCAGCTCCATATACGTCGAGAGTGTATCCCAGCTCCATATACGTCGAGAGTGTTTCCCAGCTCCATATACGCCGAGCGTGTATCACAGGTCCATGTACCCTGAGACTGTATCCCAGCTCTATGTACGTCAGAGTGTATCCCAGCTCCATATGCGCCGAGCGTGTATCCCAGATCCATGTACCCTGAGAGTGTATCCCAGCTCCATGTACGTCGAGAGTGTATCCCAGATCCATGTACGCCAAGAGTGTTCCCAGCTCTATGTACGCCGAGAGTGTATCCCAGCTCCATATACGCCGAGAGTGTATCCCAGCTCCATATGCGCCGAGCGTGTATCCCAGATCCATGTACCCTGAGAGTGTATCCCAGCTCCATGTACGTCGAGAGTGTATCCCAGATCCATGTACGCCGAGAGTGTATCCCAGCTCTATGTACGCCGAGAGTGTATCCCAGCTCCATATACGCCGAGAGTGTATCCCAGCTCCATGTACGCCGAGAGTGTATCCCAGCTCCATATACACTGAGAGTGTATCCCAGCTCCACGTACGCCGAGAGTGTATCCCAGCTCCATATACATCGAGCGTGTATCCCAGCTCCATATACGTCGAGAGTGTATCCCAGCTCCATGTACGTCGAGAGTGTATCCCAGATCCATTTATGTGGAGAGTGCATCCGAGATCCATGTACACCGAGCGTGAATCCCAGTTCCATTTATGCCGAGCGTGTATCCCAGCTCGATGTACGTTGAGATTGTATCCCAGCTCCATGTACGCCGATAGTGTATCCCAGCTCCATATACGCCTAGCGTGTATCCCAGCTCCATATACTCCGAGACTGTATCCCAGCTCCATGTACGCCGAGCGAGTATCCCAGCTCCATGTATGCTGAGAGTGTATCCCAGGTCCATATACGCCGAGAGTGTATCCCAGCTCCATATATGCTGAGAGTGTATCTCAGCTCCATGTACGTCAGAGTGTATCCCAGCTCCATGTACGCCGAGAGTGTATCCCAACTCCATATACGACGATAGTGTATCCCAGCTCCATATACGCCGAGAGTGTATCCCAGCTCCATGTACGTCAGAGTGTATCCCAGCTGCATGTACGCTGAGAGTGTATCCCAGCTCCATGTACGTCGAGAGTGTATCCCAGCTCCATGTACGTCGAGCGTGTATCCCAGCTCCATGTACATCGAGAGTGTATCCCAGCTCCATATACGCCGAGAGTGTATCCCAGCTCCATATACGCCGAGAGTGTATCCCAGCTCCATGAACGTCGAGAGTGTATCCCAGCTCCATATACGCTCAGAGTGTATCCCAGCTCCATGTACGTCGAGCGTGTATCCCAGCTCCATGAACGTCGAGAGTGTATCCCAGCTCCATATACGTCGAGAGTATCCCAGCTCCATATACATCGAGCGTGTATCCCAGCTCCATATACGTCGAGAGTGTATCCCAGCTCCATGTACGTCGAGAGTGTATCCCAGATCCATTTACGTGGAGAGTGTATCCGAGATCCATGTACACCGAGCGTGAATCCCAGTTCTATTTATGCCGAGCGTGTATCCCAGCTCGATGTACGTTGAGATTGTATCCCAGCTCCATGTATGCCGAGAGTGTATCCCAGCTCCATTTACGCAGAGATTGTATCCCAGCTCGATGTATGTTGAGATTGTATCCCAGCTCCATATACGCCGAGAGTGTATCCCAGATCCATTTACGCAGAGATTGTATCCCAGCTCCATATACGTCGAGAGTGTATCCCAGCTCCATATACGTCGAGAGTGTTTCCCAGCTCCATATACGCCGAGCGTGTATCACAGGTCCATGTACCCTGAGACTGTATCCCAGCTCTATGTACGTCAGAGTGTATCCCAGCTCCATATGCGCCGAGCGTGTATCCCAGATCCATGTACCCTGAGAGTGTATCCCAGCTCCATGTACGTCGAGAGTGTATCCCAGATCCATGTACGCCGAGAGTGTATCCCAGCTCTATGTACGCCGAGAGTGTATCCCAGCTCCATATACGCCGAGAGTGTATCCCAGCTCCATGTACGCCGAGAGTGTATCCCAGCTCCATATACACTGAGAGTGTATCCCAGCTCCACGTACGCCGAGAGTGTATCCCAGCTCCATATACATCGAGCGTGTATCCCAGCTCCATGTACGTCGAGAGTGTATCCCAGATCCATTTATGTGGAGAGTGTATCCGAGATCCATGTACACCGAGCGTGAATCCCAGTTCCATTTATGCCGAGCGTGTATCCCAGCTCGATGTACGTTGAGATTGTATCCCAGCTCCATGTACGCCGAGAGTGTATCCCAGATCCATGTACGCAGAGATTGTATCCCAGATTCATGTACACCGAGACTGTATCCCAGCTCCATGTACGTCGCTAGTGTATCCCAGCTCCATATACGCCGAGCGTGTATCCCAGCTCTATGTACGTCAGAGTGTATCACAGCTCCATATGCGCCGAGCGTGTATCCCAGCTCCATGTACGTCGAGAGTGTACCCCAGTTCCATGTACGCCGAGAGTGTATCCCAGCTCCATATACACCGAGAGTGTATCGCAGCTCCATATATGCTGAGAGTGTATCCCAGCTCCATATACACCGAGAGTGTATCCCAGCTCCATATACACCGAGAGTGTATCCCAGCTCCATATACGCTCAGAGTGTATCCCAGCTCCATGTACGTCGAGCGTGTATCCCAGCTCCATGAACGTCGAGAGTGTATCCCAGCTCCATATACGTCGAGAGTGTATCCCAGCTCCACGTACGCCGAGAGTGTATCCCAGCTCCATATACATTGAGCGTGTATCCCAGCTCCATATACGTCGAGAGTGTATCCCAGCTCCATGTACGTCGAGAGTGTATCCCAGATCCATTTACGTGGAGAGTGTATCCGAGATCCATGTACACCGAGCGTGAATCCCAGTTCTATTTATGCCGAGCGTGTATCCCAGCTCGATGTACGTTGAGATTGTATCCCAGCTCCATGTACGCCGAGAGTGTATCCCAGCTCCATTTACGCAGAGATTGTATCCCAGCTCGATGTATGTTGAGATTGTATCCCAGCTCCATATACGCCGAGAGTGTATCCCAGATCCATTTACGCAGAGATTGTATCCCAGCTCCATATACGTCGAGAGTGTATCCCAGCTCCATATACGTCGAGAGTGTTTCCCAGCTCCATATACGCCGAGCGTGTATCACAGGTCCATGTACCCTGAGACTGTATCCCAGCTCTATGTACGTCAGAGTGTATCCCAGCTCCATATGCGCCGAGCGTGTATCCCAGATCCATGTACCCTGAGAGTGTATCCCAGCTCCATGTACGTCGAGAGTGTATCCCAGATCCATGTACGCCGAGAGTGTATCCCAGCTCTATGTACGCCGAGAGTGTATCCCAGCTCCATATACGCCGAGAGTGTATCCCAGCTCCATGTACGCCGAGAGTGTATCCCAGCTCCATATACACTGAGAGTGTATCCCAGCTCCACGTACGCCGAGAGTGTATCCCAGCTCCATATACATCGAGCGTGTATCCCAGCTCCATGTACGTCGAGAGTGTATCCCAGATCCATTTATGTGGAGAGTGTATCCGAGATCCATGTACACCGAGCGTGAATCCCAGTTCCATTTATGCCGAGCGTGTATCCCAGCTCGATGTACGTTGAGATTGTATCCCAGCTCCATGTACGCCGAGAGTGTATCCCAGATCCATGTACGCAGAGATTGTATCCCAGATTCATGTACACCGAGACTGTATCCCAGCTCCATGTACGTCGAGAGTGTATCCCAGCTCCATATACGCCGAGCGTGTATCCCAGCTCTATGTACGTCAGAGTGTATCACAGCTCCATATGCGCCGAGCGTGTATCCCAGCTCCATGTACGTCGAGAGTGTACCCTAGTTCCATGTACGCCGAGAGTGTATCCCAGCTCCATATACACCGAGAGTGTATCGCAGCTCCATATATGCTGAGAGTGTATCCCAGCTCCATATACACCGAGAGTGTATCCCAGCTCCATATACACCGAGAGTGTATCCCAGCTCCATATACGCTCAGAGTGTATCCCAGCTCCATGTACGTCGAGCGTGTATCCCAGCTCCATGAACGTCGAGAGTGTATCCCAGCTCCATATACGTCGAGAGTGTATCCCAGCTCCACGTACGCCGAGAGTGTATCCCAGCTCCATATACATTGAGCGTGTATCCCAGCTCCATATACGTCGAGAGTGTATCCCAGCTCCATGTACGTCGAGAGTGTATCCCAGATCCATTTACGTGGAGAGTGTATCCGAGATCCATGTACACCGAGCGTGAATCCCAGTTCTATTTATGCCGAGCGTGTATCCCAGCTCGATGTACGTTGAGATTGTATCCCAGCTCCATGTACGCCGAGAGTGTATCCCAGCTCCATTTACGCAGAGATTGTATCCCAGCTCGATGTATGTTGAGATTGTATCCCAGCTCCATATACGCCGAGAGTGTATCCCAGATCCATTTACGCAGAGATTGTATCCCAGCTCCATATACGTCGAGAGTGTATCCCAGCTCCATATACGTCGAGAGTGTTTCCCAGCTCCATATACGCCGAGCGTGTATCACAGGTCCATGTACCCTGAGACTGTATCCCAGCTCTATGTACGTCAGAGTGTATCCCAGCTCCATATGCGCCGAGCGTGTATCCCAGATCCATGTACCCTGAGAGTGTATCCCAGCTCCATGTACGTCGAGAGTGTATCCCAGATCCATGTACGCCGAGAGTGTATCCCAGCTCTATGTACGCCGCGAGTGTATCCCAGCTCCATATACGCCGAGAGTGTATCCCAGCTCCATGTACGCCGAGAGTGTATCCCAGCTCCATATACACTGAGAGTGTATCCCAGCTCCACGTACGCCGAGAGTGTATCCCAGCTCCATATACATCGAGCGTGTATCCCAACTCCATGTACGTCGAGAGTGTATCCCAGATCCATTTATGTGGAGAGTGTATCCGAGATCCATGTACACCGAGCGTGAATCCCAGTTCCATTTATGCCGAGCGTGTATCCCAGCTCGATGTACGTTGAGATTGTATCCCAGCTCCATGTACGCCGAGAGTGTATCCCAGATCCATGTACGCAGAGATTGTATCCCAGATTCATGTACACCGAGACTGTATCCCAGCTCCATGTACGTCGAGAGTGTATCCCAGCTCCATATACGCCGAGCGTGTATCCCAGCTCTATGTACGTCAGAGTGTATCACAGCTCCATATGCGCCGAGCGTGTATCCCAGCTCCATGTACGTCGAGAGTGTACCCCAGTTCCATGTACGCCGAGAGTGTATCCCAGCTCCATATACACCGAGAGTGTATCGCAGCTCCATATATGCTGAGAGTGTATCCCAGCTCCATATACACCGAGAGTGTATCCCAGCTCCATATACACCGAGAGTGTATCCCAACTCCATGTACGCCGAGGGTGTATCCCAGCGCCAAATACGCCGAGAGTGCATCCCAACTCCATATACAACGATAGTGTATCCCAGCTCCATATACACCGAGAGTGTATCCCAGCTCCATATACACCGAGAGTGTATCCCAGATCCACGTACGTCGAGAGTGTATCCCAGCTCCATGTATGCCGAGAGTGTATCCTAGCTCCATGTACACCGAGAGTGTATCCCAGCTCCATGTACGTCGATAGTGTATCCCAGCTCCATATACGCCGAGAGTGTATCCCAGCTCCATTTACGCCAAGAGAGAACCCCAGCTCCATATACGCCGAGAGTGTATCCCAGCTCCAAATACGCCAAGCGTGTATCTCAGCTCCATGTACGTCAGAGTGCATCCCAGCTCCATGTACGCCGAGAGTGCATCCCAACTCCATATACATCGAGAGGGTATCCCAGCTCCATATATGATGAGAGTGTATCCCAGCTCCATGTACGCCGAGCGTGTATCCCAGCTCCAGGTACTTCAGATTGTATCCCAGCTCCATATACGCCGAGCGTGTATCCGAGCTCCATATACGCCGAGAGTGTATCCCAGCTCCATGTACGTCAGAGTGTATCCCAGCTCCATGTATGCTGAGAATGTATCCCAGGTCCATATACGCTGAGAGTGTATCCCAGCTCCATATATGCCGAGAGTGTATCTCAGCTCCATGTACGTCAGAGTGTATCCCAGCTCCATGTACGCCGAGAGTGTATCCCTACTCCATATACGACGATAGTGTATCCCAGCTCCATATACGCCGAGAGTGTATCCCAGCTCCATGTACGTCAGAGTGTATCCCAGCTGCATGTATGCCGAGAGTGTATCCCAGCTCCATGTACGTCGAGCGTGTATCCCAGCTCCATGAACGTCGAGAGTGTATCCCAGATCCATATACATCGAGAGTGTATCCCAGCTCCATATACATCGAGAGGGTATCCCAGCTCCATATATGATGAGAGTGTATCCCAGCTCCATGTACGCCGAGCGTGTATCCCAGCTCCAGGTACTTCAGATTGTATCCCAGCTCCATATACGCCGAGCGTGTATCCCAGCTCCATATACGCCGAGAGTGTATCCCAGCTCCATGTACGTCAGAGTGTATCCCAGCTGCATGTATGCCGAGAGTGTATCCCAGCTCCATGTACGTCGAGCGTGTATCCCAGCTCCATGAACGTCGAGAGTGTATCCCAGATCCATATACATCGAGAGTGTATCCCAGCTCCATATACATCGAGAGGGTATCCCAGCTCCATATATGATGAGAGTGTATCCCAGCTCCATGTACGCCGAGCGTGTATCCCAGCTCCAGGTACGTCAGATTGTATCCCAGCTCCATATACGCCGAGCGTGTATCCCAGCTCCATGTACGCCGAGAGTGTATCCCAGCTCCATATACGATGAGAGTGTATCCCAGGTCCATGTACGCCGAGCGAGTATCCCAGATCCATGTACGCCGAGAGTGTATCCCGGCTCCATGTACACCAAGAGTGTATCCCAGCTCCATGTACACCAAATGTGTATCCCAGCTCCATATACGCCGAGCGTGTATCCCAGCTCCATGTACGTCAGATTGTATCCCAGCTCCATATACGCCTAGCGTGTATCCCAGCTCCATATACTCCGAGAGTGTATCCCAGCTCCATGTACGCCGAGCGAGAATCCCAGCTCCATGTATGCTGAGAGTGTATCCCAGGTCCATATACGCCGAGAGTGTATCCCAGCTCCATATATGCCGAGAGTGTATCTCAGCTCCATGTACGTCAGAGTGTATCCCAGCTCCATGTACGCCGAGAGTGTATCCCAACTCCATATACGACGATAGTGTATCCCAGCTCCATACACGCCGAGATTGTATCCCAGCTCCATGTACGTCAGAGTGTATCCCAGCTGCATGTACGCCGAGAGTGTTTCCCAGCTCCATATACATCGAGCGTGTATCCCAGCTCCATATACGCCGAGAGTGTATCCCAGCTCCATGTATGTTGAGAGTGTATCCCAGCTCCATATACGCTGAGAGTGCATCCCAGCTCCATGTACATCGAGTGTGTATCGCAGCTCTATTTATGCCGAGAGTGTATCCCAGCTTAATGTACGCCGATAGTGTATCCCAGCTCCATATACGCCAAGAGTGTATCCCAGCTCCATATACGCCAAGAGTGTATCCCAGCTCCATATACATCGAGAGTGTATCCCAGCTCCATATACGCCGAGTGTGTATCCCAGCTCCATATACGCCGAGTGTACTTTTACAACAAATCAAAGGTTTTGAAAATAACTCACAAATGATCCCCACAATGTATAAAAGTCTTGGCTAGATTCAAAAACTGAACATCGGATCTTCTCTAAATTTAAGCATGACATAACATCCCGTAACCATTGAGCATGAGTAGGTGGAACAGCATTCTTCCATGTAAACAAGAGCGCCCTCCTAGCTTTAAGAGAAATAAAAGCCAAAATGTGTAAATCAGATGTCTCCAAAATAAATTCTTTTCCTCCAACAATACCAAATAATGTGGTCAAAGGGTTAGGCTTAAAATTTACCTTGAAAAGTACTGGGAAAGTTTGGAATACTTCCTTCCAGTATCTTTCAAGGCTCGGACACGTCCAAAACATGTGAATTAATGAAGCTTCTCCATTATTACATCAATCACAGAAAGGGGATATATCTGAATAAAAATGAGATAGCTTATCTTTAGACATGTGAGCCCTATGAACCACTTTAAATTGTAAAAGGGAGTGACGGGCACATAGCGATGAAATATTAACCAATTTAAAAATTTCATTCCAAGTTTCCTCAGAAATTGAAGTCTATAAATCTTGTTCCCAAAGATTTTTAGTTTTGTCTATAGGAACGTTTCTCATTCCTAGCAACATACCATAAGTATTGGATATTGAACCAAATTACATCTATTAAATCCTTATTGGAACTTATAGGAAATGTACATAGTTGAGAACGCAGAAAGTCTCTAATTTGTAAATAATGAAAAATTGAGTTTTGGGTAAACTATATTTAGCAGACATTTGCTCAAACGAAAAAAGACTTCCTCCAACAAACAAATCCTGGAAGCATTTAATACCCAATCTATCCCATTCTTTAAAAACTGAAATGGTCACCAAAGGTTTAAAAATATAGTTAAAACAAATGGGACTGGACAAAGAAAATGTCACTAGACCAAAGAGTTTCCTAAATTGTACCCAGATCCTCAAAGTATGTTTCACCACCAAATTTTCAGTTAGTTTACTAAAAGATAAAGGGAGGGAGGATCCGAGAAGAGAAATAATAGAAAATATATTAACAGAGTTAGCTTCTAAAGAAACCTATATCAGACAGTCCTCATGGTTAATATAGTATGTCCAAAACATAATATTTCATATAGTGACTGCCCAATAATAAAACCTAAAATTTGGTAAAGCTAAACCTCCATTCTTCTTAGATTTTTGAAGATGAACTTTATTTAATTGAGAATGTTTGTTTTTCCATATATAAGAAGATAAAATAGAATCGAGAGAATCAAAAAAAGATTGAGGGATAAAAACAGGTAATGCCTGAAAAAGGTATATAAATTTAGGTAAAATGGTAATTTTAATAGAGTTGATTCGGCCAGTCAAGGATAATGAAAAAGGCGACCAGTTTGATAGTGTTCTTTTTACAAAATTCAGTAAGAAAATTTTCATTAAATAGGTGTTTATAATTCTTGGTAATTGTTACACCCAAATAGGTAAATTGATTTTTTACAATTTTAAAAGGAAGGTCAGTACTAATTGATGACAAATTATTCAGAGGAAAAAGTTCACTTTTATGTAAATTCAGTTTGTATCCTGAAAACTGGCTGAAACAAGAAAGTAGAGAATGCACAGGAGGTAGTGAAGTCTTCACATTAGAAATAAAAAGCAACAGATCATCAGCATAAAGCAAAACTTTATGAACAGTCCCTCTCCTTAGAATATCAGTAATATCATTAGATTCTCGAAAAGCAATGGCTAAGAGTTCTAAGGCCAAATCAAAGAGCAGAGGGCTCAAGGGACAACCTTGTCTAGTTCCACGTTGAAGCTTAAAAGGCTTAGAACACTGAAAATTTGTAAGGACTTCTAAACTCCAGCAAGTACAGGTTCAAAGCCATCAAAAACCCTCATACTTTAACCCTTTAATTCCCAGGATCATTCTCATGAGCCTCCTCTGGGCCCTCTCCAATTCCAGTGCATCTATCTTAGATCTGGCTATATTTCTCAAATGTTACCCATGGGCACCAGCTCACTACTCCTCTTTTGCAGTTATTTATTATTGAAACCTATGACATTTTTTCATGTATTGGACTGTACTGATGCCATAAACCAACAAGTTTTATAGCTTATATCAGTGATAAAAATCTGATCATTATTCTAAAAGGTGACCACCTCTGCCAAACAAGAAGTCCTCTGATATTACTGCATGTGCTTAGATTTCCGGAATAGGACGTGACTTGGTGAGATTACTACCAGCTGAGCCAGGCTTAACAAAGACCACACAACTGTGGGATGTATCATCGGAACTCCTGATTCTGTGGTTCATGTAAAAAAGCGTCTTAATTGCAGTGTTTGTAGCAATGTGAGTGATAATCAAAGGCTGAAGTTTCAGATTCATTGCATATTTGTGCAGAAGCTACATCAATGCCCTTGTTCACTGTTAAATTCTGCTTTGCATTGTTTTTAAGGCCCCATCCATTGCAAAAGTGGATTACTAGGAGGTAATCTTTGTATTTTTTCTCCGTTTACAAAGTAGTCACCCTTTAATTTCTTCTACCAAAGTGCATGACCGTACACTTCCCAACACTGTATTCCATCTGCCATTTCTTTGCCCGTTCTCCTAATCTGTCTAAGTCCTTCTGTAGCTGCTCTACTTCCTCAAAACTGCTTGCCCCTCCTCCTGTCTTCAAAACATCGGCAAACTTTGCAACAAAGCCATCAATTCCATCGTCCAAATCATCAACATATAACGTAAAAAGAATCAGTCCCAACACAGACCCCTGTGAAACACCACTAGTCAACGGCAGCCATTCAAAAAAGTCTCCCTTTATTCCCACTCTGCCTCCTGCCAACCAGCCACTGCTCTATCCATGCTGGAATCTTTCCTGTAACACCATGAGCTGATCACTTGTTAAGCAGCCTCATGTGAGGCACTTTGTCAAAGCCCTTATGAAAATCAAAATACACAGCATCACCTGATTCTCCCTTGTCTATCTTGCTTGTTATTTCTTCAAAGAATTCCAACAGATTTGTCAGGCAAGACTTTCCCTTGAGGAAACCACACTGACTACAACCTATTTTATCATGAGCCTCCAAGTACCCCGACACCTCATCCTTATTAACCAACTCCAGCCACTGAGGTCACACTAACTGGCCCTATATTTTCCTTTCTTCTGCCTCCTCCCTTCTTGAAGAGTGGAATGACATTCACAAATTTCCAGTCTTCCAGAACCATTCCAGAATCTACTGATTCTTGAAAGATCATTTCTAATTACTCCACAATCTCTTCAGCCACCTCTTTCAGAACACTGGGTGTACACCATCTGGTCCAGGTGACTGATCAGCCTTCAGACCTTTCCCAAAAACCATCTCACTAAATATGGCAACCTCACACGCTTCATGCCCCCTGACACTTGGAAATTCCAAAATACTGATAGTGTCTTCCACAGTGAAGACAGATGCAAAATACTTATCCATTTTGTCCACTAGTTCGTTGCCCCAATTGTTTTCCAGCATTGCTTTCCAATGGTCCAATATCTACTCTCACTTTTCTTTTATACTGTATGGATCTGAAGAAATTTTTTGTATCCTCTTTAACATGATTGGCTAGCTTTTGTATTCCTTCTTTACCTTCTTAATGACTTTTTAGTTGAATTCTGTTGGTTTTTAAAAGCTTCCCAATCCTCTAGTTTCCCACTAATCTTTTCTCTATTAAATGCCCTCTCTTTGGCTCTTATGTTGGCTTTGACTTGTTTGCCACAGTTGCTTCATCTTTCCTTTAGAATACTTCTTCCTGTGTCTTCTGAATCGCTTCCAGAAATTCCAGCCATTGCTGCTCTGCCGTCATCCCTGCCAGTGTTCTTTTCCAATCAATTCTGGCCAACTCCTCTCTCATGCCTCTGTAATTCCCTTTACTCCACTGTAATACTGATACATCTGACTTCACCTTCTTCTCAAATTTCAGGGTGACTTCCATAATATTATGCTCACTTTTCCCTAGGGGTCCTTTTGCTTAGGCTCTCTAATCAGTTCTGGTTCATTGCACAATACCCAATCCAGAATCACTGATCCCCTAGTGGGCTTGACAATGAGCTGCTCTAAAAAGCCATTGCATAAGCACTCCAAAAATCACCCCTCCTGTAATCCAGCACCACCTGATTTTCCCAACTTACCTGCATATCGAAGTTCCCCCTGACTATTGTAACATTGCATTCTTAGCATGTATTTTCTATCTCCCATTGTAATTTGCAGACCACATCCTTAGTACTGTTTGGGGTCTGCATACAACTTCCATCAGGGTCTTTTTACCTTACCTTACCTTAGCTCTATCCACAATGATTCAACACCTTCCAATCCTATGTCACCTCTTATTAATGATTTGACTTCATATTTTACCAACAGAGACACGCCACCCCCTCTGCCTTCCTGCCTGTCCTTTTGATACAATGTGTATCCTTGGACATTAAGCTCCCAGCTATAGTCTTCTTTCAGCCATGACTCAGTGATACCCACAACATCATACCTGCCAATCTGTAACTGTGCTGCAAGTTCATCTGCCTTATCCCGTATACTGTGTGCATTCCAATACAACATCTTTAGAACTGTATTCATCCTTTTCAATTTTATTGCACCAGGCTCAACCATTAGATCCCTGACTTTGTCTGAGGTCTTACCAACATCTGCCTCCACAACCTCTCCACTAACTGTTCATGCACTCTGGTTTCCATCCCCCTGCAACTCCAGTTTAAACCCCACCATGCAGCATTAACAAACTTTCCACGAGGATATTAGACCCCTCCAGTTCAGGTGCAAACTGTCCCTTCTTACAGGTCCCACCTTCCCTGGAGTTGAGACCAATAATCAAAAAAATTTTATGCCGTCCCTCCTACACCAACTCCTTAGCCATGTGTTAAACTGTATAATCTTCCTGGTTCTGGTCTCTCTGGAATGTGGCACAGGTAGCAATCCTGAAGATCACAACCCTGGAGGTCCTGCCCGTTAACTTAGCATTCAACTCCCTGCCCTCCCTCTGCAGAACCTCATCACTTGTCCTACCCATGTCATTGGTACCTACATGGACCATGACATCTGGCTGTTTGCCCTCACACTTAAGAATGCTGAGGACTTGATCTGAGGTTCCTGGCACCCGGGAGGCAACATATCATCTGGGAATCTTGATCTCCCCCACAGTACCTCCTGTCCATTCCCCTAACTAACAAATCCCCTTTTGTCACAGTGTGCTTCTTCTCCCCCTTCCCTTATGAGTCACAGAGACAGACTCAGTGCCAGAGACCTGAACACTCTGACTTTTCTCTGTCATTCCCCCTCCAACAATATCCAAAGTGATATACCTGTTGTTGAGGGGGATGGCCACAGGGGTACTCTGCACTGGCTCCTTAACCCATTTCCCCTTCCTGACTGTCACCCAGTCTCCTGTGTCCGACACCCTGGGTGTAATTATCTCTCTATGTCCTACCTATCACCCCTCCAGCCCCAAAAATGGTCCGGAGTTCATCCAGTTCCAGCTACGACTCCTTAAGGTGGATTATTGGAAGTGGCAGCTGGATGCACTTCTCTCAGGAGTAGTTGTCAGGGACACTGGAGATCTTCCTGCCTTCCCACGTCCCACAAGAGGAGCAGTCCACTATCCTGCCTGGCATTTCTACCTCCCTGAGCAAATATAAAGAGAAGGAAAAAACTTGAACTTTCCTTTCCCTGTGTGCAGCCTCACTTTGCTGAAGCCTCGAAGAGCTAAAGCCTTAAGATCACCATTCTGTCTCTGTCCACGCAGGCAATGGCCACTGCGCTTGCCCCACCTTCCTTTAATTTGTTCTTACTGTTTAATCCCAAAAGCCGATTAGCTGCTGGTCAAAGCTCTATTAAGCTCGATCTCTCAATGTGTTACCCTGGTTACAGTGGTCCTTCACATCTCCATGTAATCTTACTAAACTGGCATTCTTAGTTTCTTCCTGTACTCTTGTCATTCCTGTTGCTTCTTGTCATTTCTGCTGCCCTCGTCACACTGATGTCTGCCAACTTGTTCCTTATCTGCTCCTTACGATCCCCTACCTGGAGAGCCTTTACTGTAATCTCTGCTCCTTCCTCAGGCAGCTGCATCACATCTAACAGCTCCTGACAGTGCTTGGCCCCTACCCTTGGACCTCCTGACTTGATTCCCACACATCGCCCTGTCTCTCCTCCCTGCTTGGGGCTGTTGTCGTTCTGTGGGCTATGTTAGCTGCTCTGTAGGGCGCACGTGTTCGCTGTCCCTGTCTTGTCTATGTTATTTCTCCTTTCCCTGAGTCTATGATAGCACCTGCCTTATTCAGAGTGTCTGTCCCAGAATAGTACCTTCATTGTTTGAGCACACCCAGAAATTGACAGGAAGCTGCACTCCCTCAGTCTCAAGTGCCTTTGGGCTAACTTCTCTCCACCCTACACACACAAAATGCTGGTGGAACACAGCAGGCTAGGCAACATCTATCAAGTATATTCTCCCTACAGATGCTGCCTGGCCTGCTGCATTCCACCAGCATTTTGTGTGTGTAGCTTGAATTTCCAGCATCTGCAGATTTCCTCATGTTTGCTTCTCTCCACCCTCATTATTTCACCTCCTGTACTGGTATAGAAATCGCCTCTCCATTCGTGGGCAAGGATAGATCAGTTATCGATACAAATGACCTCATGCCCACTCACATTTCACATTGCTGGCCCCTAATAGACCTCGTGTACATCCATGGGTGACCACCACAGGCAATAGGGGCTGCTGTCAGCCATTTATCTGACCTCACCAGCTCAGCAGTCAAATCAGGAAGTGCTGCTGTGAACTCTACCTGCTTTGGTGACTGATGCCCACACCTTCCTCTCTTTACAGGACACTGCCTCCAACCGGCCTGAGAAGCCACTGCTGTAACAAAGCATCTCCTTTACCCTCCCACGTCTATTCCAGCAGTTCCTTGCTATGTGCCCCAGTTACATGCACACAAAGCAAGTGGTCTGTGGTCTACATCCACTGCAGCTACTCTACGAATTCTCTTCCCCCTCCACTGGTCTATATCACCGGCCCATGATACTATCACAGAGTAGGTCGATCCCACCACTATCCCCAAATCTAAAACTTCCGGGTGGGCTGAGCTCAGGCCTTCCTTCAGCATTTCCAGGAAGACTGGATCATCTCTCTCTCGATTGTCCAATCCTGAAAACTCTTCATACGCTTGATATTTACATTCTGCATAATCCATGGCTGGCTCGTCGGCTCTGTGAACCACTGATGTTATCACTCACCAGTTAATCTCCCCTACCCCCAGTTGCTGCCTCACTTCCCCTTTAAAGAAACGATATCTTTCTTCATTGCTGGTGTTCCTGGTAGTTGCCCCTGTTCTACCCTGCACTCCCTGGGCCATACTGTTCCACATATTCCTTGGGCACTTTGATTTTACTGACTGTACTGTATATCTTTTGGGTGCATCTGGTGAATTTCATTCATCTCCTTGTGCTTGCACCAGAATTTTGCATTCCCACAGGCAGCTTTAAGTGAGGACAGGTCTGACAAAATGCTTTGCTTCTCCCTGGGAGTGAAGGGCTTATCGATGGTTGTAATCAAGTTCAATGGCTGGCTCGACCTGATGCTGCCTGACCTCAATAAGTGCTACCCCGAAAGATATACCTGGGTATAACCTCTCCCTCAAATATCTCCACACTAATTCCCACATTATGCAAAATAGAAATGATGGATAAAAATCAAACTGTAAACATTAAAACCACAGAGTATGTATTCTGCAATCTGCCACTTACTAAATTTCTTTGCATCTAACTGTTACACCGGGGCTCCAGATTATTTTTGAAACAGAGCAACACATTCATAAATGCGTCTGCTACTAAGCACTTCCCTGAGTGAGTATACACACACCCCACAGGCGTCCCAAAATTAACAAGAAAACGTTGAGTCCATGTTTGTGATAGTTCATGATCCTGTGGTCACAGATCTAAGTGTAAATACAAAACTTGAAAAAATACTCACCCATGTGTTGTGGGAGTCGGAGGATCTACAGCTGTGTGACCAGAGACCTGAAATCTTTGGGCACAGAGCTTGTAAAGAGCGCCACAATGGACTTTTAACACTTTAAACCAGTGAGTTGTCTGTTATGTCTCCCCTCTCACTGTGAAACAGAGACACCTCCTTCTCCCTTATCAGGGAATGTCGAATGCTGGGTGAACAATGGAGTACTGCAAGTCTGTGTCTTTGCTGTTGCTTTGCTGCACACTTGAGTGCCCGGTGGGGGGAGGTGTGGTTTCGATTTTTTTTGCCGGTGGGGAGTGGGGGATCGTTGCTTGCTGCCACTTACATGGTGGAGGGTGGGGAGTTGTGGGGGGACTTTGGGGTTCTAACATTTGACTGTCATTCATCCTCTGGGGGCACTCCTCTGTTTTCGTGAATGTTTGTGAAGAAAACGGGGAGCTGGGTCAAGCACAATAGGCAGCGATTCAAACAGGGAGAGGAGAAATGGGCTAGAAATTCTATATCTGAATGCACAAAGTGTCAGAAATAAGGCAGATGAGCTTGAAGCTCAGGTGCGTATGGGTAACTATGATGTTGTTGGGATAATGGAGACATGGCTGCAGGGAGATCAGACCTGGGAAATGAATCTACAAGGGTATACGTGCTATCGTAGGGACAGAAATGTGGGCAGAGGGGGTGGGGTGGCCCTGTTGGTGAGGAATGAGATTCAGTCCTTTGCAAGGGGGGACATAGGATCAGGAGAAGTAGAGTCTGTGTGGATAGAACTGAGGAACAGTAAGGGCAAAAGGACCCAAATGGGTGTTGTCTACAGGCCACCGAACAGTAGCATGGATATTGGGTGCAAGTTGAATAGGGAGTTAACATTGGCATGTGGCAAAGGTAATGTCGCAGTAGTTATGGGGGATTTCAACATGCAGGTGAACTGGGAGAATCAGGTTGGTGCTGGACCATAGGATAGGGAGTTTGTAGAGTGCCTACGGGATGCATTCTTGGAACAGCTTGTACGAGAGCCGACCAGGGACAAGGCTATTCTGGATTTAGTGTTATGTAATAAACAGGATTTGATAAGCGATCTCGCAGTAAAGGAGCCATTAGGAGGTAGTGATCACAATATGATAAGTTTTTATCTGCAATTTGAGAAGGATAAGGGCAGCTCGGAGGTGTCAGTGTTGCAGTTGAACAGGGGAAACTATGGAGCCATGAGGGAGGAGCTGGCCAAAGTTGACTGGACGGATAGCCTAGCAGAAAAGACAGTGGAACAGCAATGGCAGGTATTCTTGGGAATAATGCACAAGGTGCAAAATCAGTTCATCCCCCGGAGAAGGAAGGATTCAAAGGGGGGAAAGGGGCCACAGTGGTTGACAAAGGAAGTCAGAGATTGCATAGCATTAAAAAAAAGGAAGTATGACAGAGCTAAGGTGAGTGGGAGGACAGATGATTGGGAAGTTTTTAAGGAACAACAGAACTTAACTAAAAAGGCAATATGGGGAGAAAAAATGAGGTACGAACGCAAGCTTGCCCGGAATATAAAGGAAGATAGCAAAAGTTTTTTTAGGTATGTGAAGAGAAAGAAGATAGTTAAGAACAATGTTGGGCCCTTGAAGAATGAATTGGGTGAAATTGTTATGGGAAACAGAGAAATGGCAGAAGAATTTAATAAGTACTTTAGATCTGTCTTCACTAAGGAAGACACAAGCAATCTCCCAGATGTATGGATGGGCCAAGGACATAGGGTAACAGAGGAAATTAAACAGATTGACATTAGGAAGGAAACGGTGATGAGTAGACTGATGGGACTGAAGGCTGACAAATCCCCAGGTCCAGATGGTCTGTATCCTAGGGTACTAAAGGAGGTGGCCCTGGAAATTGCAGATGCATTGGTAATCATTTTCCAATGTTCCTTAGATTCAGGATCAGTTCCTGAAGATTGGAGAATGGCTAATGTTATCCCACTTTTTAAGAAAGGAGGGAGGGAGAAAACATAGAACTATCGACCTGTCAGCCTGACATCGGTGGTGGGGAAGATGCTAGAGTCCATTATTAAAGATAAAATAGTGGCATATCTAGATAGCAGTGATAGGATTGGGCCAAGCCAGCATGGATTTACCAAGGGTAAATCATGCTTGACTAATCTGTTGGAGTTTTTCGAGGATGTAACCAGGAAGTTAGATGGGGGAGATCCAGTGGATGTAGTGTACCTCAATTTTCAGAAGGCATTTGATAAGGTCCCACATAGGAGATTGGCAGGTAAAATCAAAGCTCAGGGCTTCGGGGGGAAGGCATTGACATGGATAGAAAACTGGTTGACAGATAGAAAGCAAAGGGTAGCGGTGAATGGGTGTTTCTCAGAATGGTAGGGGTGGTGCCACAGGGCTCGGTATTGTGACCTCAGCTGTTTACGATTTATGTCAACGATTTAGATGAAGGCATTGAGAATAACATCAGCAAGTTTGCTGATGATACTAAGCTGGGTGGTAGTGTGACATGTGCTGAGGATGTTAGGGGAATTCAGGGTGACTTGGATAGGCTGGGTGAGTGGGCAGATACTTGGCAGATGGCGTTTAATGTGAATAAGTGTGAGGTTATCCACTTTGGGAGTAAGAACAGGAAGGCATATTATTATCTGAACGGTGTAGAGTTAGGTAAGGGAGAAATACAAAGAGATCTAGGAGTCCTTGTTCATCAGTCACTGAAGGTGAATGAGCAAGTGCAGCAGGCAGTGAAGAAGGCTAATGGAATGTTGACTTTTATTACAAAGGGAATTGAGTACAAGAGCAAGGAAATCCTCTTGCATTTGTACAGAGCCCTGGTGAGACCACACCTGGAGTATTGTGTACAGTTTTGGTCTCCAGGGTTAAGGAAGGACATCCTGGCTGTAGAGGAAGTGCAGCGTAGATTCACGAGGTGAATTCCTGGGATGTCTGGACTGTCTTACACAGAGAGGTTAAAGAGACTGGGCTTGAACACACTGGAATTAAGGAGATTGAGAGGGGATCTGATTGAAACATATAAGATTATTAAGGGATTGGACAAGATAGAGGCAGGAAATATGTTCCAGATGCTGGGAGAGTCCAGTACCAGAGGGCATGGTTTGAGAATAAGGGGTAGGTCATCTAGGACAGAGTTAAGGAAAAACTTTTTCTCCCAGAGAGTTGTGGGGGTCTGGAATGCACTGCCTCGGAAGGTAGTGGAGGCCAATTCTCTGGATGCTTTCAAGGAGGAGCTAGATAGGTATCTTATGGATAGGGGAATCAAGGGATATGGGGACAAGGTAGGAACCAGGTAATGATAGTAGATGATCAGCCATGATCTCAAAATGGCGGTGCAGGCTCGAAGGGCCGAATGGTCTACTTCTGCACCTATTGTCTATTGTCTATTGTCTAAAAAGCATTTCAGGATGTATATTGTATGCATTTCACTGACATTAAATGTACCTTTGAAACCAGTTGGACTGCTGAGATCACTGGGCACACGATGGGATACAAAAGTATCCCAGATGATGCGACTGTGAACAAAGTCACCAGAGAGACATTGAAGCTGGTGGATATAGAAATCTTTATTCATCAAAACAAGCAGCAGGCATCATATTCAAGACACTCATGTAAGAAGAGGTCTGCCTGACCCAATACTACATGACATTTTTATATGCTAAAGGTCAAAGGGTAATTCTATAGTTACAATGCATCTACAAGGCTTCCTTTGAATTACATACACTTTTCAAACACCCCCATCTTCACACCCACACTCCAGAAACCCAAAATGAACATTAATTCCCACTGACTCGGGCTGCATTCATGCACATGCAGGCATCTGAAAGTTTGCAACCAGCCTCAAAATGCAGCACCAGGAAGACCATTGTTCAGGGCTGCATTTTAAATTCAATCTACAATCCATGTTCAGGTCTGAAGACTGGCTGCTGTTGAAATTAGTATATGCTATATAGCATAACTCCAGAATATGCCCTAACGGGTGAAAAGCTCACTTGTATTCTGTCCATGTGTGCACAGCAACAACATATTCCAGAACCAGGATAACCCTTTGGCTTGAATGAGCAGCCAGTCTGTAATAACACTGCAAACACTGGGCATTCAGCCTCCCCAGTGCACTTGCAGGTGTTCACAGATATGACATTCCGGCCATAGGCCCCCGACTTCCAGACTTCTGAATGACCTTTGGGTTTCAGGCTTTGATATTGATCTCAGGACTGGCTGATGACGATGAATGGGGACCCTGGATGAGGTATTGAAGAAATGTACCTGGTTAACCCCATCTCTCTTCATCTCACTGGTTCTTGAGCTCCTGCAGTGACAAGTACATCCCTTGTTCGGTTTGGAGACCCAGGTGCATCCTCACTAAGCCCCTGTGCATCTACAGTAAGATATCCTTGCTCCTACAGAAGCAATTTCTTACAGTGAAGGCCAGCAATCAATTGTCCTCACCTGCTTGCTGATTGGCTGTTCCATTTTTCAGTGACTGTGGTACAAGGAGCCTGATGGCCCATACACAACCATCAGATTTCTGAACGGTCCATGAACGCTGTCTTGCAATATTTACTTATTGCGTTTGTAACTTAGAGTGATTTTTATATATTGTACTGTACTGCTGCCACAAAACAATAAATTCCATGATATACACTCAGTGGCCATACCTGTACACCTCATTAATGCAAATATCTAATCAGCCAATCATGTGGCAGCAACTCGGTGCATAAAAGCATGCCAAGATGGTGAAGAGGTCCAGTTGTTGTTTAGACCAAATATCAGAACGGGGATGAAATTTGATCTAATTATCTTTGACCATGGAATGATTGTTGGTGCTAGTTTGAGTATCTCAGAAACTGCTGACCTCATAGAACATGCGATCGTACAGCACAGGAACAGGCCCTTCAGCCCACAATGTTGTGCTGAACCAGCTAATAAGAAAATGAAAAATACCCAAACACTAATCACTCCTATCCACACAATTTCCATTTTCCTCACATCCATGTGCCTATCTGAACTTCTCTTAAAAGCCTCTAATGTATTTGCCTTTACCACCATACCAGGCAGCACATTCCAGACATCCACCTCCCTCTGAGTAAAAAACTTACTCCTCACATCCCTCTTGAACCTACTCCCTCTCACCTTCAAGGCATGCCCTCTGGTATTGGACATTTCAACTCTGGGAAATAGATACTCCCTGTCTGTTCTATCTGCACCTCTCAAAACCGTATAAACCTTTATCAGATCTCCTCTCAGCCTCCATGATTCATGAGAAAACAACCCAAATTTATCGAGCCTTTCATGATAGCACATGCCGTCTAAACCAAGCAGCATCCTGGTAAACCTCTTCAAAGCCTCAACATCCTTCCTATAATGGGGAGAGCATAGCTGCATGCAATACTCTTGATGTAGCCTAACCAGAGTTTTAAAAAGTTGCAACTTAACCTCTTGGCTTTTGAACTTTGTGCCTCGACCAATAAAAGCAAGCGTTCCATAAGCCTTCTTAACCACCTTATCGGCCTGTGTAGCCACTTTCAAGGAGCTGTCAACTTGGATTCCAAGATCTCTCTGCTCAGCAACATTGTTCTTGTCCTTAACAGTGCACTGTCTCCTTGCATTTTCCCCTCCAAAGTGCAACATCTCACAGTTATCTGGGTTAAACTCCATCTGCCGTCTGTCTGCCCACATCTCCTGGGATTTTCACATACAGTATTCTTTAGAGTTTGCAGAGAATGGTGCAAAAACAAACAAAAGAAAAAAAAAACATCCAATGAGTGACAGTTCTGCGAGTAAAAACAGCTTGTTAATGAGAAAGGACAGAGGAGATTGGCCAGACTGCTTCATAGAAAACCTACAGCACAATACAGGCCCTTTGGCCCACAAAGGTGTGCCAAACATGTCCCTACCTTAGAAATTACTAGGCCTACCTATAGCCCTCTATTTTTCTGAGCTCCATGTACCTAACTAAAAGCATCTTAAAAGACCCTATGGTATCCATCTCCACCACCACTGCCGGCAGCCCATTCCATGCACTCACCACTCTCTGAATAAAAGCTGATAGGAAGGCAACAGTAACTCAAATAACCATGCATTAGAACAGTGGTGTGCAGAAGAGCATCTTTGAACATACAACAAGTCAAACCTTGAAGTGGATGGGCTACAGCAACAAGAAACCACAAACATCCACTCATTGGCCACTTAGGTAGATGCCTTCTGTATATCTGTTACACCCTAGGTATTAATAATTTGAAATATTAATCATTGTTTGTTTTCCATCACACCTTTCAATGTAGTTTCCCAATCTACCACAGTTAAATAACATGCTAAAGGTTTATAGTTTACTTTATTTAAAATTAAGACCCTAGTTTCAAATTAAGCAAAATCACTTTCATACTTTTATATAGATTCTACATTATTGTGACCACTGTTCTCTAGCAGCCCCCAAACTATGTCAATATGGCATTAAATATCCATCTCCTTTTCTAGAAGCTGCCTGACCTGCCCAGTTCCTCCTGCAGTTTGTTTTGCTTTTGGCCCAGGTTCCAGCAAGTGGTCGGTGAGGCCTGTGTAGTTATGGTCACCCTTCTGTAGGAGAGATATGGTTTAACTGGGAAGATTGCAGAGAAGATTTACGAGGATATTGCCAAGAGAGGGCCTGAGTTATAAGCAGAGATTGGCCAGCCGAGTTCTTTATTCCTTGGAATGTAGGAGAATGAGAGGCAACCTTAGCAAAAGCTTGAAGTTAAATAAGGTGGATGTTGTCAGCCTTTTCCCCACGGCAGGGGAAACCAAAGCTAAGGGGCAGGAGCAGGGTAAAAGTGACCTGAGGGGCAGCTTCTTAAGGAAAAGATGGTGAGTATCAGGAATAAGGCTTCAATTATACTGGTAGTAACCTGCCTCGAAGACTATTGTCCAGTAGCACTTACGTCTGTGAGAAAGAGCTTTGAGAGGTTGGTGATGAAGTGTATCAGTCCTGTCTAAGAAGCAAATAGTATCCACTACAATTTGCCTACTGGAGCAACAGGTCCAGAACAGATGCCTTCACATTGGCTCTTCACTCAACCCTGGAACATCTGGACAGCAAAGATGGATACATCAGGATGCTCTTTTTCGACTACAACTCAGCATTCAATACCATCATCCCCTCAAAACTAATCAATAAGCTTCTTCAAGATCTTGTGCAATTGGATCCTCGATTTCCTGATTAGCATCTCCGCCAGAAACTCCATCAGTGCAGGTCTACCACAAGGCTGTGTGCTTAGCCCCTGTTCTATTCACACACCTATATCTGTGTGGCTAAGCCAGATTCAGGTTTGCTGAAGCTGCCACTGTGTTAGGCAGAATCAAAGGTGGTGACAAATCAGCATATAGGAGAGAGATTGAAAATCTGGCTGAATGGTGCCACAACAACAACCTCTCAGTCAATGTCAGAAAGACCAAGGAGCTGATTATTGGCTAGGAAACCAGAGGTCCATAAGCCAGTCCTCAACAGAGGATCGGAGATGGAGAGGGTCAGCAAGTTTAAATTCCTCAGTGTTATTGTTTCAGAGGATCTGTGCTGCGCCCAGCATGTAAATGCCATTACTAAGAAATTACGACAGTGCCTCTACTTCCTTAGGAGTTGGCGAAGATTTGGCATGACATCTAAAACTTTGCCAAACTTCTATAAATGTGAGTATATTGGCTGGCTGCATCTCGGCCTGCTATGAAAACACCAATACCCTTGAATGGAAAATCCTACAAAAAATAGTGCATAGAGCCCAGTCCATCACAGATAAAGCCTTCCCACCATTGAGCACATCTACATGAAAATCTGTTGCAGGAAAGCAGCATCCATTGCCTGGGACCGTCCCCATCCACCCAGAACATGCTCTCTTCTTGCTGCTGACATCTGGAAGAAAGTACAGGAGCCTCAAGACACATAGCACCGGGTTCAGGAACAATTATTATCCCTCAACCATCAGCTCTTGAACCAGATGGGATAATTTCACTCAACTTCACTTGCCCCATCATTGAAATGTTCCCACTACCCACTTTCAAGGACTCTTCATCTCATGTTTTTGATATTTATTGTTTATTTATTATTATTATTTATTTCTCTTTGTATTTGCACAGTTTGTTGTCTTTTGCACACTGGTTGGACACCCAAGTTGGTGGGGTCTTTCACTGATTCTACTATGCTCACAAGAAAATGAATCTCAGGGCTGTATATGGTGACGTACATGGACTTTGATAATAAACTCACTTTGAACTTTAAATGAGCTGCCAGAGGAAGTGGTTGAGACAGGTACAATAATTTCATTTCAGAAGCACTTGAATAGGCACTTGAGCAAGGCTTGGAGGGACTGGCTGAATGCTGGAATTTGGACCGAGTTGGGTGGTCAGTATGGACTGGTGGGGCTGAAGGGCCAGTGTCCATGCTTTATTGATCTGTGACTCTCTACAATCCATTAATTCACTTTTTCTCATTACACTGCTCTTTTGTTCTTCCACATAGTGATCTTGAAAACCATCTCTCACATACTCCTCCAGATTATTATTGCTAATTTGTTTTGTTTATTAAAACTCACACTGAGTGTTACCTCCCTTGTCTGATTCCACTCATCACCTTCCGTTCCTATCAGATTCTATAATCTGCAACCCTCCATTTCCTCCACCAATCACCTCCCAGCACTCTGTGACTATCTCCACTCCTCCCACCCTCACCTGCCATCATCAACCCCTGCTCACCTGGACCCTCCATTCATTGGCTGGCTGCTGCCTCACCCCACTACCTCATTATACCAGCCATCCCCTCTTAACACCCTCAGCCCTGATGCAGCCTCAACTTGAAACATCAACCAACCCTTTCCCCCTACAGATGCTGCCTGCCCCGCAGTTTGTTTCTGCTCCAGGCCCCAGCACGTGCAGTCTCTTGTGTCTCCAGCACATTATGCTTGTTCCAAGACACTGCGCCATACAGAACCTATCAATGGTGGACTAGGCCCTGTACTCAGAAAGGAGGAGCCTGGTGAAGTCATCGGCTCCTAGATACACAAGATTCTGCAGGTGCTGGAAATCTTGAGCAACACATCCAAAATGCAGGAGGAACTGAGCAGGGCAGGCAGCATCTACATAGAGGAATAAATAAAATAATTGGCATTTCAGAGCTGGAAAGGAAGGGGCTACTGTCATTTTAACCTTCTTTTGTCCCCTTCCTTGCTCATCGTTAGTTGCCGGTGGTGAGTTATGGTGGAGGGAGCAAGAAGTAAACGAGTACCCCGATAAACTCGAACCACTGAAGCTACAGCACCCCCTCACCGCTATCACCAGTCTCAAAGGAACCGCCAATCCCAGCCATCTCCACACACATCACAGCAGCACGTCATGGTCTTACTGAAAAACAAGTGACAAGCAACAGATTCATGGCAGTTCATCTGGTGAAGCTGCTCCCCCGATAGGATTGGTATCACCGGTTTATCAATGGCAGGTGTGCAGTGAACAACTTTGTTCTGTATGCCATCCACAGAGATCTCTTCATCATCTCAGAGCAATGAGGTAGTATAGGAGTTGGGATGTAATGTTAAAATTGTACAAGGCATTGGTAAGGCCAAATTTGGAGTACTGTGTACAGTTCTGGTCACTGAATTATAGGAAAGATATCAACAAAATAGAGAGAGTACAGAGAAGATTTACTAGAATATTAACTGGGTTTCAGCACCTAAGTTACAGGGAAAGGTTGAACAAATTAGATCTTTATTCTTTGGAGCGTAGAAGGTTGAGGGGGGACTTGATAGTGGTATTTAAAATAATGAGCGGGATAGATCAAGTTGACATGGATAGGCTTTTTCCATTGAGAGTAGGGGAGATCCAAACAAGAGGACGTGAGTTGAGAGTTAGGGGGCAAAAGTTTAAGGGTAACACGAGGGGGAATTTCTTTACTCAGAGAGTGGTAGCTGTGTGGAACAAGCTTCCGGTAGAAGTGGTAGAGGCAGGTTCAATATTGTCATTTAAAAAAAAAATTGGACAGGAAAGGAATGGAGGGTTATGGGCTGAGTGCAGGTCGGTGGAACTAGGTGAGAGTAAGCATTCGGCACGGACTAGAAGGGTTAAAGCAGCATCCATCATCAAAGACCCCACCTCCAACAAACCCACGCATAAATTTGGATAGGTATATGGACAGGAAAGGAATGGAGGGTTATGGGCTGAGTGCAGGTCAGTGGGACTAGGTGAGAGTAAGCGTTCAGCACGGACTAGAAGGGCTGAGATGGCCTGTTTCCGTGCTGTAATTGTTATATGGTTATAGTGCGAGGGAAAACTATTCCAGGAAGATTTCTGTAAGGTGGTAGCACTGTGGTTCTACTGGGCCAACCAAAGCTGTTATTATCTTATTAAAATGTATTTTTTTTACGATGGCAAGACACTGCTGGACATTAAGAACTTAAAGTACTGCAGGTCTACCCCAGCAGCGAGGCACTTGTTGGCGGAGAAACTGAAAGAGCTGGACTTGGTGTGGACTGTGACAGAGAGGTATTGGTGTGTGAAGAGAGCGCACAGTCTATCACTGAATGATTGTGTTAAATGCTTTTTTTGTGTGACTATTCTATTCTGCTGTGTATATGTGCCATGTGGGTCTTGTGCTGTGTATGACAGCTGGTATTGTGTTTTGAACCTTGGCCCCAGAGTAACACAGTTTCGTCTGACTGTATTCATGGGTATTCACGTATGATTAAATGACAATTAAACTTAAACTTGAATGGTGACAATGCAGAATGAAGTGTTACAGTTACAGAGAAAGTGCATACAGGCAGACAATAAGGTGCAAAACCATAACAAGGTCCATCTTACCATCCTGGGGGGCTTTCAATAGTCCCGTAAAAGTGGGATTGAAACTATCCTCAAGTCTGCTGGTATGAGCTTTCAGGGTATATAGCTTCTGCCCAATGGGAGGGGGAAAACAAGAGTGCCCAGACTGGGTGGGGGCCTTTACGGAAGCAGTGAGGATTACAGACAGAGGCAGTCCCAGTGACTCTGAGGGATAGGTGATTCATTTCCCAGTTAGGATGGATCATGACTGGGAGGCAAACGTGAAGGTAGTGGTGCTCCCATGCCTGCTGCCCTTGTCCTTGGCAGCAGAGGCTGTGTGTTTCAGAGGTGTGTTTGCGAGTAACTGTACTGTATCATAAAACACAGGAGCAGAATTGGGCCACTCAGCCCATCGAGCCTGCTCTACCATTCCATCATGGCTGATTTATTATCCCTCTCAACATCATTCTCCTGCCTTCTCCCATAACCTTTGATGCCTTTTCTAATCAAGAACCTATCAACCTCCTCCTTAAATATACCCAGTAACCTGGTCTCCACAGTTGTTGGTGGCAATGAATTCCACAGATTCACCACCCTCTGGCTAAATAAATTCCTACTCATACCTCTTCTAAAGGGATGTCATAGAGGTGGTGAGAGGGAATATTCAGGATGGGGGGTTGGTACCTGAGAGCTGGGCTGTGAGGAGGCTCTTCAGTGATGTTGGAGCACTCATTCATCCAGACAAGAGGATACTATTTATCATCTTCTTGACCTGTAGATGGTGGACTAGGAAAATGCCCCTTGGCTGAGATCCCCCTTGCTGCCTGTTGTTTCAGCCTATTTGAAGGCTCTCTCTCAGATTCTGATCTGTCAGAAAGACCTCTCCCTTTCCCTCTCACAGATTGCCAATCTGCTGCCAAAACCCTCAACCATCTCCAGAGTTGAGATTTCTCTGAGGCTTCCTGAACTCCTCCAAAGCTTTACGTCCAGCATCTTGGGTCCTTCTACAGCACCCTCTCACCACTCAGCCTTGTTCTTGAGAGCTGAAGGTTCTCATTGTGTGGGGCAGCGTAGCAGGTAGCCTAATGCTTTACAGCGCCAGAGGTAAGTTTGGGGTTCGATTCCTGCTGCTGTCTGTAAGGAGTTTGTACGTTCTCCCCGTGACCTCAAGAATTTCCAGAGATGTTCAGTTAGTGTTAGTAAGTTGTGGGCAAGCTATGTCGGTACCAGAAGCAAAGCGATACTTTCAGGCTGTCCAGCATAATCTTTGCTGATTTGATTTGACGAAAAGTCACACTTCCCTCTATAAATATAAGAGATTCTGCAGACACTAGAAATACAGAGCAACACACACAAAATGCTGGAGGAATTCAGCAGGCCAGGCAGCATCTATGGAAATGAACAAATAATTGACATTTTAGGCTGAGACCCTTCAATAGGACTCTTGTGTTGCATTTCAGTCTATGTTTTGATGTGCATGCGGTAAGTAAAGATTATCTCCATGGTCTTGCCCTCCGTCCCTACTGTCTACAGACTGTCTGAGGTGCCCAGTCCCATGTCAGGACCTGCCTGGCCTGTGGTGCAGCAGTCTCTCAGCTCCAATGACCAAGGTTCGATTCTGGCCTCGTGCGCTGTCTCCTTTCGTTCATGACTTTCCCCCTGCACGTGTAGGTTGGTGGGTAAAATGTGGCTCTAGGGCTCCGCTGGGGTATCTGTAAGTGGCAGAATCTGAGGGGAATGGGTGGGAATGTGGGGTATAATGTGGGATAAAATGGGATGTGTTGGGTCAATGTAAATGGGTGGTTGATTAGTCACTGCAGATCCGTGGGGCCTATTTCCGTGTTGACTGCGATATACCATTTCCAAGCCCCAGCTAGCGAGGATTAATGCTGAGAATTTAATGAGCACTGCAAATCTGTCTGCTATTGATTGACTGCTTAATAAAGAAAGTAAAATAAACCCTCAAGTCGGACGGTGGAAATCTCCATATAACCCGTCCTCACCAGTTTCCGCTTCCCAAGAGCAGTTTGTAACCCAAACAGTTCATGAGTCAGAAAAGTGGACACAAACTGAGTTCCATGTAGCAGAAGGTCCTTGCAGCAGCATGGCAGCCAGCTAATCCATCTCACAGGGCTCCCAAACACCCGATAGTATGTCGGTTTGGGGAACCTGTATCCTTGTCTCTCAAAGGGAGTTCCTTTTTCCTAATGGTGTCAGCGATGCACAATCTTCCATCTCAGGGAGATGCAGTCAGAATTAATTATGTTGCTGAGCAAATATGTTAATTGTTCTTAACTTTGTTAGTTAAATTAGTCATTGAAATGGGTGCACAGGAGTCGCTGAGTACAAACAGCAGGTTATTGTGTAACACTAATGTTGAGCTTAGTTTTATCTTGATGTGCAGCAAGAAACTTAATTATGCAAATATACACTGCTTTGTGTGTTCTTTTTGAACACCAGCTGGTGCAGACTATTACTAATGGAAATTAAGTACTATGGTAGCACCAGAAACTAAATACCTGTACCCACACGTTTGGGATTGGAGATTTTCATAACCTCACAATGGCCTATTTTCTCCTCATCTCTCCAACCTCCTCTATCTCAAAGGTCCATCTGACCATTTATGTGTCCTGTCCTCGTCGTCTTCCTGAAACCCTAACCACCCCCCCACGTGCTTTATCTTACTTTAACCGTGACTGAAGTGATGGTGTTCGGAGGTCTGTGGCATCACCAGCAACAGTTTCAGTAAGCAGTGCTTGGAGTTAGAATTGGCTTGGCACAACTCCAA